>NW_027667729.1:0-600000 GCF_963924665.1 Micromys minutus | reverse complement strand
ATTTCACTTATTTCAGGGAAAAAAAGCAGAAATTTTCTTATTTTGGAGCAAAAAGGCAGAAATTTCCCATATTTTGAGGCAAAAATGCAGAAATTCCCCTTATTTTGAGGTAAAAAGGCTGAAATTCCCCTTATTTGGGGGCAAAAAGGCAGAAATTTCCCATATTTTTGGGCAAAATTGCAGAAATTTCACTTATTTCAGGGTACTAAGTCAGAAATTTTTCTTACTTTGGAGCAAAAAAGACAGAAATTCCCTTTGTTTTCAGGGAAAAAGACAGAAATTCCACTTATTTAGAGGCAAAAATGCAGAAATTCCCCTTATTTTGGAGCAAAAATGAAGAAATTTCCCTTTTTTATGGCAAAAAGGTATGCATTCTTCTTATTTTCGGGCAAAAAGGCAGAAATTCCCCCTATTTTAGAGCAAAATTGCAGAAATTCCCCTAATTGTGGGGCAAAAAGGCAGAAATTCCCTATATGTTGGGGCAAAATACAGAAATTCTCCTTATTTTGGTGAAAAACTCAGAAATTCCACTTATTTTGGGGCAAAATTGCAGAAATTTCCCTTATTTTGGGGCAAAATTGCAGAAATTTCACTTATTTTGGGGCAAAATTGCAGAAATTTCACTTTTTTCAGGGTAATAAGTCAGAAATTTTCCTTATTTTGGGGCAAAAAAGACAGAAATTCCCTATGTTCTGGGGGAAAAAGACAGTAATTCCACTTTTTTAGAGGCAAAAAAGCAGAAATTCCTTTTATTTTGGAGTAAAAATGAAGAAATTTCTTTTTTTTTGTGGCAAAAGATATACATTCCCCTTATTTTCAGGCTAAAAAGCAGAAATTCCCCGTATTTTGGAGCAAAATTGCAGAAATTCCCCTAATTGTGGGGCAAAAAGGCAGAAATTTCCGATATGTTAGGGCAAAAAGACAGAAATTCTTTTTATTTTGGGGCTAAACTCAGAAATTCCACTTATTTTGGGGCAAAATTCCAGAAATTTCCCTTATTTTGGGGCAAAATTGCAGAAATTTCACTTATTTTGGGGCAAAATTGCAGAAATTTCACTTATTTCAGGGTAATAAGTCAGAAATTTTCCTTATTTTGGGGCCAAAAAGACAGAAATTTCCTCTGTTTTGGGGTGAAAAAGATAGAAATTCCACTTATTTAGAGGCAAAAAAGCAGAAATTCCTCTTATTTTGGAGCAAAAATGAAGAAATTTCCCTTTTTTATGGCAAAAAGGTATGCATTCTTCTTATTTTCGGGCAAAAAGGCAGAAATTCCCAGTATTTTGGAGCAAAATTCCAGAAATTCCCCTAATTGTGGGACAAAAAGGCAGAAATTCCCTATATGTTGGGGCAAAAAGAAACAAATTCTCCTTATTTTGGGTCAAAACTCAGAAATTCCACTGATATTGGGGCAAAATTCCAGAAATTTCCCGTATTTTGGGGCAAAATTGCAGAAATTTCACTTATTTTGGGGCAAAATTGCAGAAATTTCACTTATTTCAGAAAAAAAAGCAGAAATTTTCTTATTTTGGTGCAAAAAGGCGGAAATTTCTTTTATTTTGGTACAAAATTGCAGAAATTTTTCTTATTTTGGGGCAAAAAGGCAGAAATCTCCCATATTTTGGGGCAAAAATGAAGAAATTTCTCTTATTTTGAGGTAAAAAGGCTGAAATTCCCATTATTTGGGGGCATAAAGGCAGAAATTTCCCTTATTTTGAGGCAAAATTGCAGAAATTTCACTTATTTCAGTGTAATAAGTCAGAAATTTTCTTTATTTTGGGGCAAAAAAGACAGAAATTCTTTTTGTTTTGAGGGAAAAAGGCAGAAATTCCACTTTTTTAGCGGCAAAAAAGCAAAAATTCATTTTATTTTGGAGTAAAAATGAAGAAATTTTTTTTTGTGGCAAAAAGTATACATTCCCCTTATTTTCAGGCTAAAAGCAGAAATTCCCCGTATTTTGGAGCAAAATTGCAGAAATTCCCCTAATTGTGGGGCAAAAAGGCAGAAATTGCCTATATGTTGGGGCAAAAAGACAGAAATTCTCCTAATTTTGGGGCAAAACTCAGAAATTCCACTTATTTTGGGGCAAAATTCCAGAAATTTCCCTTATTTTGGGGCAAAATTGCAGAAATTTCACTTATTTTGGGGCAAAATTGCAGAAATTTCACTTATTTCAGGGTAATAAGTCAGAAATTTTCCTTAATTTGGAGCAAAAAAACAGAAATTCCCTTTGTTTTGGGGGAAAAAGACAGAAATTCCACTTATTTAGAGGCAAAAAAGCTGAAATTCTCTTTATTTTGGAGCAAAAATGAAGAACTTTCACTTTTTTATGGCAAAAAGGTATGCATTCTTCTTATTTTTGGGCAAAAACGCAGAAATTCCCCGTATTTTGGAGCAAAATTGCAGAAATTCCCCTAATTGTGGGGCGAAAAGGCAGAAATTCCCTATATGTTAGGGCAAAAAGACAGAAATTCTCCTTATTTTGGGTCAAAACTCAGAAATTCCACTTATTTTAAGGCAAAATTCCAGAAATTTCCTTTATTTGGGAACAAAATTGCAGAAATTTCACTTATTTCAGAAAAAAAAGCAGAAATTTTCTTATTTTGGTGCAAAAAGGCGGAAATTTCTTTTATTTTGGTACAAAATTGCAGAAATTTTTCTTATTTTGGGGCAAAAAGGCAGAAATCTCCCATATTTTGGGGCAAAAATGCAGAAATTCCTCTTATTTTGAGGTAAAAAGGCTGAAATTCCCCTTATTTGGAGGCAAAAAGGCAGAAATTTTTCTTATTTTGGGGCAAAATTGCAGAAATTTCACTTATTTCAGAGTAGTCAGTCAGAAATTTTTCTTATTTTGGGGCAAAAAAGCAGAAATTCCTTTTATTTTGGAGTAAAAATGAAAAAATTTCTTTTTTGTGGCAAATGGTATACATTCTCCTTATTTTCAGGCTAAAAAGCAGAAATTACCCGTATTTTGGAGCAAAATTGCAAAAATTCCGCTAATTGTGGGGCAAAAAGGCAGAAATTCCCTGTAAGTTAGAGCAAAAAAACAGAAAATCTCCTTATTTTGGGGCAAAACTCAGAAATTCCACTTACTTTGGGGCAAAATTCCAAAAATTTCCCTTATTTTGGGCCAAAATTGCAGAAATTTCACTTATTTTGAGGCAAAATTGCATAAATTTCACTTATTTCATCAGGGTAATAAGTCAGAAATTTTCCTTATTTTGGGGCAAAAAACACAGAAATTCCCTTTGTTTTGGGGGAAAAAGACAGAAATTCCACTTTTTTAGAGGCAAAAAAGCAGAAATTCCTTTTATTTTGGAGTAAAAATGAAGAAATTTCCTTTTTTGTGGCAAAATGTATACATTCCACTTATTTTTGGGCTAAAAAGGTGAAATTACCCGTATTTTGGAGCAAAATTGCAGAAATTCCCCTAATTGTGGGGCAAAATGCAGAAATTCCCTATATGTTAGGGCAAACAGACAGAAATTCTCCTTATTTTGGGGCAAAACTCAGAAATTCCACTTATTTTGGGGCAAAATTCCAGAAATTTCCCTTATTTTGTGGCAAAATTGCAGAAATTTCCTTGACACTGGGGCAAAATTGCAGAAATTTCCCTTATTTTGGGGCAAAATTGCAGAAATTTCACTTATTTCATGGTAAAAAGGCAGAAATTTTCCTCATTTTGGGGCAAAAATGCAGAGATTCCAAATATTTTGTGGTAAAATTGCAAAAATTCCCCTTATTTTGAGGTAAAAAGGCAGAAATTCCCCTTATTTGGGGGCAAAAAGCAGAAATTTCCCTTATTCTGGGACAAAATTGCAGAAATTTCACTTATTTCAGGGTAATAAGTCAGAAATTTTCCTTATTTGGGGCAAAAAAGACAGAAATTTCTTTTTTTTTGGGGGGAAAAGACAGAAATTCCACTTATTTAGAAGCAAAAAAGCAGAAATTCCCCTTATTTTGGAGCAAAAATGAAGAAATTTCCTTTTTTTGTGGCAAAAGGTATGCATTCTTCTTATTTTCAGGCTAAAAAGCAGAAATTCCCCGTATTTTGGAACAAAATTGCAGAAATTCTCCTAATTGTGGGACAAAAAGGCAGAAATTTGCTATATGTTGGGGCAAAAACACAGAAATTCTTTTTATTTTGGGGCAAAACTCAGAAATTCCACTTATTTTGGGACAAAATTCCAGAAATTTCACTTATTTTGGGGTAAAATTGCAGAAATTTCACTTATTTTGGCAAAATTGCAGAAATTTCAATTATTTCAGAAAAAAAGCAGAAATTTTCTTATTTTGGTGCCAAAAGGCAGAAATTTCTTTTATTTTGGTACAAAATTGCAGAAATTTTTCTTATTTGGGGGCAAAAAGCAGAAATCCCCTATATTTTGGGGCAAAAATGCATAAATTCCTCTTATTTTGAGGTAAAAAGGCTGAAATTTCCCTTATTTGGGGGCAAAAAGACAGAAATTTCCCTTATTTTGAGGCAAAATTGCAGAAATTTCACTTATTTCAGGGTAATAAGTCAGAAATTTTTCTTACTTTGGGGCAAAAAACAGAAATTCCCTTTGTTTTGTGGGAAAAAGACAGAAATTCCACTTATTTAGAGGCAAAAAAGCAGAAATTCTTCTTTATTGGAGCAAAAATGAAGAAATTTATCTTTTTTTGTGGCAAAAGGTATACATTCCGCTTATTTTCGGGCTAAAAAGCAGAAATTCCCCGTATTTTGTATCAAAATTGCAGAAATTCCCCTTATTTTGGAGCAAAAATAAAGAAATTTCCCTTTTTTATGGTAAAAAGTTATGCATTCTTCTTATTTTCGGGCAAAAAGGCAGAAATTCCCCGTATTTTGGAGCAAAATTGCAGAAATTCCCCTAATTGTGGGGCAAAAAGGCTGAAATTCCCTATATGTTGGGGCAAAAAGACAGAAATTCTCCTTATTTTGGGGCAAAACTCAGAAATTCCACTTATTTTGGTGCAAAATTCCAGAAATTTCCCTTATTTTAGGGCAAAATTGCAGAAATTTCCCTTATTTTGGGGCAAAATTGCAGAAATTTCCCTTATTTGGGGCAAAATAGCAGAAATTTCACTTATTTTCAGGTAAAAAGGCTGAAATATCCTTTATTTTGGGGCAAAAAGGAAGAAATTCCCCTTATTTTGGGGCAAAATTGCTGAAATTTTCCTTATTTTGAAGCAAAAATGCTGAAATTCTTATTTTGAGGTAAAATGCTGAAATTCCCCATATTTTGGGGAAAAAGGCAAAACTTCTTTTTATTTTGGGACAAAGAGGCACAAATTTCCCTTATTTTCGGGCAAAATTGCAGAAATTTCATTTATTTCAGGGCAAAAATTCAGAAATTCCTTTTATTTTGGGGCAAAGAGCAGAAATTTCTTTTATTATGGTACAAAATTGAAGAAATTTTTCTTATTATGAAACAAAAAGGCAGAAAATTTCCCTTATTTTGAGGCAAAAAGCAGAAATTATTCTTATTTTGAGGTAAAATGCAGAAATTCTTTTTATTTTGGGGCTAAAAGGCAGAAATTCCCCGTATTTTGAAGCAAAATTGCAGAAATTCTCATAATTTTCGGGCAAAAAGGCAGAAATTCCCCTTATTTTGGGGCAAAAATACAGAAAATCTCCTTTATCGGGAGCAAACAGTCAGAAATTCCTCTTATTTTGGGGCAAAATTGCAGAAATTTCCTTTACATTGGGGCAAAATTGCAGAAATTTCCCTTATTTTGGGGCAAATTTGCAGAAATTTCCCTTATTTTGGGGCAAAATTGCAGGAATTTCCCTTATTTTGGGGCAAAATTGCAGAAATTTCACTTATTTCAGGGAAAAAAGGCGGAAATTTTTTTTGGGGGGCAAAAAGGCAGAAATTTCTTTTATTTTGGTACAAAATTGCAGAAATTTTTCTTATTTTGGGGCAAAAAGTCAGAAATTCCCCATATTTTGGGGCAAAAATTCAGAAATTCCCCTTATTTTTAGGTAAAAAGGCTGAAATTCCTTTTATTTTGGGGCAAAAAGACAGAAATTTCGTTTATTTTGGGGAAATGCAGAAATTGCACTTATTTTGAGTCAAAAAGGTGGAAAATCCCCTTATTTTGGGGCAAAAATGAAGAAATTTGCTTTTTTATGGCAAAAAGGTATACATTCCCTTTATTTTCGGGCAAAAAGGCAGAAATTACCCGTATTTTGGAGCAAAATTGCAGAAATTCCCCTAATTTTTGGGCAAAAAGGCAGAAATTCCCCTTATTTTGGGGTAAAACTGCAGAAATTTCACTTATTTTACGGCAAAAAGTCAGAAATTCCTCTTATTTTCGGCAAAAAAGGCAGAAAATCCCCTTATTTTAGGGCAAAATTGCAGAAATTTCCCTTATTTGGGGGCAAAAACAGAAATTCCCCTTCTTTTGAGGCAAAATTGCAGAAATTTCCTTATTTCAGAAAAAAAAGCAGAATTTATTTATTTTGGTGCAAAAAGGCAGAAATTTCTTTTATTTTGGTACAAAATTGCAGAAATTTTTCTTATTTTGGGGCAAAAAGGCAGAAATCTCCCATATTTTGTGGCAAAAATGCAGAAATTTCTCTTATTTTGAGGTAAAAAGGCTGAAATTCCCCTTATTTGGGGGCAAAAAGGCAGAAATTTCCCTTATTTTGAGGCAAAATTGCATAAATTTCACTTATTTCAGGGTAATAAGTCAGAAATTTTCCTTATTTTGGGGCAAAAAACACAGAAATTCCCTTTGTTTTGGGGGAAAAAGACAGAAATTCCACTTTTTTAGAGGCAAAAAAGCAGAAATTCCTTTTATTTTGGAGTAAAAATGAAGAAATTTTTCTTTTTTGTGGCAAAATGTATACATTCCACTTATTTTTGGGCTAAAAAGCAGAAATTACCCGTATTTTGGATCAAAATTGCAGAAATTCCCCTAATTGTGGGGCAAAAGGCAGAAATTCCCTATATGTTGGGGAAAAAGACAGAAATTCTCCTTATTTTGGGGCAAAACTCAGAAATTCCACTTATTTTGGGGCAAAATTCCAGAAATTTCCCTTATTTTGTGGCAAAATTGCCGAAATTTCACTTATTTTCGGGCAAAATTGCAGAAATTTCACTTATTTCATGGTAAAAAGGCAGAAATTTTCCTCATTTTGGGGCAAAAAGGCAGAGATTCCAAATATTTTGTGGTAAAATTGCAAAAATTCCCCTTATTTTGAGGTAAAAAGGCAGAAATTCCCCTTATTTGGGGGCAAAAAGCAGAAATTTCCCTTATTCTGAGACAAAATTGCAGAAATTTCACTTATTTCAGGGTAATAAGTCAGAAATTTTCCTTATTTGGGGAAAAAAAGACAGAAATTCCTTTTGTTTTGGGGGAAAAAGTCAGAAATTCCACTTATTTAGAAGCAAAAAAGCAGAAATTCCCCTTATTTTGGAGCAAAAATGAAGAAATTTCCTTTTTTTGTGGCAAAAAGTATGCATTCTTCTTATTTTCAGGCTAAAAAGCAGAAATTTCCCTTATTTGGGGGCAAAAACAGAAATTCCCCTTCTTTTGAAGCAAAATTGCAGAAATTTCCCTTATTATGGGGAAAAATTGCAGAAATTTCCCTTATTTTAGGACAAAATTGCAGAAATTTCACTTATTTCGGAGAAAAAATGCAAAAATTTTTCTTATTTTGGGGCAAAAAGGCAGAAATTCCAATTATTTTGGGGCAAAAAGGCAGAAATTCACCTTATTTTGGGTTAAAATATCAGAAATTTCACATATTTCAGGGCAAAATGGCAGAAATTCCCCTTATTTGGGGGCAATAAGGCAGAAATTTCCCTTCTTTTGGGATAAAATTGCAGAAATTTCCCTTATTTGGGGGCAAAAAGGCAGAAAATCCACTTAATTTCGGGTAAAAAGGCAGAAATTAGTCGTATTTTGAAGCAAAATTGCAGAAACTCCCCTAATTTTGGGGCAAAAAGGCAGAAATTCCCTTTATTTTGGGGCAAAAATAGAGAAATTCTCCTTATTTTGGTGCAAAAATCAGAAATTTCCCTTATTTTGGGGCAAAATTATAGAAATTTCTTTTATTTTGTTACAGACTTGCAGAAATTTTTCTTATTTTGTGGCAAAAAGGCTAAAATTCTACTTATTTTGAGGTAAAATCCTGAAATTCCACATATTTTGGGGCAAAAAGGCAGAAATTCCCCTCATTTGGGGGCAAAAAGGCACATATTTCCCTTATTTTCGGGCAAAATTGCAGGAATTTCATTTATTTCAGGGCAAAAAGTCAGAAATTCCTTTTATTTTGGGGCAAAAAGCAGAAATTTCTTTTATTATGGTACAAAATTGAAGAAATTTTTCGTATTTTGAAACAAAAAGGCAGAAAGTTCCCCTTATTTTGAGGCAAAAGGCAGAAATTATTCTTATTTTGAGGTAAAATGCAGAAATTCTTTTTATTTTGGGGCTAAAAGGCAGAAATTCCTCGTATTTTGAAGCAAAATTGCAGAAATTCTCATAATTTTCGGGCAAAGAGGCAGAAATTCTTCCTATTTTGGGGCAAAAAGACACAAAATCTCCTTTTTCGGGAGCAAACAGTCAGAAATTCCCCTTATTTTGGGGCAAAATTGCAGAAATTTCCTTTACATTGGGGCAATATTGCAGAAATTTCCCTTATTTTGAGGCAAAATTGCAGAAATTTCACTTATTTCAGGGAAAAAAGGCGGAAATTTTTTTTGCGGGGAAAAAAGGCAGAAATTTTTTTTATTTTGGTACAAAATTGCAGAAATTTTTATTATTTTGGGGCAAAGAGTCAGAAATTCCCCATATTTTGGTGCAAAAAGGCTGAAATTCCCCTTATGTTGAGGTAAAATCCTGAAATTCCCCATATTTTGGGGCAAAAAGGCAGAAATTCCCCTCATTTGGGGGCAAAAAGGCACAAATTTCCCTTATTTTCAGGCATAATTGCAGGAATTTCATTTATTTCAGGGCAAAAAGTCAGAAATTCCTTTTATTTTGGGGCAAAAAGCAGAAATTTCTTTTATTTTGATACAAAATTGTAGAAATTTTCCTTATTTTGGAACAAAAAGGCAAAAATTACCCATATTTTGGGGAAAAAGGCAGAAATTCTTCTTATTTTGAGGTAAAAAGGCTGAAATTCCCGTTATTTTGGGGCAAAAAGGCAGAAATTCTCTTTACTTTGTGGCAAAAAGGCAGAAATTCCCGTTAATTGGGGCAGAAAAGCAGAAATTTTCCTTATTTAAGGGCAATAGGGCAGAAATTCCCTATATTTTGTGGCAAAAATGCAGAAATTCCCCTTATTTAGAGGTAAAATGATGAAATTCCCCTTATTTTCGGCAAAAAGGCAGAAATTCCTATTATTTTGGGGCAAAATTGCAGAAATTTCAATTATTTCAGGGCAAAAAGTCAGAAATTTGCCTTATTTTGGGGCAAAAAGCAGAAATTCCCCTAATTTTGGGGCCAAAAACAGAAATTCCCCTTATTTTGGGGTAAAATTGCAGAAATTTCAAATATTTCAGGGCAAAAAGGCAGAAATTCCACTTTACTTCGGACAATAACGCAGAAATTCCCCGTATTTTAAAGCTAAATTTCAGAAATTCCCCTTATATTGGTGCAAAAATGCAGAAATTCCTTTTATTTTTGTGCAATAAGGCAGATTTCCCCGTATTTTGAAGCAAAATTGCACATATTCCCCTAATTTTGAGGGAAAATGCAGAAATTCACATTATTTTGGAACAAAAAGACAGAAATTCTCCTTATTTCAGTACAAGAAGTCAGAAATTCCCCTTATTTTGGGGCAAAATTGCAGAAATTTCACTTATTTCAGAGAAAAAGCACAGAAATTTCTCTTATTTTGGGGAAAAAGGCAGAAATTTCTTTTATTTTGGTACAAAATTGCAGAAATTTTCTTTATTTTGGGGAAAATGCAGAAATTCCCCATGTTTTTGGGCAAAAAGGCAGAGAAACCCTTATTTTGAGGCAAAAAGACAGAAATTCCCTTTCTTTTGTGGCAAAAAGGCAGAAATTTCCCTTATTTTGGGGCAAAATTGCAGAAATTTCACCTATTTCAGGGAAATATTCAAAAATTCCTTTTATTTTGGAACAAAAAGAGAGAAATTCCGTTTATTTTTGGGTAAAAAGGCAGAAATTTCAGTTATTTTGAGGTAAGAAGGCAGAAATGCCTCTTATTTTGCGGCAAAAATGAAGAAATTTCCCTTTTTTGTGGCAAAAGGTATACATTCCCCTTATTTTTGGGCAAAAAGGCAGAAATTCCCCGTATTTTGGAGCACAATTGCAGAAAATCCCCAAATTGTGGGGCAAAAAGGCAGAAATTCCCTACATGTTGGGGCAAAAAGACAAAAATTCCCCTTATTTTGGGACAAAACTCAGAATTTCCACTTATTTTGGGGCAAAATTCCAGAAATTTCCCTTATTTTGGGGCAAAATTGCAGAAATTTCACTTATTTTGGGGCAAAATTGCAGAAATTTCCCTTATTTCAGGTAAAAATGGCAGAAATTTTTCTTATTTTGGGGCAAAAAGGCAGAAATTCCTAATATTTTGTGGCAAAAATGCAGAAATTCCCCTTATTTTGAGGTAAAAAGGCTGAAATTCCCCTTATTTGGGTGCAAAAAGGCAGAAATTTTTCTTATTTTGGGGCAAAATTGCAGACATTTCACTTATTTCAGGGTAATAAGTCAGAAATTTTCCTTATTTTGGGGCAAAAAAGACAGAAATTCCCCTAATTGTGGGGCAAAAAGGCAGAAATTCCCTATATGTTGGGGCAAAAAGACAGAAATTCTCCTTATTTTGGGGCAAAACTCAAAATTCCACTTATTTTGGGGCAAAATTGCAGGAATTTACCTTATTTTGGGGCAAAATTGCAGAAATTTTCCTTATTTGGGGCAAAATTGCAGAAATTTCACTTATTTTCAGGTAAAAAGACTGAAATATCCTTTATTTTGGGGCAAAAAGGAAGAAATTCCCCTTATTTTGGGGCAAAATTGCAGAAATTTTTCTTATTTTGGGGCAAAAAGGCTGAAATTCTTCTTATTTTGAGGTAAAATGCTGAAATTCCCCATATTTTGGGGCCAAAGGCAAAAATTCTTCTTATTTTGGGGCAAAAAGGCACAAATTTCCCTTATTTTCGGGCAAAATTGCAGAAATTTCATTTATTTCAGGGCAAAAATTCAGAAATTCCTTTTATTTTGGGGCAAAGAGCAGAAATTTCTTTTATTATGGTACAAAATTGAAGAAATTTTTCTTATTTTGAAACAAAAAGGCAGAAAATTCCCCTTATTTTGAGGCAAAAGGCAGAGACTATTCTTATTTTGTGGTAAAATGCAGAAATTCCCTTTATTTTGGGGCTAGAAAGCAGAAATTCCCCGTATTTTGAAGCAAAATTGCAGAAATTCTCATAATTTTCGGGCAAAAGGCAAAAATTCTCCTTATTTTGGGGCAAAAAGACAGAAAATCTCCTTTTTTGGGAGCAAACAGTCAGAAATTTTCCTTATTTTGGGGCAAAATTGCAGAAATTTCCTTTACATTGGGGCAAAATTGCAGAAATTTCCATATTTTGGGGCAAAATTGCAGAAATTTCACTTATTTCAGGGAAAAAAGGCGAAAATTTTTTTGGGGGGGCAAAAAGGCAGAAATTTTTTTTATTTTGGTACAAAATTGCAGAAATTTTTCTTATTTTGGGGCAAAAAGTCAGAAATTCCTCATATTTTGGGGCAAAAAGGCAGAAATTCCCCTTATTTTGAGGTAAAAAGGCTGTAATTCCCCTTATTTTGGGGCAAAAGGACAGAAATTTCGTTTATTTTGGGGAAAAGGCAGAAATTGCACTTATTTTGAGTCAAAAAGGTGGAAAATCCCCTTATTTTGAGGCAAAAATGAAGAAATTTGCTTTTTTATGGCAAAAAGGTATACATTCCCTTTATTTTTGGGCAAAATGGCACAAATTCCCCGTATTTTGGAGCAACATTGCAGAAATTCCCCTAATTTTTGGGCAAAAAGGCAGAAATTCCCCTTATTTTGGGGTAAAACTGCAGAAATTTCACTTTTTTTGCGGCAAAATGTCAGAAATTCCCCTTATTTTCGGCAAAAAAAGCAGATAATCCCCTTATTTTAGGGAAAAATTGCAGAAATTTCTCTTATTTTGGGGCAAAATTGCAGAAATTTCACTTATTTCGCGGCAAAATGTCAGAAATTCCCCTTATTTTCGGCAAAAAAGGCAGAAAATTCCCGTATTTTGGAGAATAAATTGCAGAAATTCACCTAATTTTAGGGTAAAAAAATACAGTAATTTTCTTTATTTTTGGGCAAAAAGGCAGAAATTCTCCTTATTTTAGGGCAAAAAGGCAGAAATTCTTATTTTAGGGCAAAATTGCAGAAATTTTCCTTATTTGGGGGCAAAAAACAGAAATTCCCCTTATTTTGGGGCAAAATTGCAGAAATTTCCCTTATTATGGGGAAAAATTGCAGAAATTTCCCTTATTTTAGGGCAAAATTGCAGAAATTTCACTTATTTCAGAGAAAAAAAGCAAAATTTTTCTTATTTTGGGGCAAAAAGGCAGAAATTCCCATTATTTTGGGGCAAAAAGGCAGAAATTCACCTTATTTTGGGGTAAAATTGCAGAAATTTCACATATTTCAGGGCAAAAAGACAGAAATTCCCCTTATTTTAAGGCAGAAAGGCAGAAATTCCCCTTATTTTGGAATAAAATATCAGAAATTTTTTTTTCTTTAGGGGCAAAAAGGCAGAAAATCCACTTAATTTCGGGTAAAAAAGCAGAAATTCCTCTTATTTTGGAGCAAAATTGCAGAAACTCCCCTAATTTTGGGGCATAAAGGCAGAAATTCCCTTTATTTTGGGGCAAAAATAGAGAAATTCTCATTATTTTGGGGCAAAAATCAGAAATTTCCCTTATTTCGGGTCAAAATTTTAGAAATTTTTTTTATATTGTTACAGACTTGCAGAAATTTTTCTTATTTTGTGGCAAAAAGGCAGAAATTTCCCATATTTTGGTGCAAAAAGCCTAAAATTTCCTTTATTATGAGGTAAAATCCTGAAATTCCCCATATTTTGGGGCAAAAAGGCAGAAATTCCCCTCATTTGGAGGCAAAAATACACAAATTTCCCTTATTTTCGGGCATAATTGCAGGAATTTCATTTATTTCAGGGCAAAAAGTCAGAAATTCCTTTTATTTTGGGGCAAAAAGCAGAAATTTCTTTTATTTTGATACAAAATTGTAGAAATTTTCCTTATTTTGGAACAAAAAGGCAAAAATTACCCATATTTTGGGGAAAAAGGCAGAAATTCCCCTTATTTTGAGGTAAAAAGGCTGAAATTCCCGTTATTTTGGGGTAAAAAGGCAGAAATTCCCTTTACTTTGTGGCAAAAAGGCAGAAATTCCCGTTAATTGGGGCAGAAAAGCAGAAATTTTCCTTATTTAAGGGCAATAGGGCAGATATTCCCCATATTTTGTGGCAAAAAGGCAGAAATTCCCCTTATTTGGAGGTAAAATGATGAAATTCCCCTTTTTTTTCGGCAAAAAGGCAGAAATTCCTATTATTTTGGGGCAAAATTGCAGAAATTTCCTTTATTTTGGGGCAAAATTGCAGAAATTTCCCTTATTTTGGGGCAAAATTGCAGAAATTTCACTTATTTCAGGGAAAAAGCACAGAAATTTCTCTTATTTTGGGGCAAAAAGGCAGAAATTTCTTTTATTTTGGTACAAAATTGCAGAAATTTTCTTTATTTTGGGGCAAAAATGAAGAAATTCCCCATATTTTGGGGCAAAAAGGAAGAGATACCCCTTATCATGAGGTAAAATGCTGAAATATCCCTTATTTTGGGGCAAAAAGACAGAAAGTCCCTTAATTTTCTGGCAAAAAGGCAAAAATTTCCCTTATTTTGGGGCAAAATTGCAGAAATTTCACTTATTTCAGGGCAAAATTCAAAAATTCCTTTTATTTTTGGGCAAAAAGAGAAATTTTGTTTATTTTTGGGTAAAAAGGCAGAAATTTCACTTATTGTGAGGTAAGAAGGCAGAAATTCCTCTTATTTTGGGGCAAAAATGAAGAAATTTCCCTTTTCTTGTGGCAAAAGGTATATATTCTCCTTATTTTCAGGCAAAAAAGCAGAAATATCCCGTTTTTTGGAGCACAATTGCAGAAAATCCCCTAATTGTGGGGCAAAAAGGCAGAAATTCCCTATATGTTGGGGCAAAAAGACAGAAATTCTCCTTATTTTGGGGCAAAACTCAGAAATTCCACTTATTTTGGGGCAAAATTCCAGAAATTTCCCTTATTTTGGGGCAAATTTGCAGAAATTTCACTTATTTTGGGGTAAAATTGCAGAAATTTCACTTATTTCAGATAAAAAAAAGGCAGAAATTTTTTTTATTTTGGGGCAAAAAGGCAGAAATTCCTAATATTTTGTGGCAAAAATGCAGAAATTCCCTTTATTTTGAGGTAAAAAGGCTGAAATTCCCCTTATTTGGGGGCAAAAAGGCAGAAATTTCCCTTATTTAGGGGCAAAATTGCAGAAATTTCACTTATTTCAGGGCAAAATTCAAAAATTCCTTTTATTTTGGGGCTAAAAGTCAGAAATTCCGTTTATTTTTGGGTAAAAAGGCAGAAATTTCACTTATTTTGAGGTAAGAAGGCAGAAATTCCTCTTTTTTTGGGGCAAAAATGAAGAAATTTCCCTTTTTTGTGGCAAAAGGTATATAATCCCCTTATTTTCGGGCAAAAAAGCAGAAATATCCCGTTTTTTGGAGCACAATTGCAGAAAATCCCCTAATTGTGGGGCAAAAATGCAGAAATTCCCTATATGTTGGGGCAAAAAGACAGAAATTCTCCTTATTTTGGGGCAAAACTCAGAAATTCCACTTATTTTGGGGCAAAATTCCAGAAATTTCCCTTATTTTGGGGCAAAATTGCAGAAATTTTACTTATTTTGGGGCAAAATTGCAGAAATTTCCCTTATTTCAGGTAAAAATGGCAGAAATTTTTCTTATTTTGGGGCAAAAAGGCAGAAATTTCTAATATTTTGTGGCAAAAATGCAGAAATTCCCTTTATTTTGAGGTAAAAAGGCTGAAATTCCCCTTATTTGGGGGCAAAAAGGCAGAAATTTCCCTTATTTAGGGGCAAAATTGCAGAAATTTCACTTATTTCAGGGCAAAATTCAAAAATTCCTTTTATTTTGGGGCTAAAAGTCAGAAATTCCGTTTATTTTTGGGTAAAAAGGCAGAAATTTCACTTATTTTGAGGTAAGAAGGCAGAAATTCCTCTTTTTTTGGGGCAAAAATGAAGAAATTTCCCTTTTTTGTGGCAAAAGGTATATAATCCCCTTATTTTCGGGCAAAAAAGCAGAAATATCCCGTTTTTTGGAGCACAATTGCAGAAAATCCCCTAATTGTGGGGCAAAAAGGCAGAAATTCCCTATATGTTGGGGCAAAAAGACAGAAATTCTCCTTATTTTGGGGCAAAACTCAGAAATTCCACTTATTTTTGGGCAAAATTCCAGAAATTTCCCTTATTTTGGGGCAAAATTGCAGAAATTTTACTTATTTTGGGGCAAAATTGCAGAAATTTCACTTATTTCAGGTAAAAATGGCAGAAATTTTTTTATTTTGGGGCAAAAAGGCAGAAATTCCTAATATTTTGTGGCAAAAATGCAGAAATTCCCCTTATTTTGAGGTAAAAAGGCTGAAATTCCCCTTATTTGAGGGCAAAAAGGCAGAAATTTCCCTTATTTTGGGGCAAAATTGCAAACATTTCACTTATTTCAGGGTAATAAGTCAGAAATTTTCCTTATTTTGGGGCAAAAAACACAGAAATTCCCTTTGTTTTGGAAGGAAAATACAGAAATTCCACTTCTTTAGAGGCAAAAAGGCAGAAATTCCCCTTATTTTGAAGCAAAAATGAAGAAATTCCCCTAATTGTTGGGCAAAAAGGCAGAAATTCCCTATATGTTGGGGCAAAAAGACAGAAATTCTTCTTATTTTGGGACAAAACTCAGAAATTCCACTTATTTTGGGGCAAAATTGCAGGAATTTACCTTATTTTGAGGCAAAATTGCAGAAATTTCCCTTATTTGGGGAAAAATTGCAGAAATTTCACTTATTTTCAGGTAAAAAGGCTGAAATATCCTTCATTTTGGGGCAAAAAGGAAGAAATTCTTCTTATTTTGGGGCAAAATTGCAGAAATTTTCCTTATTTTGGGGCAAAAAGGCTGAAATTCTTATTTTGAGGTAAAATGCTGAAATTCCCCATATTTTGGGGCAAAAGGCAAAACTTCTTCTTATTTTGGGGCAAAGAGGCACAAATTTCTCTTATTTTCAGGCAAAATTGCAGAAATTTCATTTATTTCAGGGCAAAAAGTCAGAAATTCCTTTTATTTTGGGGCAAAGAGCAGAAATTTCTTTTATTATGGTACAAAATTGAAGAAATTTATCTTATTTTGAAACAAAAAGGCAGAAAATTCCCCTTATTTTGAGGCAAAAGGCAGAAATTATTCTCAATTTGAGGTAAAATGCAGAAATTCCCTTTATTTTGGGGCTAAAAAACAGAAATTCCCTGTATTTTGAAGAAAATTGCAGAAATTCTCATAATTTTTGGGCAAAAAGGCAGAAATTCTCCTTATTATGGGGCAAAAAGACAGAAAATCTCCTTTTTCGGGAGCAAACAGTCAGAAATTCCCCTTATTTTGGGGCAAAATTGCAGAAATTTCCTTTACATTGGGGCAAAATTGCAGAAATTTCCCTTATTTTGGGGCAAAACTGAAGAAATTTTCTTTTTTTATGGCAAAAAGGTATGCATTCTTCTTATTTTCGGGCAAAAAGGCAGAAGTTCCCCTATTTTGGAGCAAAATTGCAGAAATTCCCCTAATTGTGGGGCAAAAAGGCAGAAATTCCCTATATGTTGTGGCAAAAATACAGAAATTCTCCTTATTTTGGGGCAAAACTCAGAAATTCCACTTATTTTAGGGCAAAATTCCAGAAATTTCCCTTATTTTGGGGCAAAATTGCAGAAATTTCACTTATTTTGGAGCAAAATTGCAGAAATTTCACTTATTTCAGAAAAAAAGCAGAAATTTTCTTATTTTGGTGCAAAAAGGCAGAAATTTCTTTTATTTTGGTACAAAATTGCATAAATTATTCTTATTTTGGAAGAAAAAGGCAGAAATCTCCCATATTTTGGGGCAAAAATGCAGCAATTCCTCTTATTTTGAGGTAACAAGGCTTAAATTCCCCTTATTTGGGGGGAAAAAGGCAGAAATTTCCCTTATTTTCGAGAAAAATTGCAGAAATTTCACTTATTTCAGGGTAATAAGTCAGAAATTTTCCTTATTTTGGGGCAAAAAAGACAGAAATTCCCTTTGTTTTTGGGGATAAAGACAGAAATTCCACTTATTTAGAGGCAAAAAAGCAGAAATTCCCCTTATTTTGGAGCAAAACTGAAGAAATTTCCCTTTTTTATGGCAAAAAGGTATGCATTATTCTTATTTTCGGGCAAAAGGCAGAAATTCCCCTATTTTGGAGCAAAATTGCAGAAATTCCCCTAATTGTAGGGCAAAAAGGGAGAAATTCCCTATATGTTGGGGCAAAAAGACAGAAATTCTCCTTATTTTGGGGCAAAACTCAGAAATTCCACTTATTTTGGTGCAAAATTCCAGAAATTTCCCTTATTTTGGGGAAAAATTGCAGAAATTTCACTTATTTTGGGGCAAAATTGCAGAAATTTAACTTATTTCAGAAAAAAATTCAGAAATTTTCCTATTTTGGTGCAAAAAGGCAGAAATTTCTTTTATTTTGGTACAAAATTGCAGAAATTTTTCTTATTTTGGGGCAAAAAGGCAGAAATCCCCATATTTTGGGGCAAAAAAGCAGAAATTCCTCTTATTTTGAGGTAAAAAGGCTGAAATTTCCCTTATTTGGGGGCAAAAAGGCAGAAATTTCCTTTATTTTGAGGCAAAATTGCAGAAATTTCACTTATTTCAGAGTAATAAGTCAGAAATTTTCCTTTTTTTGGGGCAAAAAACACAGAAATTCCCTTTGTTTTGGGGGAAAAAGACAGAAATTCCACTTTTTTAGAGGCAAAAAAGCAAAAATTCCTTTTATTTTGGAGTAAAAATGAAGAAATTTCCCTTTTTTGTGGCAAAATGTATACATTCCACTTATTTTTGGGCTAAAAAGCAGAAATTACCCGTATTTTGGAGCAAAATTGCAGAAATTCCCCTAATTGTGGGGCAAAATGCAGAAATTCCCTATATGTTAGGGCAAAAAGACAGAAATTCTCCTTATTTTGGGGCAAAACTCAGAAATTCCCCTTATTTTGGGGCAAAATTCCAGAAATTTCCCTTATTTTGTGGCAAAATTGCCAAAATTTCACTTATTTTGGGGCAAAATTGCAGAAATTTCACTTATTTCATGGTAAAAAGGCAGAAATTTTCCTCATTTTGGGGCAAAAATGAAGAATTTCCAAATATTTTGTGGCAAAAATGCAAAAATTCCCCTTATTTTGTGATAAAAAGGCAGAATTTTCCCATATTTGGGGGCAAAAAGCAGAAATTTCCCTTATTTGGGGGCAAAATTGAAGAAATTTCACTTATTTCA
The DNA here is from genome assembly GCF_963924665.1 of Micromys minutus. NCBI lineage: Eukaryota > Metazoa > Chordata > Mammalia > Rodentia > Muridae > Micromys > Micromys minutus. The sequence continues at coordinate 581,383 of NW_027667729.1, read as the reverse complement.
GGGTAATAAGTCAGAAATTTTCCTTATTTGGGGCAAAAAAAACAGAAATTCCTTTTGTTTTGGGGGAAAAAGTCAGAAATTCCACTTATTTAGAAGCAAAAAAGCAGAAATTCCCCTTATTTTGGAGCAAAAATGAAGAAATTTTTTTTTTGTGGCAAAAGGTATGCATTCTTCTTATTTTCAGGCTAAAAAGCAGAAATTCCCCGTATTTTGGAGCAAAATTGCAGAAATTCCCCTAATTGTGGGGCAAAAAGACAGAAATTCTTTTTATTTTGGGGCAAAACTCAGAAATTCCACTTATTTTGGGACAAAATTCCAGAAATTTCACTTATTTTGGGGCAAAATTGCAGAAATTTCACTTATTTTGACAAAATTGCAGAAATTTCAATTATTTCAGAAAAAAAGCAGAAATTTTCTTATTTTGGTGCAAAAAGGCAGAAATTTCTTTTATTTTGGTACAAAATTGCAGAAATTATTCTTATTTGGGGGCAAAAAGCAGAAATCCCCTATATTTTGGAGCAAAAATGCATAAATTCCTCTTATTTTGAGGTAAAAAGGCTGAAATTTCCCTTATTTGGGGGCAAAAAGACAGAAATTTCCCTTATTTTGAGGCAAAATTGCAGAAATTTCACTTATTTCAGGGTAATAAGTCAGAAATTCATCTTACTTTGGGGCAAAAAACAGAAATTCCCTTTGTTTTGGGGGAAAAAGACAGAAATTCCACTTATATAGAGGCAAAAAAGCAGAAATTCTTCTTTATTGGAGCAAAAATGAAGAAATTTATCTTTTTTTGTGACAAAAGGTATACATTCCGCTTATTTTCGGGCTAAAAAGCAGAAATTCCCCGTATTTTGGATCAAAATTGCAGAAATTCCCCTTATTTTGGAGCAAAAATAAAGAAATTTCCCTTTTTTATGGCAAAAAGCTATGCATTCTTCTTATTTTCGAGCAAAAAGGCAGAAATTCCCCGTATTTTGGAGCAAAATTGCAGAAATTCCCCTAATTGTGGGGCAAAAAGGCAGAAATTCCCTATATGTTGGGGCAAAAAGACAGAAATTCTCCTTATTTTGGGGCAAAACTCAGAAATTCCCCTTATTTTGGGGCAAAATTCCAGAAATTTCCCTTATTTTGGGGCAAAATTGCAGAAATTTCACTTATTTTGGGGCAAAATTGCAGAAATTTCACTTATTTCAGGGAAAAAAGGCAGAAATTTTTCTTATTTTGGGGCAAAAACACAGAAATTTCTTTTATTTTGTGGCAAAAATGCAGAAATTCCCCTTCTTTTGAGGTAAAAAGGCTGAAATTTCCCTTATTTAATTGCAAAAAGGCAGAAATTTCCTTTATTTTGGGGCAAAATTGGAGAAATTTCACTTATTTCAGGGTAATAAGTAAGAAATTTTACCTATTTTGGGGCCAAAATAACAGAAATTCTCTTTGTTTTGAAGGAAAAGACAGAAATTCCACTTATTTAGAGGCCAAAAAGCAGAAATTCCCCTTATTTTGAAGCAAAAATGAAGAAATTTCTTTTTTTTTATGGCAAAAAGGTATGCATTCTTCTTATTTTCGGGCAAAAAGGCAGAAATTCCCCGTATTTTGGAGCAAAATTGCAGAAATTCCCCTAATTGTGGGGCAAAAAGACAGAAATTCCCTATATGTTGGGGCAAAAAGACAGAAATTCTCCTTATTTTGGGGCAAAACTCAGAAATTCCACTTATTTTGGGGCAAAATTCCAGAAATTTTCTTTATTTTGGGGCAAAATTGCAGAAATTTCACTTATTTTGGGGCAAAATTGCAGAAATTTCACTTATTTCATGGTAAAAAGGCAGAAATTTTCCTTATTTTGGGGCAAAAATGCAGAAATTCCTAATATTTTGTGGTAAAAATGCAGAAATTCCCCTTATTTTGAGGTAAAAAGGCTAAAATTCCCCTTATTTGGGAACAAAAAAGCAGAAATTTCCCTTATTTTGGGGCAAAATTGCAGAAATTTCACTTATTTCAGGGAAATAAGTAAGAAATTTTCCTTATTTGGGGTAAAAAAGACAGAAATCCCATTTGTTTTGGGGGAAAAAGACAGAAATTCCACTTATTTAGAGGCAAAAAAGCAGAAATTCCCCTTATTTTGGAGCAAAAATGAAGAAATTTCCCTTTTTTGTGGCAAAAGGTATACATTCCCCTTATTTTCAGGCTAAAAAGCAGAAATTCCCCGTATTTTGGAGCAAAATTGCAAAAATTCCCCTAATTGTGGGGCAAAAATGCAGAAATTCTCTATATGTTAGGGCAAAAGGAAAAAAATTCTTTTTATTTTGGGGCAAAACTCAGAAATTCTACTTATTTTGGGGCAAAATTCCAGATATTTCCCTTATTTTGGGGCAAAATTGCAGAAATTTTACTTATTTTGGGGCAAAATTGCAGAAATATCACTTATTTCAGGGAAAAAAGGCAGAAATTTTTCTTATTTTGGGGCAAAAAAGACAGAAATTCCCTTTGCTTTGGGGGAAAAAGAGAGAAATTCAACTTATTTAGACGCAAAAAAGCAGAAATTCTTCTTATTTTGGAGCAAAAATGAAGAAATTTTCCTTTTTTATGGAAAAAAGGTATGCATTCTTCTTATTTTCAGACAAAAAGGCAGAAATTCCCCGTATTTTGGAGCAAAATTGCAGAAATTTCCCTAATTGTGTGCAAAAAGGCAAAAATTCCCTATATGTTGTGGCAAAAAGACAGAAATTCTCCTTATTTTGGGGCAAAATTCAGAAATTTGACTTATTTTTGGGCAAAATTGCAGAAATTTCACTTATTTCAGAAAAAAAACGAGAAATTTTCTTATTTTGGGGTAAAAGGCAGAAATTCTTTTTATTTTAGGGCAAAATTGCAGAAATTTCCCTTATTTTGTGACAAAAAACAGAAATTCTCTTTATTTTGGGGCAATATTACAGAAAATACCTTTATTATGGGGAAAAATTGCAGATATTTCTTTTATTTTAAGTCTAAATTGCAGAAATTTCACTTATTTCAGAGAAAAAAAGCAAAACTTTTTCTTATTTTAGGGCAAAATGCAGAAATTCCCATTATTTTGGGGCACAATGGCAGAAATTCACCTTATTTTGGGGTGAAATTGCAGACATTTCACATATTTCAGGGCAAAAAGACAGAAATTCCCCTTATTTTGGAGCAAAAATGAAAAAATTTCCCTTTTTTATGGCAAAAAGGTATACATTCTTCTTATTTTCGGGCAAAAAGGCAGAAATTCCCTGTATTTTGGAGAAAAATTGCAGAAATTCCCCTAATTGTGGGGCAAAAAGGCAGAAATTTCCTATATGTTGGGGCAAAAAGACAGAAATTCTCCTTATTTTGGGGCAAAACTCAGAAATTGCACTTATTTTGGGGCAAAATGCCAGAAATTTCCCTTATTTTGGGGCAAAATTGCAGAAATTTCACTTATTTTGGGGCAAAATTGCAGAAATTTCTCTTATTTCGGAAAAAAAGCAATATTTATTTATTTTGGTGCAAAAAGGCAGAAATTTCTTTTATTTTGGTACAAAATTGCAGAAATTTTTCTTATTGTGGGCAAAAATGCAGAAATCTCCCATATATTGGGGCAAAATGCAGAAATTCCTCTTATTTTGAGGTAAAAAGGCTGAAATTCCCATTATTTGGAAGCAAAAAGGCAGAAATTTCCCTTATTTTGAGACAAAATTGCAGAAATTTCACTTATTTCGGAGAAAAAAAAGCAAAAATTTTTCTTATTTTAGGGCAAAATGCAGAAATTCCCATTATTTTGGGGGCAAAAAGGCATAAATTCCCCTTATTTGGGGGCAAAAAGGCAGATATTCCCCTTATTTTGGGATAAAATTGCAGAAATGTCCCTTGTTTGGGGGCAAAATGCAGAAAATCCCCATAATTTCAGGCAAAAAAGCAGAAATTCCCCGTATTTTGGAGCAAAATTGCAGAAATTCCCCTAATATTGGGGCAAAAATGCAGAAATTCCCTTTATTTGGGGCAAATCGGCAGAAGTTCCCCTTATTTTCGGGAAAAGAGGCAGAAATTCCCTGTATTTTGAACAAAATTGCAGAAACTCCCCTAATTTTGGAGCAAAAATACAGAAATTCTCATTTTTTCGAGGCAAAAATCAGAAATTTCTTTTATTTTGGGGCAAAATTTTAGAAATTTCTTTTATTTTGGTACAGAATTGCAGAAATTTTTCTTATTTTGTGGCAAAAAGGCACAAATTTCTCATATTTTGGAACAAAAATGCAGAAATTCTTCTTATTTTGAGGTAAAAAGGCTGAAATTCCCCTTATTTTGGGGCAAAAAGGCAGAAATTTCACTTATTTTGGGGGCAAAATTGCAGAAATTTTACTTATTTCAGAAAAAAAAGCAGAAATTTTCTTATTTTGGTGCAAAAAGGCAGAAATTTCTTTTATTTTGGTACAAAATTGCATAAATTTTTCTTATTCTGGAACAAAAAAGCAGAAATCTCCCATATTTTGGGGCAAAAATGCATAAATTCCTCTTATTTTGAGGTAAAAGGGCTGAAATTCCCCTTATGTGGGGGCAAAAAGCAGAAATTTCCCTTATTTTGGAGCAAAATTGCAGAAATTTCACTTATTTCAGAGTAATAAGTCAGAAATTTTCCTTATTTTGGGGCAAAAAAGACAGAAATTCCCTTTGTTTTGGGGGATAAAGACAGAAATTCCACTTATTTAGAGGCAAAAAAGCAGAAATTCCCCTTATTTTGGAGCAAAACTGAAGAAATTTCCCTTATTTTGGGGCAAAATTGCAGAAATTTCACTTATTTTGGAGCAAAATTGCAGAAATTTCACTTATTTCAGAAAAAAAAGCAGAAATTTTCTTATTTTGGTGCAAAAAGGCAGAAGTTTCTTTTATTTTGGTACAAAATTGCATAAATTATTCTTATTTTGGAACAAAAAGGCAGAAATCTCCCATATTTTGGGGCAAAAATGCAGAAATTCCTCTTATTTTGAGGTAACAAGGCTTAAATTCCCCTTATTTGGCGGGAAAAAGGCAGAAATTTCCCTTATTTTCGAGCAAAATTGCAGAAATTTCAGTTATTTCAGGGTAATAAGTCAGAAATTTTCCTTATTTTGGGGCAAAAAAGACAGAAATTCCCTTTGTTTTTGGGGATAAAGACAGAAATTACACTTATTTAGAGGCAAAAAAGGAGAAATTCCCCTTATTTTGGAGCAAAACTGAAGAAATTTCCCTTTTTTATGGCAAAAAAGTATGCATTCTTCTTATTTTCGGGCAAAAAGGCAGAAATTCCCCGTATTTTGGAGCAAAATTGCAGAAATTCCCCTAATTGTGGGGCAAAAAGGCAGAAATTCCCTATATGTTGGGGCAAAAAGACAGAAATTCTCCTTATTTTGGGGCAAAACTCAGAAATTCCACTTATTTTGGGGCAAAATTCCAGAAATTTTCCTTATTTTGGGGCAAAATTGCAGAAATTTCACTTATTTCAGAAAAAAATTCAGAAATTTTCCTATTTTGGTGCAAAAAGGCAGAAATTTTTTTTATTTTGGTACAAAATTGCAGAAATTTTTCTTATTTTGGGGCAAAAGGCAGAAATCTCCCATATTAAGGGAAAAATGCAGAAATTCCTCTTATTTTGAGGTAAAAAGGCTGAAATTTCTCTTATTTGGGGGAAAAAAGCAAAAATTTCCCTTATTTTGAGGCAAAATTGCAGAAATTTCACTTATTTCATTGTAATAAGTCAGAAATTTTCCTTATTTTGGGGCAAAAAAGACAGAAATTCCCTTTGTTTTGGGGGAAAAACACAGAAATTCCACTTTTTTAGAGGCAAAAAAGCAGAAATTCCTTTTATTTTGGAGTAAAAATGAAGAAATTTCCCTTTTTTGTGGCAAAAGGTATACATTCCACTTATTTTGGGGCTAAAAAGCAGAAATTCCTTGTATTATGGAGCAAAATTGCAGAAATTCTCCTAATTGTGGGGCAAAAAAGCAGAAATTCCCTATATGTTAGGGCAAAAAGACAGAAATTCTCCTTATTTTGGGGCAAAACTCAGAAATTCCACTTATTTTGGGGCAAACTTCCAGAAATTTCCCTTATTTTGTGGCAAAATTGCAGAAATTTCACTTATTTTGGGGCAAAATTGCAGAAATTTCACTTATGTCAGGGAAAAAAGGCAGAAATTTTCCTTATTTTGGGGCAAAAAAACAGAAATTTCTTTTATTTTGTGGCAAAAATGCAGAAATTCCCCTTATTTTGAGGTAAAAATGCTGAAATTTCCCTTATTTGGGGGCAAAAAGGCAGAAATTTTCCTTATTTTGGGGCAAAATTGGAGAAATTTCACTTATTTCAGGGTAATAAGTCAGAAATTTACGTTATTTTGGGGCAAAAAAGACAGAAATTCCCTTTGTTTTGGGGGAAAAGGACAGAAATTCCACTTATTTAGAGGCAAAAAAGCAGAAATTCCCATTATTTTGAAGCAAAAATGAAGAAATTTCGCTATTTTATGGCAAAAAGTTATGCATTCTTCTTATTTTCGGGCAAAAAGGCATAAATTCCCCGTATTTTGGAGCAAAATTGCAGAAATTCCACTTATTGTGGGGCAAAAAGGCAGAAATTCCCTATATGTTGGGGCAAAAAGGCAAAAATTCCCAATATGTTGGGGCAAAAAGACAGAAATACTCCTTATTTTGGGGCAAAACTCAGAAATTCCACTTATTTTGGGGCAAAATTCCAGAAATTTCCCTTACTTTGGGGCAAAATTGCAGAAATTCCACTTATTTTGGGGCAAAATTGCAGAAATTACCCGTATTTTGGAGCAAAATTGCAGAAATTCCCCTAATTGTGGGGCAAAAATGCAGAAATTCCCTATATGTTGGGGCAAAAAGGCAAAAATTCCCAATATGTTGGGGCAAAAAGACAGAAATTCTCCTTATTTTAGGGCAAAATTCAGAAATTTCACTTATTTTTGGGCAAAATTGCAGAAATTTCACTTATTTCAGAAAAAAAGGAGAAATTTTCTTATTTTGGGGCAAAAGGCAGAAATTCCCCTTATTTTAGGGCAAAATTGCAGAAATTTCCCTTATTTGAAACAAAAAACAGAAATTCCCTTTATTTTGTGGCAAAATTGCAGAAAATACCTTTATTATGGGGGAAAATTGCAGATATTTCTTTTATTTTAAGGAAAAATTGCAGAAATTTCACTTATTTCAGAGAAAAAAAGCAAAAATTTATCTTATTTTAGGGCAAAATGCAGAAATTCCCATTATTTTGGGGCACAATAGCAGAAATTCACCTTATTTTGGGGTAAAATTGCAGACATTTCACATATTTCAGGGCAAAAAGGCAGAAATTCCCCTTTTTTGGGGCAAAAAGGCTGAAATTCCCCTTATTTTCTATAAAATTGCAGAAATTCCCCTTGTTTGGGGGCAAAAAGGCAGAAAATCTTCTTAATTTTGGGCAAAAAGGCAGACATTTCCCGTATTTTGGAGAAAAATTGCAGAAATTCCCCTAATATTGGGGCAAAAAGGCAGAAATTCCCTTTATTTTGGGGCAAAAATACAGAAATTCTCCTTATTTCGGGACAAAAATCAAAAATTTCCTTTATTTTGGGGCAAAATTTTAGAAATTTCTTTTATTTTGGTACAGAATTGCAGAAATTTTTCTTATTTGGTGACAAAAAGGCAGAAAATTCCCATATTTTGGAACAGAAATGCAGAAATTGCCCTTATTTTGAGGTAAAAAGGCTGAAATTCCCCTTATTTTGAAGAAAAAAGGAAGAAATTTCATTTATTTTGGGGCAAAATTGCAGAAATTTCACTTATTTCAGAAAATAAATGAGAAATTTTCTTATTTTGGGGCAAAATGCAGAAATTTCTTTTATTTTGGTACAAAATTGCAGAAATTTTTCTTATTTTGGGGCAAAAATTCATAAATTTTCCATATTTTGGGGCAAAAATGCAAAAATTCCCCTTATTTTGAGGTAAAAAGGCTGAAATTCCCCTTATTTGGGGGCAAAAAGGCAGAAATTTTCCTTATTTTGGGGCTAAATTGCAGAAATTTTACTTATTTCAGGGTAATAAGTCAGAAATTTTCCTTATTTTGGGGCAAAAAAGACAGAAATTCCCTTTGTTTTGGGGGAAAAAGACAGAAATTCCACTTATATAGAAGCAAAAAAGCAGAAATTCCCATTATTTTGAAGCAAAAATTAAGAAATTTTCCTTTTTTATGGCAAAAAGGTATGCATTCTTTTTATTTTCGGGAAAAAAGGCAGAAATTCCCCGTATTTTGGAGCAAAATTGCAGAAATTTTACTTATTTCAGAAAAAAAAGGAGAAATTTTCTTATTTTGGGGCAAAAGGCAGAAATTCCCCTTATTTTAGGGCAAAATTGCAGAAATTTTCCATATTTGGGGACAAAAAACAGAAATTCCCTTTATTTTGGGGCAAAATTGCAGAAAATTCCTTTATTATGGGGAAAAATTGCAGATATTTCTTTTATTTTAATGCAAAATTGCAGAAATTTCACTTATTTCAAAGAAAAAAAGCAAAAATTTTTCTTATTTGAGGGCAAAATGCAGAAATTCCCATTATTTTGGGACAAAAAGGCAGAAATTCACCTTATTTTTGGGTAAAATTGAAGACATGTCACATATTTCAGGGCAAATAGGCAGAAATTCCCCTTATTTGGGGGCAAAAAGGCAGAAATTCCCCTTATTTTGGGATAAAATTGCAGAAATTTCCCTTGTTTGGGGGCAAAAAGGCAAAAAATCCCCTTAATTTCGAGCAAAAAGGCAGAAATTCCCCGTATTTTGGAGCAAAATTGCAGAAATTCCCCTAATATTGGGGCAAAAATGCAGAAATTCCCTTTATTTGGGGCAAATCGGCAGAAGTTCTTTTTATTTTTGGGAAAAGAGGCAGAAATTCCCTGTATTTTGAAGCAAAATTGCAGAAACTCCCCTAATTTTGGGGCAAAAAGGCAGAAATTCCCTTTATTTTGGGGCAAAAATACAGAAATTCTCCTTATATCGGGGCAAAAATCAGAAATTTCCCTAATTTTGGAGCAAAATTTTAGAAATTTCTTTTATTTTGGTACAGAATTGCAGAAATTTTTCTTATTTTGTGACAAAAATGTAGAAATTTCCCATATTTTGGGGCAAAAATGCAGAAATTCTTCTTATTTTGAGGTAAAAAGGCTGAAATTCTTCTTATTTGGGGGCAAAAAGGCAGAAATTTCTCTTATTTTGTGGCAAAATTGCAGAAATTTCACTTATTTCAGGGAAATAAGTCAGAAATTTTCCTTATTTTGAGGCAAAAAAGACAGAAATTCCCTTTGTTTTGGGGCACAATGGCAGAAATTCCACTTATTTAGAGGCAAAAAAGCAGATATTCCCCTTATTTTGAAGCAAAAATGAAGAAATTTCTATTTCTTATGGCAAAGAGGTATGCATTCTTCTTATTTTCGGGCAAAAAGGCAGAAATTCTTTGTATTTTGGAGCAAGATTGCAGAAATTCCCCTAATTGTGGGGCAAAAAGGCAGAAATCCCCTATATGTTGGGGCAAAAAGAAAGAAATTCTCCTTATTTTGGGGCAAAACTCAGAAATTCCACTTATTTTGGGGCAAAATTTCAGAAATTTCCCTTATTTTGGAGCAAAATTGCAGAAATTTCACTTATTTCAAAAAAAAAGGCACAAATTTTCTTATTTTGGGGCAAAAAGGCAGAAATTTCATTTATTTTGGTACAAAATTGCAGAAATTTTTCTTAATTTGGGCAAAAATGCAGAAATTTCCCATATTTTTCGACAAAAATGCAGAAATTCCCCCTATTTTGAGGTAAAAAGGCTGAAATTCCCCTTATTTTGGGGCAAAAAGTTAGAAATTCCCCTTATTTTAAAGGAAAAAGACAGAAATTCCGTTTATTTTTGTGGAAAAGTCAGAAATTGCACTTATTTTGAGTCAAAAAGGCGGAAAATCCCCTTATTTTGGGGTAAAAAATGAAGAAATTAACCTTTTTTATGGCAAAAAGGTATACATTCTTTTTATTTTCGAGCAAAATTGCAGAAATTCCCCTAATTATGGGGAAAAAAGGCAGAAATTCCCCGTAATTTGGAGCAAAATTGCAGAAATTCCCCTAATTTTGGGGCAAAAACGCAGAACGTCCCTTTATTTTGGGGTAAAACTGCAGAAATTTCACTTATTTCGCGGCAAAATGGCAGAAATTCCCTTTATTTTCGGAGAAAAAGGCAGAAAATCAACGTATTTTAGAGCAAAATTGCAGAAATTTACCTAATTTTGGGGTAAAACATGCAGTAATTTTCTTTATTTTGGGGCAAAAAGGCAGAAATTCCCCTTATTTTGGGGCAAAAATCAAAAATATCCCTTATTTTGGGGCAAAATTTTAGAAATTTCTTTTATTTTGGTACAGAATTGCAGAAATTTTTCTTATTTTGTGGCAAAAAGGAAGAAATTTCCCATATTTTGGAACAAAAATGCAGAAATTCCCCTTATTTTGAGGTAAAAAGGCTGAAATTCCCCTTATTTCGGGGCAAAAAGGCAGAAATTTCCCTTATTTTGGGGCAAAATTGCAGAAATTTCACTTATTTCAGGGTAATAAGTCAGAAATTTTCCTTACTTTGGGGCCAAAAGGACAAAATTTCCCTTTGTTTTGGGGGAAAAAGACAGAAATTCCACTTTTTTAGAGGCAAAAAAGCAGAAATTTCTCTTATTTTGGAGCAAAAATGAAGAAATTTCCCTTTTTTATGGCAAAAAGTTATGCATTCTTCTTATTTTCGGCCAAAAAGGCAGAAATTCCCCGTATTTTGGAGCAAAATTGCAGAAATTCCCCTAATTGTGGGGCAAAAAGGCAGAAATTCCCTATATGTTGGGGCAAAAAGACAGAAATTCTCATTATTTTGGGGCAAAACTCAGAAATTCCACTTATTTTGGCGCAAAATTCCAGAAATTTCCCCTATTTTGAGGCAAAATTGCAGAAATTTCACTTATTTTGTGGCAAAATTGCAAAAATTTCACTTATGTCAGAATAAAAGCAGAAATTTTCTTATTTTGGTGCAAAAAGGCAGAAATTTCTAATATTTTGGTACAAAATTGCAGAAATTTTTCTTATTTTAGGGCAAAAAGGCAGAAATCTCCCATATTTTGGGGCAAAAATGCAGAAATTCCTCTTATTTTTAGGTAAAAAGGCTGAAATTCCCCTTATTTGGGGGAAAAAGGCAGAAATTTCCCTTATTTTGAGGCAAAATTGCAGAAATTTCACTTATTTCAGAGAACAAAAGCAGAAATTTTCTTATTTGGGGGCAAAAAGGCAGAAATTTCTTTTATTTTGGTACAAAATTGCAGAAATGTTTCTTATTTTGGGGCAAAAAGGCAGAAATCTCCCATATTTTGGGGCAAAAAAGCAGAAATTTCCCTTATTTTGAGGTAAAAACGCTGAAATTCCCCTTACTTGGGGGAAAAAAGGCAGAAATTTCCCTTATTTTGAGGCAAAATTGCAGAAATTTCACTTATTTCAGAATAATAAGTCAGAAATTTTCCTTATTTTGGGGCAAAAAACAGAAATTCTCTTTGTTTTAAAGAAAAAAGACTGATATTCCACTTATTTAGAGGCTAAAAAGCAGAAATTCTTATTATTTTGGAGCAAAAATGAAGAAATTTTCCTTTTTTTGTGGAAAAAGGTATACATTCCTCTAATTTTCGGGCTAAAAAGCAGAAATTCCCCGTATTTTGGAGCAAAATTGCAGAAATTCCCCTAATTGTGTGGAAAAAAGGCAGAAATTCCCTATATGTTAGGGCAAAAAACAGAAATTCTTTTTATTTTGGGGCAAAACTCAGAAATTCCACTTATTTTGGGGCAAAATTCCAGAAATTTCCCTTATTTTGGGGCAAAATTGCAGAAATTTCACTTATTTTGGGGCGAAATTGCAGAAATTTCACTTTTTTCATGGAAAAAAAGGCAGAAATTTTTCTTATTTTGGGGCAAAAAGGCAGAAATTCCTAATATTTTGTGGCAAAAATTCAGAAATTCCTCTTATTTTGAGGTAAAAAGGCTGAAATTCCCCTTATTTGGGGGCAAAAAGGCATAAATTTCCCTTATTTTGGGGCAAAATTGCAGAAATTTCACTTATTTCAGGGTAATAAGTCAGAAATTTTCCTTATTTTGGGGCAAAAAAGACAGAAATTCCCTTTGTTTTGGGATAAAAAGACAGAAATTCCACTTATTTAGAGGCAAAAAAGCAGAAATTCCACTTATGTTGGAGTAAAAATTAAGAGATTTCCCTTTTTTATGGCAAAAAGGTATGCATTCTTTTTATTTTCGGACAAAAAGGCAGAAATTCCCCGTATTTTGGAGCAAAATTGCAGAAATTTCACTTATTTCAGAATAAAAATGAGAAATTTTCTTATTTTCGGGCAAAAGGCAGAAATTCCCCTTATTTTATGGCAAAATTGCAGAAATTGCCTTTATTTGGGGACAAAAAACAGAAATTCCCTTTATTTTGGGGCAAAATTGCAGAAAATTTTTTTATTATGGGAAAAAATTGAAGATATTTCTTTTATTTTAAGGCAAAATTGCAGAAATTTCACTTATTTCAAAGAAAAAAACAAAAATCTTTCTTATTTTTGGCAAAATGCAGAAATTCCCATTATTTTGGGGCAAAAAGGCAGAAATTCACCTTATTTTGGGGTAAAATTGAAGACATGTCACATATTTCAGGGCATAAAGGCAGAAATTGCCCTTATTTGGGGGCAAAAAGGCAGAAATTCCCCTTATTTTGGGATAAAATTGCAGAAATTACCCTTGTTTGGGGGCAAAAAAGCAGAAAATCCTCTTAATTTCGGGCAAAAAGGCAGAAATTCCCTGTATTTTGGAGCAAAATTGCAGAAATTCTCCTAATATTGGGGCAAAAATGCAGAAATTCCCTTTATTTGGGGCAAATTGGCAGAAGTTCCCCTTATTTTCAGGAAAAGAGGCAGAAATTCCCATTATTTTGAAGCAAAATTGCAGAAACTCCCCTAATTTTGGGGCAAAAAGGCAGAAATTCCCTTTATTTTGGGGCAAAAATACAGAAATTGTCCTTATATCTGGGCAAAAATCAGAAATTTCCCTTATTTTGGAGCAAAATTTTAGAAATTTCTTTTATTTTGGTACAGAATTGGAGAAATTTTTCTTATTCTGTGGCAAAAAGGCAGAAATTTCTTTTATTTTGGTGCATAATTGCAGAAATTTTTCTTATTTTGGGGCAAAAAGGCATAAATTTCCCATATTTTGGGGCAAAAATGTAGAAATTTTCTTTATTTTGAGGTAAAAAGGCTGAAATTTCCCTTATTTGGGGGCAAAAAGGCAGAAATTTCTCTTATTTTGGGGCAAAATTGCAGAAATTTCACTTATTTCAGAAAAAAAGGAAAAATTTTCTTATTTGGGGGCAAAAAGGCAGAAATTTCTTTTATTTTGGTGCAAAATTACAGAAATTTTCTTTATTTTGGGGCAAAAAAGACAGAAATTCCCTTTGTTTTGGGGGAAAAAGACAGAAATTCCACTTATTTAGAGGCAAAAAAGCAGAAATTCCCCTTATTTTGGAGCAAAAATGAAGAAATTTCCCTTTTTCATGGCAAAAAGGTATGCATTCTTCTCATTTTCGGGCAAAAAGGCAGAAATTCCCTATATGTTGGGGCAAAAAGACAGAAATTCTCCTTATTTTGGGGCAAAACTCAGATATTCCACATATTTTGGGGCAAAATTCCATAAATTTCCCTTATTTTGGGGCAAAATTGCAGAAATATCACTTATTTTAAGGCAAAATTGGAGAAATTTCACTTATTTCAGAAGAAAAAAGCAGAAATTTTCTTGTTTTGGGGCAAAAAGGGAGAAATTTCTTTTATTTTTGTACAAAATTGCAGAAATTTTTCTTATTTTGGGGCAAGAAGGCAGAAATTTCCTATATTTTGGGGCAAAAATTCAGAAATTCCCCTTATTTTTAGGTAAAAAGGCTGAAATTCTCTTTATTTGGGAGCAAAAAGGCAGAAATTGCCCTGATTTTGTGGCAAAATTCCAGAAATTTCACTTATTTTAGGGTAATAAGTCAGAAATTTTTTATTTTGGGGCAAAAAGGCAGAAATTTCTTTTATTTTGGTAAAAAATTACAGAAATTTTTCTTATTTTGGGGCAAAAAAGAAGAAATTTCCCTTATTTTGGGGCAAAATTGCAGAAATTTCACTTATTTTGATGTAAAAAGGCTGAAATTCCCCTTATTTTGGGGCAAAATGGCAGAAGTTTTCCTTATTTTGGGGCAAAATTGCAGAAATTTCACTTATTTCAAGGTAATAAGTCAGAAATTTTCCTTATTTTGGGGCAAAAAAACAGAAATTCCTTGTTTTGGGGGAAAAAGACAGAAATTCCACTTATTTAGAGGCAAAAAAGCAGAAATTCCCCATATTTTGGAGCAAAATTGCAGAAATTCCCCTAATTGTGGGGCAAAAAGGCAGAAATTCCCTATATGTTAGGGCAAAACGACAGAAATTCTCCTCATTTGGGGGCAAAATTCAGAAATTCCATTTATTTTGGGGCAAAATTCCCAAAATTCCCCTTATTTTGGGGCAAAATTGCAGAAATTTCAATTATTTTGGGGCAAAATTGCAGAAATTTCACTTTTTTCAGGGAAAAAAGGCCGAAATTTTCCGTTTTTGGGGGCAAAAAGGCAGAAATTCCTAATATTTTGAGGCAAAAATGCAGAAATTCCTCTTATTTTGAGGTAAAAAGGCTGAAATTCCTCTTCTTTGGGGGCAAAAATGCAGAAATTTCTCTTATACTGGGGCAAAATTGCAGAAATTTCACTTATTTCAGGGTAATAATTCAGAAATTTTCCTTATTTTGGGGCAAAAAATACAGAAATTCCATTTGTATGGGGGGAAAAAGACAGAAATTCCATTTATTTAGAGGCAAAAAAGCAGAAATTCCCCTTATTTTGGAGCAAAATTGCAGAAATTTCCCTTTTTATAGCCAAAATGTATGCATTCTTCTTATTTTCAGGCAAAAAGGCAGAAATTCCCCGTATTTTGGAGTAAAATTGCAGAAATTCCCTTAATTGTAGGGCAAAAAGACAGAAATTCTCCAAATTTTGGGGCAAAACTCAGAAATTCCACTTATTTTGGAACAAAATTTCAGAAATTTCCAATTTTTGGCCAAAATTGCAGAAATTTCACTTATTTTGGGGCAAAATTGCAGAAATTTCACTTATTTCAGGGAAAAAAGCAGAAATTTTCTTATTTTGGGGCAAAAAGGCATAAATTTCCCATATTTTGAGGCAAAAATGCAGAAATTCCCCTTATTTTGAGGTAAAAAGGCTGAAATTCCCCTTATTTGGGGGCAAAAAGGCAGAAATTTCCCATATTTTGGGGCAAAATTGCAGAAATTTCACTTATTTCAGGGTACTAAGTCAGAAATTTTTCTTACTTTGGGGCAAAAAAGACAGAAATTCCCTTTGTTTTCAGGGAAAAAGACAGAAATTCCACTTATTTAGAGGCAAAAATGCAGAAATTCCCCTTATTTTGGAGCAAAAATGAAGAAATTTCCCTTTTTTATGGCAAAAAGGTATGCATTCTTCTTATTTTCGGGCAAAAAGGCAGAAATTCCCCCTATTTTAGAGCAAAATTGCAGAAATTCCCCTACTTGTGGGGCAAAAAAACAGAAATTCCCTATATGTTGGGGCAAAAAGACAGAAATTCTCCATATTTTGGGGCAAAACTCAGAAATTCCACATATTTTGAGGCAAAATTCCAAAAATTTCCCTTATTTTGGGGCAAAATTGCAGAAATTTCACTTATTTAGGGGCAAAATTGCAGAAATTTCACTTATTTCAGGGGAAAAAGACAGAAATTTCTTTTATTTTGGTACAAAATTGCAGAAATTTTTCTTATTTTGGGCAAAAAGGCAGAAATTTCCCATATTTTGAGGCAAAAATGCAGAAATTTCACTTATTTCAGGGTAATAAGTCAGAAATTTTCATTACTTTGGAGCAAAAAAAGACAGAAAGTCCCTTTGTTTTGGTGGAAAAAGACAGAAACTCCAATTCTTTAGAGGCAAAAATGCAGAAATTCCCCTTATTTTGGAGCAAAAATGAAGAAATTTCCCTTTTTTATGGCAAAAAGGTATGCATTCTTCTTATTTTCAGGCAAAAAGTCAGAAATTCCCCCTATTTTAGAGCAAATTTGCAGAAATTCCCCTTATTGTGGGGCAAAAAGGCAGAAATTCCGTATATGTTGGGGGGAAAAGACAGAAATTCTCCTTATTTTAGAGCAAAACTCAGAAATTTCATTTATTTTGGGGCAAAATTGCAGAAATTTCACTTATTTCAGAAAAAAAAGCAGAAATTTTCTTATTTTGGGGCAAAAAGGCAGAAATTTCTTTTATTTTGGTACAAAATTGCAGAAAATTTTCTTATTTTGGGGCAAAAAGGCAGAAATTTCTCATATTTTGGGGCAAAAATGCAGAAAATCCCCTTATTTTGAGGTAAAAAGGCTAAAATTCCCCTTATTTGGTTGCAAAAAGGCAGAAATTTCCCTTATTTTGGGGCAAAATTGCAGAAATTTCACTTATATCAGGGTAATAAGTCAGAAATTTTCCTTATTTTGGGGCAAAAAAGACAGAAATTCCCTTTGTTTTGGGGGAAAAAGACAGAAATTCCACTTATTAAGAGGCAAAAAAGCAGAAATTCCCCTTATTTTGGAGCAAAAATGAAGAAATTTCCCTTTTTTATGGCAAAAAGGTATGCATTCTTCTTGTTTTCGGGCAAAAAGGCAGAAATTCCCTGTTTTATGGAGCAAAATTGCAGAAATTCCCCTAATTTTGGGGCAAAAAGGCAGAAATTCCCTATATGTTAGGGCAAAACGACAGAAATTCTCCTTATTTTGGGGCAAAATTCAGAAATTCCATTTCTTTTGGTGCAAAATTCCCAAAATTTCCCTTATTTTGGGGCAAAATTGCAGAAAGTTCATTTATTTAGGGGCAAAATTGCAGAAATTTCACTTTTTTCAGGAAAAAAAGGCCGAAATTTTCCATTTTTGGGGGCAAAAAGAAAGAAATTCTTAATATTTTGTGGTAAAAATGCAGAAATTTCCCTTATTTTGAGGTAAAAAGGCTGAAATTCCTCTTCTTTGGGGGCAAAAATGCAGAAATTTCTCTTATACTGGGGCAAAATTGCAGAAATTTCACTTATTTCAGGGTAATAATTCAGAAATTTTCCTTATTTTGGGGCAAAAAATACAGAAATTCCATTTGTATGGGGGGAAAAAGACAGAAATTCCATTTATTTAGAGGCAAAAAAGCAGAAATTCCCCTTATTTTGGAGCAAAATTGCAGAAATTTCCCTTTTTATAGCCAAAAGGTATGCATTCTTCTTATTTTCAGGCAAAAAGGCAGAAATTCCCCGTATTTTGGAGTAAAATTGCAGAAATTCCCTTAATTGTAGGGCAAAAAGACAGAAATTCTCCAAATTTTGGGGCAAAACTCAAAAATTCCACTTATTTTGGAACAAAATTTCAGAAATTTCCAATTTTTGGCCAAAATTGCAGAAATTTCACTTATTTTGGGGCATAATTGCAGAAATTTCACTTATTTCAGGGAAAAAAAGCAGAAATTTTCTTATTTTGGGGCAAAAAGGCATAAATTTCCCATATTTTGAGGCAAAAATGCAGAAATTCCCCTTATTTTGAGGTAAAAAGGCTGAAATTCCCCTTATTTGGGGGCAAAAAGGCAGAAATTTCCCATATTTTGGGGCAAAATTGCAGAAATTTCACTTATTTCAGGGTACTAAGTCAGAAATTTTTCTTACTTTGGGGCAAAAAAGACAGAAATTCCCTTTGTTTTCAGGGAAAAAGACAGAAATTCCACTTATTTAGAGGCAAAAATGCAGAAATTCCCCTTATTTTGGAGCAAAAATGAAGAAATTTCCCTTTTTTATGGCAAAAAGGTATGCATTCTTCTTATTTTCGGGCAAAAAGGCAGAAATTCCCCCTATTTTAGAGCAAAATTGCAGAAATTCCCCTACTTGTGGGGCAAAAAAACAGAAATTCCCTATATGTTGGGGCAAAAAGACAGAAATTCTCCATATTTTGGGGCAAAACTCAGAAATTCCACATATTTTGAGGCAAAATTCCAAAAATTTCCCTTATTTTGGGGCAAAATTGCAGAAATTTCACTTATTTAGGGGCAAAATTGCAGAAATTTCACTTATTTCAGGGGAAAAAGACAGAAATTTCTTTTATTTTGGTACAAAATTGCAGAAATTTTTCTTATTTTGGGCAAAAAGGCAGAAATTTCCCATATTTTGAGGCAAAAATGCAGAAATTTCACTTATTTCAGGGTAATAAGTCAGAAATTTTCATTACTTTGGAGCAAAAAAGACAGAAAGTCCCTTTGTTTTGGTGGAAAAAGACAGAAACTCCAATTCTTTAGAGGCAAAAATGCAGAAATTCCCCTTATTTTGGAGCAAAAATGAAGAAATTTCCCTTTTTTATGGCAAAAAGGTATGCATTCTTCTTATTTTCAGGCAAAAAGTCAGAAATTCCCCCTATTTTAGAGCAAATTTGCAGAAATTCCCCTTATTGTGGGGCAAAAAGGCAGAAATTCCGTATATGTTGGGGGGAAAAGACAGAAATTCTCCTTATTTTAGAGCAAAACTCAGAAATTTCATTTATTTTGGGGCAAAATTGCAGAAATTTCACTTATTTCAGAAAAAAAAGCAGAAATTTTCTTATTTTGGGGCAAAAAGGCAGAAATTTCTTTTATTTTGGTACAAAATTGCAGAAAATTTTCTTATTTTGGGGCAAAAAGGCAGAAATTTCTCATATTTTGGGGCAAAAATGCAGAAAATCCCCTTATTTTGAGGTAAAAAGGCTAAAATTCCCCTTATTTGGTTGCAAAAAGGCAGAAATTTCCCTTATTTTGGGGCAAAATTGCAGAAATTTCACTTATATCAGGGTAATAAGTCAGAAATTTTCCTTATTTTGGGGCAAAAAAGACAGAAATTCCCTTTGTTTTGGGGGAAAAAGACAGAAATTCCACTTATTAAGAGGCAAAAAAGCAGAAATTCCCCTTATTTTGGAGCAAAAATGAAGAAATTTCCCTTTTTTATGGCAAAAAGGTATGCATTCTTCTTGTTTTCGGGCAAAAAGGCAGAAATTCCCTGTTTTTTTTGGAGCAAAATTGCAGAAATTCCCCTAATTTTGGGGCAAAAAGGCAGAAATTCCCTATATGTTAGGGCAAAACGACAGAAATTCTCCTTATTTTGGGGCAAAATTCAGAAATTCCATTTCTTTTGGTGCAAAATTCCCAAAATTTC
Organism: Micromys minutus; assembly: GCF_963924665.1. Lineage (NCBI taxonomy): Eukaryota > Metazoa > Chordata > Mammalia > Rodentia > Muridae > Micromys > Micromys minutus. The sequence goes on along the minus strand of NW_027667729.1, from coordinate 562,050 downwards.
CCTTATTTTGGGGCAAAATTGCAGAAAGTTCATTTATTTAGGGGCAAAATTGCAGAAATTTCACTTTTTTCAGGAAAAAAAGGCCGAAATTTTCCATTTTTGGGGGCAAAAAGAAAGAAATTCTTAATATTTTGTGGCAAAAATGCAGAAATTTCCCTTATTTTGAGGTAAAAAGGCTGAAATTCCTCTTCTTTGGGGGCAAAAATGCAGAAATTTCTCTTATACTGGGGCAAAATTGCAGAAATTTCACTTATTTCAGGGTAATAATTCAGAAATTTTCCTTATTTTGGGGCAAAAAATACAGAAATTCCATTTGTATGGGGGGAAAAAGACAGAAATTCCATTTATTTAGAGGCAAAAAAGCAGAAATTCCCCTTATTTTGGAGCAAAATTGCAGAAATTTCCCTTTTTATAGCAAAAAGGTATGCATTCTTCTTATTTTCAGGCAAAAAGGCAGAAATTCCCTGTATTTTGGAGTAAAATTGCAGAAATTCCCTTAATTGTAGGGCAAAAAGACAGAAATTCTCCTTATTTTGGGGCAAAACTCAGAAATTCCACTTATTTTAGAACTAAATTTCAGAAATTTCCCTTATTTTTGGCCAAAATTGTAGAAATTTCACTTATTTTGGGGCAAAATTGCAGAAATTTCACTTATTTCAGGGAAAAAAGCAGAAATTTTCTTATTTTGGGGCAAAAAGGCAGTAATTTCCCATATTTTGAGGCAAAAATGCAGAAATTCCCCTTATTTTGAGGTAAAAAGGCTGAAATTCCCCTTATTTGGGGGCAAAAAGTCAGAAATTTTCCATATTTTGGGGCAAAATTGCAGAAATTTCACTTATTTCAGGGTACTAAGTCAGAAATTTTTCTTACTTTGGGGCATAAAAAACAGAAATTCCCTTTGTTTTCAGGGAAAAAAACAGAAATTCCACTTATTTAGAGGCAAAAATGCAGAAATTCCCCTTATTTTGGCGCAAAAATGAAGAAATTTCCCTTTTTTATGGCAAAAAAGTATGCATTCTTCTTATTTTCGGGCAAAAATGCAGAAATTCCCCCTATTTTAGAGCAAAGTTGCAGAAATTCCCCTAATTGTGGGGCAAAAAGGCAGAAATTCCCTATATGTTGGGGCAAAAAGACAGAAATTCTCCTTATTTTAAAGCAAAACTCAGAAATTTCACTTATTTTGCGGCAAAATTACAGAAATTTCACTTATTTCAGAAAAAAAAGCAGAAATTTTCTTATTTTGGGGCAAAAAGGCAGAAATTTCTTTTATTTTGGTACAAAATTGCAGAAATTATTCTTATTTTGGGGCAAAAAAGCAGAAATTTCTCATATTTTGGGGCAAAATTGCAGAAAATTTCCTTATTTTGAGGTAAAAAGGCTAAAATTCCCCTTATTTGGTTGCAAAAAGGCAGAAATTTTCCTTATTTGGGGGAAAAATTGCAGAAATTTCACTTATTTCAGGGTAATAAGTCAGAAATTTTCTTTATTTTGGGGCAAAAAAAGACAGAAATTCTCTTTGTTTTGGGAGTAAAAGACAGAAATTCCACTTATTTAGAGGCAAAAAAGCAGAAATTCCCATTATTTTGGAGCAAAAATGAAGAAATTTCCCTTTTTTATGGCAAAAAGGTATGCATTCTTCTTATTTTCGGGCAAAAAGGCAGAAATTCCCCCTATTTTAGAGCAAAATTGCAGAAATTCCCCTAATTGTGGGGCAAAAAAACAGAAATTCCCTATATGTTGGGGCAAAAAGATAGATATTCTCCATATTTTGGGGCAAAACTCAGAAATTCCACTTATTTTGGGGCAAAATTCCAAAAATTTCCCTTATTTTGGGGCAAAATTGCAGAAATTTCACTTATTTAGGGGCAAAATTGCAGAAATTTCACTTATTTCAAGGGAAAAAGACAGAAATTTCTTTTATTTTGGTACAAAATTGCAGAAATTTTTCTTATTTTGGGCAAAAAGGCAGAAATTTCCCATATTTTGAGGCAAAAATGCAGAAATTTCACTTATTTCAGGGTAATAAGTCAGAAATTTTCCTTACTTTGGGGCAAAAAAGACAGAAATTCCCTTTGTTTTGGTGGAAAAAGACATAAATTCCACTTATTTAGAGGCAAAAATGCAGAAATTCCCCTTATTTTGGAGCAAAAATGAAGAAATTTCCTTTTTTTATGGCAAAAAGGTATGCATTCTTCTTATTTTCGGGCAAAAAGGCAGAAATTCCCCATATTTTAGAGCAAAATTGCAGAAATTCCCCTTATTGTGGGGCAAAAAGGCAGAAATTCCCTATATGTTGGGGGAAAAGACAGAAATTCTCCTTATTTTAGAGCAAAACTCAGAAATTTCATTTATTTTGGGGCAAAATTGCAGAAATTTCACTTATTTCAGGAAAAAAAAAGCAGAAATTTTCTTATTTTGGGGCAAAAAGGCAGAAATTTCTTTTATTTTGGTACAAAATTGCAGAAAATTTTCTTATTTTGGGGCAAAAAGGCAGAAATTTCTCATATTTTGGGGCAAAAATGCAGAAAAGCCCCTTATTTTGAGGTAAAAAGGCTAAAATTCCCCTTATTTGGTTGCAAAAAGGCAGAAATTTCCCTTATTTTGGGGCAAAATTGCAGAAATTTCACTTATATCAGGGTAATAAGTCAGAAATTTTCCTTATTTTGGGGCAAAAAAGACAGAAATTCCCTTTGTTTTGGGGGAAAAAGACAGAAATTCCACTTATTAAGAGGCTAAAAAGCAGAAATTCCCCTTATTTTGGAGCAAAAATGAAGAAATTTCCCTTTTATATGGCAAAAAGGTATGCATTCTTCTTGTTTTCGGGCAAAAAGGCAGAAATTCCCCGTTTTTTGGAGCAAAATTGCAGAAATTCCCCTAATTTTGGGGCAAAAAGGCAGAAATTCCCTATATGTTAGGGCAAAACGACAGAAATTCTCCTTATTTTGGGGCAAAATTCAGAAATTCCATTTCTTTTGGTGCAAAATTCCCAAAATTCCCCTTATTTTGGGGCAAAATTGCAGAAATTTCAATTATTTTGGGGCAAAAATGCAGAAATTTCACTTTTTTCCGGGAAAAAAGGCCGAAATTTTCCGTTTTGGGGGGCAAAAAGGCAGAAATTCCTAATATTTTGTGGCAAAAATGCAGAAATTTCCCTTATTTTGAGGTAAAAAGGCTGAAATTCCCCTTATTTGGGGGCAAAAATGCAGAAATTTCTCTTATACTGGGTCAAAATTGCAGAAATTTCACTTATTTCAGGGTAATAATTCAGAAATTTTCCTTATTTTGGGGCAAAAAATACAGAAATTCCATTTGTATGGGGGGAAAAAGACAGAAATTCCATTTATTTAGAGGCAAAAAAGCAGAAATTCCCCTTATTTTGGAGCAAAATTGCAGAAATTTCCCTTTTTATAGCAAAAAGGTATGCATTCTTCTTATTTTCAGGCAAAAAGGCAGAAATTTCCCGTATTGTGGAGTAAAATTGCAGAAATTCCCAATATGTTGGGGCAAAAAGACAGAAATTCTCCTTATTTCGGGGCAAAACGCAGAAATTCCACTTATTTTGGAACAAAATTTCAGAAATTTCCCTTATTTTTGGCCAAAATTGCAGAAATTTCACTTATTTTGGGGAAAAATTGCAGAAATTTCACTTATTTCAGGGAAAAAAAGCAGAAATTTTCTTATATTGGGGCAAAAAGGCAGAAATTTCCCATATTTTGAGGCAAAAATGCAGAAATTCCCCTTATTTTGAGGTAAAAAAACTGAAATTCTCCTTATTTGGGGGCAAAAAGGCAGAAATTTCCCATATTTTGGGGCAAAATTGCAGAAATTTCACTTATTTCAGGGTACTAAGTCAGAAATTTTTCTTACTTTGGGGCAAAAAAGACAGAAATTCCCTTTGTTTTCAGGGAAAAAGACAGAAATTCCACTTATTTAGAGGCAAAAATGCAGAAATTCCCCTTATTTTGGAGCAAAAATGAAGAAATTTCCCTTTTTTATGGCAAAAAGGTATGCATTCTTCTTATTTTCGGGCAAAAAGGCAGATATTCCCTTTGTTTTAGGGGAAAAAAACAGAAATTCCACTTATTTAGAGGCAAAAAAGCAGAAATTCCCCATATTTTGGAGCAAAATTGCAGTAATTCCCCTAATTGTGGGGCAAAAAGGCAGAAATTCCCTATATGTTAGGGCAAAACGACAGAAATTCTCCTCATTTGGGGGCAAAATTCAGAAATTCCATTTATTTTGGGGCAAAATTCCCAAAATTCCCCTTATTTTGGGGCTAAATTGCAGAAATTTCAATTATTTTGGGGCAAAATTGCCGAAATTTCACTTTTTTCAGGGAAAAAAGGCCGAAATTTTCCGTTTTTAGGGGCAAAAAGTCAGAAATTCCTAATATTTTGAGGCAAAAATGCAGAAATTCCTCTTATTTTGAGGTAAAAAGGCTGAAATTCCCCTTATTTTGGAGCAAAATTGCAGAAATTTCCCTTTTTATAGCCAAAAGGTATGCATTCTTCTTATTTTCAGGCAAAAAGGCAGAAATTCCCCGTATTTTGGAGTAAAATTGCAGAAATTCCCAATATGTTGGGGCAAAAAGACAGAAATTCTCCTTATTTTGGGGCAAAACTCAGAAATTCCACTTATTTTGGAACAAAATTTCAGAAATTTCCCTTATTTTTGGCCAAAATTGCAGAAATTTCACTTATTTTGGGGCAAAATTGCAGAAATTTCACTTATTTCAGGGAAAAAAAGCAGAAATTTTCTTATTTTGGAGCAAAAAGGCAGAAATTTCCCATATTTTGAGGCAAAAATGCAGAAATTCCCCTTATTTTGAGGTAAAAAGGCTGAAATTCCCCTTATTTGGGGGCAAAAAGGCAGAAATTTCCCATATTTTGGGGCAAAATTGCAGAAATTTCACTTATTTCAGGGTACTAAGTCAGAAATTTTTCTTACTTTGGGGCAAAAAAGACAGAAATTCCCTTTGTTTTCAGGGAAAAAGACAGAAATTCCACTTATTTAGAGGCAAAAATGCAGAAATTCCCCTTATTTTGGAGCAAAAATGAAGAAATTTCCCTTTTTTATGGCAAAAAGGTATGCATTCTTCTTATTTTCGGGCAAAAAGGCAGAAATTCCCCCTATTTTAGAGCAAAATTGCAGAAATTCCCCTAATTGTGGGGCAAAAAGGCAGAAATTCCCTATATGTTGGGGCAAAATACAGAAATTCTCCTTATTTTGGTGAAAAACTCAGAAATTCCACTTATTTTGGGGCAAAATTGCAGAAATTTCACATATTTTGGGGCAAAATTGCAGAAATTTCACTTATTTTGGGGCAAAATTGCAGAAATTTCACTTATTTTGGGGCAAAATTGCAGAAATTTCACTTTTTTCAGGGTAATAAGTCAGAAATTTTCCTTATTTTGGGGCAAAAAAGACAGAAATTCCCTATGTTCTGGGGGAAAAAGACAGTAATTCCACTTTTTTAGAGGCAAAAAAGCAGAAATTCCTTTTATTTTGGAGTAAAAATGAAGAAATTTCTTTTTTTTGTGGCAAAAGGTATACATTTCCTTTATTTTCGGGCAAAAAGGCAGAAATTCCCCGTATTTTGGAGCAAACTTGCAGATATTCCCCTAATTGTGGGGCAAAAAGGCAGAAATTCCCTATATGTTGGGGCAAAAAGACAGAAATTCTCCTTATTTTGGGGCAAAACTCAGAAATTCCACTTATTTTGGGGCAAAATTCCAGAAATTTCCCTTATTTTGGGGCAAAATTGCAGAAATTTCACTTATTTTCAGGCAAAATTACATAAATTTCACTTATTTCAGAAAAAAAGCAGAATTTTCTTATTTTGGTGCAAAAAGGCAGAAATTTCTTTTATTTTGTTACAAAATTGCAGAAATTTTTCTTATTTTGGGGCAAAAAGGCAGAAATCTCCCATATTTTGTGGCAAAAATGCAGAAATTCCTCTTATTTTGAGGTAAAAAGGCTGAAATTCCCCTTATTTGGGGGCAAAAGGGCAGAAATTTCCCTTATTTTGAGGCAAAATTGCAGAAATTTCACTTATTTCAGAGAAAAAAAGCAAAAACTTTTCTTATTTTAGGGCAAAATGCAGAAATTCCCATTATTTTGGGGCAAAAGGCAGAAATTCACCTTATTTTGTGGTAAAATTGCAGTCATTACACATATTTCAGGGCAAAAAGGTAGAAATTCCCCTTATTTGTGGGCAAAAAGGCAGAAATTCCCCTTATTTTGGGATAAAATTGCAGAAATGTCCCTTGTTTGGGGGCAAAAAGGCAGAAAATCCCCTTAATTTTTGGCAAAAAAGCAGAAATTTCCCGTATTTTGGAGCAAAATTGCAGAAATTCCCCTAATATTGGGGCAAAAATGCAGAAATTCCTATTATTTGGGGCAAATCGGCAGAAGTTCCCCTTATTTTCGGAAAAAGAGGCAGAAATTCCCTGTATTTTGAAGCAAAATTGCAGAAACTCCCCTAATTTGGGGCAAAAAGGCATAAATTTCTCATATTTTGGGGCAAAAATGCAGAAATTTTTCTTATTTTGAGGTAAAAAGGCTGAAATTCCCCTTTATTGGGGGCAAAAAAGAAGAATTTCTCTTATTTTGGGGCAAAATTGCAGAAATTTCACTTATTTCAGAGTAATAAGTCAGAAATTTTCGTTATTTTGGGGCAAAAAAAAACAGAAATTCCCTTTGTTTTGGGGGGAAAAGACAGAAATTCCACTTTTTTAGAGGCAAAAAAGCAGAAATAACTTTTATTTTGGAGTAAAAATGTAGAAATTTCCCTTTTTTATGGCAAAAAGGTATGCATTCTTCTTATTTTCGGGCAAAAAGGCAGAAATTCCCCGTATTTTCGAGCAAAATTGCAAAAATTCCCCTAATTTTAGGGCAAAAAGGCAGAAATTCCCTATATGTTGGGGCAAAAAGACAGAAATTCTCCTTATTTTGGGGCAAAACTCAGAAATTCCACTTATTTTGGGGCAAAATTCTAGAAATTTTTCTTATTTTAAAGCAAAATTGCAGAAATTTCACTTATTTTGGGGTAAAATTGCAGAAATTTCACTTATTTCAGGGAAAAAAGGCAGAAATTTTTCTTATTTTGGGGCAAAAAGGAAAAATTTCCTAATATTTTGTGGCAAAAAGGCCGAAATTCCCCTTATTTTGAGGTAAAAAAGCTGAAATTTCCCTTATTTGGGGGCAAAAAGGCAGAAATTTCCCTTATTTTGGGGCAAAATTGCAGAAATTTCACTTATTTCAGGGTAATAAGTCAGAAATTTTTCTTATTTTGGGGCCAAAAGGACAGAAATTCCCTTTGTTTTGGGGGAAAAAGACAGAAATTCCACTTATTTAGAGGCAAAAAAGCAGAAATTCCCCTTATTTTGGAGCAAAAATGAAGAAATTTCCCTTTTTTATGGCAAAAAGGTATGCATTCTTCTTATTTTCGGGCAAAAAGACAGAAATTCCCTGTATTTTGAAGCAAAATTGCAGAAATTCCCCTAATTGTGGGGCAAAAAAACAGAAATTCCCTATATGTTGGGGCAAAAAGACAGAAATTCTCCTTATTTTGGGGTAAAACTCAGAAATTCCACTTATTTTGGGGGCAAAATTCCAGAAATTTCCCTTATTTTGGGGCAAAATTGCAGAAATTTTACTTATTTTGGGGCAAAATTGCAGAAATTTCACTTATTTCAGAAAAATAAGCAGAATTTATTTATTTTGGTGCAAAAAGGCAGAAATTTTTTTTATTTTGGTACAAATTGCAGAAATTTTTCTTATTTTGGGGCAAAAAGGCAGAAATCTTCATATTTTGGGGCAAAAATGCAGAAATTCCTCTTATTTTGAGGTAAAAAGGCTGAAATTTCCCTTATTTGGGGGCAAAAAGGAAGAAATTTCCCATATTTTGAGGCAAAATTGCAGAAATTTCACTTATTTCAGGATAATAAGTCAGAAATTTTCGTTATTTTGGGGCAAAAGAGACAGAAATTTCCTTTGTTTTGGGGGAAAAAAACAGAAATTCCACTTTTTTAGAGGCAAAAAAAGCAGAAATTCCTTTTATTTTGGAGTAAAAATGAAGAAATTTCCCTTTTTTGTGGCAAAAGTTATACATTCCACTTATTTTTGGGCTAAAAAGCAGAAATTACCCGTATTTTGGAGCAAAATTGCAGAAATTCCCCTAATTGTGGGGCAAGAAGGGAGAAATTCCCTATATGTTTGGGCAAAAAAAACAAATTCTCCTTATTTTGGGTCAAAACTCAGAAATTCTACTGATATTGGGGCAAAATTCCAGAAATTTCCCTTATTTTGGGGCAAAATTGCAGAAATTTCACTTATTTTTGGGCAAAATTGCAGAAATTTCACTTATTTCAGAAAAAAAAGCAGAAATTTTCTTATTTTGGTGCAAAAGGGTGGAAATTTCTTTTATTTTGGTACAAAATTGCAAAAATTTTTCTTATTTTGGGGCAAAAAGGCAGAAATCTCCCATATTTTGGGGCAAAAATGCAGAAATTTCTCTTATTTTGAGGTAAAAGGCTGAAATTCCCCTTATTTGGGGGCAAAAAGGCAGAAATTTCCCTTATTTTGAAGCAAAATTGCAGAAATTTCACTTATTTCAGGCTAATAAGTCAGAAATTTTCCTTATTTTGGGGCAAAAAAGACAGAAATTTCCTTTGTTTTGGGGGATAAAGACAGAAATACCACTTATTTAGAGGCAAAAAAGCAGAAATTCCCCTTATTTTGGAGCAAAACTGAAGAAATTTCTATTTTTTATGGCAAAAGGGTATGCATTCTTCTTATTTTCGGGCAAAAAGGCAGAAATTCCCCGTATTTTGGAGCAAAATTGCAGAAATTCCCCTAATTGTGGGGCAAGAAGGGGGAAATTCCCTATATGTTGGGGCAAAAAGACAGAAATTCTACTTATTTTGGGGCAAAACTCAGAAATTCCACTTATTTTGGTGCAAAATTCCAGAAATTTCCCTTATTTTAGGGCAAAATTGCAGAAATTTCACTTATTTTGGGGCAAAATTGCAGAAATTTAACTTATTTCAGAAAAAAATTCAGAAATTTTTCTATTTTGGTGCAAAAATGCAGAAATTTCTTTTATTTTGGTACAAAATTTCAGAAATTTTTCTTATTTTGGGGCAAAAAGGCAAAAATCCCCCATATTTTGAGGCAAAAATGCAGAAATTCCTCTTATTTTGAGGTAATAAGGCTGAAATTTCCCTTATTTGGGGGCAAAAAGGCAGAAATTTCCCTTATTTTGAGGCAAAATTGCAGAAATTTCACTTATTTCAGGGTAATAAGTCAGAAATTTTCTTTATTTTGGGGCAAAAAAGACAGAAATTCCCTTTGTTTTGGGAGAAAAAAACAGAAATTCCACTTTTTTAGAGGCAAAAAAGCAGAAATTCCTTTTATTTTGGAGTAAAAATGAAGAAATTTCCCTTTTTTATGGCAAAAAGGTATGCATTCCACTTATTTTCGGGCAAAAAGGCAGAAATTACCCGTATTTTGGAGCAATATTGCAGAAATTCCCCTAATTGTGGGGCAAAAAGGCAGAAATTCCCTATATGTTAGGGCAAAAAGACAGAAATTCTCCTTATTTTGGGGCAAAACTCAGAAATTCTACTTATTTTGGGGCAAAATTCCAGAAATTTCCCTTATTTTGGGGCAAAATTGCAGAAATTTCACTTATTTTGGGGAAAAATTGCAGAATTTTCACTTATTTCAGGGTAATAAGTCAGAAATTTTCCTTATTTTGGGGCCAAAAAGACAGAAATTCCCTTTGATTTGGGGGAAAAAGACAGAAATTCCACTTATTTTGAGGCAAAAAAGCAGAAATTCCTCTTATTTTGGAGCAAAATTGCAGAAATTCCCCTAATTGTGGGGCAAAAAGGCAGAAATTCCCTATATGTTGGGGCAAAAAGAAACAAATTCTCCTTATTTTGGGTCAAAACTCAGAAATTCCAGTGATTTTGGGGCAAAATTCCAGAAATTTCCCGTATTTTGGGGCAAAATTGCAGAAATTTTACTTATTTTGGGGCAAAATTGCAGAAATTTCACTTATTTCAGAAAAAAAAGCAGAAATTTTCCTATTTTGGTGCAAAAAGGCAGAATTATCTTTTATTTTGGTACAAAATTGCAGAAATTTTTCTTATTTTGGGGCAAAAAGGCAGAAATCTCCCATATTTTGGGGCAAAAATGAAGATATTCCTCTTATTTTGAGGTAAAAAGGCTGAAATTTCCTTTATTTGGGGGCAAAAAGGAAGAAATTTCCCTTATTTTGAGGAAAATTGCAGAAATTTCACTTATTTCAGGGTAATAAGTCAGAAATTTTCGTTTTTTTGGGGCAAAAAAGACAGAAATTCCCTTTGTTTTGGGGGAAAAAGACAGAAATTCCACTTTTTTAGAGGCAAAAAAGCAGAAATTCCTTTTATTTTGGAGTAAAAATGAAGAAATTTCTTTTTTTGTGGCAAAAGGTATACATTCAACTTATTTTTGGGCTAAAAAGCAGAAATTACCCGTATTTTGGAGCAAAATTGCAGAAAATCCCCTAATTGTGGGGCAAAAAGGCAGAAATTCCCTATATGTTAGGGCAAAAAAACAGAAATTCTCCTTATTTTGGGGCAAAACTCAGAAATTCCACTTATTTTGCGGCAAAATTCTAGAAATTTCCCTTATTTTGGGGCAAAATTGCAGAAATTTCACTTATTTTGGGGCAAAATTGCAGTAATTTCACTTATTTTGGGGCAAAATTGCAGAAATTCCAAATATTTTGTGGGAAAAATGCAGAAATTCCCCTTATTTTAAGGTAAAAAGGCAGAAATTCCCCATATTTGGGGGTAAAAAACAGAAATTTCCCTTATTTTGGGGCAAAATTGCAGAAATTTCACTTATTTTGGGGCAAAATTGCAGAAATTTCACTTATTTCAGAAAAAAATTCAGAAATTTTCCTATTTTAGTGCAAAAAGGCAGAAATTTCTATTTTGGTACAAAATTGAAGAAATTTTTCTTTTTTTGGGGCAAAAAGGCACAAATCTCCCATATTTTGGGGAAAAAATGCAGAAATTCCTCTTATTTTGAGGTAAAAAGGTAGAAATTTCCCTTATTTGGGGGAAAAAGGCAGAAATTTCCCTTATTTTGAGGCAAAATTGCAGAAATTTCACTTATTTCAGTGTAATAAGTCAGAAATTTTCCTTATTTTGGGGCAAAAAAGACAGAAATTCCCTTTTTTTGGGGGGAAAAAGACAGAAATTCCACTTTTTTAGCGGCAAAAAAGCAGAAATTCATTTTATTTTGGAGTAAAAATGAAGAAATTTCTTTTTTTTTGTGGCAAAAGATATACATTCCCCTTATTTTCAGGCTAAAAAGCAGAAATTCCCCGTATTTTGGAGCAAAATTTCAGAAATTCCCCTAATTGTGGGGCAAAAAGGCAGAAATTTCCGATATGTTAGGGCAAAAAGACAGAAATTCTTTTTATTTTGGGGCAAACTCAGAAATTCCACTTATTTTGGGGCAAAATTCCAGAAATTTCCCTTATTTTGGGGCAAAATTGCAGAAATTTCACTTATTTTGGGGCAAAATTGCAGAAATTTCACTTATTTCAGGGTAATAAGTCAGAAATTTTCCTTATTTTGGGGCCAAAAAGACAGAAATTTCCTTTGTTTTTGGGTGAAAAAGATAGGAATTCCACTTATTTAGAGGCAAAAAAGCAGAAATTCCTCTTATTTTGGAGCAAAAATGAAGAAATTTCCTTTTTTTATGGCAAAAAGGTATGCATTCTTCTTATTTTCGGGCAAAAAGGCAGAAATTCCCAGTATTTTGGAGCAAAATTGCAGAAATTCCCCTAATTGTGGGGCAAAAAGGCAGAAATTCCCTATATGTTGGGGCAAAAAGAAACAAATTCTCCTTATTTTGGGTCAAAACTCAGAAATTCCACTGATATTGGGGCAAAATTCCAGAAATTTCCCGTATTTTGGGGCAAAATTGCAGAAATTTCACTTATTTTGGGGCAAAATTGCAGAAATTTCATTATTTCAGAAAAAAAAGCAGAAATTTTCTTATTTTGGTGCAAAAAGGCGGAAATTTCTTTTATTTTGGTACAAAATTGCAGAAATTTTTCTTATTTTGGGGCAAAAAGGCAGAAATCTCCCATATTTTGGGGCAAAAATGAAGAAATTTCTCTTATTTTGAGGTAAAAATCTGAAATTCCCATTATTTGGGGGCAAAAAGGCAGAAATTTCCCTTATTTTGAGGCAAAATTGCAGAAATTTCACTTATTTCAGTGTAATAAGTCAGAAATTTTCTTTATTTTGGGGCAAAAAAGACAGAAATTCTTTTTGTTTTGAGGGAAAAAGGCAGAAATTCCACTTTTTTAGTGGCAAAAAAGCAAAAATTCATTTTATTTTGGAGTAAAAATGAAGAAATTTTTTTTTGTGGCAAAAAGTATACATTCCCCTTATTTTCAGGCTAAAAAGCAGAAATTCCCCGTATTTTGGAGCAAAATTGCAGAAATTCCCCTAATTGTGGGGCAAAAAGGCAGAAATTGCCTATATGTTGGGGCAAAAAGACAGAAATTCTCCTAATTTGGGGGCAAAACTCAGAAATTCCACTTATTTTGGGGCAAAATTCCAGAAATTTCCCTTATTTTGGGGCAAAATTGCAGAAATTTCACTTATTTTGGGGCAAAATTGCAGAAATTTCACTTATTTCAGGGTAATAAGTCAGAAATTTTCCTTAATTTGGAGCAAAAAAACAGAAATTCCCTTTGTTTTGGGGGAAAAAGACAGAAATTTCACTTATTTAGAGGCAAAAAAGCTGAAATTCCCCTTATTTTGGAGCAAAAATGAAGAACTTTCCCTTTTTTATGGCAAAAAGGTATGCATTCTTCTTATTTTCGGGCAAAAAGGCAGAAATTCCCCGTATTTTGGAGCACAATTGCAGAAATTCCCCTAATTGTGGGGCGAAAAGGCAGAAATTCCCTATATGTTAGGGCAAAAAGACAGAAATTCTCCTTATTTTGGGGCAAAACTCAAAAATTCCACTTATTTTAAGGCAAAATTCCAGAAATTTCCTTTATTTGGGAGCAAAATTGCAGAAATTTCTGTTATTTTGGGGCAAAATTGCAGAAATTTCACTTATTTCAGAAAAAAAAGCAGAAATTTTCTTATTTTGGTGCAAAAAGGCGGAATTTTCTTTTATTTTGGTACACAATTGCAGAAATTTTTCTTATTTTGGGGCAAAAAGGCAGAAATCTCCCATATTTTGGGGCAAAAATGCAGAAATTCCTCTTATTTTGAGGTAAAAAGGCTGAAATTCCCCTTATTTGGAGTCAAAAAGGCAGAAATTTTTCTTATTTTGGGGCAAAATTGCAGAAATTTCACTTATTTCAGAGTAGTCAGTCAGAAATTTTTCTTATTTTGGGGCAAAAAAGCAGAAATTCCTTTTATTTTGGAGTAAAAATGAAGAAAATTTTTTTTGTGGCAAATGGTATACATTCCCCTTATTTTCAGGCTATAAAGCAGAAATTACCCGTATTTTGGAGCAAAATTGCAAAAATTCCGCTAATTGTGGGGCAAAAGGGCAGAAATTCCCTGTAAGTTAGAGCAAAAAAACAGAAAATCTCCTTATTTTGTGGCAAAACTCAGAAATTCCACTTACTTTGGGGCAAAATTCCAAAAATTTCCCTTATTTGGGCCAAAATTGCAGAAATTTCACTTATTTTGAGGCAAAATTGCATAAATTTCACTTATTTCATCAGGGTAATAAGTCAGAAATTTTCCTTATTTTGGGGCAAAAAACACAGAAATTCCCTTTGTTTTGGGGGAAAAAGACAGAAATTCCACTTTTTTAGAGGCAAAAAAGCAGAAATTCCTTTTATTTTGGAGTAAAAATGAAGAAATTTCCCTTTTTTGTGGCAAAATGTATACATTCCACTTATTTTTGGGCTAAAAAGCTGAAATTACCCGTATTTTGGAGCAAAATTGCAGAAATTCCCCTAATTGTGGGGCAAAATGCAGAAATTCCCTATATGTTAGGGCAAAAAGACAGAAATTCTCCTTATTTTGGGGAAAAACTCAGAAATTCCACTTATTTTGGGGCAAAATTCCAGAAATTTCTCTTATTTTGTGGCAAAATTGCCGAAATTTCACTTATTTTGGGGCAAAATTGCAGAAATTTCACTTATTTCATGGTAAAAAGGCAGAAATTTTCCTCATTTTGGGGCAAAAAGGCAGAGATTCCAAATATTTTGTGGTAAAATTGCAAAAATTCCCCTTATTTTGAGGTAAAAAGGCAGAAATTCCCCTTATTTGGGGGCAAAAAGCAGAAATTTCCCTTATTCTGGGACAAAATTGCAGAAATTTCACTTATTTCAGGGTAATAAGTCAGAAATTTTCTTTATTTGGGGCAAAAAATACAGAAATTCCTTTTGTTTTGGGGGAAAAAGTCAGAAATTCCACTTATTTAGAAGCAAAAAAGCAGAAATTCCCCTTATTTTGGAGCAAAAATGAAGAAATTTCCTTTTTTTGTGGCAAAAGGTATGCATTCTTCTTATTTTCAGGTTAAAAAGCAGAAATTCCCCGTATTTTGGAGCAAAATTGCAGAAATTCCCCTAATTGTGGGACAAAAAGGCAGAAATTCCCTATATGTTTGGGCAAAAAGACAGAAATTCTCCTTATTTTAGAGCAAAACTCAGAAATTTCACTTATTTTGACGCAAAATTGCAGAAATTTCACTTATTTCAGAAAAAAAAGCAGAAATTTTCTTAATTTGGGGCAAAAAGGCAGAAATTTCTCATATTTTGGGGCAAAAATGCAGAAAATCCCCTTATTTTGAGGTAAAAAGTCTAAAATTCCCCTTATTTGGTTGCAAAAAGCAGAAATTTTGCTTATTTTGGGGCAAAATTGCAGATATTTCATTTATTTCAGGGTAATAAGTCAGAAATTTTCCTTATTTTGGGGCAAAAAAGACACAAATTCTCTATGTTTTGGTGGAAAAAGACAGAAATTCCACTTATTTAGAGGCAAAAAAGCAGAAATTCCCCTTATTTTGGAGCAAAAATGAAGAAATTTCCCTTTTTTATGGCAAAAAGTTATGCATTCTTCTTATTTTCGGGCAAAAAGACAGAAATTCCCCGTATTTTTTAGCAAAATTGCAGAAATTCCCCTAATTGTGGGGCAAAAAGGCAGAAATTCCCTATGTGTTGGGGCAAAAAGACAGAAATTCTACTTATTTTGGGGCAAAACTCAGAAATTCCACTTATTTTGGGGCAAAATTCCAGAAATTTCCCTTATTTTGGGGCAAAATTGCAGAAATTTCACTTATTTTGGGGCAAAATTGCAGAAATTTCACTTATTTCAGGGAAAAAAAGACAGAAATTTCTTTTATTTTGGTACAAAATTGCAGAAATTTTTTTTATTTTTGGCAAAAAGGCAGAAATTTCCCATATTTTGGGGCAAAAATGCAGAAATTTTCCTTATTTTGAGGTAAAAATGCTGAAATTCACCTTATTTTGGGGCAAAAAGCAGACATTTCCCTTATTTTGGGCAAAAATTGCAGAAATTTCACTTATTTTGAGTCAAAAAGGCAGAAAATCCAATTATTTTGGGGTAAAAATGAAGAAATTCCCCTTGTTTTGAGGTAAAAAGGCTGAAATTCCCCTTTTTTGGAGGCAAAAAGGCAGAAATTTCCCGTATTTTGGGGCAAAATTGCAGAAATTCCTCTAATTTTGGGGCAAAAACGCAGAACTTCCCCTTATTTTGGGATAAAACTGCAGAAATTTCACTTATTTCGCGGCAAAATGGCAAAAATTCACTTCATTTTCGGCGAAAAGGGAGATAATTCCCGTATTTTGGAGCAAAATTGCAGAAATTTACCTAATTTTGGGGTAAAATATGCAGTAATTTTCTTTATTTTAAGGCAAAAAGGCAGAAATTCCCCTTATTTTGTGGCAACAATCAGAAATTCCCCTTATTTTAGAAAAAATTGCAGAAATTTCCTTTATTATGGGGAAAAATTGCAGAAATTTCTTTTATTGTAAGGCAAAATTGCAGAAATTTCATTTATTTCAGAGAAAAAAACAAAATTTTTTTTTTATTTTAGGGCAAAATGCAGAAATTTCCATTATTTTGGGGATCAAAGACAGAAATTCACCTTCTTTTGGGGTAAAATTTCAAACATTTCACATATTTCAGGGCAAAAAGGCAGAAATTCCCCTTATTTGGGGGTAAAAAGGCAGAAATTCTTCATATTTTGGGTTAAAATTGCAGAAATTTCCCTTGTTTGGGGGCAAAAAGGCAGAAAATCCCCTTAATTTCGGGCAAAAAGGCAGAAATTCCCCGTATTTTGGAGCAAAATTGCAGAAATTCCCCTAATTGTGGGGCAAAAAGGCAGAAATTCCCGATATGTTGGGGCAAAGAGACAGAAATTCTCCTTATTTTCGGGCAAAACTCAGAAATTCCATTTATTTTGGGGCAAAATTCCAGAAATTTCCCTTATTTTGGGGCAAAATTGCAGAAATTTCACTTATTTCAGGGTAATAATTCAAAAATTGCTTTTATTTTGGGGCAAAAAGACAGAAATTCCGTTTACTTTTGGGTAAAAAGGCAGAAATTTCACTTATTTTGAGGTAAGAAGGCAGAAATTCCTCTTATTTTGCAGCAAAAATGAAGAAATTTCCCTTTTTTGTGGCAAAAGGTATACATTCCCCTTATTTTCGGGCAAAAAAGCAGAAATTCCCCGTATTTTGGAGCACAATTGCAGAAAATCCCCTAATTGTGGGGCAAAAAGGCAGAAATTCCCATTATTTTGATGGCAAAAAGGCAGGAATTCACCTTATTTTGGGCTAAAATTGCAGAAATTTCACATATTTCAGGGCAAAAAGGCAGAAATTTCCCTTCATTTGGGGCAAAAATGAAGAAATTTCCCTTTTTTATGGCAAAAAGGTATGCATTCCCCTTATTTTCGGCAAAAAGGCAGAAATTCCTTGTATTTTGGAGCAAAATTTCAGAAATTCCCCTAATTGTGGGGCAAAAAGGCAGAAATTCTCTTTATTTTGGGGCAAAACTCAGAAATTCCACTTATTTTGGGGCAAAATTCCAGAAATTTCCCTTATTTTGGGGCAAAATTGCAGAAATTTCACTTATTTTGGGGCAAAATTGCAGAAATTTCACTTATTTCAGGTAAAAATGGCAGAAATTTTTCTTATTTTGGGGCAAAAAGGCAGAATTTCCTAATATTTTGTGGCAAAAATGCAGAAATTCCCCTTATTTTGAGGTAAAAAGGCTTAAATTCTTCTTATTTGGGGGCAAAAAGGCAGAAATTTTTCTTATTTTGGGGCAAAATTGCAGACATTTCACTTATTTCAGGGTAATAAGTCAGAAATTTTCCTTATTTTGGGGCAAAAAAGACAGAAATTCCCTTTGTTTTGGGGGGAAAATACAGAAATTCCACTTATTTGAAGGCAAAAAGGCAGAAATTCCCCTTATTTTGGAGCAAAAATGAAGAAATTCCCCTAATTGTTGGGCTAAAAGGCAGAAATTCCCTATATGTTGGGGCAAAAAGACAGAAATTCTCCTTATTTTGGGGCAAAACTCAGAAATTCCACTTATTTTGGGGCAAAATTGCAGGAATTTCCCTTATTTTGGGGCAAAATTGCAGAAATTTCCCTTATTTGGGGCAAAATAGCAGAAATTTCACTTATTTTCAGGTAAAAAGGCTGAAATATCCTTTATTTTGGGGCAAAAAGGAAGAAATTCCCCTTATTTTGGGGCAAAATTGCCGAAATTTTTCTTATTTTGAAGCAAAAAGGCTGAAATTTTTATTTTGAGGTAAAATGCTGAAATTCCCCATATTTTGGGGAAAAAGGCAAAACTTCTTCTTATTTTGGGACAAAGAGGCACAAATTTCCCTTATTTTCGGGCAAAATTGCAGAAATTTCATTTATTTCAGGGCAAAAAGTCAGAAATTCCTTTTATTTTGGGGCAAAGAGCAGAAATTTCTTTTATTATGGTACAAAATTGAAGAAATTTTTCTTATTATGGAACAAAAAGGCAGAAAATTCCCCTTATTTTGAGGCAAAAAGCAGAAATTATTCTTATTTTGAGGTAAAATGCAGAAATTCTTTTTATTTTGGGGCTAAAAGGCAGAAATTCCCCGTATTTTGAAGCAAAATTGCAGAAATTCTCATAATTTTCGGGCAAAAAGGCAGAAATTCCCCTTATTTTGGGGCAAAAATACAGAAAATCTCCTTTATCGGGAGCAAAGAGTCAGAAATTCCCCTTATTTTGGGGCAAAATTGCAGAAATTTCCTTTACATTGGGGCAAAATTGCAGAAATTTCCCTTATTTTGGGGCAAATTTGCAGAAATTTCCCCTATTTTGGGACAAAATTGCAGAAATTTCCCTTATTTTGGGGCAAAATTGCAGAAATTTCACTTATTTCAGAGAAAAAAGGCAGAAATTTTTTTGGGGGGGCAAAAAGGCAGAAATTTCTTTTATTTTGGTACAAAATTGCAGAAATTTTTCTTATTTTGGGGCAAAAAGTCAGAAATTCCCCATATTTTGGGGCAAAAAGGCAGAAATTCCCCTTATTTTTAGGTAAAAAGGCTGAAATTCCCCTTATTTTGGGGCAAAAAGACAGAAATTTCGTTTATTTTGGGGAAAAGGCAGAAATTGCACTTATTTTGAGTCAAAAAGGTGGAAAATCCCCTTATTTTGGGGCAAAAATGAAGAAATTTGCTTTTTTTATGGCAAAAAGGTATACATTCCCTTTATTTTCAGGCAAAAAGGCAGAAATTACCCGTATTTTGGAGCAAAATTGCAGAAATTCCTCTAATTTTTGGGCAAAAAGGCAGAAATTCCCCTTATTTTGGGGTAAAACTGCAGAAATTTCACTTATTTTACGGCAAAATATCAGAAATTCCCCTTATTTTCGGCAAAAAAGGCAGAAAATCCCCTTATTTTAGGGCAAAATTGCAGAAATTTCCCTTATTTGGGGGCAAAAACAGAAATTTCCCTTCTTTTGAGGCAAAATTGCAGAAATTTCCCTTATTATGGGGAAAAATTGCAGAAATTTCCCTTATTTTAGGACAAAATTGCAGAAATTTCACTTATTTCAGAGAAAAAATGCAAAAATTTTTCTTATTTTGGGGCAAAAAGGCAGAAATTCCAATTATTTTGGGGCAAAAAGGCAGAAATTCACCTTATTTTGGGTTAAAATATCAGAAATTTCACATATTTCAGGGCAAAATGGCAGAAATTCCCCTTATTTGGGGGCAATAAGGCAGAAATTTCCCTTCTTTTAAGATAAAATTGCAGAAATTTCCCTTATTTGGGGGCAAAAAGGCAGAAAATCCACTTAATTTCGGGTAAAAAGGAAGAAATTCCTCGTATTTTGAAGCAAAATTGCAGAAACTCCCCTAATTTTGGGGCAAAAAGGCAGAAATTCCCTTTATTTTGGGGCAAAAATAGAGAAATTCTCCTTATTTTGGTGCAAAAATCAGAAATTTCCCTTATTTTTGGGCAAAATTATAGAAATTTCTTTTATTTTGTTACAGACTTGCAGAAATTTTTCTTATTTTGTGGCAAAAAGGCTAAAATTCTACTTATTTTGAGGTAAAATCCTGAAATTCCACATATTTTGGGGCAAAAAGGCAGAAATTCCCCTCATTTGGGAGCAAAAAGGCACATATTTCCCTTATTTTCGGGCATAATTGCAGGAATTTCATTTATTTCAGGGCAAAAAGTCAGAAATTCCTTTTATTTTGGGGCAAAAAGCAGAAATTTCTTTTATTATGGTACAAAACTGAAGAAATTTTTCGTATTTTGAAACAAAAAGGCAGAAAGTTCCCCTTATTTTGAGGCAAAAGGCAGAAATTATTTTTATTTTGAGGTAAAATGCAGAAATTCTTTTTATTTTGGGGCTAAAAGGCAGAAATTCCTCGTATTTTGAAGCAAAATTGCAGAAATTCTCATAATTTTCGGGCAAAAAGGCAGAAATTCTCCCTATTTTGGGGCAAAAAGACACAAAATCTCCTTTTTCGGGAGCAAACAGTCAGAAATTCCCCTTATTTTGGGGCAAAATTGCAGAAATTTCCTTTACATTGGGGCAATATTGCAGAAATTTCCCTTATTTTGAGGCAAAATTGCAGAAATTTCACTTATTTCAGGGAAAAAAGGCGGAAATTTTTTTTTGCGGGGAAAAAAGGCAGAAATTTTTTTTATTTTGGTACAAAATTGCAGAAATTTTTATTATTTTGGGGCAAAGAGTCAGAAATTCCCCATATTTTGGTGCAAAAAGGCTGAAATTCCCCTTATGTTGAGGTAAAATCCTGAAATTCCCCATATTTTGGGGCAAAAAGGCAGAAATTCCCCTCATTTGGGGGCAAAAAGGCACAAATTTCCCTTATTTTCAGGCATAATTGCAGGAATTTCATTTATTTCAGGGCAAAAAGTCAGAAATTCCTTTTATTTTGGGGCAAAAAGCAGAAATTTCTTTTATTTTGATACAAAATTGTAGAAATTTTCCTTATTTTGGAACAAAAAGGCAAAAATTACCCATATTTTGTGGAAAAAGGCAGAAATTCTTCTTATTTTGAGGTAAAAAGGCTGAAATTCCCGTTATTTTGGGACAAAAAGGCAGAAATTCTCTTTACTTTGTGGCAAAAAGGCAGAAATTCCCGTTAATTGGGGCAGAAAAGCAGAAATTTTCCTTATTTAAGGGCAATAGGGCAGAAATTCCCTATATTTTGTGGCAAAAATGCAGAAATTCCCCTTATTTAGAGGTAAAATGATGAAATTCCCCTTATTTTCGGCAAAAAGGCAAAAATTTCTATTATTTTGGGGCAAAATTGCAGAAATTTCAATTATTTCAGGGCAAAAAGTCAGAAATTTGCCTTATTTTGGGACAAAAAGCAGAAATTCCCCTAATTTTGGGGCCAAAAACAGAAATTCCCCTTATTTTGGGGTAAAATTGCAGAAATTTCAAATATTTCAGGGCAAAAAGGCAGAAATTCCACTTTATTTCGGACAATAACGCAGAAATTCCCCGTATTTTAAAGCTAAATTTCAGAAATTCCCCTTATATTGGTGCAAAAATGCAGAAATTCCTTTTATTTTTGTGCAATAAGGCAGATTTCCCCGTATTTTGAAGCAAAATTGCACATATTCCCCTAATTTTGAGGGAAAATGCAGAAATTCACATTATTTTGGAACAAAAAGACAGAAATTCTCCTTATTTCAGTACAAGAAGTCAGAAATTCCCCTTATTTTGGGGCAAAATTGCAGAAATTTCACTTATTTCAGAGAAAAAGCACAGAAATTTCTCTTATTTTGGGGAAAAAGGCAGAAATTTCTTTTATTTTGGTACAAAATTGCAGAAATTTTCTTTATTTTGGGGAAAATGCAGAAATTCCCCATATTTTTGGGCAAAAAGGCAGAGAAACCCTTATTTTGAGGCAAAAAGACAGAAATTCCCTTTCTTTTGTGGCAAAAAGGCAGAAATTTCCCTTATTTTCGGGCAAAATTGCAGAAATTTCACCTATTTCAGGGAAATATTCAAAAATTCCTTTTATTTTGGAACAAAAAGAGAGAAATTCCGTTTATTTTTGGGTAAAAAGGCAAAAATTTCAGTTATTTTGAGGTAAGAAGGCAGAAATGCCTCTTATTTTGGGGCAAAAATGAAGAAATTTCCCTTTTTTGTGGCAAAAGGTATACATTCCCCTTATTTTTGGGCAAAAAGGCAGAAATTCCCCGTATTTTGGAGCACAATTGCAGAAAATCCCCAAATTGTGGGGCAAAAAGGCAGAAATTCCCTGTATGTTGGGGCAAAAAGACAAAAATTCTCCTTATTTTGGGACAAAACTCAGAATTTCCACTTATTTTGGGGCAAAATTCCAGAAATTTCCCTTATTTTGGGGCAAAATTGCAGAAATTTCACTTATTTTGGGGCAAAATTGCAGAAATTTCCCTTATTTCAGGTAAAAATGGCAGAAATTTTTCTTATTTTGGGGCAAAAAGGCAGAAATTCCTAATATTTTGTGGCAAAAATGCAGAAATTCCCCTTATTTTGAGGTAAAAAGGCTGAAATTCCCCTTATTTGGGTGCAAAAAGGCAGAAATTTTTCTTATTTTGGGGCAAAATTGCAGACATTTCACTTATTTCAGGGTAATAAGTCAGAAATTTTCCTTATTTTGGGGCAAAAAAGACAGAAATTCCCTTAATTGTGGGGCAAAAAGGCAGAAATTCCCTATATGTTGGGGCAAAAAGACAGAAATTCTCCTTATTTTGGGGCAAAACTCAAAAATTCCACTTATTTTGGGGCAAAATTGCAGGAATTTACCTTATTTTGGGGCAAAATTGCAGAAATTTTCCTTATTTGGGGCAAAATTGCAGAAATTTAACTTATTTTCAGGTAAAAAGACTGAAATATCCTTTATTTTGGGGCAAAAAGGAAGAAATTCCCCTTATTTTGGGGCAAAATTGCAGAAATTTTTCTTATTTTGGGGAAAAAAGGCTGAAATTCTTCTCATTTTGAGGTAAAATGCTGAAATTCCCCATATTTTGGGGCAAAAGGCAAAAATTCTTCTTATTTTGGGGCAAAAAGGCACAAATTTCCCTTATTTTCGGGCAAAATTGCAGAAATTTCATTTATTTCAGGGCAAAAATTCAGAAATTCCTTTTATTTTGGGGCAAAGAGCAGAAATTTCTTTTATTATGGTACAAAATTGAAGAAATTTTTCTTATTTTGAAACAAAAAGGCAGAAAATTCCCCTTATTTTGAGGCAAAAGGCAGAAACTATTCTTATTTTGTGGTAAAATGCAGAAATTCCCTTTATTTTGGGGCTAGAAAGCAGAAATTCCCCGTATTTTGAAGCAAAATTGCAGAAATTCTCATAATTTTCGGGCAAAAGGCAAAAATTCTCCTTATTTTGGGGCAAAAAGACAGAAAATCTCCTTTTTTGGGAGCAAACAGTCAGAAATTTTCCTTATTTAGGGGCAAAATTGCAGAAATTTCCTTTACATTGGGGCAAAATTGCAGAAATTTCCATATTTTGGGGCAAAATTGCAGAAATTTCACTTATTTCAGGGAAAAAAGGCGAAAATTTTTTTTGGGGGGCAAAAAGGCAGAAATTTTTTTATTTTGGTACAAAATTGAAGAAATTTTTCTTATTTTGGGGCAAAAAGTCAGAAATTCCTCATATTTTGGGGCAAAAAGGCAGAAATTCCCCTTATTTTGAGGTAAAAAGGCTGTAATTCCCCTTATTTTGGGGCAAAAAGACAGAAATTTCGTTTATTTTGGGGAAAAGGCAGAAATTGCACTTATTTTGAGTCAAAAAGGTGGAAAATCCCCTTATTTTGGGGCAAAAATGAAGAAATTTGCTTTTTTTATGGCAAAAAGGTATACATTCCCTTTATTTTTGGGCAAAATGGCACAATTCCCCGTATTTTGGAGCAACATTGCAGAAATTCCCCTAATTTTTGGGCAAAAAGGCAGAAATTCCCCTTATTTTGGGGTAAAACTGCAGAAATTTCACTTTTTTGCGGCAAAATGTCAGAAATTCCCCTTATTTTCGGCAAAAAAAGCAGATAATCCCCTTATTTTAGGGAAAAATTGCAGAAATTTCTCTTATTTTGGGGCAAAATTGCAGAAATTTCACTTATTTCTCGGCAAAATGTCAGAAATTCCCCTTATTTTCGGCAAAAAAGGCAGAAAATTCCCGTATTTTGGAGAATAAATTGCAGAAATTCACCTAATTTTAGGGTAAAAAAATACAGTAATTTTCTTTATTTTTGGGCAAAAAGGCAGAAATTCTCCTTATTTTTGGGCAAAAAGGCAGAAATTCTTCTTATTTTAGGGCAAAATTGCAGAAATTTTCCTTATTTGGGGGCCAAAAACAGAAATTCCCCTTATTTTGGGGCAAAATTGCAGAAATTTCCCTTATTATGGGGAAAAATTGCAGAAATTTCCCTTATTTTAGGGCAAAATTGCAGAAATTTCACTTATTTCAGAGAAAAAAAGCAAAATTTTTCTTATTTTGGGGCAAAAAGGCAGAAATTCCCATTATTTTGGGGCAAAAAGGCAGAAATTCACCTTATTTTGGGGTAAAATTGCAGAAATTTCACATATTTCAGGGCAAAAAGACAGAAATTCCCCTTATTTTAAGGCAGAAAGGCAGAAATTCCCCTTATTTTGGAATAAAGTTGCAGAAATTTTTTTTCTTTAGGGGCAAAAAGGCAGAAAATCCACTTAATTTCGGGTAAAAAAGCAGAAATTCCTCTTATTTTGGGGCAAAATTGCAGAAACTCCCCTAATTTTGGGGCATAAAGGCAGAAATTCCCTTTATTTTGGGGCAAAAATAGAGAAATTCTCATTATTTTGGGGCAAAAATCAGAAATTTCCCTTATTTCGGGTCAAAATTTTAGAAATTTCTTTTATATTGTTACAGACTTGCAGAAATTTTTCTTATTTTGTGGCAAAAAGGCAGAAATTTCCCATATTTTGGTGCAAAAAGCCTAAAATTTCCTTTATTATGAGGTAAAATCCTGAAATTCCCCATATTTTGGGGCAAAAAGGCAGAAATTCCCCTCATTTGGAGGCAAAAATACACAAATTTCCCTTATTTTCGGGCATAATTGCAGGAATTTCATTTATTTCAGGGCAAAAAGTCAGAAATTCCTTTTATTTTGGGGCAAAAAGCAGAAATTTCTTTTATTTTGATACAAAATTGTAGAAATTTTCCTTATTTTGGAACAAAAAGGCAAAAATTACCCATATTTTGGGGAAAAAGGCAGAAATTCCCCTTATTTTGAGGTAAAAAGGCTGAAATTCCCGTTATTTTGGGGTAAAAAGGCAGAAATTCCCTTCACTTTGTGGCAAAAAGGCAGAAATTCCCGTTAATTGGGGCAGAAAAGCAGAAATTTTCCTTATTTAAGGGCAATAGGGCAGATATTCCCCATATTTTGTGGCAAAAAGGCAGAAATTCTTCTTATTTGGAGGTAAAATGATGAAATTCCCCTTTTTTTCGGCAAAAAGGCAGAAATTCCTATTATTTTGGGGCAAAATTGCAGAAATTTCCTTTATTTTGGGGCAAAATTGCAGAAATTTCCCTTATTTTGGGGCAAAATTGCAGAAATTTCACTTATTTCAGGGAAAAAGCACAGAAATTTCTCTTATTTTGGGGCAAAAAGGCAGAAATTTCTTTTATTTTGGTACAAAATTGCAGAAATTTTCTTTATTTTGGGGCAAAAATGAAGAAATTCCCCATATTTTGGGGCAAAAAGGAAGAGATTCCCCTTATCATGAGGTAAAATGCTGAAATATCCCTTATTTTGGGGCAAAAAGACAGAAAGTCCCTTTATTTTCTGGCAAAAAGGCAAAAATTTCCCTTATTTTGGGGCAAAATTGCAGAAATTTCACTTATTTCAGGGCAAAATTCAAAAATTCCTTTTATTTTTGGGCAAAAAGAGAAATTTTGTTTATTTTTGGGTAAAAAGGCAGAAATTTCACTTATTGTGAGGTAAGAAGGCAGAAATTCCTCTTATTTTGGGGCAAAAATGAAGAAATTTCCCTTTTTTTGTGGCAAAAGGTATATATTCTCCTTATTTTCGGGCAAAAAAGCAGAAATATCCCGTTTTTTGGAGCACAATTGCAGAAAATCCCCTAATTGTGGGGCAAAAAGGCAGAAATTCCCTATATGTTGGGGCAAAAAGACAGAAATTCTCCTTATTTTGGGGCAAAACTCAGAAATTCCACTTATTTTGGGGCTAAATTCCAGAAATTTCCCTTATTTTGGGGCAAATTTGCAGAAATTTTACTTATTTTGGGGCAAAATTGCAGAAATTTCACTTATTTCAGATAAAAAAAAGGCAGAAATTTTTCTTATTTTGGGGCAAAAAGGCAGAAATTCCTAATATTTTGTGGCAAAAATGCAGAAATTCCCTTTATTTTGAGGTAAAAAGGCTGAAATTCCCCTTATTTGGGGGCAAAAAGGCAGAAATTTCCCTTATTTTGGGGCAAAATTGCAGAAATTTCACTTATTTCAGGGCAAAATTCAAAAATTCCTTTTATTTTGGGGCTAAAAGTCAGAAATTCCGTTTATTTTTGGGTAAAAAGGCAGAAATTTCACTTATTTTGAGGTAAGAAGGCAGAATTTCCTCTTATTTTGGTGCAAAAATGAAGAAATTTCCCTTTTTTGTGGCAAAAGGTATATATTCCCCTTATTTTCGGGCAAAAAAGCAGAAATATCCCGTTTTTTGGAGCACAATTGCAGAAAATCCCCTAATTGTGGGGCAAAAAGGCAGAAATTCCCTATATGTTGGGGCAAAAAGACAGAAATTCTCCTTATTTTGGGGCAAAACTCAGAAATTCCACTTATTTTGGGGCAAAATTCCAGAAATTTCCCTTATTTTGGGGCAAAATTGCAGAAATTTTACTTATTTTGGGGCAAAAATGCAGAAATTTCACTTATTTCAGGTAAAAATGGCAGAAATTTTTCTTATTTTGGGGCAAAAAGGCAGAAATTCCTAATATTTTGTGGCAAAAATGCAGAAATTCCCCTTATTTTGAGGTAAAAAGGCTGAAATTCCCCTTATTAGGGGGCAAAAAGGCAGAAATTTCCCTTATTTTGGGGCAAAATTGCAAACATTTCACTTATTTCAGGGTAATAATTCAGAAATTTTCCTTATTTTGGGGCAAAAAACACAGAAATTCCCTTTGTTATGGAAGGAAAATACAGAAATTCCACTTCTTTAGAGGCAAAAAGGCAGAAATTCCCCTTATTTTGAAGCAAAAATGAAGAAATTCCCCTAATTGTTGGGCAAAAAGGCAGAAATTCCCTATATGTTGGGGCAAAAAGACAGAAATTCTTATTTTGGGACAAAACTCAGAAATTCCACTTATTTTGGGGCAAAATTGCAGGAATTTACCTTATTTTGAGGCAAAATTGCAGAAATTTCCCTTATTTGGGGCAAAATTGCAGAAATTTCACTTATTTTCAGGTAAAAAGGCTGAAATATCCTTTATTTGGGGCAAAAAGGAAGAAATTCCCCTTATTTTGGGGCAAAATTGCAGAAATTTTCTTTATTTTGGGGCAAAAAGGCTGAAATTCTTATTTTGAGGTAAAATGCTGAAATTCCCCATATTTTGGGGCAAAAGGCAAAACTTCTTCTTATTTTGGGGCAAAAAGGCACAAATTTCTCTTATTTTCGGGCAAAATTGCAGAAATTTCTTTTATTTCAGGACAAAAAGTTAGAAATACCTTTTATTTTGGGGCAAAGAGCAGAAATTTCTTTTATTATGGTACAAAATTGAAGAAATTTATCTTATTTTGAAACAAAAAGGCAGAAAATTCCCCTTATTTTGAGGCAAAAGGCAGAAATTATTCTCAATTTGAGGTAAAATGCTGAAATTCCCTTTATTTTGGGGCTAAAAAACAGAAATTCCCTGTATTTTGAAGCAAAATTGCAGAAATTCTCATAATTTTTGGGCAAAAAGGCAGAAATTCTCCTTATTATGGGGCAAAAAGACAGAAAATCTCCTTTTTCGGGAGCAAACAGTCAGAAATTCCCTTTATTTTGGGGCAAAATTGCAGAAATTTCCTTTACATTGGGGCAAAATTGCAGAAATTTCCCTTATTTTGGGGCAAAACTGAAGGAATTTTCTTTTTTTATGGCAAAAATGTATGCATTCTTCTTATTTTCGGGCAAAAAGGCAGAAATTCCCCTATTTTGGAGCAAAATTGCAGAAATTCCCCTAATTGTGGGGCAAAAAGGGAGAAATTCCCTATATGTTGTGGCAAAAAGACAGAAATTCTCCTTATTTTGGGGCAAAACTCAGAAATTTCACTTATTTTAGGGCAAAATTCCAGGAATTTCCCTTATTTTGGGGCAAAATTGCAGAAATTTCACTTATTTTGGAGCAAAATTGCAGAAATTTCACTTATTTCAGAAAAAAAGCAGAAATTTTCTTATTTTGGTGCAAAAAGGCAGAAATTTCTTTTATTTTGGTACAAAATTGCATAAATTATTCTTATTTTGGAAGAAAAAGGCAGAAATCTCCCATATTTTGGGGCAAAAATGCAGCAATTCCTCTTATTTTGAGGTAACAAGGCTTAAATTCCCCTTATTTGGGGGGAAAAAGGCAGAAATTTCCCTTATTTTCGAGCAAAATTGCAGAAATTTCACTTATTTCAGGGTAATAAGTCAGAAATTTTCCTTATTTTGGGGCAAAAAAGACAGAAATTCCCTTTGTTTTTGGGGATAAAGACAGAAATTCCACTTATTTAGAGACAAAAAAGCAAAAATTCCCCTTATTTTGGAGCAAAACTGAAGAAATTTCTATTTTTTTATGGCAAAAAGGTATGCATTATTCTTATTTTTGGGCAAAAAGGCAGAAATTCCCCTATTTTGGAGCAAAATTGCAGAAATTCCCCTAATTGTGGGGCAAAAAGGGAGAAATTCCCTATATGTTGGGGCAAAAAGACAGAAATTCTCCTTATTTTGGGGCAAAACTCAGAAATTCCACTTATTTTGGTGCAAAATTCCAGAAATTTCCCTTATTTTGTGGAAAAATTGCAGAAATTTCACTTATTTTGGGGCAAAATTGCAGAAATTTAACTTATTTCAGAAAAAAATTCAGAAATTTTCCTATTTTGGTGCAAAAAGGCAGAAATTTCTTTTATTTTGGTACAAAATTGCAGAAATTTTTCTTATTTTGGGGCAAAAAGGCAGAAATCCCCATATTTTGGGGCAAAAAAGCAGAAATTCCTCTTATTTTGAGGTAAAAAGGCTGAAATTTCCCTTATTTGGGGGCAAAAAGGCAGAAATTTCCTTTATTTTGAGGCAAAATTGCAGAAATTTCACTTATTTCAGAGTAATAAGTCAGAAATTTTCCTTTTTTTGGGGCAAAAAACACAGAAATTCCCTTTGTTTTGGGGGAAAAAGACAGAAATTCCACTTTTTTAGAGGCAAAAAAGCAGAAATTCCTTTTATTTTGGAGTAAAAATGAAGAAATTTCCCTTTTTTGTGGCAAAATGTATACATTCCACTTATTTTTGGGCTAAAAAGCTGAAATTCCCCGTATTTTGGAGCAAAATTGCAGAAATTCCCCTAATTGTGGGGCAAAATGCAGAAATTCCCTATATGTTAGGGCAAAAAGACAGAAATTCTCCTTATTTTGGGGCAAAACTCAGAAATTCCCCTTATTTTGGGGCAAAATTCCAGAAATTTCCCTTATTTTGTGGCAAAATTGCCGAAATTTCACTTATTTTGGGGCAAAATTGCAGAAATTTCACTTATTTCATGGTAAAAAGGCAAAAATTTTCCTCATTTTGGGGCAAAAATGAAGAAATTCCAAATATTTTGTGGCAAAAATGCAAAAATTCCCCTTATTTTGTGATAAAAAGGGAGAAATTTCACTTATTTGGGGGCAAAAAGCAGAAATTTCCCTTATTTGGGGGCAAAATTGAAGAAATTTCACTTATTTCAGGGTAATAAGTCAGAAATTTTCCTTTTTTGGAGCAAAAAAAACAGAAATTCCTTTTGTTTTGGGGGAAAAAGTCAGAAATTCCACTTATTTAGAAGCAAAAAAGCAGAAATTCCCCTTATTTTGGAGCAAAAATGAAGAAATTTTTTTTTTGTGGCAAAAGGTATGCATTCTTCTTATTTTCAGGCTAAAAAGCAGAAATTCCCCGTATTTTGGAGCAAAATTGCAGAAATTCCCCTAATTGTGGGGCAAAAAGACAGAAATTCTTTTTATTTTGGGGCAAAACTCAGAAATTCCACTTATTTTGGGACAAAATTCCAGAAATTTCACTTATTTTGGGGCAAAATTGCAGAAATTTCACTTATTTTGGCAAAATTGCAGAAATTTCAATTATTTCAGAAAAAAAGCAGAAATTTTCTTATTTTGGTGCAAAAAGGCAGAAATTTCTTTTATTTTTGTACAAAATTGCAGAAATTTTTCTTATTTGGGGGCAAAAAGCAGAAATCCCCTATATTTTGGGGCAAAAATGCATAAATTCCTCTTATTTTGAGGTAAAAAGGCTGAAATTTCCCTTATTTGGGGGCAAAAAGACAGAAATTTCCCTTATTTTGAGGCAAAATTGCAGAAATTTCACTTATTTCAGGGTAATAAGTCAGAAATTCATCTTACTTTGGGGCAAAATACAGAAATTCCCTTTGTTTTGGGGGAAAAAGACAGAAATTCCACTTATTTAGAGGCAAAAAAGCAGAAATTCTTCTTTATTGGAGCAAAAATGAGGAAATTTATCTTTTTTTGTGGCAAAAGGTATACATTCCGCTTATTTTCGGGCTAAAAAGCAGAAATTCCCCGTATTTTGGATCAAAATTGCAGAAATTCCCCTTATTTTGGAGCAAAAATAAAGAAATTTCCCTTTTTTATGGCAAAAAGCTATGCATTCTTCTTATTTTCGGACAAAAAGGCAGAAATTCCCCGTATTTTGAAGCAAAATTGCAGAAATTCCCCTAATGGTGGGGCAAGAAGGGAGAAATTCCCTATATGTTGTGGCAAAAAGACAGAAATTCTCCTTATTTT
Organism: Micromys minutus; assembly: GCF_963924665.1. NCBI lineage: Eukaryota > Metazoa > Chordata > Mammalia > Rodentia > Muridae > Micromys > Micromys minutus. Next base: position 531,498 of record NW_027667729.1, on the reverse strand, counting down.
GGGGCAAAACTCAGAAATTCCACTTATTTTAGGGAAAAATTCCAGAAATTTCCCTTATTTTGGGGCAAAATTGCAGAAATTTCACTTATTTCAGAAAAAAAGCAGAAATTTTCTTATTTTGGTGCAAAAAGGCAGAAATTTCTTTTATTTTGGTACAAAATTGCATAAATTATTCTTATTTTGGAAGAAAAAGGCAGAAATCTCCCATATTTTGGGGCAAAAATGCAGCAATTCCTCTTATTTTGAGGTAACAAGGCTTAAATTCCCCTTATTTGGGGGGAAAAAGGCAGAAATTTCCCTTATTTTCGAGCAAAATTGCAGAAATTTCACTTATTTCAGGGTAATAAGTCAGAAATTTTCCTTATTTTGGGGCAAAAAAGACAGAAATTCCCTTTGTTTTTGGGGATAAAGACAGAAATTCCACTTATTTAGAGACAAAAAAGCAAAAATTCCCCTTATTTTGGAGCAAAACTGAAGAAATTTCTATTTTTTATGGCAAAAAGGTATGCATTATTCTTATTTTCGGGCAAAAAGGCAGAAATTCCCCTATTTTGGAGCAAAATTGCAGAAATTCCCCTAATTGTGGGGCAAAAAGGGAGAAATTCCCTATATGTTGGGGCAAAAAGACAGAAATTCTCCTTATTTTGGGGCAAAACTCAGAAATTCCACTTATTTTGGTGCAAAATTCCAGAAATTTCCCATATTTTGGGGGAAAATTGCAGAAATTTCACTTATTTTGGGGCAAAATTGCAGAAATTTAACTTATTTCAGAAAAAAATTCAGAAATTTTCCTATTTTGGTGCAAAAAGGCAGAAATTTCTTTTATTTTGGTACAAAATTGCAGAAATTTTTCTTATTTTGGGGCAAAAATGCAGAAATCCCCATATTTTGGGGCAAAAAAGCAGAAATTCCTCTTATTTTGAGGTAAAAAGGCTGAAATTTCCCTTATTTGGGGGCAAAAAGGCAGAAATTTCCTTTATTTTGAGGCAAAATTGCAGAAATTTCACTTATTTCAGAGTAATAAGTCAGAAATTTTCCTTTTTTTGGGGCAAAAAACACAGAAATTCCCTTTGTTTTGGGGGAAAAAGACAGAAATTCCACTTTTTTAGAGGCAAAAAAGCAGAAATTCCTTTTATTTTGGAGTAAAAATGAAGAAATTTCCCTTTTTTGTGGCAAAATGTATACATTCCACTTATTTTTGGGCTAAAAAGCTGAAATTCCCCGTATTTTGGAGCAAAATTGCAGAAATTCCCCTAATTGTGGGGCAAAATGCAGAAATTCCCTATATGTTAGGGCAAAAAGACAGAAATTCTCCTTATTTTGGGGCAAAACTCAGAAATTCCACTTATTTTAGGGAAAAATTCCAGAAATTTCCCTTATTTTGGGGCAAAATTGCAGAAATTTCACTTATTTCAGAAAAAAAGCAGAAATTTTCTTATTTTGGTGCAAAAAGGCAGAAATTTCTTTTATTTTGGTACAAAATTGCATAAATTATTCTTATTTTGGAAGAAAAAGGCAGAAATCTCCCATATTTTGGGGCAAAAATGCAGCAATTCCTCTTATTTTGAGGTAACAAGGCTTAAATTCCCCTTATTTGGGGGGAAAAAGGCAGAAATTTCCCTTATTTTCGAGCAAAATTGCAGAAATTTCACTTATTTCAGGGTAATTAGTCAGAAATTTTCCTTATTTTGGGGCAAAAAAGACAGAAATTCCCTTTGTTTTTGGGGATAAAGACAGAAATTCCACTTATTTAGAGACAAAAATGCAAAAATTCCCCTTATTTTGGAGCAAAACTGAAGAAATTTCTATTTTTTATGGCAAAAAGGTATGCATTATTCTTATTTTCGGGCAAAAAGGCAGAAATTCCCCTATTTTGGAGCAAAATTGCAGAAATTCCCCTAATTGTGGGGCAAAAAGGGAGAAATTCCCTATATGTTGGGGCAAAAAGACAGAAATTCTCCTTATTTTGGGGCAAAACTCAGAAATTCCACTTATTTTAGGGAAAAATTCCAGAAATTTCCCTTATTTTGGGGCAAAATTGCAGAAATTTCACTTATTTCAGAAAAAAAGCAGAAATTTTCTTATTTTGGTGCAAAAAGGCAGAAATTTCTTTTATTTTGGTACAAAATTGCATAAATTATTCTTATTTTGGAAGAAAAAGGCAGAAATCTCCCATATTTTGGGGCAAAAATGCAGCAATTCCTCTTATTTTGAGGTAACAAGGCTTAAATTCCCCTTATTTGGGGGGAAAAAGGCAGAAATTTCCCTTATTTTCGAGCAAAATTGCAGAAATTTCACTTATTTCAGGGTAATAAGTCAGAAATTTTCCTTATTTTGGGGCAAAAAAGACAGAAATTCCCTTTGTTTTGGGGAGAAAAAGACAGAAATTCCACTTATTTAGAGACAAAAATGCAAAAATTCCCCTTATTTTGGAGCAAAACTGAAGAAATTTCTATTTTTTATGGCAAAAAGGTATGCATTATTCTTATTTTTGGGCAAAAAGGCAGAAATTCCCCTATTTTGGAGAAAAATTGCAGAAATTCCCCTAATTGTGGGGCAAAAAGGGAGAAATTCCCTATATGTTGGGGCAAAAAGACAGAAATTCTCCTTATTTTGGGGCAAAACTCAGAAATTTCACTTATTTTGGTGCAAAATTCCAGAAATTTCCCTTATTTTGGGGAAAAATTGCAGAAATTTCACTTATTTTGGGGCAAAATTGCAGAAATTTAACTTATTTCAGAAAAAAATTCAGAAATTTTCCTATTTTGGTGCAAAAAGGCAGAAATTTCTTTTATTTTGGTACAAAATTGCAGAAATTTTTCTTATTTTGGGGCAAAAAGGCAGAAATCTCCATATTTTGGGGCAAAAAAGCAGAAATTCCTCTTATTTTGAGGTAAAAAGGCTGAAATTTCCCTTATTTGGGGGCAAAAAGGCAGAAATTTCCTTTATTTTGAGGCAAAATTGCAGAAATTTCACTTATTTCAGAGTAATAAGTCAGAAATTTTCCTTTTTTTGGGGCAAAAAACACAGAAATTCCCTTTGTTTTGGGGGAAAAAGACAGAAATTCCACTTTTTTAGAGGCAAAAAAGTAGAAATTCCTTTTATTTTGGAGTAAACATGAAGAAATTTCCCTTTTTTGTGGCAAAATGTATACATTCCACTTATTTTTGGGCTAAAAAGCTGAAATTCCCCGTATTTTGGAGCAAAATTGCAGAAATTCCCCTAATTGTGGGGCAAAATGCAGAAATTCCCTATATGTTAGGGCAAAAAGGCAGAAATTCTCCTTATTTTGGGGCAAAACTCAGAAATTCCCCTTATTTTGGGGCAAAATTCCAGAAATTTCCCTTATTTTGTGGCAAAATTGCCGAAATTTCACTTATTTTGGGGCAAAATTGCAGAAATTTCACTTATTTCATGGTAAAAAGGCAAAAATTTTCCTCATTTTGGGGCAAAAATGAAGAAATTCCAAATATTTTGTGGCAAAAATGCAAAAATTCCCCTTATTTTGTGATAAAATGGAGAAATTTCCCTTATTTGGGGGCAAAATTGAAGAAATTTCACTTATTTCAGGGTAATAAGTCAGAAATTTTCCTTTTTTGGAGCAAAAAAAACAGAAATTCCTTTTGTTTTGGGGGAAAAAGTCAGAAATTCCACTTATTTAGAAGCAAAAAAGCAGAAATTCCCCTTATTTTGGAGCAAAAATGAAGAAATTTTTTTTTTGTGGCAAAAGGTATGCATTCTTCTTATTTTCAGGCTAAAAAGCAGAAATTCCCCGTATTTTGGAGCAAAATTGCAGAAATTCCCCTAATTGTGGGGCAAAAAGACAGAAATTCTTTTTATTTTGGGGCAAAACTCAGAAATTCCACTTATTTTGGGACAAAATTCCAGAAATTTCACTTATTTTGGGGCAAAATTGCAGAAATTTCACTTATTTTGGCAAAATTGCAGAAATTTCAATTATTTCAGAAAAAAAGCAGAAATTTTTTTATTTTGGTGCAAAAAGGCAGAAATTTCTTTTATTTTGGTACAAAATTGCAGAAATTTTTCTTATTTGGGGGCAAAAAGCAGAAATCCCCTATATTTTGGGGCAAAAATGCATAAATTCCTCTTATTTTGAGGTAAAAAGCCTGAAATTTCCCTTATTTGGGGGCAAAAGGACAGAAATTTCCCTTATTTTGAGGCAAAATTGCAGAAATTTCACTTATTTCAGGGTAATAAGTCAGAAATTCATCTTACTTTGGGGCAAAAAACAGAAATTCCCTTTGTTTTGGGGGAAAAAGACAGAAATTCCACTTATTTAGAGGCAAAAAAGCAGAAATTCTTCTTTATTGGAGCAAAAATGAAGAAATTTATCTTTTTTGTGGCAAAAGGTATACATTCCGCTTATTTTCGGGCTAAAAAGCAGAAATTCCCCGTATTTTGGATCAAAATTGCAGAAATTCCCCTTATTTTGGAGCAAAAATAAAGAAATTTCCCTTTTTTATGGCAAAAAGCTATGCATTCTTCTTATTTTCGGGCAAAAAGGCAGAAATTCCCCGTATTTTGGAGCAAAATTGCAGAAATTCCCCTAATTGTGGGGCAAAAAGGCAGAAATTCCCTATATGTTGGGGCAAAAAGACAGAAATTCTCCTTATTTCGGGGCAAAACTCAGAAATTGCACTTATTTTGGGACAAAATTCCAAAAATTTCCCTTATTTTTGGGCAAAATTGCAGAAATTTCACTTATTTTGGGGCAAAATTGCAGAAATTTCACTTATTTCAGAAAAAAAAGCAGAATTTATTTATTTTGGTGCAAAAAGGCAGAAATTTCTTTTATTTTGGTACAAAATTACAGAAATTTTTCTTATTTTGGGGCGAAAAGGCAGAAATCTCCCATATTTTGGGGCAAAAATGCAGAAATTTCTCTTATTTTGAGGTAAAAAGGCTGAAATTCCCCTTATTTGGGGGCAAAAAGGCAGAAATTTCCCTTATTTTGGGGCAAAATCGCAGAAATTTCACTTATTTCAGGGTAATAAGTCAGAAATTGTTTTTACTTTGGGGCAAAAAAGACAGAAATTCTCTTTGTTTTGGGGGAAAAAGACAGAAATTCCACTGATTTAGAGGCACAAAAGCAGAAATTCCCCTTATTTTGGAGCAAAACTGAAGAAATTTCCCTTTTTTATGGCAAAAAGGTATGCATTCTTCTTACTTTCGCGCAAAAAGGCAGAAATTCCCCGTATTTTGAAGCAAAATTGCAGAAATTCCCCTAATGGTGGGGCAAGAAGGGAGAAATTCCCTATATTTTGGGGCAAAAAGACAGAAATTCTCCTTATTTTGGGGCAAAACTCAGAAATTCCACTTATTTTGGTGCAAAATTCCAGAAATTTCCCTTATTTGGGGGCAAAATTGCAGAAATTTCACTTATTTTGGGGCAAAATTGCAGAAATTTAACTTATTTAAGAAAAAAATTCAGAAATTTTTCTATTTTGGTGCAAAAAGGCAGAAATTTTTTTTATTTTGATACAAAATTGCAGAAATTTTTCTTTTTTTGGGGCAAAAAGGCAGAAATCACTATATATTGGGGCAAAAATGCAGAAATTCCTCTTATTTTGAGGAAAAAAGGCGAAATTTCCCTTATTTGGGGGCAAAAGGCAGAAATTTCCCTTATTTTGAGGCAAAATTGCAGAAATTTCACTTATTTCAGTGTAATAAGTCAGAAATTTTCCTTATTTTGGGGCAAAAAAGACAAAAATTCCCTTTGTTTTGGGGGAAAAAGACAGAAATTCCACTTTTTTAGAGGCAAAAAAGCAGAAATTCCTTTTATTTTGGAGTAAAAGTGAAGAAATTTCCCTTTTTTGTGGCAAAAGGTATACATTCCACTTATATTTGAGCTAGAAAGCAGAAATTACCCGTATTTTGGAGCAAAATTGCAGAAATTTCCCTAATTGTGGGGCAAAAAGGCAGAAATTCCCTATATGTTAGGGCAAAAAGACAGAAATTCTCCTTATTTTGGGGCAAAACTCAGAAATTCCACATATTTTGGGGCAAAATTCCAGAAATTTCCCTAATTTTGTAGCAAAATTGCAGAAATTTCACTTATCTTGGGGCAAAATTGCAGAAATTTCACTTATTTCATAGTAAAAAGGCAGAAATTTTCCTTATTTTTGGGCAAAAATGCAGAGATTCCAAATATTTTGTGGTAAAAATGCAAAAATTCCCCTTATTTTGAGGTAAAAAGGCAGAAATTCCCCTTATTTGGGGGCGAAAAGCAGAAATTTTCCTTATTCTGGGGCAAAATTGCAGAAATTTCACTTATTTCAGGGTAATAAGTCAGAAATTTTCCTTATTTCGGGCAAAAAAGACAGAAATTCCCTTTGTTTTGGGAAAAAAAGACAGAAATTCCACTTATTTAGAAGCAAAAAAGCAGAAATTTCCCTTATTTTGGTGCAAAAATGAAGAAATTTCCCTTTTTTGTGGCAAAAGGTATACATTCCCCTTATTTTCAGGCTAAAAAGCAGAAATTCCCCGTATTTTGGAGCAAAATTGCATAAATTCCCCTAATTGTGGGGCAAAAAGGCAGAAATTCCCTATATGTTGGGGCAAAAAGACAGAAATTCTCTTTATTTTGGGGCAAAACTCAGAAATACCACTTATTTTGGGGCAAAATTCCAGAAATATCACTTATTTTGGGGCAAAATTGCAGAAATTTCACTTATTTTGGGGCAAAATTGCAGAAATTTCACTTATTTCAGAAAAAAAAGCAGAAATTTTCTTATTTTGATGCAAAAGGCAGAAATTTCTTTTATTTTGGTACAAAATTGCAGAAATTTTTCTTATTTGGGGGCAATAAGGCATAAATCTCTTATATTTTGGGGCAAAAATGCATAAATTCCTCTTATTTTGAGGTAAAAAGGCTGAAATTCCCCTTATTTGGGGGCAAAAAGGCAGAAATTTCCCTTATTTTGAGGCAAAATTGCAGAAATTTCACTTATTTCAGGGTAATAAGTCAGAAACTTTCCTTATTTTGGGGCAAAAAACAGAAATTTCCTTGGTTTGGGGGAAAAAGACAGAAATTCCACTTAGTTAGAGGCAAAAAAGCAGAAATTCTTCTTATTTTGAAGCAAAAATGAAGAAATTTATCTTTTTTGTGGCAAAAGGTATACATTCCCCTTATTTTCGGGCTAAAAAGAAGAAATTCCCCGTATTTTGGAGCAAAATTGAAGAAATTCCCCTTATTTTGGAGCAAAAATGAAGAAATTTCCCTTTTTTATGGCAAAAAGGTATGCATTCTTTATATATTCGTGCAAAAAGGCAGAAATTCCCCGTATTTTGGAGCAAAATTGCAGAAATTCCCCTAAATGTGGGGCAAAAATGCAGAAATTCCCTATATTTTTAGGACAAAAAGAGAGAAATTCTCCTTATTTTGGGGCAAAACTCAGAAATTCCACTTATTTTGGGGCAAAATTCCAGAAATTTCCCTTATTTAGGGGCAAAATTCCAGAAATTTCACTTATTTTGGGGCAAAATTGCAGAAATTTCACTTATTTCAGAGACAAAAAGCAGAAATTTTCCTTATTTTGGTGCAAAAAGGCAGAAATTCCTAATATTTTGTGGGAAAAAGGCAGAAATTCCCCTTATTTTGAGGTAAAAAAGCTGAAATTCCCCTTCATTGGGGGCAAAAAGGCAGAAATTTCCCTTATTTTGGGGCAAAATTGCAGAAATTTCACTTATTTCAGGGTAATAAGTCAGAAATTTTCCTTATTTTGGGGCCAAATGACAGAAATTTTCTTTGTTTTGGGGGAAAAGACAGAAATTCCACTTATTTAGAGGCAAAAAAGCATAAATTCCCCTTATTTTGGAGCAAAAATGAAGAAATTTCCCTTTTTTATGGCAAAAAGTTATGCATTCTTTATATTTTCGGGCAAAAAAGCAGAAATTCCCCGTATTTTGGAGCAAAATTGCAGAAATTCCCCTAATTGTGGGGCGAAAAGGCAGAAATTCCCTGTATGTTGAGGCAAAAAGACAGAAATTCTCCTTATTTTGGGGCAAAACTCAGAAATTCCACTTATTATGGGGCAAAATTGCAGAAATTTCACTTATTTCAGGGTAATAAGTCAGAAATTTTCCTTATTTTGGGGCAAAAAAGACAAAAATTCCCTTTGTTTTGAAGGATAAAGACAGAAATTCCACTTATTTAGAGGCAAAAAAGCAGAAATTCCCCTTATTTTGGAGCAAAACTGAAGAAATTTCTCTTTTTTATGGCAAAAAGGTATGCATTCTTCTTATTTTCGGGCAAAAGGCAGAAATTCCCCGTATTTTGGATCAAAATTGCAGAAATTCCCCTAATTGTGGGGCAAAACGGCAGAAATTCCCTATATGTTGGGGCAAAAAGACAGAAATTCTCCTTATTTCGGGGCAAAACTCAGAAATTCCACTTATTTTGGGGCAAAATTCCAGAAATTTCTCTTATTTTGGGGCAAAATTGCAGAAATTTCACTTATTTTGAAGCAAAATTGCAATAATTTCACTTATTTAAAAAAAATTCAAAAATTTTCCTATTTTGGTGAAAAAAGGCAGAAATTTCTTTGATTTTGGTACAAAATTGCAGAAATTTTTCTCATTTTGGGGCAAAAAGGCAGAAATCTCCCATATTTTGGGGCAAAAATGCAGAAATTCCCCTTATTTTGAGGTAAAAAGGCTGAAATTCCCATTATTTGGGGGCAAAAAGGCAGAAATTTCCCTTATTTTGAGGCAAAATTGCAGAAATTTCACTTATTTCATTGTAATAAGTCAGAAATTTTCCTTATTATGTGGCAAAAAAGACAGAAATTCCCTTTGTTTTGGGGGAAAAAGACAGAAATTCCACTATTTTAGAGGCAAAAAAGCAGAAATTCCTTTTATTTTGGAGTAAAAATGAATTAATTTCCGTTTTTTGTGGCAAAAGGTATACATTCCACTTATTTTTGGGCTAAAAAGCAGAAATTCCCCGTATTTTGGAGCAAAATTGCAGAAATTCCCCTAATTGTGGGGCAAAAAGGCAGAAATTCCCTATATGTTGGGGCAAAAAGACAGAAATTCTCCTTATTTTGGGGCAAAACTCAGAAATTCCACTTATTTTGGGGCAAAATTCCAGAAATTTCCCTTATTTTGGGGCAAAATTGCAGAAATAACACTTATTTTGGGGCAAAATTGCAGAAATTTCACTTATTTCAGGGAAAAAAGGCAGAAATTTTTCTTATTTTGGGGCAAAAAAACAGAAATTTCTTTTATTATGTGGCAAAAATGCAGAAATTCCCCTTCTTTTGAGGTAAAAAAGCTGAAATTTCCCTTATTTAATGGCAAAAAGGCAGAAATTTCCTTTATTTTGGGGCAAAATTGGAGAAATTTCACTTATTTCAGGGTAATAAGTCAGAAATTTTACTTATTTTGGGGCCAAAATAACAGAAATTCTCTTTGTTTTGAAGGAAAAGACAGAAATTCCACTTATTTAGAGGCAAAAAAGCAGAAATTCCCCTTATTTTGAAGCAAAAATGAAGAAATTTCCTTTTTTTTTATGGCAAAAAGGTATGCATTCTTCTTATTTTCGGGCAAAAAGGCAGAAATTCCCCGTATTTTGGAGCAAAATTGCAGAAATTCTTCTAATTGTGGGGCAAAAAGACAGAAATTCCCTATATGTTGGGGCAAAAAGACAGAAATTCTCCTTATTTTGGGGCAAAACTCAGAAATTCCACTTATTTTGGGGCAAAATTCCAGAAATTTTCTTTATTTTGGGGCAAAATTGCAGAAATTTCACTTATTTTGGGGCAAAATTGCAGAAATTTCACTTATTTCATGGTAATAAGGCAGAAATTTTCCTTATTTTGGGGCAAAAATGCAGAGATTCCAAATATTTTGTGGTAAAAATGCAGAAATTCCCCTTATTTTGAGGTAAAAAGACAGAAATTCCCCTTATTTGGGAACAAAAAAGCAGAAATTTCCCCTATTTTGGGGCAAAATTGCAGAAATTTCACTTATTTCAGGGTAATAAGAAATTTTCCTTATTTGGGGCAAAAAAGACAGAAATCCCATTTGTTTTGGGGGAAAAAGACAGAAATTCCACTTATTTAGAGGCAAAAAAGCAGAAATTCCCCTTATTTTGGAGCAAAAATGAAGAAATTTCCCTTTTTTGTGGCAAAAGGTATACATTCCCCTTATTTTCAGGCTAAAAAGCAGAAATTCCCCGTATTTTGGAGCAAAATTGCAAAAATTCCCCTAATTGTGGGGCAAAAATGCAGAAATTCTCTATATGTTAGGACAAAAAAAAAGAAATTCTTTTTATTTTGGGGCAAAACTCAGAAATTCTACTTATTTTGGGGCAAAATTCCAGAAATTTCACTTATTTTGGGGCAAAATTGCAGAAATTTCCCTTATTTCAGGTAAAAATGGCAGAAATTTTTCTTATTTTGGGGCAAAAAGGCAGAAATTCCTAATATTTTGTGGCAAAAATGCAGAAATTCCCCTTATTTTGAGGTAAAAAGGCTGAAATTCCCCTTATTTGGGTGCAAAAAGGCAGAAATTTTTCTTATTTTGGGGCAAAATTGTAGACATTTCACTTATTTCAGGGTAATAAGTCAGAAATTTTCCTTATTTTGGGGCAAAAAAGACAGAAATTCCCTTAATTGTGGGGCAAAAAGGCAGAAATTCCCTATATGTTGGGGCAAAAAGACAGAAATTCTCCTTATTTTGGGGCAAAACTCAAAAATTCCACTTATTTTGGGGCAAAATTGCAGGAATTTACCTTATTTTGGGGCAAAATTGCAGAAATTTTCCTTATTTGGGGCAAAATTGCAGAAATTTAACTTATTTTCAGGTAAAAAGACTGAAATATCCTTTATTTTGGGGCAAAAAGGAAGAAATTCCCCTTATTTTGGGGCAAAATTGCAGAAATTTTTCTTATTTTGGGGCAAAAAGGCTGAAATTCTTCTTATTTTGAGGTAAAATGCTGAAATTCCCCATATTTTGGGGCAAAAGGCAAAAATTCTTCTTATTTTGGGGCAAAAAGGCACAAATTTCCCTTATTTTTGGGCAAAATTGCAGAAATTTCATTTATTTCAGGGCAAAAATTCAGAAATTCCTTTTATTTTGGGGCAAAGAGCAGAAATTTCTTTTATTATGGTACAAAATTGAAGAAATTTTTCTTATTTTGAAACAAAAAGGCAGAAAATTCCCCTTATTTTGAGGCAAAAGGCAGAAACTATTCTTATTTTGTGGTAAAATGCAGAAATTCCCTTTATTTTGGGGCTAGAAAGCAGAAATTCCCCGTATTTTGAAGCAAAATTGCAGAAATTCTCATAATTTTCGGGCAAAAGGCAAAAATTCTCATTATTTTGGGGCAAAAAGACAGAAAATCTCCTTTTTTGGGAGCAAACAGTCAGAAATTTTCCTTATTTTGGGGCAAAATTGCAGAAATTTCCTTTACATTGGGGCAAAATTGCAGAAATTTCCATATTTTGGGGCAAAATTGCAGAAATTTCACTTATTTCAGGGAAAAAAGGCGAAAATTTTTTTTGGGGGGCAAAAAGGCAGAAATTTTTTTATTTTGGTACAAAATTGCAGAAATTTTTCTTATTTTGGGGCAAAAAGTCAGAAATTCCTCATATTTTGGGGCAAAAAGGCAGAAATTCCCCTTATTTTGAGGTAAAAAGGCTGTAATTCCCCTTATTTTGGGGCAAAAAGACAGAAATTTCGTTTATTTTGGGGAAAAGGCAGAAATTGCACTTATTTTGAGTCAAAAAGGTGGAAAATCCCCTTATTTTGGGGCAAAAATGAAGAAATTTGCTTTTTTTATGGCAAAAAGGTATACATTCCCTTTATTTTTGGGCAAAATGGCACAATTCCCCGTATTTTGGAGCAACATTGCAGAAATTCCCCTAATTTTTGGGCAAAAAGGCAGAAATTCCCCTTATTTTGGGGTAAAACTGCAGAAATTTCACTTTTTTGCGGCAAAATGTCAGAAATTCCCCTTATTTTCGGCAAAAAAAGCAGATAATCCCCTTATTTTAGGGAAAAATTGCAGAAATTTCTCTTATTTTGGGGCAAAATTGCAGAAATTTCACTTATTTCTCGGCAAAATGTCAGAAATTCCCCTTATTTTCGGCAAAAAAGGCAGAAAATTCCCGTATTTTGGAGAATAAATTGCAGAAATTCACCTAATTTTAGGGTAAAAAAATACAGTAATTTTCTTTATTTTTGGGCAAAAAGGCAGAAATTCTCCTTATTTTTGGGCAAAAAGGCAGAAATTCTTCTTATTTTAGGGCAAAATTGCAGAAATTTTCCTTATTTGGGGGCAAAAAACAGAAATTCCCCTTATTTTGGGGCAAAATTGCAGAAATTTCCCTTATTATGGGGAAAAATTGCAGAAATTTCCCTTATTTTAGGGCAAAATTGCAGAAATTTCACTTATTTCAGAGAAAAAAAGCAAAATTTTTCTTATTTTGGGGCAAAAAGGCAGAAATTCCCATTATTTTGGGGCAAAAAGGCAGAAATTCACCTTATTTTGGGGTAAAATTGCAGAAATTTCACATATTTCAGGGCAAAAAGACAGAAATTCCCCTTATTTTAAGGCAGAAAGGCAGAAATTCCCCTTATTTTGGAATAAAGTTGCAGAAATTTTTTTTCTTTAGGGGCAAAAAGGCAGAAAATCCACTTAATTTCGGGTAAAAAAGCAGAAATTCCTCTTATTTTGGGGCAAAATTGCAGAAACTCCCCTAATTTTGGGGCATAAAGGCAGAAATTCCCTTTATTTTGGGGCAAAAATAGAGAAATTCTCATTATTTTGGGGCAAAAATCAGAAATTTCCCTTATTTCGGGTCAAAATTTTAGAAATTTCTTTTATATTGTTACAGACTTGCAGAAATTTTTCTTATTTTGTGGCAAAAAGGCAGAAATTTCCCATATTTTGGTGCAAAAAGCCTAAAATTTCCTTTATTATGAGGTAAAATCCTGAAATTCCCCATATTTTGGGGCAAAAAGGCAGAAATTCCCCTCATTTGGAGGCAAAAATACACAAATTTCCCTTATTTTCGGGCATAATTGCAGGAATTTCATTTATTTCAGGGCAAAAAGTCAGAAATTCCTTTTATTTTGGGGCAAAAAGCAGAAATTTCTTTTATTTTGATACAAAATTGTAGAAATTTTCCTTATTTTGGAACAAAAAGGCAAAAATTACCCATATTTTGGGGAAAAAGGCAGAAATTCCCCTTATTTTGAGGTAAAAAGGCTGAAATTCCCGTTATTTTGGGGTAAAAAGGCAGAAATTCCCTTCACTTTGTGGCAAAAAGGCAGAAATTCCCGTTAATTGGGGCAGAAAAGCAGAAATTTTCCTTATTTAAGGGCAATAGGGCAGATATTCCCCATATTTTGTGGCAAAAAGGCAGAAATTCTTCTTATTTGGAGGTAAAATGATGAAATTCCCCTTTTTTTCGGCAAAAAGGCAGAAATTCCTATTATTTTGGGGCAAAATTGCAGAAATTTCCTTTATTTTGGGGCAAAATTGCAGAAATTTCCCTTATTTTGGGGCAAAATTGCAGAAATTTCACTTATTTCAGGGAAAAAGCACAGAAATTTCTCTTATTTTGGGGCAAAAAGGCAGAAATTTCTTTTATTTTGGTACAAAATTGCAGAAATTTTCTTTATTTTGGGGCAAAAATGAAGAAATTCCCCATATTTTGGGGCAAAAAGGAAGAGATTCCCCTTATCATGAGGTAAAATGCTGAAATATCCCTTATTTTGGGGCAAAAAGACAGAAAGTCCCTTTATTTTCTGGCAAAAAGGCAAAAATTTCCCTTATTTTGGGGCAAAATTGCAGAAATTTCACTTATTTCAGGGCAAAATTCAAAAATTCCTTTTATTTTTGGGCAAAAAGAGAAATTTTGTTTATTTTTGGGTAAAAAGGCAGAAATTTCACTTATTGTGAGGTAAGAAGGCAGAAATTCCTCTTATTTTGGGGCAAAAATGAAGAAATTTCCCTTTTTTTGTGGCAAAAGGTATATATTCTCCTTATTTTCGGGCAAAAAAGCAGAAATATCCCGTTTTTTGGAGCACAATTGCAGAAAATCCCCTAATTGTGGGGCAAAAAGGCAGAAATTCCCTATATGTTGGGGCAAAAAGACAGAAATTCTCCTTATTTTGGGGCAAAACTCAGAAATTCCACTTATTTTGGGGCTAAATTCCAGAAATTTCCCTTATTTTGGGGCAAATTTGCAGAAATTTCACTTATTTTGGGGCAAAATTGCAGAAATTTCACTTATTTCAGATAAAAAAAAGGCAGAAATTTTTCTTATTTTGGGGCAAAAAGGCAGAAATTCCTAATATTTTGTGGCAAAAATGCAGAAATTCCCTTTATTTTGAGGTAAAAAGGCTGAAATTCCCCTTATTTGGGGGCAAAAAGGCAGAAATTTCCCTTATTTTGGGGCAAAATTGCAGAAATTTCACTTATTTCAGGGCAAAATTCAAAAATTCCTTTTATTTTGGGGCTAAAAGTCAGAAATTCCGTTTATTTTTGGGTAAAAAGGCAGAAATTTCACTGATTTTGAGGTAAGAAGGCAGAATTTCCTCTTATTTTGGTGCAAAAATGAAGAAATTTCCCTTTTTTGTGGCAAAAGGTATATATTCCCCTTATTTTCGGGCAAAAAAGCAGAAATATCCCGTTTTTTGGAGCACAATTGCAGAAAATCCCCTAATTGTGGGGCAAAAAGGCAGAAATTCCCTATATGTTGGGGCAAAAAGACAGAAATTCTCCTTATTTTGGGGCAAAACTCAGAAATTCCACTTATTTTGGGGCAAAATTCCAGAAATTTCCCTTATTTTGGGGCAAAATTGCAGAAATTTTACTTATTTTGGGGCAAAAATGCAGAAATTTCACTTATTTCAGGTAAAAATGGCAGAAATTTTTCTTATTTTGGGGCAAAAAGGCAGAAATTCCTAATATTTTGTGGCAAAAATGCAGAAATTCCCCTTATTTTGAGGTAAAAAGGCTGAAATTCCCCTTATTTGGGGGCAAAAAGGCAGAAATTTCCCTTATTTTGGGGCAAAATTGCAAACATTTCACTTATTTCAGGGTAATAATTCAGAAATTTTCCTTATTTTGGGGCAAAAAACACAGAAATTCCCTTTGTTTTGGAAGGAAAATACAGAAATTCCACTTCTTTAGAGGCAAAAAGGCAGAAATTCCCCTTATTTTGAAGCAAAAATGAAGAAATTCCCCTAATTGTTGGGCAAAAAGGCAGAAATTCCCTATATGTTGGGGCAAAAAGACAGAAATTCTTATTTTGGGACAAAACTCAGAAATTCCACTTATTTTGGGGCAAAATTGCAGGAATTTACCTTATTTTGAGGCAAAATTGCAGAAATTTCCCTTATTTGGGGCAAAATTGCAGAAATTTCACTTATTTCAGGGCAAAATTCAAAAATTCCTTTTATTTTGGGGCTAAAAGTCAGAAATTCCGTTTATTTTTGGGTAAAAAGGCAGAAATTTCACTTATTTTGAGGTAAGAAGGCAGAATTTCCTTTTATTTTGGTGCAAAAATGAAGAAATTTCCCTTTTTTGTGGCAAAAGGTATATATTCCCCTTATTTTCGGGCAAAAAAGCAGAAATATCCCGTTTTTTGGAGCACAATTGCAGAAAATCCCCTAATTGTGGGGCAAAAAGGCAGAAATTCCCTATATGTTGGGGCAAAAAGACAGAAATTCTCCTTATTTTGGGGCAAAACTCAGAAATTCCACTTATTTTGGGGTAAAATTCCAGAAATTTCCCTTATTTTGGGGCAAAATTGCAGAAATTTTACTTATTTTGGGGCAAAAATGCAGAAATTTCACTTATTTCAGGTAAAAATGGCAGAAATTTTTCTTATTTTGGGGCAAAAAGGCAGAAATTCCTAATATTTTGTGGCAAAAATGCAGAAATTCCCCTTATTTTGAGGTAAAAAGGCTGAAATTCCCCTTATTTGGGGGCAAAAAGGCAGAAATTTCCCTTATTTTGGGGCAAAATTGCAAACATTTCACTTATTTCAGGGTAATAATTCAGAAATTTTCCTTATTTTGGGGCAAAAAACACAGAAATTCCCTTTGTTTTGGAAGGAAAATACAGAAATTCCACTTGTTTAGAGGCAAAAAGGCAGAAATTCCCCTTATTTTGAAGCAAAAATGAAGAAATTCCCCTAATTGTTGGGCAAAAAGGCAGAAATTCCCTATATGTTGGGGCAAAAAGACAGAAATTCTTATTTTGGGACAAAACTCAGAAATTCCACTTATTTTGGGGCAAAATTGCAGGAATTTACCTTATTTTGAGGCAAAATTGCAGAAATTTCCCTTATTTGGGGCAAAATTGCAGAAATTTCACTTATTTTCAGGTAAAAAGGCTGAAATATCCTTTATTTTGGGGCAAAAAGGAAGAAATTCCCCTTATTTTGGGGCAAAATTGCAGAAATTTTCTTTATTTTGGGGCAAAAAGGCTGAAATTCTTATTTTGAGGTAAAATGCTGAAATTCCCCATATTTTGGGGCAAAAGGCAAAACTTCTTCTTATTTTGGGGCAAAAAGGCACAAATTTCTCTTATTTTCGGGCAAAATTGCAGAAATTTCATTTATTTCAGGGCAAAAAGTCAGAAATACCTTTTATTTTGGGGCAAAGAGCAGAAATTTCTTTTATTATGGTACAAAATTGAAGAAATTTATCTTATTTTGAAACAAAAAGGCAGAAAATTCCCCTTATTTTGAGGCAAAAGGCAGAAATTATTCTCAATTTGAGGTAAAATGCTGAAATTCCCTTTATTTTGGGGCTAAAAAACAGAAATTCCCTGTATTTTGAAGCAAAATTGCAGAAATTCTCATAATTTTTGGGCAAAAAGGCAGAAATTCTCCTTATTATGGGGCAAAAAGACAGAAAATCTCCTTTTTCGGGAGCAAACAGTCAGAAATTCCCCTTATTTTGGGGCAAAATTGCAGAAATTTCCTTTACATTGGGGCAAAATTGCAGAAATTTCCCTTATTTTGGGGCAAAACTGAAGGAATTTTCTTTTTTTATGGCAAAAATGTATGCATTCTTCTTATTTTCGGGCAAAAAGGCAGAAATTCCCCTATTTTGGAGCAAAATTGCAGAAATTCCCCTAATTGTGGGGCAAAAAGGGAGAAATTCCCTATATGTTGTGGCAAAAAGACAGAAATTCTCCTTATTTTGGGGCAAAACTCAGAAATTCCACTTATTTTAGGGCAAAATTCCAGGAATTTCCCTTATTTTGGGGCAAAATTGCAGAAATTTCACTTATTTTGGAGCAAAATTGCAGAAATTTCACTTATTTCAGAAAAAAAGCAGAAATTTTCTTATTTTGGTGCAAAAAGGCAGAAATTTCTTTTATTTTGGTACAAAATTGCATAAATTATTCTTATTTTGGAAGAAAAAGGCAGAAATCTCCCATATTTTGGGGCAAAAATGCAGCAATTCCTCTTATTTTGAGGTAACAAGGCTTAAATTCCCCTTATTTGGGGGGAAAAAGGCAGAAATTTCCCTTATTTTCGAGCAAAATTGCAGAAATTTCACTTATTTCAGGGTAATAAGTCAGAAATTTTCCTTATTTTGGGGCAAAAAAGACAGAAATTCCCTTTGTTTTTGGGGATAAAGACAGAAATTCCACTTATTTAGAGACAAAAAAGCAAAAATTCCCCTTATTTTGGAGCAAAACTGAAGAAATTTCTATTTTTTATGGCAAAAAGGTATGCATTATTCTTATTTTCGGGCAAAAAGGCAGAAATTCCCCTATTTTGGAGCAAAATTGCAGAAATTCCCCTAATTGTGGGGCAAAAAGGGAGAAATTCCCTATATGTTGGGGCAAAAAGACAGAAATTCTCCTTATTTTGGGGCAAAACTCAGAAATTCCACTTATTTTGGTGCAAAATTCCAGAAATTTCCCTTATTTTGGGGAAAAATTGCAGAAATTTCACTTATTTTGGGGCAAAATTGCAGAAATTTAACTTATTTCAGAAAAAAATTCAGAAATTTTCCTATTTTGGTGCAAAAAGGCAGAAATTTCTTTTATTTTGGTACAAAATTGCAGAAATTTTTCTTATTTTGGGGCAAAAAGGCAGAAATCCCCATATTTTGGGGCAAAAAAGCAGAAATTCCTCTTATTTTGAGGTAAAAAGGCTGAAATTTCCCTTATTTGGGGGCAAAAAGGCAGAAATTTCCTTTATTTTGAGGCAAAATTGCAGAAATTTCACTTATTTCAGAGTAATAAGTCAGAAATTTTCCTTTTTTTGGGGCAAAAAACACAGAAATTCCCTTTGTTTTGGGGGAAAAAGACAGAAATTCCACTTTTTTAGAGGCAAAAAAGCAGAAATTCCTTTTATTTTGGAGTAAAAATGAAGAAATTTCCCTTTTTTGTGGCAAAATGTATACATTCCACTTATTTTTGGGCTAAAAAGCTGAAATTCCCCGTATTTTGGAGCAAAATTGCAGCAATTCCCCTAATTGTGGGGCAAAATGCAGAAATTCCCTATATGTTAGGGCAAAAAGACAGAAATTCTCCTTATTTTGGGGCAAAACTCAGAAATTCCCCTTATTTTGGGGCAAAATTCCAGAAATTTCCCTTATTTTGTGGCAAAATTGCCGAAATTTCACTTATTTTGGGGCAAAATTGCAGAAATTTCACTTATTTCATGGTAAAAAGGCAAAAATTTTCCTCATTTTGGGGCAAAAATGAAGAAATTCTAAATTTTTTGTGGCAAAAATGCAAAAATTCCCCTTATTTTGTGATAAAAAGGCAGAAATTTCCCTTATTTGGGGGCAAAAAGCAGAAATTTCCCTTATTTGGGGGCAAAATTGAAGAAATTTCACTTATTTCAGGGTAATAAGTCAGAAATTTTCCTTTTTTGGAGCAAAAAAAACAGAAATTCCTTTTGTTTTGGGGGAAAAAGTCAGAAATTCCACTTATTTAGAAGCAAAAAACAGAAATTCCCCTTATTTTGGAGCAAAAATGAAGAAATTTTTTTTTTTGTGGCAAAAGGTATGCATTCTTCTTATTTTCAGGCTAAAAAGCAGAAATTCCCCGTATTTTGGAGCAAAATTGCAGAAATTCCCCTAATTGTGGGGCAAAAAGACAGAAATTCTTTTTATTTTGGGGCAAAACTCAGAAATTCCACTTATTTTGGGACAAAATTCCAGAAATTTCACTTATTTTGGGGCAAAATTGCAGAAATTTCACTTATTTTGGCAAAATTGCAGAAATTTCAATTATTTCAGAAAAAAAGCAGAAATTTTCTTATTTTGGTGCAAAAAGGCAGAAATTTCTTTTATTTTGGTACAAAATTGCAGAAATTTTTCTTATTTGGGGGCAAAAAGCAGAAATCCCCTATATTTTGGGGCAAAAATGCATAAATTCCTCTTATTTTGAGGTAAAAAGGCTGAAATTTCCCTTATTTGGGGGCAAAAAGACAGAAATTTCCCTTATTTTGAGGCAAAATTGCAGAAATTTCACTTATTTCAGGGTAATAAGTCAGAAATTCATCTTACTTTGGGGCAAAATACAGAAATTCCCTTTGTTTTGGGGGAAAAAGACAGAAATTCCACTTATTTAGAGGCAAAAAAGCAGAAATTCTTCTTTATTGGAGCAAAAATGAAGAAATTTATCTTTTTTTGTGGCAAAAGGTATACATTCCGCTTATTTTCGGGCTAAAAAGCAGAAATTCCCCGTATTTTGGATCAAAATTGCAGAAATTCCCCTTATTTTGGAGCAAAAATAAAGAAATTTCCCTTTTTTATGGCAAAAAGCTATGCATTCTTCTTATTTTCGGACAAAAAGGCAGAAATTCCCCGTATTTTGAAGCAAAATTGCAGAAATTCCCCTAATGGTGGGGCAAGAAGGGAGAAATTCCCTATATGTTGTGGCAAAAAGACAGAAATTCTCCTTATTTTGGGGCAAAACTCAGAAATTCCACTTATTTTAGGGAAAAATTCCAGAAATTTCCCTTATTTTGGGGCAAAATTGCAGAAATTTCACTTATTTCAGAAAAAAAGCAGAAATTTTCTTATTTTGGTGCAAAAAGGCAGAAATTTCTTTTATTTTGGTACAAAATTGCATAAATTATTCTTATTTTGGAAGAAAAAGGCAGAAATCTCCCATATTTTGGGGCAAAAATGCAGCAATTCCTCTTATTTTGAGGTAACAAGGCTTAAATTCCCCTTATTTGGGGGGAAAAAGGCAGAAATTTCCCTTATTTTCGAGCAAAATTGCAGAAATTTCACTTATTTCAGGGTAATAAGTCAGAAATTTTCCTTATTTTGGGGCAAAAAATACAGAAATTCCCTTTGTTTTTGGGGATAAAGACAGAAATTCCACTTATTTAGAGACAAAAAAGCAAAAATTCCCCTTATTTTGGAGCAAAACTGAAGAAATTTCTATTTTTTATGGCAAAAAGGTATGCATTATTCTTATTTTCGTGCAAAAAGGCAGAAATTCCCCTATTTTGGAGCAAAATTGCAGAAATTCCCCTAATTGTGGGGCAAAAAGGGAGAAATTCCCTATATGTTGGGGCAAAAAGACAGAAATTCTCCTTATTTTGGGGCAAAACTCAGAAATTCCACTTATTTTGGTGCAAAATTCCAGAAATTTCCCATATTTTGGGGGAAAATTGCAGAAATTTCACTTATTTTGGGGCAAAATTGCAGAAATTTAACTTATTTCAGAAAAAAATTCAGAAATTTTCCTATTTTGGTGCAAAAAGGCAGAAATTTCTTTTATTTTGGTACAAAATTGCAGAAATTTTTCTTATTTTGGGGCAAAAAGGCAGAAATCCCCATATTTTGGGGCAAAAAAGCAGAAATTCCTCTTATTTTGAGGTAAAAAGGCTGAAATTTCCCTTATTTGGGGGCAAAAAGGCAGAAATTTCCTTTATTTTGAGGCAAAATTGCAGAAATTTCACTTATTTCAGAGTAATAAGTCAGAAATTTTCCTTTTTTTGGGGCAAAAAACACAGAAATTCCCTTTGTTTTGGGGGAAAAAGACAGAAATTCCACTTTTTTAGAGGCAAAAAAGCAGAAATTCCTTTTATTTTGGAGTAAAAATGAAGAAATTTCCCTTTTTTGTGGCAAAATGTATACATTCCACTTATTTTTGGGCTAAAAAGCTGAAATTCCCCGTATTTTGGAGCAAAATTGCAGAAATTCCCCTAATTGTGGGGCAAAATGCAGAAATTCCCTATATGTTAGGGCAAAAAGACAGAAATTCTCCTTATTTTGGGGCAAAACTCAGAAATTCCACTTATTTTAGGGAAAAATTCCAGAAATTTCCCTTATTTTGGGGCAAAATTGCAGAAATTTCACTTATTTCAGAAAAAAAGCAGAAATTTTCTTATTTTGGTGCAAAAAGGCAGAAATTTCTTTTATTTTGGTACAAAATTGCATAAATTATTCTTATTTTGGAAGAAAAAGGCAGAAATCTCCCATATTTTGGGGCAAAAATGCAGCAATTCCTCTTATTTTGAGGTAACAAGGCTTAAATTCCCCTTATTTGGGGGGAAAAAGGCAGAAATTTCCCTTATTTTCGAGCAAAATTGCAGAAATTTCACTTATTTCAGGGTAATAAGTCAGAAATTTTCCTTATTTTGGGGCAAAAAAGACAGAAATTCCCTTTGTTTTTGGGGATAAAGACAGAAATTCCACTTATTTAGAGACAAAAATGCAAAAATTCCCCTTATTTTGGAGCAAAACTGAAGAAATTTCTATTTTTTATGGCAAAAAGGTATGCATTATTCTTATTTTCGGGCAAAAAGGCAGAAATTCCCCTATTTTGGAGAAAAATTGCAGAAATTCCCCTAATTGTGGGGCAAAAAGGGAGAAATTCCCTATATGTTGGGGCAAAAAGACAGAAATTCTCCTTATTTTGGGGCAAAACTCAGAAATTCCACTTATTTTAGGGAAAAATTCCAGAAATTTCCCTTATTTTGGGGCAAAATTGCAGAAATTTCACTTATTTCAGAAAAAAAGCAGAAATTTTCTTATTTTGGTGCAAAAAGGCAGAAATTTCTTTTATTTTGGTACAAAATTGCATAAATTATTCTTATTTTGGAAGAAAAAGGCAGAAATCTCCCATATTTTGGGGCAAAAATGCAGCAATTCCTCTTATTTTGAGGTAACAAGGCTTAAATTCCCCTTATTTGGGGGGAAAAAGTCAGAAATTTCCCTTATTTTCGAGCAAAATTGCAGAAATTTCACTTATTTCAGGGTAATAAGTCAGAAATTTTCCTTATTTTGGGGCAAAAAAGACAGAAATTCCCTTTGTTTTTGGGGATAAAGACAGAAATTCCACTTATTTAGAGACAAAAATGCAAAAATTCCCCTTATTTTGGAGCAAAACTGAAGAAATTTCTATTTTTTATGGCAAAAAGGTATGCATTATTCTTATTTTCGGGCAAAAAGGCAGAAATTCCCCTATTTTGGAGAAAAATTGCAGAAATTCCCCTAATTGTGGGGCAAAAAGGGAGAAATTCCCTATATGTTGGGGCAAAAAGACAGAAATTCTCCTTATTTTGGGGCAAAACTCAGAAATTCCACTTATTTTGGTGCAAAATTCCAGAAATTTCCCTTATTTTGGGGAAAAATTGCAGAAATTTCACTTATTTTGGGGCAAAATTGCAGAAATTTAACTTATTTCAGAAAAAAATTCAGAAATTTTCCTATTTTGGTGCAAAAAGGCAGAAATTTCTTTTATTTTGGTACAAAATTGCAGAAATTTTTCTTATTTTGGGGCAAAAAGGCAGAAATCCCCATATTTTGGGGCAAAAAAGCAGAAATTCCTCTTATTTTGAGGTAAAAAGGCTGAAATTTCCCTTATTTGGGGGCAAAAAGGCAGAAATTTCCTTTATTTTGAGGCAAAATTGCAGAAATTTCACTTATTTCAGAGTAATAAGTCAGAAATTTTCCTTTTTTTGGGGCAAAAAACACAGAAATTCCCTTTGTTTTGGGGGAAAAAGACAGAAATTCCACTTTTTTAGAGGCAAAAAAGCAGAAATTCCTTTTATTTTGGAGTAAAAATGAAGAAATTTCCCTTTTTTGTGGCAAAATGTATACATTCCACTTATTTTTGGGCTAAAAAGCTGAAATTCCCCGTATTTTGGAGCAAAATTGCAGCAATTCCCCTAATTGTGGGGCAAAATGCAGAAATTCCCTATATGTTAGGGCAAAAAGGCAGAAATTCTCCTTATTTTGGGGGAAAACTCAGAAATTCCCCTTATTTTGGGGCAAAATTCCAGAAATTTCCCTTATTTTGTGGCAAAATTGCCGAAATTTCACTTATTTTGGGGCAAAATTGCAGAAATTTCACTTATTTCATGGTAAAAAGGCAAAAATTTTCCTCATTTTGGGGCAAAAATGAAGAAATTCCAAATATTTTGTGGCAAAAATGCAAAAATTCCCCTTATTTTGTGATAAAAAGGGAGAAATTTCCCTTATTTGGGGGCAAAAAGCAGAAATTTCCCTTATTTGGGGGCAAAATTGAAGAAATTTCACTTATTTCAGGGTAATAAGTCAGAAATTTTCCTTTTTTGGAGCAAAAAAAACAGAAATTCCTTTTGTTTTGGGGGAAAAAGTCAGAAATTCCACTTATTTAGAAGCAAAAAAGCAGAAATTCCCCTTATTTTGGAGCAAAAATGAAGAAATTTTTTTTTGTGGCAAAAGGTATGCATTCTTCTTATTTTCAGGCTAAAAAGCAGAAATTCCCCGTATTTTGGAGCAAAATTGCAGAAATTCCCCTAATTGTGGGGCAAAAAGACAGAAATTCTTTTTATTTTGGGGCAAAACTCAGAAATTCCACTTATTTTGGGACAAAATTCCAGAAATTTCACTTATTTTGGGGCAAAATTGCAGAAATTTCACTTATTTTGTCAAAATTGCAGAAATTTCAATTATTTCAGAAAAAAAGCAGAAATTTTCTTATTTTGGTGCAAAAAGGCAGAAATTTCTTTTATTTTGGTACAAAATTGCAGAAATTTTTCTTATTTGGGGGCAAAAAGCAGAAATCCCCTATATTTTGGGGCAAAAATGCATAAATTCCTCTTATTTTGAGGTAAAAAGCCTGAAATTTCCCTTATTTGAGGGCAAAAGGACAGAAATTTCCCTTATTTTGAGGCAAAATTGCAGAAATTTCACTTATTTCAGGGTAATAAGTCAGAAATTCATCTTACTTTGGGGCAAAAAACAGAAATTCCCTTTGTTTTGGGGGAAAAAGACAGAAATTCCACTTATTTAGAGGCAAAAAAGCAGAAATTCTTCTTTATTGGAGCAAAAATGAAGAAATTTATCTTTTTTTGTGGCAAAAGGTATACATTCCGCTTATTTTCGGGCTAAAAAGCAGAAATTCCCCGTATTTTGGATCAAAATTGCAGAAATTCCCCTTATTTTGGAGCAAAAATAAAGAAATTTCCCTTTTTTATGGCAAAAAGCTATGCATTCTTCTTATTTTCGGGCAAAAAGGCAGAAATTCCCCGTATTTTGGAGCAAAATTGCAGAAATTCCCCTAATTGTGGGGCAAAAAGGCAGAAATTCCCTATATGTTGGGGCAAAAAGACAGAAATTCTCCTTATTTCGGGGCAAAACTCAGAAATTGCACTTATTTTGGGACAAAATTCCAGAAATTTCCCTTATTTTAGGGCAAAATTGCAGAAATTTCACTTATTTTGGGGCAAAATTGCAGAAATTTCACTTATTTCAGAAAAAAAAGCAGAATTTATTTATTTTGGTGCAAAAAGGCAGAAATTTCTTTTATTTTGGTACAAAATTACAGAAATTTTTCTTATTTTGGGGCGAAAAGGCAGAAATCTCCCATATTTTGGGGCAAAAATGCAGAAATTTCTCTTATTTTGAGGTAAAAAGGCTGAAATTCCCCTTATTTGGGGGCAAAAAGGCAGAAATTTCCCTTATTTTGGGGCAAAATTGCAGAAATTTCACTTATTTCAGGGTAATAAGTCAGAAATTGTTTTTACTTTGGGGCAAAAAAGACAGAAATTCTCTTTGTTTTGGGGGAAAAAGACAGAAATTCCACTGATTTAGAGGCACAAAAGCAGAAATTTCCCATTTTTGGAGCAAAACTGAAGAAATTTCCCTTTTTTATGGCAAAAAGGTATGCATTCTTCTTACTTTCGCGCAAAAAGGCAGAAATTCCCCGTATTTTGAAGCAAAATTGCAGAAATTCCCCTAATGGTGGGGCAAGAAGGGAGAAATTCCCTATATTTTGGGGCAAAAAGACAGAAATTCTCTTTATTTTGGGGCAAAACTCAGAAATTCCACTTATTTTGGTGCAAAATTCCAGAAATTTCCCTTATTTGGGGGCAAAATTGCAGAAATTTCACTTATTTTGGGGCAAAATTGCAGAAATTTAACTTATTTAAGAAAAAAATTCAGAAATTTTTCTATTTTGGTGCAAAAAGGCAGAAATTTTTTTTATTTTGATACAAAATTGCAGAAATTTTTTTTTTTTGTGGCAAAAAGGCAGAAATCACTATATATTGGGGCAAAAATGCAGAAATTCCTCTTATTTTGAGGAAAAAAGGCGAAATTTCCCTTATTTGGGGGCAAAAGGCAGAAATTTCCCTTATTTTGAGGCAAAATTGCAGAAATTTCACTTATTTCAGTGTAATAAGTCAGAAATTTTCCTTATTTTGGGGCAAAAAAGACAAAAATTCCCTTTGTTTTGGGGGAAAAAGACAGAAATTCCACTTTTTTAGAGGCAAAAAAGCAGAAATTCCTTTTATTTTGGAGTAAAAATGAAGAAATTTCCCTTTTTTGTGGCAAAAGGTATACATTCCACTTATATTTGAGCTAGAAAGCAGAAATTACCCGTATTTTGGAGCAAAATTGCAGAAATTTCCCTAATTGTGGGGCAAAAAGGCAGAAATTCCCTATATGTTAGGGCAAAAATACAGAAATTCTCCTTATTTTGGGGCAAAACTCAGAAATTCCACATATTTTGGGGCAAAATTCCAGAAATTTCCCTAATTTTGTAGCAAAATTGCAGAAATTTCACTTATCTTGGGGCAAAATTGCAGAAATTTCACTTATTTCATAGTAAAAAGGCAGAAATTTTCCTTATTTTTGGGCAAAAATGCAGAGATTCCAAATATTTTGTGGTAAAAATGCAAAAATTCCCCTTATTTTGAGGTAAAAAGGCAGAAATTCCCCTTATTTGGGGGCGAAAAGCAGAAATTTTCCTTATTCTGGGGCAAAATTGCAGAAATTTCACTTATTTCAGGGTAATAAGTCAGAAATTTTCCTTATTTCGGGCAAAAAAGACAGAAATTCCCTTTGTTTTGGGAAAAAAAGACAGAAATTCCACTTATTTAGAAGCAAAAAAGCAGAAATTTCCCTTATTTTGGTGCAAAAATGAAGAAATTTCCCTTTTTTGTGGCAAAAGGTATACATTCCCCTTATTTTCAGGCTAAAAAGCAGAAATTCCCCGTATTTTGGAGCAAAATTGCATAAATTCCCCTAATTGTGGGGCAAAAAGGCAGAAATTCCCTATATGTTGGGGCAAAAAGACAGAAATTCTCTTTATTTTGGGGCAAAACTCAGAAATACCACTTATTTTGGGGCAAAATTCCAGAAATATCACTTATTTTGGGGCAAAATTGCAGAAATTTCACTTATTTTGGGGCAAAATTGCAGAAATTTCACTTATTTCAGAAAAAAAAGCAGAAATTTTCTTATTTTGATGCAAAAGGCAGAAATTTCTTTTATTTTGGTACAAAATTGCAGAAATTTTTCTTATTTGGGGGCAATAAGGCATAAATCTCTTATATTTTGGGGCAAAAATGCATAAATTCCTCTTATTTTGAGGTAAAAAGGCTGAAATTCCCCTTATTTGGGGGCAAAAAGGCAGAAATTTCCCTTATTTTGAGGCAAAATTGCAGAAATTTCACTTATTTCAGGGTAATAAGTCAGAAACTTTCCTTATTTTGGGGCAAAAAACAGAAATTTCCTTGGTTTGGGGGAAAAAGACAGAAATTCCACTTAGTTAGAGGCAAAAAAGCAGAAATTCTTCTTATTTTGAAGCAAAAATGAAGAAATTTATCTTTTTTGTGGCAAAAGGTATACATTCCCCTTATTTTCGGGCTAAAAAGAAGAAATTCCCCGTATTTTGGAGCAAAATTGAAGAAATTCCCCTTATTTTGGAGCAAAAATGAAGAAATTTCCCTTTTTTATGGCAAAAAGGTATGCATTCTTTATATATTCGTGCAAAAAGGCAGAAATTCCCCGTATTTTGGAGCAAAATTGCAGAAATTCCCCTAAATGTGGGGCAAAAATGCAGAAATTCCCTATATTTTTAGGACAAAAAGAGAGAAATTCTCCTTATTTTGGGGCAAAACTCAGAAATTCCACTTATTTTGGGGCAAAATTCCAGAAATTTCCCTTATTTAGGGGCAAAATTCCAGAAATTTCACTTATTTTGGGGCAAAATTGCAGAAATTTCACTTATTTCAGAGACAAAAAGCAGAAATTTTCCTTATTTTGGTGCAAAAAGGCAGAAATTCCTAATATTTTGTGGGAAAAAGGCAGAAATTCCCCTTATTTTGAGGTAAAAAAGCTGAAATTCCCCTTCATTGGGGGCAAAAAGGCAGAAATTTCCCTTATTTTGGGGCAAAATTGCAGAAATTTCACTTATTTCAGGGTAATAAGTCAGAAATTTTCCTTATTTTGGGGCCAAATGACAGAAATTTTCTTTGTTTTGGGGGGAAAAGACAGAAATTCCACTTATTTAGAGGCAAAAAAGCATAAATTCCCCTTATTTTGGAGCAAAAATGAAGAAATTTCCCTTTTTTATGGCAAAAAGTTATGCATTCTTTATATTTTCGGGCAAAAAAGCAGAAATTCCCCGTATTTTGGAGCAAAATTGCAGAAATTCCCCTAATTGTGGGGCGAAAAGGCAGAAATTCCCTGTATGTTGAGGCAAAAAGACAGAAATTCTCCTTATTTTGGGGCAAAACTCAGAAATTCCACTTATTTTGGGGCAAAATTCCAGAAATTTCTCTTATTTTGGGGCAAAATTGCAGAAATTTCACTTATTTTGCAGCAAAATTGCAATAATTTCACTTATTTAAAAAAAATTCAAAAATTTTCCTATTTTGGTGAAAAAAAGCAGAAATTTCTTTGATTTTGGTACAAAATTGCAGAAATTTTTCTCATTTTGGGGCAAAAAGGCAGAAATCTCCCATATTTTGGGGCAAAAATGCAGAAATTCCCCTTATTTTGAGGTAAAAAGGCTGAAATTCCCATTATTTGGGGGCAAAAAGGCAGAAATTTCCCTTATTTTGAGGCAAAATTGCAGAAATTTCACTTATTTCATTGTAATAAGTCAGAAATTTTCCTTATTATGTGGCAAAAAAGACAGAAATTCCCTTTGTTTTGGGGGAAAAAGACAGAAATTCCACTATTTTAGAGGCAAAAAAGCAGAAATTCCTTTTATTTTGGAGTAAAAATGAATTAATTTCCGTTTTTTGTGGCAAAAGGTATACATTCCACTTATTTTTGGGCTAAAAAGCAGAAATTCCCCGTATTTTGGAGCAAAATTGCAGAAATTCCCCTAATTGTGGGGCAAAAAGGCAGAAATTCCCTATATGTTGGGGCAAAAAGACAGAAATTCTCCTTATTTTGGGGCAAAACTCAGAAATTCCACTTATTTTGGGGCAAAATTCCAGAAATTTCCCTTATTTTGGGGCAAAATTGCAGAAATAACACTTATTTTGGGGCAAAATTGCAGAAATTTCACTTATTTCAGGGAAAAAAGGCAGAAATTTTTCTTATTTTGGGGCAAAAAAACAGAAATTTCTTTTATTATGTGGCAAAAATGCAGAAATTCCCCTTCTTTTGAGGTAAAAAAGCTGAAATTTCCCTTATTTAATGGCAAAAAGGCAGAAATTTCCTTTATTTTGGGGCAAAATTGGAGAAATTTCACTTATTTCAGGGTAATAAGTCAGAAATTTTACTTATTTTGGGGCCAAAATAACAGAAATTCTCTTTGTTTTGAAGGAAAAGACAGAAATTCCACTTATTTAGAGGCAAAAAAGCAGAAATTCCCCTTATTTTGAAGCAAAAATGAAGAAATTTCCTTTTTTTTATGGCAAAAAGGTATGCATTCTTCTTATTTTCGGGCAAAAAGGCAGAAATTCCCCGTATTTTGGAGCAAAATTGCAGAAATTCTTCTAATTGTGGGGCAAAAAGACAGAAATTCCCTATATGTTGGGGCAAAAAGACAGAAATTCTCCTTATTTTGGGGCAAAACTCAGAAATTCCACTTATTTTGGGGCAAAATTCCAGAAATTTTCTTTATTTTGGGGCAAAATTGCAGAAATTTCACTTATTTTGGGGCAAAATTGCAGAAATTTCACTTATTTCATGGTAATAAGGCAGAAATTTTCCTTATTTTGGGGCAAAAATGCAGAAATTCCTAATATTTTGTGGTAAAAATGCAGAAATTCCCCTTATTTTGAGGTAAAAAGGCTGAAATTCCCCTTATTTGGGAACAAAAAAGCAGAAATTTCCCCTATTTTGGGACAAAATTGCAGAAATTTCACTTATTTCAGGGTAATAAGAAATTTTCCTTATTTGGGGCAAAAAAGACAGAAATCCCATTTGTTTTGGAGGAAAAAGACAGAAATTCCACTTATTTAGAGGCAAAAAAGCAGAAATTCCCCTTATTTTGGAGCAAAAATGAAGAAATTTCCCTTTTTTGTGGCAAAAGGTATACATTCCCCTTATTTTCAGGCTAAAAAGCAGAAATTCCCCGTATTTTGGAGCAAAATTGCAAAAATTCCCCTAATTGTGGGGCAAAAATGCAGAAATTCTCTATATGTTAGGACAAAAAAAAAGAAATTCTTTTTATTTTGGGGCAAAACTCAGAAATTCTACTTATTTTGGGGCAAAATTCCAGATATTTCCCTTATTTGGGGGCAAAATTGCAGAAATTTTACTTATTTTGGGGCAAAATTGCAGAAATATCACTTATTTCAGGGAAAAAAGGCAGAAATTTTTCTTATTTTGGGGCAAAAAAGACAGAAATTCCCTTTGCTTTGGGGGAAAAAGAGAGAAATTCAACTTATTTAGAGGCAAAAAAGCAGAAATTCTTCTTATTTTGGAGCAAAAATGAAGAAATTTTCCTTTTTTATGGAAAAAAGTTATGCATTCTTCTTATTTTCAGACAAAAAGGCAGAAATTCACCGTATTTTGGAGCAAAATTGCAGAAATTTCCCTAATTGTGTGCAAAAAGGCAAAAATTCCCTATATGTTGTGGCAAAAAGACAGAAATTCTCCTTATTTTGGGGCAAAATTCAGAAATTTCACTTATTTTTGGGCAAAATTGCAGAAATTTCACTTATTTCAGAAAAAAACGAGAAATTTTCTTATTTTGGGGCAAAAGGCAGAAATTCTCCTTATTTTAGGGCAAAATTGCAGAAATTTCCCTTATTTTGTGACAAAAAACAGAAATTCTCTTTATTTTGGGGCAATATTACAGAAAATACCTTTATTATGGGGAAAAATTGCAGATATTTCTTTTATTTTAAGGATAAATTGCAGAAATTTCACTTATTTCAGAGAAAAAAAGCAAAACTTTTTCTTATTTTAGGGCAAAAAGCAGAAATTCCCATTATTTTGGGGCACAATGGCAGAAATTCACCTTATTTTGGGGTGAAATTGCAGACATTTCACATATTTCAGGGCAAAAAGGCAGAAATTCCCCTTATTTTGGAGCAAAAATGAAAAAATTTCCCTTTTCTATGGCAAAAAGGTATACATTCTTCTTATTTTCGGGCAAAAAGGCAGAAATTCCCTGTATTTTGGAGAAAAATTGCAGAAATTCCCCTAATTGTGGGGCAAAAAGGCAGAAATTTCCTATATGTTGGGGCAAAAAGACAGAAATTCTCCTTATTTTGGGGCAAAACTCAGAAATTGCACTTATTTTGGGGCAAAATGCCAGAAATTTCCCTTATTTTGGGGCAAAATTGCAGAAATTTCACTTATTTTGGGGCAAAATTGCAGAAATTTCTCTTATTTCGGAAAAAAAGCAGAATTTATTTATTTTGGTGCAAAAAGGCAGAAATTTCTTTTATTTTGGTACAAAATTGCAGAAATTTTTCTTATTGTGGGGAAAAAATGCAGAAATCTCCCATATATTGGGGCAAAATGCAGAAATTCCTCTTATTTTGAGGTAAAAACGCTGAAATTCCCATTATTTGGAAGCAAAAAGGCAGAAATTTCCCTTATTTTGTGACAAAATTGCAGAAATTTCACTTATTTCGGAGAAAAAAAGCAAAAATTTTTCTTATTTTAGGGCAAAATGCAGAAATTCCCATTATTTTGGGGGCAAAAAGGCATAAATTCCCCTTATTTGGGGGAAAAAAGGCAGATATTCCCCTTATTTTGGGATAAAATTGCAGAAATGTCCCTTGTTTGGGGGCAAAATGCAGAAAATCCCCATAATTTCGGGCAAAAAAGCAGAAATTCCCCGTATTTTGGAGCAAAATTGCAGAAATTCCCCTAATATTGGGGCAAAAATGCAGAAATTCCCTTTATTTGGGGCAAATCGGCAGAAGTTCCCCTTATTTTCGGGAAAAGAGGCAGAAATTCCCTGTATTTTGAACAAAATTGCAGAAACTCCCCTAATTTTGGAGCAAAAATACAGAAATTCTCATTTTTTCGAGGCAAAAATCAGAAATTTCTTTTATTTTGGGGCAAAATTTTAGAAATTTCTTTTATTTTGGTACAGAATTGCAGAAATTTTTTTTATTTTGTGGCAAAAAGGCACAAATTTCTCATTTTTTGGAACAAAAATGCAGAAATTCTTCTTATTTTGAGGTAAAAAGGCTGAAATTCCCCTTATTTTGGGGCAAAAAGGCAGAAATTTCACTTATTTTGGGGCAAAATTGCAGAAATTTTACTTATTTCAGAAAAAAAGCAGAAATTTTCTTATTTTGGTGCAAAAAGGCAGAAATTTCTTTTATTTTGGTACAAAATTGCATAAATTTTTCTTATTCTGGAACAAAAAAGCAGAAATCTTCCATATTTTGGGGCAAAAATGCAGAAATTCCTCTTATTTTGAGGTAAAAAGGCTGAAATTCCCCTTATTTGGGGTCAAAAAGCAGAAATTTCCCTTATTTTGGAGCAAAATTGCAGAAATTTCACTTATTTCAGAGTAATAAGTCAGAAATTTTCCTTATTTTGGGGCAAAAAAGACAGAAATTCCCTTTGTTTTGGGGGATAAAGACAGAAATTCCACTTATTTAGAGGCAAAAAAGCAGAAATTCCCCTTATTTTGGAGCAAAACTGAAGAAATTTCCCTTATTTTGGGGCAAAATTGCAGAAATTTCACTTATTTTGGAGCAAAATTGCAGAAATTTCACTTATTTCAGAAAAAAAAGCAGAAATTTTCTTATTTTGGTGCAAAAAGGCAGAAGTTTCTTTTATTTTGGTACAAAATTGCATAAATTGTTCTTATTTTGGAACAAAAAGGCAGAAATCTCCCATATTTTGGGGCAAAAATGCAGAAATTCCTCTTATTTTGAGGTAACAAGGCTTAAATTCCCCTTATTTGGCGGGAAAAAAGCAGAAATTTCCCTTATTTTCGAGCAAAATTGCAGAAATTTCAGTTATTTCAGGGTAATAAGTCAGAAATTTTCCTTATTTTGGGGCAAAAAAGACAGAAATTCCCTTTATTTTGGGGATAAAGACAGAAATTCCACTTATTTAGAGGCAAAAAAGCAGAAATTCCCCTTATTTTGGAGCAAAACTGAAGAAATTTCCCTTTTTTATGGCAAAAAAGTATGCATTCTTCTTATTTTCAGGCAAAAAGGCAGAAATTCCCCGTATTTTGGAGCAAAATTGCAGAAATTCCCCTAATTGTGGTGCAAAAAGGCAGAAATTCCCTATATGTTGGGGCAAAAAGACAGAAATTCTCCTTATTTTGGGGCAAAACTCAGAAATTCCACTTATTTTGGGGCAAAATTCCAGAAATTTCCCTTATTTTGGGGCAAAATTGCAGAAATTTCACTTATTTCAGAAAAAAATTCAGAAATTTTCCTATTTTGGTGCAAAAAGGCAGAAATTTCTTTTATTTTGGTACAAAATTGCAGAAATTTTTCTTATTTTGGGGCAAAAGGCAGAAATCTCCCATATTTAGGGGAAAAATGCAGAAATTCCTCTTATTTTGAGGTAAAAAGGCTGAAATTTCTCTTATTTGGAGGAAAAAAGCAAAAATTTCCCTTATTTTGAGGCAAAATTGCAGAAATTTCACTTATTTCATTGTAATAAGTCAGAAATTTTCCTTATTTTGGGGCAAAAAAGACAGAAATTCCCTTTGTTTTGGGGGAAAAACACAGAAATTCCACTTTTTTAGAGGCAAAAAAGCAGAAATTCCTTTTATTTTGGAGTAAAAATGAAGAAATTTCCCTTTTTTGTGGCAAAAGGTATACATTCCACTTATTTTTGGGCTAAAAAGCAGAAATTCCTTGTATTATGGAGCAAAATTGCAGAAATTCTCCTAATTGTGGGGCAAAAAAGCAGAAATTCCCGATATGTTAGGGCAAAAAGACAGAAATTCTCCTTATTTTGGGGCAAAACTCAGAAATTCCACTTATTTTGGGGCAAACTTCCAGAAATTTCCCTTATTTTGTGGCAAAATTGCAGAAATTTCACTTATTTTGGGGCAAAATTGCAGAAATTTCACTTATGTCAGGGAAAAAAGGCAGAAATTTTCCTTATTTTGGGGCAAAATAACAGAAATTTCTTTTATTTTGTGGCAAAAATGCAGAAATTCCCCTTATTTTGAGGTAAAAAGGCTGAAATTTCCCTTATTTGGGGGCAAAAAGGCAGAAATTTTCCTTATTTTGGGGTAAAATTGGAGAAATTTCACTTATTTCAGGGTAATAAGTCAGAAATTTACCTTATTTTGGGGCAAAAAAGACAGAAATTCCCTTTGTTTTGGGGGAAAAGGACAGAAATTCCACTTATTTAGAGGCAAAAAAGCAGAAATTCCCATTATTTTGAAGCAAAAATGAAGAAATTTCGCTATTTTATGGCAAAAAGTTATGCATTCTTGTTATTTTCGGGCAAAAAGGCAGAAATTCCCCATATTTTGGAGCAAAATTGCAGAAATTCCCCTTATTGTGGGGCAAAAAGGCAGAAATTCCCTATATGTTGGGGCAAAAAGGCAAAAATTCCCAATATGTTGGGGCAAAAAGACAGAAATACTCCTTATTTTGGGGCAAAACTCAGAAATTCCACTTATTTTGGGGCAAAATTCCAGAAATTTCCCTTACTTTGGGGCAAAATTGCAGAAATTCCACTTATTTTGGGGCAAAATTGCAGAAATTACCCGTATTTTGGAGCAAAATTGCAGAAATTCCCCTAATTGTGGGGCAAAAATGCAGAAATTCCCTATATGTTGGGGCAAAAAGGCAAAAATTCCCAATATGTTGGGGCAAAAAGACAGAAATTCTCCTTATTTTAGGGCAAAATTCAGAAATTATACTTATTTTTGGGCAAAATTGCAGAAATTTCACTTATTTCAGAAAAAAAGAAGAAATTTTCTTATTTTGGGGCAAAAGGCAGAAATTCCCCTTATTTTAGGGCAAAATTGCAGAAATTTCCCTTATTTTGAAACAAAAAACAGAAATTCCCTATATTTTGTGGCAAAATTGCAGAAAATACCTTTATTATGGGGGAAAATTGCAGATATTTCTTTTATTTTAAGGCAAAATTGCAGAAATTTCACTTATTTCAGAGAAAAAAAGCAAAAATTTATCTTATTTTAGGGCAAAATGCAGAAATTCCCATTATTTTGGGGCACAATAGCAGAAATTCACCTTATTTTGGGGTAAAATTGCAGACATTTCACATATTTCAGGGCAAAAAGGCAGAAATTCCCCTTTTTTGGGGCAAAAAGGCTGAAATTCCCCTTAATTTCTATAAAATTGCAGAAATTCCCATTGTTTGGGGGCAAAAAGGCAGAAAATCTTCTTAATTTTGGGCAAAAAGGCAGAAATTCCCCGTATTTTGGAGAAAAATTGTAGAAATTCCCCTAATATTGGGGCAAAAAGGCAGAAATTCCCTTTATTTTGGGGCAAAAATACAGAAATTCTCCTTATTTCGGGACAAAAATCAAAAATTTCCTTTATTTTGGGGCAAAATTTTAGAAATTTCTTTTATTTTGGTACAGAATTGCAGAAATTTTTCTTATTTGGTGACAAAAAGGCAGAAAATTCCCATATTTTGGAACAGAAATACAGAAATTGCCCTTATTTTGAGGTAAAAAGGCTGAAATTCCCCTTATTTTGGGGAAAAAAGGAAGAAATTTCATTTATTTTGGGGCAAAATTGCAGAAATTTCACTTATTTCAGAAAATAAAAGAGAAATTTTCTTATTTTGGGGCAAAATGCAGAAATTTCTTTTATTTTGGTACAAAATTGCAGAAATTTTTCTTATTTTGGGGCAAAAATTCATAAATTTTCCATATTTTAAGGCAAAAATGCAAAAATTCCACTTATTTTGAGGTAAAAAGTCTGAAATTCCCCTTATTTGGGGGCAAAAAGGCAGAAATGTTCCTTATTTTGGGGCTAAATTGCAGAAATTTTACTTATTTCAGGGTAATAAGTCAGAAATTTTCCTTATTTTGGGGCAAAAAAGACAGAAATTCCCTTTGTTTTGGGGGAAAAAGACAGAAATTCCACTTATATAGAGGCAAAAAAGCAGAAATTCCCATTATTTTGAAGCAAAAATTAAGAAATTTCCCTTTTTTATGGCAAAAAGGTATGCATTCTTTTTATTTTCGGGAAAAAAGGCAGAAATTCCCCGTATTTTGGAGCAAAATTGCAGAAATTTTACTTATTTCAGAAAAAAAAGGAGAAATTTTCTTATTTTGGGGCAAAAGGCAGAAATTCCCCTTATTTTAGGGCAAAATTGCAGAAATTTTCCATATTTGGGGACAAAAAACAGAAATTCCCTTTATTTTGGGGCAAAATTGCAGAAAATTCCTTTATTATGGGGAAAAATTGCAGATATTTCTTTTATTTTAATGTAAAATTGCAGAAATTTCACTTATTTCAGAGAAAAATAGCAAAACTTTTTCTTATTTTAGGGCAAAATGCAGAAATTCCCATTATTTTGGGACAAAAAGGCAGAAATTCACCTTATTTTTGGGTAAAATTGAAGACATGTCACATATTTCAGGGCAAATAGGCAGAAATTCCCCTTATTTGGGGGCAAAAAGGCAGAAATTCCCCTTATTTTGGGATAAAATTGCAGAAATTTCCCTTGTTTGGGGGCAAAAAGGCAAAAAATCCCCTTAATTTGGAGCAAAAAGGCAGAAATTCCCCGTATTTTGGAGCAAAATTGCAGAAATTCCCCTAATATTGGGGCAAAAATGCAGAAATTTCCTTTATTTGGGGCAAATCGGCAGAAGTTCTTCTTATTTTTGGGAAAAGAGGCAGAAATTCCCTGTATTTTGAAGCAAAATTGCAGAAACTCCCCTAATTTTGGGGCAAAAAGGCAGAAATTCCCTTTATTTTGGGGCAAAAATACAGAAATTCTCCTTATATCGGGGCAAAAATCAGAAATTTCCCTAATTTTGGAGCAAAATTTTAGAAATTTCTTTTATTTTGGTACAGAATTGCAGAAATTTTTCTTATTTTGTGGCAAAAATGCAGAAATTTCCCATATTTTGGGGCAAAAATGCAGAAATTCTTCTTATTTTGAGGTAAAAGGGCTGAAATTCCCCTTATTTGGGGGCAAAAAGGCAGAAATTTCTCTTATTTTGGGGCAAAATTGCAGAAATTTCACTTATTTCAGGGTAATAAGTCAAAAATTTTCCTTATTTTGAGGCAAAAAAGACAGAAATTCCCTTTGTTTTGGGGCACAATGGCAGAAATTCCACTTATTTAGAGGCAAAAAAGCAGATATTCCCCTTATTTTGAAGCAAAAATGAAGAAATTTCTATTTCTTATGGCAAAAAGGTATGCATTCTTCTTATTTTCGGGCAAAAAGGCAGAAATTCTTTGTATTTTGGAGCAAGATTGCAGAAATTCCCCTAATTGTGGGGCAAAAAGGCAGAAATCCCCTATATGTTGGGGCAAAAAGAAAGAAATTCTCCTTATTTTGGGGCAAAACTCAGAAATTCCACTTATTTTGGGGCAAAATTTCAGAAATTTCCCTTATTTTGGAGCAAAATTGCAGAAATTTCACTTATTTCAAAGAAAAAAAAAGCACAAATTTTCTTATTTTGGGGCAAAAAGGCAGAAATTTCATTTATTTTGGTACAAAATTGCAGAAATTTTTCTTAATTTGGGCAAAAATGCACAAATTTCCCATATTTTTCGACAAAAATGCAGAAATTCCCCTTATTTTGAGGTAAAAAGGCTGAAATTCCCCTTATTTTGGGGCAAAAAGTTAGAAATTCCCCTTATTTTAAAGGAAAAAGACAGAAATTCCGTTTATTTTTGTGGAAAAGTCAGAAATTGCAATTATTTTGAGTCAAAAAGGCGGAAAATCCCCTTATTTTGGGGTAAAAAATGAAGAAATTAACCTTTTTTATGGCAAAAAGGTATACATTCTTTTTATTTTCGAGCAAAATTGCAGAAATTCCCCTAATTATGGGGAAAAAAGGCAGAAATTCCCCGTAATTTGGAGCAAAATTGCAGAAATTCCCCTAATTTTGGGGCAAAAACGCAGAACGTCCCTTCATTTTGGGGTAAAACTGCAGAAATTTCACTTATTTCGCGGCAAAATGGCAGAAATTCCCTTTATTTTCGGAGAAAAAGGCAGAAAATCCCTATATTTTAGAGCAAAATTGCAGAAATTTACCTAATTTTGGGGTAAAACATGCAGTAATTTTCTTTATTTTGGGGCAAAAAGGCAGAAATTCCCCTTATTTTGGGGCAAAAATCAAAAATATCCCTTATTTTGGGGCAAAATTTTAGAAATTTCTTTTATTTTGGTACAGAATTGCAGAAATTTTTCTTATTTTGTGGCAAAAAGGAAGAAATTTCCCATATTTTGGAACAAAAATGCAGAAATTCCCCTTATTTTGAGGTAAAAAGGCTGAAATTCCCCTTATTTCGGGGCAAAAAGGCAGAAATTTCCCTTATTTTGGGGCAAAATTGCAGAAATTTCACTTATTTCAGGGTAATAAGTCAGAAATTTTCCTTACTTTGGGGCCAAAAGGACAAAAATTCCCTTTGTTTTGGGGGAAAAAGACAGAAATTCCACTTATTTAGAGGCAAAAAAGCAGAAATTTCTCTTATTTTGGAGCAAAAATGAAGAAATTTCCCTTTTTTATGGCAAAAAGTTATGCATTCTTCTTATTTTCGGGCAAAAAGGCAGAAATTCCCCGTATTTTGGAGCAAAATTGCAGAAATTCTCCTAATTGTGGGGCAAAAAGGCAGAAATTCCCTATATGTTGGGGCAAAAAGACAGAAATTCTTTTTATTTTGGGGCAAAACTCAAAAATTCCACTTATTTTGGGGCAAAATTCCAGAAATTTCCCTTATTTTGGGGCAAAATTGCAGAAATTTCACTTATTTTGGGGCGAAATTGCAGAAATTTAACTTTTTTCATGGAAAAAAAGGCAGAAATTTTTCTTATTTTGGGGCAAAAAGGCAGAAATTCCTAATATTTTGTGGCAAAAATTCAGAAATTCCTCTTATTTTGAGGTAAAAAGGCTGAAATTCCCCTTATTTGGGGGCAAAAAGGCATAAATTTCCCTTATTTTGGGGCAAAATTGCAGAAATTTCACTTATTTCAGGGTAATAAGTCAGAAATTTTCCTTATTTTGCGGCAAAAAAGACAGAAATTCCCTTTGTTTTGGGATAAAAAGACAGAAATTCCACTTATTTAGAGGCAAAAAAGCAGAAATTCCACTTATTTTGGAGTAAAAATTAAGAGATTTCCCTTTTTTAAGGCAAAAAGGTATGCATTCTTTTTATTTTCGGACAAAAAGGCAGAAATTCCTTGTATTTTGGAGCAAAATTGCAGAAATTTCACTTATTTCAGAATAAAAATGAGAAATTTTCTTATTTTGGGGCAAAAGGCAGAAATTCCCCTTATTTTATGGCAAAATTGCAGAAATTGCCTTTATTTGGGGACAAAAAACAGAAATTCCCTCTATTTTGGGGCAAAATTGCAGAAAATTTTTTTATTATGGGAAAAAATTGAAGATATTTCTTTTATTTTAAGGCAAAATTGCAGAAATTTCACTTATTTCAGAGAAAAAAACAAAAATCTTTCTTATTTTTGGCAAAATGCAGAAATTCCCATTATTTTGGGGCAAAAAGGCAGAAATTCACCTTATTTTGGGGTAAAATTGAAGACATGTCACATATTTCAGGGCATAAAGGCAGAAATTGCCCTTATTTGGGGGCAAAAAGGCAGAAATTCCCCTTATTTTGGGATAAAATTGCAGAAATTACCCTTGTTTGGGGGCAAAAAAGCAGAAAATCCCCTTAATTTCGGGCAAAAAGGCAGAAATTCCCTGTATTTTGGAGCAAAATTGCAGAAATTCTCCTAATATTGGGGCAAAAATGCAGAAATTCCCTTTATTTGGGGCAAATTGGCAGAAGTTCCCCTTATTTTCAGGAAAAGAGGCAGAAATTCCCATTATTTTGAAGCAAAATTGCAGAAACTCCCCTAATTTTGGGGCAAAAAGGCAGAAATTCCCTTTATTTTGGGGCAAAAATACAGAAATTCTCCTTATATCTGGGCAAAAATCAGAAATTTCCCTTAATTTGGAGCAAAATTTTAGAAATTTCTTTTATTTTGGTACAGAATTGGAGAAATTTTTCTTATTCTGTGGCAAAAAGGCAGAAATTTCTTTTATTTTGGTGCAAAATTGCAGAAATTTTTCTTATTTTGGGGCAAAAAGGCATAAATTTCCCATATTTTGGGGCAAAAATGTAGAAATTTTCTTTATTTTGAGGTAAAAAGGCTGAAATTTCCCTTATTTGGGGGCAAAAAGGCAGAAATTTCTCTTATTTTGGGGCAAAATTGCAGAAATTTCACTTATTTCAGAAAAAAAAGAAAAAATTTTCTTATTTGGGGGCAAAAAGGCAGAAATTTCTTTTATTTTGGTGCAAAATTACAGAAATTTTCTTTATTTTGGGGCAAAAAAGACAGAAATTCCCTTTGTTTTGGGGGAAAAAGACAGAAATTTCACTTATATAGAGGCAAAAAAGCAGAAATTCCCATTATTTTGAAGCAAAAATTAAGAAATTTCCCTTTTTTATGGCAAAAAGGTATGCATTCTTTTTATTTTCGGGAAAAAAGGCAGAAATTCCCCGTATTTTGGAGCAAAATTGCAGAAATTTCACTTATTTCAGAAAATAAAAGAGAAATTTTCTTATTTTGGGGCAAAATGCAGAAATTTCTTTTATTTTGGTACAAAATTGCAGAAATTTTTCTTATTTTGGGGCAAAAATTCATAAATTTTCCATATTTTAAGGCAAAAATGCAAAAATTCCACTTATTTTGAGGTAAAAAGTCTGAAATTCCCCTTATTTGGGGGCAAAAAGGCAGAAATGTTCCTTATTTTGGGGCTAAATTGCAGAAATTTTACTTATTTCAGGGTAATAAGTCAGAAATTTTCCTTATTTTGGGGCAAAAAAGACAGAAATTCCCTTTGTTTTGGGGGAAAAAGACAGAAATTCCACTTATATAGAGGCAAAAAAGCAGAAATTCCCATTATTTTGAAGCAAAAATTAAGAAATTTCCCTTTTTTATGGCAAAAAGGTATGCATTCTTTTTATTTTCGGGAAAAAAGGCAGAAATTCCCCGTATTTTGGAGCAAAATTGCAGAAATTTTACTTATTTCAGAAAAAAAAGGAGAAATTTTCTTATTTTGGGGCAAAAGGCAGAAATTCCCCTTATTTTAGGGCAAAATTGCAGAAATTTTCCATATTTGGGGACAAAAAACAGAAATTCCCTTTATTTTGGGGCAAAATTGCAGAAAATTCCTTTATTATGGGGAAAAATTGCAGATATTTCTTTTATTTTAATGTAAAATTGCAGAAATTTCACTTATTTCAGAGAAAAATAGCAAAACTTTTTCTTATTTTAGGGCAAAATGCAGAAATTCCCATTATTTTGGGACAAAAAGGCAGAAATTCACCTTATTTTTGGGTAAAATTGAAGACATGTCACATATTTCAGGGCAAATAGGCAGAAATTCCCCTTATTTGGGGGCAAAAAGGCAGAAATTCCCCTTATTTTGGGATAAAATTGCAGAAATTTCCCTTGTTTGGGGGCAAAAAGGCAAAAAATCCCCTTAATTTGGAGCAAAAAGGCAGAAATTCCCCGTATTTTGGAGCAAAATTGCAGAAATTCCCCTAATATTGGGGCAAAAATGCAGAAATTTCCTTTATTTGGGGCAAATCGGCAGAAGTTCTTCTTATTTTTGGGAAAAGAGGCAGAAATTCCCTGTATTTTGAAGCAAAATTGCAGAAACTCCCCTAATTTTGGGGCAAAAAGGCAGAAATTCCCTTTATTTTGGGGCAAAAATACAGAAATTCTCCTTATATCGGGGCAAAAATCAGAAATTTCCCTAATTTTGGAGCAAAATTTTAGAAATTTCTTTTATTTTGGTACAGAATTGCAGAAATTTTTCTTATTTTGTGGCAAAAATGCAGAAATTTCCCATATTTTGGGGCAAAAATGCAGAAATTCTTCTTATTTTGAGGTAAAAGGGCTGAAATTCCCCTTATTTGGGGGCAAAAAGGCAGAAATTTCTCTTATTTTGGGGCAAAATTGCAGAAATTTCACTTATTTCAGGGTAATAAGTCAAAAATTTTCCTTATTTTGAGGCAAAAAAGACAGAAATTCCCTTTGTTTTGGGGCACAATGGCAGAAATTCCACTTATTTAGAGGCAAAAAAGCAGATATTCCCCTTATTTTGAAGCAAAAATGAAGAAATTTCTATTTCTTATGGCAAAAAGGTATGCATTCTTCTTATTTTCGGGCAAAAAGGCAGAAATTCTTTGTATTTTGGAGCAAGATTGCAGAAATTCCCCTAATTGTGGGGCAAAAAGGCAGAAATCCCCTATATGTTGGGGCAAAAAGAAAGAAATTCTCCTTATTTTGGGGCAAAACTCAGAAATTCCACTTATTTTGGGGCAAAATTTCAGAAATTTCCCTTATTTTGGAGCAAAATTGCAGAAATTTCACTTATTTCAAAGAAAAAAAAAGCACAAATTTTCTTATTTTGGGGCAAAAAGGCAGAAATTTCATTTATTTTGGTACAAAATTGCAGAAATTTTTCTTAATTTGGGCAAAAATGCACAAATTTCCCATATTTTTCGACAAAAATGCAGAAATTCCCCTTATTTTGAGGTAAAAAGGCTGAAATTCCCCTTATTTTGGGGCAAAAAGTTAGAAATTCCCCTTATTTTAAAGGAAAAAGACAGAAATTCCGTTTATTTTTGTGGAAAAGTCAGAAATTGCAATTATTTTGAGTCAAAAAGGCGGAAAATCCCCTTATTTTGGGGTAAAAAATGAAGAAATTAACCTTTTTTATGGCAAAAAGGTATACATTCTTTTTATTTTCGAGCAAAATTGCAGAAATTCCCCTAATTATGGGGAAAAAAGGCAGAAATTCCCCGTAATTTGGAGCAAAATTGCAGAAATTCCCCTAATTTTGGGGCAAAAACGCAGAACGTCCCTTCATTTTGGGGTAAAACTGCAGAAATTTCACTTATTTCGCGGCAAAATGGCAGAAATTCCCTTTATTTTCGGAGAAAAAGGCAGAAAATCCCTATATTTTAGAGCAAAATTGCAGAAATTTACCTAATTTTGGGGTAAAACATGCAGTAATTTTCTTTATTTTGGGGCAAAAAGGCAGAAATTCCCCTTATTTTGGGGCAAAAATCAAAAATATCCCTTATTTTGGGGCAAAATTTTAGAAATTTCTTTTATTTTGGTACAGAATTGCAGAAATTTTTCTTATTTTGTGGCAAAAAGGAAGAAATTTCCCATATTTTGGAACAAAAATGCAGAAATTCCCCTTATTTTGAGGTAAAAAGGCTGAAATTCCCCTTATTTCGGGGCAAAAAGGCAGAAATTTCCCTTATTTTGGGGCAAAATTGCAGAAATTTCACTTATTTCAGGGTAATAAGTCAGAAATTTTCCTTACTTTGGGGCCAAAAGGACAAAAATTCCCTTTGTTTTGGGGGAAAAAGACAGAAATTCCACTTATTTAGAGGCAAAAAAGCAGAAATTTCTCTTATTTTGGAGCAAAAATGAAGAAATTTCCCTTTTTTATGGCAAAAAGTTATGCATTCTTCTTATTTTCGGGCAAAAAGGCAGAAATTCCCCGTATTTTGGAGCAAAATTGCAGAAATTCCCCTAATTGTGGGGCAAAAAGGCAGAAATTCCCTATATGTTGGGGCAAAAAGACAGAAATTCTTTTTATTTTGGGGCAAAACTCAAAAATTCCACTTATTTTGGGGCAAAATTCCAGAAATTTCCCTTATTTTGGGGCAAAATTGCAGAAATTTCACTTATTTTGGGGCGAAATTGCAGAAATTTAACTTTTTTCATGGAAAAAAAGGCAGAAATTTTTCTTATTTTGGGGCAAAAAGGCAGAAATTCCTAATATTTTGTGGCAAAAATTCAGAAATTCCTCTTATTTTGAGGTAAAAAGGCTGAAATTCCCCTTATTTGGGGGCAAAAAGGCATAAATTTCCCTTATTTTGGGGCAAAATTGCAGAAATTTCACTTATTTCAGGGTAATAAGTCAGAAATTTTCCTTATTTTGCGGCAAAAAAGACAGAAATTCCCTTTGTTTTGGGATAAAAAGACAGAAATTCCACTTATTTAGAGGCAAAAAAGCAGAAATTCCACTTATTTTGGAGTAAAAATTAAGAGATTTCCCTTTTTTAAGGCAAAAAGGTATGCATTCTTTTTATTTTCGGACAAAAAGGCAGAAATTCCTTGTATTTTGGAGCAAAATTGCAGAAATTTCACTTATTTCAGAATAAAAATGAGAAATTTTCTTATTTTGGGGCAAAAGGCAGAAATTCCCCTTATTTTATGGCAAAATTGCAGAAATTGCCTTTATTTGGGGACAAAAAACAGAAATTCCCTCTATTTTGGGGCAAAATTGCAGAAAATTTTTTTATTATGGGAAAAAATTGAAGATATTTCTTTTATTTTAAGGCAAAATTGCAGAAATTTCACTTATTTCAGAGAAAAAAACAAAAATCTTTCTTATTTTTGGCAAAATGCAGAAATTCCCATTATTTTGGGGCAAAAAGGCAGAAATTCACCTTATTTTGGGGTAAAATTGAAGACATGTCACATATTTCAGGGCATAAAGGCAGAAATTGCCCTTATTTGGGGGCAAAAAGGCAGAAATTCCCCTTATTTTGGGATAAAATTGCAGAAATTACCCTTGTTTGGGGGCAAAAAAGCAGAAAATCCCCTTAATTTCGGGCAAAAAGGCAGAAATTCCCTGTATTTTGGAGCAAAATTGCAGAAATTCTCCTAATATTGGGGCAAAAATGCAGAAATTCCCTTTATTTGGGGCAAATTGGCAGAAGTTCCCCTTATTTTCAGGAAAAGAGGCAGAAATTCCCATTATTTTGAAGCAAAATTGCAGAAACTCCCCTAATTTTGGGGCAAAAAGGCAGAAATTCCCTTTATTTTGGGGCAAAAATACAGAAATTCTCCTTATATCTGGGCAAAAATCAGAAATTTCCCTTAATTTGGAGCAAAATTTTAGAAATTTCTTTTATTTTGGTACAGAATTGGAGAAATTTTTCTTATTCTGT
Organism: Micromys minutus; assembly: GCF_963924665.1. Classification (NCBI taxonomy): domain Eukaryota; kingdom Metazoa; phylum Chordata; class Mammalia; order Rodentia; family Muridae; genus Micromys; species Micromys minutus. The sequence continues at coordinate 486,700 of NW_027667729.1, read as the reverse complement.
GGCAAAAAGGCAGAAATTTCTTTTATTTTGGTGCAAAATTGCAGAAATTTTTCTTATTTTGGGGCAAAAAGGCATAAATTTCCCATATTTTGGGGCAAAAATGTAGAAATTTTCTTTATTTTGAGGTAAAAAGGCTGAAATTTCCCTTATTTGGGGGCAAAAAGGCAGAAATTTCTCTTATTTTGGGGCAAAATTGCAGAAATTTCACTTATTTCAGAAAAAAAAGAAAAAATTTTCTTATTTGGGGGCAAAAAGGCAGAAATTTCTTTTATTTTGGTGCAAAATTACAGAAATTTTCTTTATTTTGGGGCAAAAAAGACAGAAATTCCCTTTGTTTTGGGGGAAAAAGACAGAAATTCCACTTATTTAGAGGCAAAAAAGCAGAAATTCCCCTTATTTTGGAGCAAAAATGAAGAAATTTCCCTTTTTCATGGCAAAAAGGTATGCATTCTTCTTATTTTCGGGCAAAAAGGCAGAAATTCCCTATATGTTGGGGCAAAAAGACAGAAATTCTCCTTATTTTGGGGCAAAACTCAGATATTCCACATATTTTGGGGCAAAATTCCATAAATTTCCCTTATTTTGGGGCAAAATTGCAGAAATATCACTTATTTTAAGGCAAAATTGGAGAAATTTCACTTATTTCAGAAGAAAAAAGAAGAAATTTTCTTGTTTTGGGGCAAAAAGGGAGAAATTTCTTTTATTTTTGTACAAAATTGCAGAAATTTTTCTTATTTTGGGGCAAAAATTCAGAAATTCCCCTTATTTTTAGGTAAAAAGGCTGAAATTCTCTTTATTTGGGAGCAAAAAGGCAGAAATTGCCCTGATTTTGTGGCAAAATTCCAGAAATTTCACTTATTTTAGGGTAATAAGTCAGAAATTTTTTATTTTGGGGCAAAAAGGCAGAAATTTCTTTTATTTTGGTACAAAATTAAAGAAATTTTTCTTATTTTGGGGCAAAAAAGAAGAAATTTCCCTTATTTTGGGGCAAAATTGCAGAAATTTCACTTATTTTGATGTAAAAAGGCTGAAATTCCCCTTATTTTGGGGCAAAATGGCAGAAGTTTTCCTTATTTTGGGGCAAAATTGCAGAAATTTCACTTATTTCAAGGTAATAAGTCAGAAATTTTCCTTATTTTGGGGCAAAAAAACAGAAATTCCTTGTTTTGGGGGAAAAAGACAGAAATTCCACTTATTTAGAGGCAAAAAAGCAGAAATTCCCCATATTTTGGAGCAAAATTGCAGAAATTCCCCTAATTGTGGGGCAAAAAGGCAGAAATTCCCTATATGTTAGGGCAAAACGACAGAAATTCTCCTCATTTGGGGGCAAAATTCAGAAATTCCATTTATTTGGGGGCAAAATTCCCAAAATTCCCCTTATTTTGGGGCAAAATTGCAGAAATTTCAATTATTTTGGGGCAAAATTGCAGAAATTTCACTTTTTTCAGGGAAAAAAGGCCGAAATTTTCCGTTTTTAGGGGCAAAAAGTCAGAAATTTCTAATATTTTGAGGCAAAAATGCAGAAATTCCTCTTATTTTGAGGTAAAAAGGCTGAAATTCCCCTTATTTGGGGGCAAAAATGCAGAAATTTCTCTAATACTGGGGCAAAATTGCAGAAATTTCACTTATTTCAGGGTAATAATTCAGAAATTTTCCTTATTTTGGGGCAAAAAATACAGAAATTCCATTTGTATGGGGGGAGAAAGACAGAAATTCCATTTATTTAGAGGCAAAAAAGCAGAAATTCCCCTTATTTTGGAGCAAAATTGCAGAAATTTCCCTTTTTATAGCCAAAAGGTATGCATTCTTCTTATTTTCAGGCAAAAAGGCAGAAATTCCCCGTATTTTAGAGTAAAATTGCAGAAATTCCCTTAATTGTAGGGCAAAAAGGCAGAAATTCTCCTTATTTTGGGGCAAAACTCAGAAATTCCACTTATTTTGGAACAAAATTTCAGAAATTTCCCTTATTTTTGGCCAAAATTGCAGAAATTTCACTTATTTTGGGGCAAAATTGCAGAAATTTCACTTATTTCAGAAAAAAAAAGCAGAAATTTTCTTATTTTGAGGCAAAAAAACAGAAATTTCCCATATTTTGAGGCAAAAATGCAGAAACTCCCCTTATTTTGAGGTAAAAAGGCTGAAATTCCCCTTATTTGGGGGCAAAAAGGCAGAAATTTCCCATATTTTGGGGAAAAATTGCAGAAATTTCACTTATTTCAGGGTACTAAGTCAGAAATTTTTCTTACTTTGGGGCAAAAAAGACAGAAATTCCCTTTGTTTTCAGGGAAAAAGACAGAAATTCCACTTATTTAGAGGCAAAAATGCAGAAATTCCCCTTATTTTGGAGCAAAAATGAAGAAATTTCCCTTTTTTATGGCAAAAAGGTATGCATTCTTCTTATTTTCGGGCAAAAAGTCAGAAATTCCCCCTATTTTAGAGCAAAATTGCAGAAATTCCCCTAATTGTGGGGCAAAAAAACAGAAATTCCCTATATGTTGGGGCAAAAAGACAGAAATTTTCCATATTTTGGGGCAAAACTCAAAAATTCCACATATTTTGGGGCAAAATTCCAAAAATTTCCCTTATTTTGGGGCAAAATTGCAGAAATTTCACTTATTTAGGGGCAAAATTGCAGAAATTTCACTTATTTCAGGGGAAAAAGACAGAAATTTCTTTTATTTTGGTACAAAATTGCAGAAATTTTTCTTATTTTGGGCAAAAAGGCAGAAATTTCCCATATTTTGAGGCAAAAATGCAGAAATTTCACTTATTTCAGGGTAATAAGTCAGAAATTTTCATTACTTTGGAGCAAAAAAGACAGAAAGTCCCTTTGTTTTGGTGGAAAAAGACAGAAACTCCAATTCTTTAGAGGCAAAAATGCAGAAATTCCCCTTATTTTGGAGCAAAAATGAAGAAATTTCCCTTTTTTATGGCAAAAAGGTATGCATTCTTCTTTTTTTCAGGCAAAAAGTCAGAAATTCCCCCTATTTTAGAGCAAAATTGCAGAAATTCCCCTTATTGTGGGGCAAAAAGGCAGAAATTCCCTATATGTTGGGGGGAAAAGACAGAAATTCTCCTTATTTTAGAGCAAAAATCAGAAATTTCATTTATTTTGGGGCAAAATTGCAGAAATTTCACTTATTTCAGATAAAAAAAAGCAGAAATTTTCTTATTTTGGGGCAAAAAGGCAGAAATTTCTTTTATTTTGGTACAAAATTGCAGAAAATTTTCTTATTTTGGGGCATAAAGGCAGAAATTTCTCATATTTTGGGGCAAAAATGCAGAAAATCCCCTTATTTTGAGGTAAAAAGGCTAAAATTCCCCTTATTTGGTTGCAAAAAGGCAGAAATTTCCCTTATTTTGGGGCAAAATTGCAGAAATTTCACTTATATCAGGGTAATAAGTCAGAAATTTTCCTTATTTTGGGGCAAAAAAGACAGAAATTCCCTTTGTTTTGGGGGAAAAAGACAGAAATTCCACTTATTAAGAGGCAAAAAAGCAGAAATTCCCCTTATTTTGGAGCAAAAATGAAGAAATTTCCCTTTTTTATGGCAAAAAGGTATGCATTCTTCTTGTTTTCGGGCAAAAAGGCAGAAATTTCCCGTTTTTGAGCAAAATTGCAGAAATTCCCCTAATTTTGGGGCAAAAAGGCAGAAATTCCCTATATGTTAGGGCAAAACGACAGAAATTCTCCTTATTTTGTGGCAAAATTCAGAAATTCCATTTCTTTTGGTGCAAAATTCCCAAAATTTCCCTTATTTTGGGGCAAAATTGCAGAAAGTTCATTTATTTAGGGGCAAAATTGCAGAAATTTCACTTTTTTCAGGGAAAAAAGGCCGAAATTTTCCATTTTGGGGGGCAAAAAGAGAGAAATTCTTAATATTTTGTGGCAAAAATGCAGAAATTTCCCTTATTTTGAGGTAAAAAGGCTGAAATTCCTCTTCTTTGGGGGCAAAAATGCAGAAATTTCCCTTATTTTGGGGCAAAATTGCAGAAATTTCACTTATTTCAGGGTAATAATTCAGAAATTTTTCTTATTTTGGGGCAAAAAATACAGAAATTCCATTTGTATGGGGGGAAAAAGACAGAAATTCCATTTATTTAGAGGCAAAAAAGCAGAAATTCCCCTTATTTTGGAGCAAAATTGCAGAAATTTCCCTTTTTATAGCAAAAAGGTATGCATTCTTCTTATTTTCAGGCAAAAAGGCAGAAATTCCCTGTATTTTGGAGTAAAATTGCAGAAATTCCCTTAATTGTAGGGCAAAAAGACAGAAATTCTCCTTATTTTGGGGCAAAACTCAGAAATTCCACTTATTTTAGAACAAAATTTCAGAAATTTCCCTTATTTTTGGCCAAAATTGCAGAAATTTCACTTATTTTGCGGCAAAATTGCAGAAATTTCACTTATTTCAGGGAAAAAAAGCAGAAATTTTCTTATTTTGGGGCAAAAAGGCAGAAATTTCCCATATTTTGAGGCAAAAATGCAGAAATTCCCCTTATTTTGAGGTAAAAAGGCTGAAATTCCCCTTATTTGGGGGCAAAAAGGCAGAAATTTCCCATATTTTGGGGCAAAATTGCAGAAATTTCACTTATTTCAGAGTACTAAGTCAGAAATATTTCTTACTTTGGGGCAAAAAAGACAGAAATTCCCTTTGTTTTCAGGGAAAAAAACAGAAATTCCACTTATTTAGAGGCAAAAATGCAGAAATTCCCCTTATTTTGGCGCAAAAATGAAGAAATTTCCCTTTTTTATGGCAAAAAGGTATGCATTCTTCTTATTTTCGGGCAAAAAGGCAGAAATTCCCCCTATTTTAGAGCAAAGTTGAAGAAATTCCCCTAATTGTGGGGCAAAAAAGCAGAAATTCCCTATATGTTGGGGCAAAAAGACAGAAATTCTCCTTATTTTAAAGCAAAACTCAGAAATTTCACTTATTTTGCGGCAAAATTACAGAAATTTAACTTATTTCAGAAAAAAAAAGCAGAAATTTTCTTATTTTGGGGCAAAAAGGCAGAAATTTCTTTTATTTTGGTACAAAATTGCAGAAATTATTATTATTTTGGGGCAAAAAAGCAGAAATTTCTCATATTTTGGGGCAAAATTGCAGAAAATTTCCTTATTTTGAGGTAAAAAGGCTAAAATTCCCCTTATTTGGTTGCAAAAAGGCAGAAATTTTCCTTATTTGGGGGAAAAATTGCAGAAATTTCACTTATTTCAGGGTAATAAGTCAGAAATTTTCTTTATTTTGGGGCAAAAAAAGACAGAAATTCTCTTTGTTTTGGGGGTAAAAGACAGAAATTCCACTTATTTAGAGGCAAAAAAGCAGAAATTCCCATTATTTTGGAGCAAAAATGAAGAAATTTCCCTTTTTTATGGCAAAAAGGTATGCATTCTTCTTATTTTCGGGCAAAAAGGCAGAAATTCCCCCTATTTCAGAGCAAAATTGCAGAAATTCCCCTAATTGTGGGGCAAAAAAACAGAAATTCCCTATATGTTGGGGCAAAAAGATAGAAATTCTCCATATTTTGGGGCAAAACTCACAAATTCCACTTATTTTGGGGCAAAATTCCAAAAATTTCCCTTATTTTGGGGCAAAATTGCAGAAATTTCACTTATTTAGGGGCAAAATTGCAGAAATTTCACTTATTTCAGGGGAAAAAGACAGAAATTTCTTTTATTTTGGTACAAAATTGCAGAAATTTTTCTTATTTTGGGCAAAAGGGCAGAAATTTCCCATATTTTGAGGCAAAAATGCAGAAATTTCACTTATTTCAGGGTAATAAGTCAGAAATTTTCCTTACTTTGGGGCAAAAAAGACAGAAATTCCCTTTGTTTTGGTGGAAAAAGACAGAAATTCCACTTATTTAGAGGCAAAAATGCAGAAATTCCCCTTATTTTGGAGCAAAAATGAAGAAATTTCCCTTTTTTATGGCAAAAAGGTATGCATTCTTCTTATTTTCGGGCAAAAAGGCAGAAATTCCCCATATTTTAGAGCAAAATTGCAGAAATTCCCCTTATTGTGGGGCAAAAAGGCAGAAATTCCCTATATGTTGGGGGAAAAGACAGAAATTCTCCTTATTTTAGAGCAAAACTCAGAAATTTCATTTATTTTGGGGCAAAATTGCAGAAATTTCACTTATTTCAGGAAAAAAAAGCAGAAATTTTCTTATTTTGGGGCAAAAAAACAGAAATTTCTTTTATTTTGGTACAAAATTGCAGAAAATTTTCTTATTTTGGGGCAAAATGCAGAAATTTCTCATATTTTGGGGCAAAAATGCAGAAAATCCCCTTATTTTGAGGTAAAAAGGCTAAAATTCCCCTTATTTGGTTGCAAAAAGGCAGAAATTTCCCTTATTTTGGGGCAAAATTGCAGAAATTTCACTTATATCAGGGTAATAAGTCAGAAATTTTCCTTATTTTGGGGCAAAAAAGACAGAAATTCCCTTTGTTTTGGGGGAAAAAGACAGAAATTCCACTTATTAAGAGGCAAAAAAGCAGAAATTCCCCTTATTTTGGAGCAAAAATGAAGAAATTTCAATTTTTAATGGCAAAAATGTATGCATTCTTCTTGTTTTCGGGCAAAAAGGCAGAAATTCCTCGTTTTTTGGAGCAAAATTGCAGAAATTCCCCTAATTTTGGGGCAAAAAGGCAGAAATTCCCTATATGTTAGGGCAAAACGACAGAAATTCTTCTTATTTTGGGGCAAAATTCAGAAATTCCATTTCTTTTGGTGCAAAATTCCCAAAATTCCCCTTATTTTGGGGCAAAATTGCAGAAATTTCAATTATTTTGGGGCAAAATTGCAGAAATTTCACTTTTTTCAGGGAAAAAAGGCCGAAATTTTCCGTTTTTGGGGGCAAAAATGCAGAAATTCCTAATATTTTGTGGCAAAAATGCAGAAATTTCCCTTATTTTGAGGTAAAAAGGCTGAAATTCCCCTTATTTGGGGGAAAAAATGCAGAAATTTCTCTTATACTGGGGCAAAATTGCAGAAATTTCACTTATTTCAGGGTAATAATTCAGAAATTTTCCTTATTTTGGGGCAAAAAATACAGAAATTCCATTTGTATGGGGGGAAAAAGACAGAAATTCCATTTATTTAGAGGCAAAAAAGCAGAAATTCCCCTTATTTTGGAGCAAAATTGCAGAAATTTCCCTTTTTATAGCAAAAAGGTATGCATTCTTCTTATTTTCAGGCAAAAAGGCAGAAATTTCCCGTATTTTGGAGTAAAATTGCAGAAATTCCATTAATTGTAGGGCAAAAAGACAGAAATTCTCCTTATTTTGGGGCAAAATGCAGAAATTCCACTTATTTTGGAACAAAATTTCAGAAATTTCCCTTATTTTTGGCCAAAATTGCAGAAATTTCACTTATTTTGGGGCAAAATTGCAGAAATTTCACTTATTTCAGGGAAAAAAAGCAGAAATTTTCTTATTTTGGGGCAAAAAGGCAGAAATTTCCTATATTTTGAGGCAAAAATGCAGAAATTCCCCTTATTTTGAGGTAAAAAGGCTGAAATTCTCCTTATTTGGGGGCAAAAAGGCAGAAATTTCCCATATTTTGGGGCAAAATTGCAGAAATTTCACTTATTTCAGGGTACTAAGTCAGAAATTTTTCTTACTTTGGGGCAAAAAAGACAGAAATTCCCTTTGTTTTCAGGGAAAAAGACAGAAATTCCACTTATTTAGAGGCAAAAATGCAGAAATTCCCCTTATTTTGGAGCAAAAATGAAGAAATTTCCCTTTTTTATGGCAAAAAGGTATGCATTCTTCTTATTTTCGGGCAAAAAGGCAGAAATTCCCTTTGCTTTGGGGGAAAAAAACAGAAATTCCACTTATTTAGAGGCAAAAAAGCAGAAATTCCCCATATTTTGGAGCAAAATTGCAGAAATTCCCCTAATTGTGGGGCAAAAAGGCAGAAATTCCCTATATGTTAGGGCAAAACTACATAAATTCTCCTCATTTGGGGGCAAAATTCAGAAATTCCACTTATTTTGGGGCAAAATTCCCAAAATTCCCCTTATTTTGGGGCTAAATTGCAGAAATTTCAATTATTTTGTGGCAAAATTGCAGAAATTTCACTTTTTTCAGAGAAAAAAGGCCGAAATTTTCCGTTTTTAGGGGCAAAAAGTCAGAAATTCCTAATATTTTGAGGCAAAAATGCAGAAATTCCTCATAGTTTGAGGTAAAAAGGCTGAAATTCCCCTTATTTGGTGGCAAAAATGCAGAAATTTCTTTTATACTGGGGCAAAATTGCAGAAATTTCACTTATTTCAGGGTAATAATTCAGAAATTTTCCTTATTTTTGGGCAAAAAATACAGAAATTCCATTTGTATGGGTGGAAAAAGACAGAAATTCCATTTATTTAGAGGCAAAAAAGCAGAAATTCCCCTTATTTTGGAGCAAAATTGCAGAAATTTCCCTTTTTATAGCCAAAAGGTATGCATTCTTCTTATTTTCAGGCAAAAAGGCAGAAATTCCCCGTATTTTGGAGTAAAATTGCAGAAATTCCCTATATGTTGGGGCAAAAAGACAGAAATTCTCCTTATTTTGGGGCAAAACTCAGAAATTCCACTTATTTTGGAACAAAATTTCAGAAATTTCCCTTATTTTTGGCCAAAATTGCAGAAATTTCACTTATTTTGGGGCAAAATTGCAGAAATTTCACTTATTTCAGGGAAAAAAAGCAGAAATTTTCTTATTTTGGGGCAAAAAGGCAGAAATTTCCCATATTTTGAGGCAAAAATGCAGAAATTCCCCTTATTTTGAGGTAAAAAGGCTGAAATTCCCCTTATTTGGGGGCAAAAAGGCAGAAATTTCCCATATTTTGGGGCAAAATTGCAGAAATTTCACTTATTTCAGGGTACTAAGTCAGAAATTTTTCTTACTTTGGGGCAAAAAAGACAGAAATTCCCTTTGTTTTCAGGGAAAAAGACAGAAATTCCACTTATTTAGAGGCAAAAATGCAGAAATTCCCCTTATTTTGGAGCAAAAATGAAGAAATTTCCCTTTTTTATGGCAAAAAGGTATGCATTCTTCTTATTTTCGGGCAAAAAGGCAGAAATTCTCCCTATTTTAGAGCAAAATTGCAGAAATTCCCCTAATTGTGGGGCAAAAAGGCAGAAATTCCCTATATGTTGGGGCAAAATACAGAAATTCTCTTTATTTTGGTGAAAAACTCAGAAATTCCACTTATTTTGGGGCAAAATTGCAGAAATTTCCCTTATTTTGGGGCAAAATTGCAGAAATTTCACTTATTTTGGGGCAAAATTGCAGAAATTTCACTTTTTTCAGGGTAATAAGTCAGAAATTTTCCTTATTTTGGGGCAAAAAAGACAGAAATTCCCTATGTTTTGGGGGAAAAGACAGTAATTCCACTTTTTTAGAGGCAAAAAAGCAGAAATTCCTTTTATTTTGGAGTAAAAATGAAGAAATTTCTTTTTTTTTTGTGGCAAATGTATACATTCCCTTTATTTTCGGGCAAAACGCAGAAATTCCACTTATTTTGGAACAAAATTTCAGAAATTTCCCTTATTTTTGGCCAAAATTGCAGAAATTTCACTTATTTTGGGGCAAAATTGCAGAAATTTCACTTATTTCAGGGAAAAAAAGCAGAAATTTTCTTATTTTGGGGCAAAAAGGCAGAAATTTCTTATATTTTGAGGCAAAAATGCAGAAATTCCCCTTATTTTGAGGTAAAAAGGCTGAAATTCTCCTTATTTGGGGGCAAAAAGGCAGAAATTTCCCATATTTTGGGGCAAAATTGCAGAAATTTCACTTATTTCAGGGTACTAAGTCAGAAATTTTTCTTACTTTGGGTCAAAAAAGACATAAATTCCCTCTGTTTTCAGGGAAAAAGACAGAAATTCCACTTATTTAGAGGCAAAAATGCAGAAATTCCCCTTATTTTGGAGCAAAAATGAAGAAATTTCCCTTTTTTATGGCAAAAAGGTATGCATTCTTCTTATTTTCGGGCAAAAAGGCAGAAATTCCCTTTGTTTTGGGGGAAAAAGACAGAAATTCCACTTATTTAGAGGCAAAAAAGCAGAAATTCCCCATATTTTTGAGCAAAATTGCAGAAATTCCCCTAATTGTGGGGCAAAAAGGCAGAAATTCCCTATATGTTAGGGCAAAACGACAGAAATTCTCCTCATTTGGGGGCAAAATTCAGAAATTCCATTTATTTTGGGGCAAAATTCCCAAAATTCCCCATATTTTGGGGCAAAATTGCAGAAATTTCAATTATTTTGGGGCAAAATTGCAGAAATTTCACTTTTTTCAGGGAAAAAAGGCCGAAATTTTCCGTTTTTAGGGGCAAAAAGTCAGAAATTTCTAATATTTTGAGGCAAAAATGCAGAAATTCCTCTTATTTTGAGGTAAAAAGGCTGAAATTCCCCTTATTTGCGGGCAAAAATGCAGAAATTTCTCTTATACTGGGGCAAAATTGCAGAAATTTCACTTATTTCAGGGTAATAATTCAGAAATTTTTCTTATTTTGGGGCAAAAAATACAGAAATTCCATTTGTATGGGTGGAAAAAGACAGAAATTCCATTTATTTAGAGGCAAAAAAGCAGAAATTCCCCTTATTTTGGAGCAAAATTGCAGAAATTTCCCTTTTTATAGCCAAAAGATATGCATTCTTCTTATTTTCAGGCAAAAAGGCAGAAATTCCCCGTATTTTGGAGTAAAATTGCAGAAATTCCCTATATGTTGGGGCAAAAAGACAGAAATTCTCCTTATTTTGGGGCAAAACTCAGAAATTCCACTTATTTTGGAACAAAATTTCAGAAATTTCCCTTATTTTTGGCCAAAATTGCAGAAATTTCACTTATTTTGGGGCAAAATTGCAGAATTTTCACTTATTTCAGGGAAAAAAAGCAGAAATTTTCTTATTTTGGGGCAAAAAGGCAGAAATTTCACATATTTTGAGGCAAAAATGCAGAAATTCCCCTTATTTTGAGGTAAAAAGGCTGAAATTCCCCTTATTTGGGGGCAAAAAGGCAGAAATTTCCCATATTTTGGGGCAAAATTGCAGAAATTTCACTTATTTCAGGGTACTAAGTCAGAAATTTTTCTTACTTTGGGGCAAAAAAGACAGAAATTCCCTTTGTTTTCAGGGAAAAAGACAGAAATTCCACTTATTTAGAGGCAAAAATGCAGAAATTCCCCTTATTTTGGAGCAAAAATGAAGAAATTTCCCTTTTTTATGGCAAAAAGGTATGCATTCTTCTTATTTTCGGGCAAAAAGGCAGAAATTCTCCCTATTTTAGAGCAAAATTGCAGAAATTCCCCTAATTGTGGGGCAAAAAGGCAGAAATTCCCTATATGTTGGGGCAAAATACAGAAATTCTCCTTATTTTGGTGAAAAACTCAGAAATTCCACTTATTTTGGGGCAAAATTGCAGAAATTTCCCTTATTTTGGGGCAAAATTGCAGAAATTTCACTTATTTTGGGGCAAAATTGCAGAAATTTCACTTTTTTCAGGGTAATAAGTCAGAAATTTTCCTTATTTTGGGGCAAAAAAGACAGAAATTCCCTATGTTTTGGGGGAAAAGACAGTAATTCCACTTTTTTAGAGGCAAAAAAGCAGAAATTCCTTTTATTTTGGAGTAAAAATGAAGAAATTTCTTTTTTTTTGTGGCAAATGTATACATTCCCTTTATTTTCGGGCAAAACGCAGAAATTCCACTTATTTTGGAACAAAATTTCAGAAATTTCCCTTATTTTTGGCTAAAATTGCAGAAATTTCACTTATTTTGGGGCAAAATTGCAGAAATTTCACTTATTTCAGGGAAAAAAAGCAGAAATTTTCTTATTTTGGGGCAAAAAGGCAGAAATTTCTTATATTTTGAGGCAAAAATGCAGAAATTCCCCTTATTTTGAGGTAAAAAGGCTGAAATTCTCCTTATTTGGGGGCAAAAAGGCAGAAATTTCCCATATTTTGGGGCAAAATTGCAGAAATTTCACTTATTTCAGGGTACTAAGTCAGAAATTTTTCTTACTTTGGGTCAAAAAAGACATAAATTCCCTCTGTTTTCAGGGAAAAAGACAGAAATTCCACTTATTTAGAGGCAAAAATGCAGAAATTCCCCTTATTTTGGAGCAAAAATGAAGAAATTTCCCTTTTTTATGGCAAAAAGGTATGCATTCTTCTTATTTTCGGGCAAAAAGGCAGAAATTCCCTTTGTTTTGGGGGAAAAAGACAGAAATTCCACTTATTTAGAGGCAAAAAAGCAGAAATTCCCCATATTTTTGAGCAAAATTGCAGAAATTCCCCTAATTGTGGGGCAAAAAGGCAGAAATTCCCTATATGTTAGGGCAAAACGACAGAAATTCTCCTCATTTGGGGGCAAAATTCAGAAATTCCATTTATTTTGGGGCAAAATTCCCAAAATTCCCCATATTTTGGGGCAAAATTGCAGAAATTTCAATTATTTTGGGGCAAAATTGCAGAAATTTCACTTTTTTCAGGGAAAAAAGGCCGAAATTTTCCGTTTTTAGGGGCAAAAAGTCAGAAATTTCTAATATTTTGAGGCAAAAATGCAGAAATTCCTCTTATTTTGAGGTAAAAAGGCTGAAATTCCCCTTATTTGCGGGCAAAAATGCAGAAATTTCTCTTATACTGGGGCAAAATTGCAGAAATTTCACTTATTTCAGGGTAATAATTCAGAAATTTTTCTTATTTTGGGGCAAAAAATACAGAAATTCCATTTGTATGGGTGGAAAAAGACAGAAATTCCATTTATTTAGAGGCAAAAAAGCAGAAATTCCCCTTATTTTGGAGCAAAATTGCAGAAATTTCCCTTTTTATAGCCAAAAGATATGCATTCTTCTTATTTTCAGGCAAAAAGGCAGAAATTCCCCGTATTTTGGAGTAAAATTGCAGAAATTCCCTATATGTTGGGGCAAAAAGACAGAAATTCTCCTTATTTTGGGGCAAAACTCAGAAATTCCACTTATTTTGGAACAAAATTTCAGAAATTTCCCTTATTTTTGGCCAAAATTGCAGAAATTTCACTTATTTTGGGGCAAAATTGCAGAAATTTCACTTATTTCAGGGAAAAAAAGCAGAAATTTTCTTATTTTGGGGCAAAAAGGCAGAAATTTCCCATATTTTGAGGCAAAAATGCAGAAATTCCCCTTATTTTGAGGTAAAAAGGCTGAAATTCCCCTTATTTGGGGGCAAAAAGGCAGAAATTTCCCATATTTTGGGGCAAAATTGCAGAAATTTCACTTATTTCAGGGTACTAAGTCAGAAATTTTTCTTACTTTGGGGCAAAAAAGACAGAAATTCCCTTTGTTTTCAGGGAAAAAGACAGAAATTCCACTTATTTAGAGGCAAAAATGCAGAAATTCCCCTTATTTTGGAGCAAAAATGAAGAAATTTCCCTTTTTTATGGCAAAAAGGTATGCATTCTTCTTATTTTCGGGCAAAAAGGCAGAAATTCTCCCTATTTTAGAGCAAAATTGCAGAAATTCCCCTAATTGTGGGGCAAAAAGGCAGAAATTCCCTATATGTTGGGGCAAAATACAGAAATTCTCTTTATTTTGGTGAAAAACTCAGAAATTCCACTTATTTTGGGGCAAAATTGCAGAAATTTCCCTTATTTTGGGGCAAAATTGCAGAAATTTCACTTATTTTGGGGCAAAATTGCAGAAATTTCACTTTTTTCAGGGTAATAAGTCAGAAATTTTCCTTATTTTGGGGCAAAAAAGACAGAAATTCCCTATGTTTTGGGGGAAAAGACAGTAATTCCACTTTTTTATAGGCAAAAAAGCAGAAATTCCTTTTATTTTGGAGTAAAAATGAAGAAATTTCTTTTTTTTTGTGGCAAATGTATACATTCCCTTTATTTTCGGGCAAAACGCAGAAATTCCACTTATTTTGGAACAAAATTTCAGAAATTTCCCTTATTTTTGGCCAAAATTGCAGAAATTTCACTTATTTTGGGGCAAAATTGCAGAAATTTCACTTATTTCAGGGAAAAAAAGCAGAAATTTTCTTATTTTGGGGCAAAAAGGCAGAAATTTCTTATATTTTGAGGCAAAAATGCAGAAATTCCCCTTATTTTGAGGTAAAAAGGCTGAAATTCTCCTTATTTGGGGGCAAAAAGGCAGAAATTTCCCATATTTTGGGGCAAAATTGCAGAAATTTCACTTATTTCAGGGTACTAAGTCAGAAATTTTTCTTACTTTGGGTCAAAAAAGACATAAATTCCCTCTGTTTTCAGGGAAAAAGACAGAAATTCCACTTATTTAGAGGCAAAAATGCAGAAATTCCCCTTATTTTGGAGCAAAAATGAAGAAATTTCCCTTTTTTATGGCAAAAAGGTATGCATTCTTCTTATTTTCGGGCAAAAAGGCAGAAATTCCCTTTGTTTTGGGGGAAAAAGACAGAAATTCCACTTATTTAGAGGCAAAAAAGCAGAAATTCCCCATATTTTTGAGCAAAATTGCAGAAATTCCCCTAATTGTGGGGCAAAAAGGCAGAAATTCCCTATATGTTAGGGCAAAACGACAGAAATTCTCCTCATTTGGGGGCAAAATTCAGAAATTCCATTTATTTTGGGGCAAAATTCCCAAAATTCCCCTTATTTTGGGGCAAAATTGCAGAAATTTCAATTATTTTGGGGCAAAATTGCAGAAATTTCACTTTTTTCAGGGAAAAAAGGCCGAAATTTTCCGTTTTTAGGGGCAAAAACTCAGAAATTCCTAATATTTTGAGGCAAAAATGCAGAAATTCCTCTTATTTTGAGGTAAAAAGGCTGAAATTCCCCTTATTTGCGGGCAAAAATGCAGAAATTTCTCTTATACTGGGGCAAAATTGCAGAAATTTCACTTATTTCAGGGTAATAATTCAGAAATTTTCCTTATTTTGGGGCAAAAAATACAGAAATTCCATTTGTATGGGTGGAAAAAGACAGAAATTCCATTTATTTAGAGGCAAAAAAGCAGAAATTCCCCTTATTTTGGAGCAAAATTGCAGAAATTTCCCTTTTTATAGCCAAAAGGTATGCATTCTTCTTATTTTCAGGCAAAAAGGCAGAAATTCCCCGTATTTTGGAGTAAAATTGCAGAAATTCCCTATATGTTGGGGCAAAAAGACAGAAATTCTC
Organism: Micromys minutus; assembly: GCF_963924665.1. Lineage (NCBI taxonomy): Eukaryota > Metazoa > Chordata > Mammalia > Rodentia > Muridae > Micromys > Micromys minutus. Next base: position 471,583 of record NW_027667729.1, on the reverse strand, counting down.
CTTATATTGGGGCAAAACTCAGAAATTCCACATATTTTGGAACAAAATTTCAGACATTTCCCTTATTTTTGGCCAAAATTGCAGAAATTTCACTTATTTTGGGGCAAAATTGCAGAAATTTCACTTATTTCAGGGAAAAAAAGCAGAAATTTTCTTATTTTGGGGCAAAAAGGCAGAAATTTCCCATATTTTGAGGCAAAAATGCAGAAATTCCCCTTATTTTGAGGTAAAAAGGCTGAAATTCTCCTTATTTGGGGGCAAAAAGGCAGAAATTTCCCATATTTTGGGGCAAAATTGCAGAAATTTCACTTATTTCAGGGTACTAAGTCAGAAATTTTTCTTACTTTGGGGCAAAAAAGACAGAAATTCCCTTTGTTTTCAGGGAAAAAGACAGAAATTCCACTTATTTAGAGGCAAAAATGCAGAAATTCCCCTTATTTTGGAGCAAAAATGAAGAAATTTCCCTTTTTTATGGCAAAAAGGTATGCATTCTTCTTATTTTCGGGCAAAAAGGCAGAAATTCTCCCTATTTTAGAGCAAAATTGCAGAAATTCCCCTAATTGTGGGGCAAAAAGGCAGAAATTCCCTATATGTTGGGGCAAAATACAGAAATTCTCCTTATTTTGGTGAAAAACTCAGAAATTCCACTTATTTTGGGGCAAAATTGCAGAAATTTCCCTTATTTTGGGGCAAAATTGCAGAAATTTTACTTATTTTGGGGCAAAATTGCAGAAATTTCACTTTTTTCAGGGTAATAAGTCAGAAATTTTCCTTATTTTGGGGCAAAAAAGACAGAAATTCCTTATGTTCTGGGGGAAAAGACAGTAATTCCACTTTTTTATTGGCAAAAAAGCAGAAATTCCCCTTATTTTGGAGTAAAAATGAAGAAATTTCTTTTTTTTTTGTGGCAAATGTATACATTCCCTTTATTTTCGGGCAAAAAGGCAGAAATTCCCCGTATTTTGGAGCAAACTTTCAGATATTCCCCTAATTGTGGGGCAAAAAGGCAGAAATTCCCTATATGTTGGGGCAAAAAGACAGAAATTCTCCTTATTTTGGGGCAAAACTAAGAAATTCCACTTATTTTGGGGCAAAATTCCAGAAATTTCCCTTATTTTGGGGCAAAATTGCAGAAATTTCACTTATTTTCAGGCAAAATTACATAAATTTCACTTATTTCAGAAAAAAAGCAGAATTTTCTTATTTTGGTGCAAAAAGGCAGAAATTTCTTTTATTTTGTTACAAAATTGCAATAATTTTTCTTATTTTGGGGCAAAAAGGCAGAAATCTCCCATATTTTGGGGCAAAAATGCAGAAATTCCTTTTATTTTGAGGTAAAAAGGCTGAAATTCCCCTTATTTGGGGGCAAAAGGGCAGAAATTTCCCTTATTTTGAGGCAAAATTGCAGAAATTTCACTTATTTCAGAAAAAAAAAAACAAAAACTTTTCTTATTTTAGGGCAAAATGCAGAAATTCCCATTATTTTGGGGCAAAAGGCAGAAATTCACCTTATTTTGTGGTAAAATTGCAGACATTTCACATATTTCAGGGCAAAAAGGTAGAAATTCCCCTTATTTGGGGGCAAAAAGGCAGAAATTCCCCTTATTTTTGGATAAAATTGCAGAAATGTCCCTTGTTTGGGGGCAAAAAGGCAGAAAATCCCCTTAATTTTTGGCAAAAAAGCAGAAATTTCCCGTATTTTGGAGAAAATTTGCAGAAATTCCCCTAATATTGGGGCAAAAATGCAGAAATTCCTATTATTTGGGGCAAATCGGCAGAAGTTCCCCTTATTTTCGGAAAAAGAGGCAGAAATTCCCTGTATTTTGAAGCAAAATTGCAGAAACTCCCCTAATTTTGGGGCAAAAAGGCATAAGTTTCTAATATTTTGGGGCAAAAATGCAGAAATTTTTCTTATTTTGTGGTAAAAAGGCTGAAATTCCCCTTATTTGGGGGCAAAAAAGAAGAATTTCTCTTATTTTGGGGCAAAATTGCAGAAATTTCACTTATTTCAGAGTAATAAGTCAGAAATTTTCGTTATTTTGGGGCAAAAAAAACAGAAATTCCCTTTGTTTTGGGGGGAAAAGACAGAAATTCCACTTTTTTAGAGGCAAAAAAGCAGAAATAACTTTTACTTTGGAGTAAAAATGTAGAAATTTCCCTTTTTTATGGCAAAAAGGTATGCATTCTTCTTATTTTCGGGCAAAAAGGCAGAAATTCCCCGTATTTTCGAGCAAAATTGCAAAAATTCCCCTAATTTTAGGGCAAAAAGGCAGAAATTCCCTATATGTTGAGGCAAAAAGACAGAAATTCTCCTTATTTTGGGGCAAAACTCAGAAATTCCACTTATTTTGGGGCAAAATTCTAGAAATTTTTCTTATTTTAAAGCAAAATTGCAGAAATTTCACTTATTTTGGGGTAAAATTGCAGAAATTTCACTTATTTCAGGGAAAAAATGCAGAAATTTTTCTTATTTTGGGGCAAAAATGAAAAATTTCCTAATATTTTGTGGCAAAAATGCCGAAATTCCCCTTATTTTGAGGTAAAAAAGCTGAAATTTCCCTTATTTGGGGGCAAAAAGGCAGAAATTTCCCTTATTTTGGGGCAAAATTGCAGAAATTTCACTTATTTCAGGGTAATAAGTCAGAAATTTTCCTTATTTTGGGGCCAAAAGGACAGAAATTCCCTTTGTTTTGGGGGAAAAAGACAGAAATTCCACTTATTTAGAGGCAAAAAAGCATAAATTCCCCTTATTTTGGAGCAAAAATGAAGAAATTTCCCTTTGTTATGGCAAAAAGGTATGCATTCTTCTTATTTTCGGGCAAAAAGACAGAAATTCCCCGTATTTTGAAGCAAAATTGCAGAAATTCCCCTAATTGTGGGGCAAAAAAACAGAAATTCCCTATATGTTGGGGCAAAAAGACAGAAATTCTCCTTATTTTGGGGTAAAACTCAGAAATTCCACTTATTTTGGGGGCAAAATTCCAGAAATTTCCCTTATTTTGGGGCAAAATTGCAGAAATTTCACTTATTTTTGGGCAAAATTGCAGAAATTTCACTTATTTCAGAAAAAAAAGCAGAAATTTTCTTATTTTGGTGCAAAAGGGCAGAAATTTCTTTTATTTTGGTACAAAATTGCAGAAATTTTTCTTATTTTGGGGCAAAAAGGCAGAAATCTCCCATATTTTGGGGCAAAAATGCAGAAATTTCTTTTATTTTGAGGTAAAAAGGCTGAAATTCCCCTTATTTGGGGGCAAAAAGGCAGAAATTTATTTTATTTTGGGGCAAAATTGCAGAAATTTCACTTATTTCAGGCTAATAAGTCAGAAATTTTCCTTATTTTGGGGCAAAAAAGACAGAAATTTCCTTTGTTTTGGGGGATAAAGACAGAAATACCACTTATTTAGAGGCAAAAAAGCAGAAATTCCCCTTATTTTGGAGCAAAACTGAAGAAATTTCTATTTTTTATGGCAAAAGGGTATGCATTCTTCTTATTTTCGGGCAAAAAGGCAGAAATTCCCCGTATTTTGGAGCAAAATTGCAGAAATTCCCCTAATTGTGGGGCAAGAAGAAGGAAATTCCCTATATGTTGGGGCAAAAAGACAGAAATTCTCCTTATTTTGGGGCAAAACTCAGAAATTCCACTTATTTTGGTGCAAAATTTCAGAAATTTCCCTTATTTTAGGGCAAAATTGCAGAAATTTCACTTATTTTGGGGCAAAATTGCAGAAATTTAACTTATTTCAGAAAAAAATTCAGAAATTTTTCTATTTTGGTGCAAAAAGGCAGAAATTTCTTTTATTTTGGTACAAAATTGCAGAAATTTTTCTTATTTTGGGGCAAAAAGGCAGAAATCCCCCATATTTTGAGGCAAAAATGCAGAAATTCCTCTTATTTTGAGGTAATAAGGCTGAAATTTCCCTTATTTGGGGACAAAAAGGCAGAAATTTACCTTATTTTGAGGCAAAATTGCAGAAATTTCACTTATTTCAGGGTAATAAGTCAGAAATTTTCTTTATTTTGGGGCAAAAAAGACAGAAATTCCCTTTGTTTTGGGAGAAAAAGACAGAAATTCCACTTTTTTAGAGGCAAAAAAGCAGAAATTCCTTTTATTTTGGAGTAAAAATGAAGAAATTTCCCTTTTTTATGGCAAAAAGTTATGCATTCCACTTATTTTCGGGCAAAAAGGCAGAAATTACCCGTATTTTGGAGCAATATTGCAGAAATTCCCCTAATTGTTGGGCAAAAAGGCAGAAATTCCCTATATGTTAGGGCAAAAAGACAGAAATTCTCCTTATTTTGGGGCAAAACTCAGAAATTCTACTTATTTTGGGGCAAAATTCCAGAAATTTCCCTTATTTTGGGGCAAAATTGCAGAAATTTCACTTATTTTGGGGCAAAATTGCAGAAATTTCACTTATTTCAGAATAATAAGTCAGAAATTTTCTTTATTTTGGGGCCAAAAAGACAGAAATTCCCTTTGTTTTGGGGGAAAAAGACAGAAATTCCACTTATTTAGAGGCAAAAAAGCAGAAATTCCTCTTATTTTGGAGCAAAATTGCAGAAATTCCCCTAATTGTGGGGCAAAAAGGCAGAAATTCCCTATATGTTGGGGCAAAAAGAAACAAATTCTCCTTATTTTGGGTCAAAACTCAGAAATTCCAGTGATATTGGGGCAAAATTCCAGAAATTTCCCGTATTTTGGGGCAAAATTGCAGAAATTTCACTTATTTTGAGGCAAAATTGCAGAAATTTCACTTATTTCAGAAAAAAAAGCAGAAATTTTCCTATTTTGATGCAAAAAGGCAGAATTATCTTTTATTTTGGTACAAAATTGCAGAAATTTTTCTTATTTTGGGGCAAAAAGGCAGAAATCTCCCATATTTTGGGACAAAAATGAAGATATTCCTCTTATTTTGAGGTAAAAAGGCTGAAATTTTTTTTATTTGGGGGCAAAAAGGCAGAAATTTCCCTTATTTTGAGGAAAATTGCAGAAATTTCACTTATTTCAGGGTAATAAGTCAGAAATTTTCGTTATTTTGGGGCAAAAAAGACAGAAATTCCCTTTGTTTTGGGGGAAAAAGACAGAAATTCCACTTTTTTAGAGGCAAAAAAGCAGAAATTCCTTTTATTTTGGAGTAAAAATGAAGAAATTTCTTTTTTTGTGGCAAAAGGTATACATTCCACTTATTTTTGGGCTAAAAAGCAGAAATTACCCGTATTTTGGAGCAAAATTGCAGAAAATCCCCTAATTGTGGGGCAAAAAGGCAGAAATTCCATATATGTTAGGGCAAAAAGACAGAAATTCTCCTTATTTTGGGGCAAAACTCAGAAATTCCACTTATTTTGCGGCAAAATTCTAGAAATTTCCCTTATTTTGGGGCAAAATTGCAGAAATTTCACTTATTTTGGGGCAAAATTGCAGTAATTTCACTTATTTTGGGGCAAAATTGCAGAAATTCCAAATATTTTGTGGCAAAAATGCAGAAATTCCCCTGATTTTAAGGTAAAAAGGCAGAAATTCCCCTTATTTGGGGGTAAAAAACAGAAATTTCCCTTATTTTGGGGCAAAATTGCAGAAATTTCACTTATTTTGGGGCAAAATTGCAGAAATTTCACTTATTTCAGAAAAAAATTCAGAAATTTTCCTATTTTGGTGCAAAAAGACAGAAATTTCTATTTTGGTACAAAATTGAAGAAATTTTTCTTTTTTTGGGGCAAAAAGGCACAAATCTCCCATATTTTGGGAAAAAAATGCAGAAATTCCTCTTATTTTGAGGTAAAAAGGTAGAAATTTCCCTTATTTGGGAGAAAAAGGCAGAAATTTCCCTTATTTTGAGGCAAAATTGCAGAAATTTCACTTATTTCAGTGTAATAAGTCAGAAATTTTCCTTATTTTGGGGCAAAAAAGACAGAAATTCCCTTTGTTTTGGGGGAAAAAGACAGAAATTCCACTTTTTTAGCGGCAAAAAAGCAGAAATTCATTTTATTTTGGAGTAAAAATGAAGAAATTTCTTTTTTTTTTGTGGCAAAAGATATACATTCCCCTTATTTTCAGGTTAAAAAGCAGAAATTCCCCGTATTTTGGAGCAAAATTGCAGAAATTCCCCTAATTGTGGGGCAAAAAGGCAGAAATTTCCGATATGTTAGGGCAAAAAGACAGAAATTCTTTTTATTTTGGGGCTAAACTCAGAAATTCCACTTATTTTGGGGCAAAATTCCAGAAATTTCCCTTATTTTGGGGCAAAATTGCAGAAATTTCACTTATTTTGGGGCAAAATTGCAGAAATTTCACTTATTTCAGGGTAATAAGTCAGAAATTTTCCCTATTTTGGGGCCAAAAAGACAGAAATTTCCTTTGTTTTGGGGTGAAAAAGATAGGAATTCCACTTATTTAGAGGCAAAAAAGCAGAAATTCCTCTTATTTTGGAGCAAAAATGAAGAAATTTCCTTTTTTTATGGCAAAAAGGTATGCATTCTTCTTATTTTCGGGCAAAAAGGCAGAAATTCCCAGTATTTTGGAGCAAAATTGCAGAAATTCCCCTAATTGTGGGGCAAAAAGGCAGAAATTCCCTATATGTTGGGGCAAAAAGAAACAAATTCTCCTTATTTTGGGTCAAAACTCAGAAATTCCACTGATATTGGGGCAAAATTCCAGAAATTTTCCGTATTTTGGGGCAAAATTGCAGAAATTTCACTTATTTTGGGGCAAAATTGCAGAAATTTCACTTATTTCAGAAAAAAAAAGCAGAAATTTTCTTATTTTGGTGCAAAAAGGAGGAAATTTCTTTTATTTAGGTACAAAATTGCAGAAATTTTTCTTATTTTGGGGCAAAAAGGCAGAAATCTCCCATATTTTGGGGCAAAAATGAAGAAATTTCTCTTATTTTGAGGTAAAAATCTGAAATTCCCATTATTTGGGGGCATAAAGGCAGAAATTTCCCTTATTTTGAGGCAAAATTGCAGAAATTTCACTTATTTAAGTGTAATAAGTCAGAAATTTTCTTTATTTTGGGGCAAAAAAGACAGAAATTCTTTTTGTTTTGAGGGAAAAAGGCAGAAATTCCACTTTTTTAGCGGCAAAAAAGCAAAAATTCATTTTATTTTGGAGTAAAAATGAAGAAATTTTTTTTTTGTGGCAAAAAGTATACATTCCCCTTATTTTCAGGCTAAAAAGCAGAAATTCCCCGTATTTTGGAGCAAAATTGCAGAAATTCCCCTAATTGTGGGGCAAAAAGGCAGAAATTGCCTATATGTTGGGGCAAAAAGACAGAAATTCTCCTAATTTTGGGGCAAAACTCAGAAATTCCACTTATTTTGGGGCAAAATTCCAGAAATTTCCCTTATTTTGGGGCATAATTGCAGAAATTTCACTTATTTTGGGGCAAAATTGCAGAAATTTCACTTATTTCAGGGTAATAAGTCAGAAATTTTCCTCAATTTGGAGCAAAAAAACAGAAATTCCCTTTGTTTTGGGGGAAAAAGACAGAAATTCCACTTATTTAGAGGCAAAAAAGCTGAAATTCCCCTTATTTTGGAGCAAAAATGAAGAACTTTCCCTTTTTTATGGCAAAAAGCTATGCATTCTTCTTATTTTCGGGCAAAAAGGCAGAAATTCCCCGTATTTTCGAGCACAATTGCAGAAATTCCCCTAATTGTGGGGCGAAAAGGCAGAAATTCCCTATATGTTAGGGCAAAAAGACAGAAATTCTCCTTATTTTGGGGCAAAACTCAGAAATTCCACTTATTTTAAGGCAAAATTCCAGAAATTTCCTTTATTTGGGAGCAAAATTGCAGAAATTTCTGTTATTTTGGGGCAAAATTGCAGAAATTTCACTTATTTCAGAAAAAAAAGCAGAAATTTTCTCATTTTGGTGCAAAAAGGCGGAAATTTCTTTTATTTTGGTACAAAATTGCAGAAATTTTTCTTATTTTGGGGCAAAAAGGCAGAAATCTCCCATATTTTGGGGCAAAAATGCAGAAATTCCTCTTATTTTGAGGTAAAAAGGCTGAAATTCCCCTTATTTGGAGTCAAAAAAGGCAGAAATTTTTCTTATTTTGGGGCAAAATTGCAGAAATTTCACTTATTTCAGAGTAGTCAGAAATTTTTCTTATTTTGGGGCAAAAAAGCAGAAATTCCTTTTATTTTGGAGTAAAAATGAAGAAATTTTTTTTTGTGGCAAATGGTATACATTCCCCTTATTTTCAGGCTAAAAAGCAGAAATTACCCGTATTTTGGAGCAAAATTGCAAAAATTCCGCTAATTGTGGGGCAAAAAGGCAGAAATTCCCTGTAAGTTAGAGCAAAAAAACAGAAAATCTCCTTATTTTGGGGCAAAACTCAGAAATTCTACTTACTTTGGGGCAAAATTCCAAAAATTTCCCTTATTTTGGGCCAAAATTGCAGAAATTTCACTTATTTTGAGGCAAAATTGCATAAATTTCACTTATTTCATCAGGGTAATAAGTCAGAAATTTTCCTTATTTTGGGGCAAAAACCACAGAAATTCCCTTTGTTTTGGGGGAAAAAGACAGAAATTCCACTTTTTTAGAGGCAAAAAAGCAGAAATTCCTTTTATTTTGGAGTAAAAATAAAGAAATTTCTTTTTTTTGTGGCAAAATGTATACATTCCACTTATTTTTGGGCTAAAAAGCTGAAATTACCCGTATTTTGGAGCAAAATTGCAGAAATTCCCCTAATTGTGGGGCAAAATGCAGAAATTCCCTATATGTTAGGGCAAACAGACAGAAATTCTCCTTATTTTGGGGCAAAACTCAGAAATTCCACTTATTTTGGGGCAAAATTCCAGAAATTTCCCTTATTTTGTGGCAAAATTGCAGAAATTTCCTTTACATTGGGGAAAAATTGCAGAAATTTCCCTTATTTTGGGGCAAAATTGCAGAAATTTCACTTATTTCATGGTAAAAAGGCAGAAATTTTTCTCATTTTGGGGCAAAAATGCAGAGATTCCAAATATTTTGTGGTAAAATTGCAAAAATTCCCCTTATTTTGAGGTAAAAAGGCAGAAATTCCCCTTATTTGGGGGCAAAAAGCAGAAATTTCCCTTATTCTGGGACAAAATTGCAGAAATTTCACTTATTTCAGGGTAATAAGTCAGAAATTTTCCTTATTTGGGGCAAAAAACACAGAAATTCCTTTTGTTTTGGGGGAAAAAGTCAGAAATTCCACTTATTTAGAAACAAAAAAGCAGAAATTCCCCTTATTTTGGAGCAAAAATGAAGAAATTTCCTTTTTTTGTGGCAAAAGGTATGCATTCTTCTTATTTTCAGGCTAAAAAGCAGAAATTCCCCGTATTTTGGAGCAAAATTGCAGAAATTCCCCTAATTGTGGGACAAAAAGGCAGAAATTTGCTATATGTTGGGGCAAAAAGACAGAAATTCTTTTTATTTTGGGGCAAAACTCAGAAATTCCACTTATTTTGGGACAAAATTCCAGAAATTTCACTTATTTTGGGGCAAAATTGCAGAAATTTCACTTATTTTGGCAAAATTGCAGAAATTTCAATTATTTCAGAAAAAAAGCAGAAATTTTCTTATTTTGGTGCAAAAAGGCAGAAATTTCTTTTATTTTGGTACAAAATTGCAGAAATTTTTCTTATTTGGGGGCAAAAAGCAGAAATCCCCTATATTTTGGGGCAAAAATGCATAAATTCCTCTTATTTTGAGGTAAAAAGGCTGAAATTTCCCTTATTTGGGGGCAAAAAGACAGAAATTTCCCTTATTTTGAGGCAAAATTGCAGAAATTTCACTTATTTCAGGGTAATAAGTCAGAAATTTTTCTTACTTTGGGGCAAAAAACAGAAATTCCCTTTGTTTTGGGGGAAAAAGACAGAAATTCCACTTATTTAGAGGCAAAAAAGCAGAAATTCTTCTTTATTGGAGCAAAAATGAAGAAATTTATCTTTTTTTGTGGCAAAAGGTATACATTCCGCTTATATTCGGGCTAAAAAGCAGAAATTCCCCGTATTTTGTATCAAAATTGCAGAAATTCTCCTTATTTTGGAGCAAAAATAAAGAAATTTCTCTTTTTTATGGTAAAAAGGTATGCATTCTTCTTATTTTCGGGCAAAAAGGCAGAAATTCCCCGTATTTTGGAGCAAAATTGCAGAAATTCCCCTAATTGTGGGGCAAAAAGGCAGAAATTCCCTATATGTTGGGGCAAAAAGAAACAAATTCTCCTTATTTTGGGGCAAAACTCAGAAATTCCACTTATTTTGGTGCAAAATTCCAGAAATTTCCCTTATTTTAGGGCAAAATTGCAGAAATTTCACTTATTTTGGGGCAAAATTGCAGAAATTTCACTTATTTCAGAAAAAAAGCAGAATTTATTTATTTTGGTGCAAAAGGCAGAAATTTCTTTTATTTTGGTACAAAATTGCAGAAATTTTTCTTATTTTGGGGCAAAAAGGCAGAAATCTCCCATATTTTGTGGCAAAAATGCAGAAATTTCTTTTATTTTGAGGTAAAAAGGCTGAAATTCCCCTTATTTGGGGGCAAAAAGGCAGAAATTTCCCTTATTTTGAGGCAAAATTGCAGAAATTTCACTTATTTCAGGGTAATAAGTCAGAAATTTTCCTTATTTTGGGGCAAAAAACACAGAAATTCCTTTTGTTTTGGGGGAAAAAGACAGAAATTCCACTTTTTTAGAGGCAAAAAAGCAGAAATTCCTTTTATTTTGGAGTAAAAATGAAGAAATTTCCCTTTTTTGTGGCAAAATGTATACATTCCACTTATTTTTGGGCTAAAAAGCAGAAATTACCCGTATTTTGGAGCAAAATTGCAGAAATTCCCCTAATTGTGGGGCAAAAGGCAGAAATTCCCTATATGTTGGGGAAAAAGACAGAAATTCTCCTTATTTTGGGGCAAAACTCAGAAATTCCACTTATTTTGGGGCAAAATTCCAGAAATTTCCCTTATTTTGTGGCAAAATTGCAGAAATTTCACTTATTTTGGGGCAAAATTGCAGAAATTTCACTTATTTCATGGTAAAAAGGCAGAAATTTTCCTCATTTTGGGGCAAAAAGGCAGAGATTCCAAATATTTTGTGGTAAAATTGCAAAAATTCCCCTTATTTTGAGGTAAAAAGGCAGAAATTCCCCTAATTTTGGGGCAAAAGGCAGAAATTCCCTTTATTTTGGGGCAAAAATCAGAAATTCCCATTATTTTGGGGCAAAATTTCAGAAATTTTTTTATTTTGGGGCAAAATTGCAGAAATTTCACTTATTTTGGGGCAAAATTGCAGAAATTTCAATTATTTCAGTGAAAAAAGGCAGAAATTTCCCTTATTTTGGGGAAAAAAGGCAGAAATTCTCCTTATTTTGAGGTAAAAAGGCTGAAATACCCCTAATTTGAGGGCAAAAAGGCAGAAATTTCCCTTATTTTGGGGCAAAATTGCAGAAATTTTATTTATTTCAGGGTAATATGTCAGAAATTCCCCTTATTTTGGGGCAAAAAAGACAGAAATTCCCTTTGTTTTGGGGGAAATGACAGAAATTCCACTTATATAGAGGCAAAAAAGAGGAATTTCCCTTATTTTGGAGCAAAAATGAAGAAATTTACCTTTTTATGGCAAAAAGGTATGCATTCCCATTATTTTCGGGCAAAAAGGCAGAAATTCGCCGTATTTTGGAGCAAAATTGCAGAAATTCCCCTAATTTTGTGGCAAAAGCCAGAAATTCCCTTTATTTTGGGGCAAAAATCAGAAATTCCCCTTATTTTGGGGCAAAATTCCAGAAATTTCCTTTATTTTGGGGCAAAATTGCAGGAATTTACCTTATTTTGTGGCAAAATTGCAGAAATTTTCTTTATTTGGTGCAAAATTGCAGAAATTTCACTTATTTTCTGGTAAAAAGGCTGAAATTTCCTTTATTTTGGGGCAAAAAGGAGAAATCCCCCTTATTTTGGGGCAAAATTGCAGAAATTTCCCTTATTATGCAATAAAATTGCAGAAATTTCACTTATTTTAGGGCAAAATTGCAGAAATTTCACTTATTTCAGAGAAAAAAAGCAAAAATTTTTCTTATTTTGGGCCTAAAAGGCAGAAATTCCCATTATTTTGGGGCAAAAAGGCAGAAATTCACCTTATTTTGGGATAAAATTGCAGAAATTTCACATATTTCAGGGCAAAAAGGCAGAAATTTCCCTTATTTTGGGGCAAAATTGCAGAAATTTCACTTATTTCAGGGTAATAAGTCAGAAATTCCCCTTATTTTGGGTCAAAAAAGACAGAAATTCCCTTTGTTTTGGGGGAAATGACAGAAATTCCACTTATTAGAGGCAAAAAGGCAGAAATTCCCCTTATTTTGGAGCAAAAATGAAGAAATTTCCCTTTTTTATGGCAACAAGTTATGCATTCCCCTTATTTTCGGGCAAAAAGACAGAAATTCCCCGTATTTTGGAGCAAAATTGAGGAAATTCCCCTAATTGTGGGGCAAAAAGGCAGAAATTCCCTATATGTTGGGGGAGAAAAACAAAAATTCTCCTTATTTTAGGGCAAAACTCACAAATTCTAAAATTTAGTTCAAAATTCCAGAAATTTCCCTCTTTTTTGGGGCAAAATTGCAGAAATTTCACTTATTTTGGGGCAAAATTGCAGAAATTTCACTTATTTCAGGGAAAAAAGCAGAAATTTTTCTTATTTTGGGGCAAAAAGGAAGAAATTCCTAATATTTTGTGGCAAAAATGCAGAAATTCCCCTTATTTGGAGGTGAAAGGGCTCAAATTCCACTTATTTGGGGGCAAAAAGGCAGAAATTTCCCTTACTTTGGGACAAAATTGCAGAAAATTCACTTATTCCAGGGTAATAAGTCAGAAAATTTCCTTATTTTGGGGCATAAAAAAACAGAAAATCCCTTGTTTTAGAGGAAAAAGACAGAAATTCCACTTATTTAGAGGCAAAAAAGCAAAAATTCCCCTTATTTTGGAGCAAAAATGAAGAAATTTCCCTATTTTAAGACAAAAAGGTATGCATTCTTTTTATTTACGGGCAAAAAGGCAGAAATTTCTCATATTTTGGAGCAAAATTGCAGAAATTCCCCTAATTGTGGGGCAAAAATGCAGAAATTTTCTATATGTTGGAGCAAAATACAGAAATTCTCCTTATTTTGGGGCAAAACTCAGGAATTCCACTTATTTTGGGGCAAAATTTCAGAAATTTCCCTTATTCTTGGGCAAAAAGGCAGAAATTTCCCTTATTTTGGGGCAAAATTGCAGAAATTTCACTTATTTCAGGGTAATAATTTAGAAATTCCCCTATTTTGGGGCAAAAAAGACAGAAATTTCCTTTGTTTTGTGGGAAATTACAGAAATTCCACTTATTTAGAGGCAGAAAGGCAGAAATTTCCCTTGTTTTGGAGCAAAAATGAAGAAATTTACCTTTTTATGGCAAAAAGGTATGCATTCCCATTATTTTCGGGCAAAAAGGCAGAAATTCGCCGTATTTTGGAGCAAAATTGCAGAAATTCCCCTAATTTTGTGGCAAAAGCCAGAAATTCCCCTTATTTTGGGGCAAAATTCCAGAAATTTCCTTTATTTTGGGGCAAAATTACAGGAATTTACCTTATTTTGGGGGAAAATTGCAGAAATATCACTTATTTCAGTGTAATAAGTCAGAAATTCCCCTTATTTTGGGGCAAAAAAGACAGAAATTTCCTTTGTTTTGGGGGAAATGACAGAAATTCCACTTATTTAGAGGCAAAAAGGCAGAAATTTCAATTATTTTGGAGCAAAAATGAAGAAATTTACCTTTTTATGGCAAAAAGGTATGCATTCTTATTATTTTCGGACAAAAAGCAGAAATTCCCCGTATTTTGGAGCAAAATTGCAGAAATTCCCCTAATTTTGTGGCAAAAGCCAGAAATTTCCTTTATTTTGGGGCAAAAATCAGAAATTCCCCTTATTTTGGGGCAAAATTCCAGAAATTTCCTTTATTTTGGGGCAAAATTGCAGGAATTTACCTTATTTTGGGGCAAAATTGCAGAAATTTCCTTTATTTGGGGCAAAATTGCAGAAATTTCACTTATTTCCTGGTAAAAAGGCTGAAATTTCCTTTATTTTGGGGCAAAAAGGGAGAAATTCCCCTTATTTTGGGGCAAAATTGCAGAATTTTCCCTTATTATGCAATAAAATTGCAGAAATTTCACTTATTTTAGGGCAAAATTGCAGAAATTTCACTTATTTCAGAGAAAAAAAGCAAAAATTTTTCTTATTTTGGGGCAAAAAGGCAGAAATTCCCATTATTTTGGGGCAAAAAGTCAGAAATTCACCTTATTTTGGGGTAAAATTGCAGAAATTTCACATATTTCAGGGCAAAAAGGCAGAAATTTCCCTTATTTTGGGGCAAAATTGCAGAAATTTCAATTATTTCTGGGTAATGAGTCAGAAATTCCCCTTATTTTGGGTCAAATAAGACAGAAATTCCCTTTGTTTATTGTGAAATGACAGAAATTCCACTTATTAGAGGCAAAAAGGCAGAAATTCCCCTTATTTTGGAGCAAAAATGAAGAAGTTTACCTTTTTATGGCAAAAAGGTATGCATTCCCATTATTTTCGGGCAAAAAGGCAGAAATTCGCCGTATTTTGGAGCAAAATTGCAGAAATTCCCCTAATTTTGGGGCAAAAGGCAGAAATTCCCTTTATTTTGGGGCAAAAATCAGAAATTCCCATTATTTTGGGGCAAAATTTCAGAAATTTTTTTATTTTGGGGCAAAATTGCAGAAATTTCACTTATTTTGGGGCAAAATTGCAGAAATTTCAATTATTTCAGTGAAAAAAGGCAGAAATTTCCCTTATTTTGGGGAAAAAAGGCAGAAATTCTCCTTATTTTGAGGTAAAAAGGCTGAAATACCCCTAATTTGAGGGCAAAATGCAGAAATTTCCCTTATTTTGGGGCAAAATTGCAGAAATTTTATTTATTTCAGGGTAATATGTCAGAAATTCCCCTTATTTTGGGGCAAAAAAGACAGAAATTCCCTTTGTTTTGGGGGAAATGACAGAAATTCCACTTATATAGAGGCAAAAAAGAGGAATTTCCCTTATTTTGGAGCAAAAATGAAGAAATTTACCTTTTTATGGCAAAAAGGTATGCATTCCCATTATTTTCGGGCAAAAAGGCAGAAATTCGCCGTATTTTGGAGCAAAATTGCAGAAATTCCCCTAATTTTGTGGCAAAAGCCAGAAATTCCCTTTATTTTGGGGCAAAAATCAGAAATTCCCCTTATTTTGGGGCAAAATTCCAGAAATTTCCTTTATTTTGGGGCAAAATTGCAGGAATTTACCTTATTTTGTGGCAAAATTGCAGAAATTTTCTTTATTTGGTGCAAAATTGCAGAAATTTCACTTATTTTCTGGTAAAAAGGCTGAAATTTCCTTTATTTTGGGGCAAAAAGGAGAAATCCCCCTTATTTTGGGGCAAAATTGCAGAAATTTCCCTTATTATGCAATAAAATTGCAGAAATTTCACTTATTTTAGGGCAAAATTGCAGAAATTTCACTTATTTCAGAGAAAAAAAGCAAAAATTTTTCTTATTTTGGGCCAAAAAGGCAGAAATTCCCATTATTTTGGGGCAAAAAGGCAGAAATTCACCTTATTTTGGGATAAAATTGCAGAAATTTCACATATTTCAGGGCAAAAATGCAGAAATTTCCCTTATTTTGGGGCAAAATTGCAGAAATTTCACTTATTTCAGGGTAATAAGTCAGAAATTCCCCTTATTTTGGGTCAAAAAAGACAGAAATTCCCTTTGTTTTGGGGGAAATGACAGAAATTCCACTTTTTAGAGGCAAAAAGGCAGAAATTCCCCTTATTTTGGAGCAAAAATGAAGAAATTTCCCTTTTTTATGGCAACAAGTTATGCATTCCCCTTATTTTCGGGCAAAAAGACAGAAATTCCCCGTATTTTGGAGCAAAATTGAGGAAATTCCCCTAATTGTGGGGCAAAAAGGCAGAAATTCCCTATATGTTGGGGGAGAAAAACAAAAATTCTCCTTATTTTAGGGCAAAACTCACAAATTCTAAAATTTAGTTCAAAATTCCAGAAATTTCCCTCTTTTTTGGGGCAAAATTGCAGAAATTTCACTTATTTTGGGGCAAAATTGCAGAAATTTCACTTATTTCAGGGAAAAAAGCAGAAATTTTTCTTATTTTGGGGCAAAAAGGAAGAAATTCCTAATATTTTGTGGCAAAAATGCAGAAATTCCCCTTATTTGGAGGTGAAAGGGCTCAAATTCCACTTATTTGGGGGCAAAAAGGCAGAAATTTCCCTTACTTTGGGACAAAATTGCAGAAAATTCACTTATTCCAGGGTAATAAGTCAGAAAATTTCCTTATTTTGGGGCATAAAAAAACAGAAAATCCCTTGTTTTAGAGGAAAAAGACAGAAATTCCACTTATTTAGAGGCAAAAAAGCAAAAATTCCCCTTATTTTGGAGCAAAAATGAAGAAATTTCCCTATTTTAAGACAAAAAGGTATGCATTCTTTTTATTTACGGGCAAAAAGGCAGAAATTTCTCATATTTTGGAGCAAAATTGCAGAAATTCCCCTAATTGTGGGGCAAAAATGCAGAAATTTTCTATATGTTGGAGCAAAATACAGAAATTCTCCTTATTTTGGGGCAAAACTCAGGAATTCCACTTATTTTGGGGCAAAATTTCAGAAATTTCCCTTATTCTTGGGCAAAAAGGCAGAAATTTCCCTTATTTTGGGGCAAAATTGCAGAAATTTCACTTATTTCAGGGTAATAATTTAGAAATTCCCCTATTTTGGGGCAAAAAAGACAGAAATTTCCTTTGTTTTGTGGGAAATGACAGAAATTCCACTTATTTAGAGGCAGAAAGGCAGAAATTTCCCTTGTTTTGGAGCAAAAATGAAGAAATTTACCTTTTTATGGCAAAAAGGTATGCATTCCCATTATTTTCGGGCAAAAAGGCAGAAATTCGCCGTATTTTGGAGCAAAATTGCAGAAATTCCCCTAATTTTGTGGCAAAAGCCAGAAATTCCCCTTATTTTGGGGCAAAATTCCAGAAATTTCCTTTATTTTGGGGCAAAATTACAGGAATTTACCTTATTTTGGGGGAAAATTGCAGAAATTTCACTTATTTCAGTGTAATAAGTCAGAAATTCCCCTTATTTTGGGGCAAAAAAGACAGAAATTTCCTTTGTTTTGGGGGAAATGACAGAAATTCCACTTATTTAGAGGCAAAAAGGCAGAAATTTCAATTATTTTGGAGCAAAAATGAAGAAATTTACCTTTTTATGGCAAAAAGGTATGCATTCTTATTATTTTCGGACAAAAAGCAGAAATTCCCCGTATTTTGGAGCAAAATTGCAGAAATTCCCCTAATTTTGTGGCAAAAGCCAGAAATTTCCTTTATTTTGGGGCAAAAATCAGAAATTCCCCTTATTTTGGGGCAAAATTCCAGAAATTTCCTTTATTTTGGGGCAAAATTGCAGGAATTTACCTTATTTTGGGGCAAAATTGCAGAAATTTCCTTTATTTGGGGCAAAATTGCAGAAATTTCACTTATTTCCTGGTAAAAAGGCTGAAATTTCCTTTATTTTGGGGCAAAAAGGGAGAAATTCCCCTTATTTTGGGGCAAAATTGCAGAATTTTCCCTTATTATGCAATAAAATTGCAGAAATTTCACTTATTTTAGGGCAAAATTGCAGAAATTTCACTTATTTCAGAGAAAAAAAGCAAAAATTTTTCTTATTTTGGGGCAAAAAGGCAGAAATTCCCATTATTTTGGGGCAAAAAGTCAGAAATTCACCTTATTTTGGGGTAAAATTGCAGAAATTTCACATATTTCAGGGCAAAAAGGCAGAAATTTCCCTTATTTTGGGGCAAAATTGCAGAAATTTCAATTATTTCTGGGTAATGAGTCAGAAATTCCCCTTATTTTGGGTCAAATAAGACAGAAATTCCCTTTGTTTATTGTGAAATGACAGAAATTCCACTTATTAGAGGCAAAAAGGCAGAAATTCCCCTTATTTTGGAGCAAAAATGAAGAAGTTTACCTTTTTATGGCAAAAAGGTATGCATTCCCATTATTTTCGGGCAAAAAGGCAGAAATTCGCCGTATTTTGGAGCAAAATTGCAGAAATTCCCCTAATTTTGGGGCAAAAGGCAGAAATTCCCTTTATTTTGGGGCAAAAATCAGAAATTCCCATTATTTTGGGGCAAAATTTCAGAAATTTTTTTATTTTGGGGCAAAATTGCAGAAATTTCACTTATTTTGGGGCAAAATTGCAGAAATTTCAATTATTTCAGTGAAAAAAGGCAGAAATTTCCCTTATTTTGGGGAAAAAAGGCAGAAATTCTCCTTATTTTGAGGTAAAAAGGCTGAAATACCCCTAATTTGAGGGCAAAAAGGCAGAAATTTCCCTTATTTTGGGGCAAAATTGCAGAAATTTTATTTATTTCAGGGTAATATGTCAGAAATTCCCCTTATTTTGGGGCAAAAAAGACAGAAATTCCCTTTGTTTTGGGGGAAATGACAGAAATTCCACTTATATAGAGGCAAAAAAGAGGAATTTCCCTTATTTTGGAGCAAAAATGAAGAAATTTACCTTTTTATGGCAACAAGTTATGCATTCCCCTTATTTTCGGGCGAAAACACAGAAATTCCCCGTATTTTGGAGCAAAATTGAGGAAATTCCCCTAATTGTGGGGCAAAAAGGCAGAAATTCCCTATATGTTGGGGGAAAAAAACAAAAATTCTCCTTATTTTAGGGCAAAACTCACAAATTCTAAAATTTAGTTCAAAATTCCAGAAATTTGCCTCTTTTTTGGGGCAAAATTGCAGAAATTTCACTTATTTTGGGGCAAAATTGCAGAAATTTCACTTATTTCAGGGAAAAAAGAAATTTTTCTTATTTTGGGGCAAAAAGGAAGAAATTCCTAATATTTTGTGCCAAAATCCAAAAATTCTCTTTATTTTGAGGTAAAAATGCTAAAATTCCATTTATTTAGGGGCCAAAAGCAGAAATTTCCCTTATTTTTGGGCAAAATTGCAGAAATTTCCCTTATTTCAGGGTAATGAGTCAGAAATTCCTCTTATTTTAGGGCAAAAAAGAGAGAAATTCCCTTTGTTTTGGGGGAAATGACAGAAATTCCACTTATTTAGAGGCAAAAAGGCAGAAATTTCCCTTATTTTGGAGCAAAAATGAAGAAATTTACCTTTTTATTGCAAAAAGGTATGCATTCCCATTATTTTCAGTAAAAAAGGCAGAAATTCGCCGTATTTTGGAGCAAAATTGCAGAAATTCCTCTAATTTTGGGGCAAAAGCCAGAAATTCCCTTTATTTTGGGGCAAAAATCAGAAATTCATCTTATTTTGGGGCAAAATTCCAGAAATTTTCTTTATTTGGGGGCAAAATTGCAGGAATTTACCTTATTTTGGGGCAAAATTGCAGAAATTTCCTTTATTTGGGGCAAAATTGCAGAAATTTCACTTATTTTCTGGTAAAAGGGCGAAATTTCCTTTATTTTGGGGCAAAAAGGGAGAAATTCCCCTTATTTTGGGGCAAAATTGAAGAATTTTCCCTTATTATGCAATAAAATTGCAGAAATTTCACTTATTTAAGGGCAAAATTGCAGAAATTTCACTTATTTCATAAAAAAAAGCAAAATTTTTTCATATTTTGGGGCAAAAAGGCAGAAATTCCCATTATTTTGGGGCAAAAGCAGAAATTCACCTTATTTTGTGGTAAAATTGCAGAAATTTCAAATATTTCAGGGCAAAAAGGCAGAAATTTCCCTTATTTTGGGGCAAAATTGCAGAAATTTCACTTATTTCAGGGTAATAAGTAAGAAATGCCCCTTATTTTGGGTCAAAAAAGACAGAAATTCCCATTGTTTTGGGGGAAATTACAGAAATTCCACTTATTTTGAGGCAAAAAGGCAGAAATTCCTCTTATTTTGGAGCAAAAATGAAGAAATTTCCCTTTTTTATGACAACAAGTTATGCATTCCCCTTATTTTCGGGCAAAAAGACAGAAATTCCCCGTATTTTGGAACAAAATTGCAGAAATTCCCCTAATTGTGGGGCAAAAAGGCAGAAATTCCCTATATGTTGGGGCAAAAAGACAAGAATTCTCCTTATTTTGGGGCAAAACTCAGAAATCCCAAATTTTTATGCAAATTCCAGAAATTTCTTTTATTTCGGGGCAAAATTGCAGAAATTTCACTTATTTTGGGGCAAAATTGCAGAAATTTCACTTATTTCAGGGTAAAAAGGCAGAAATTTTACTTATTTTGGGGCAAAAAGGCAGAAATTCCTAATATTTTGTGCCAAAATTCAAAAATTCCCCTTATTTTGAGGTATAAATGCTGAAATTCCCCTTATTTGGGGGCAAAAAGGCAAAAATTTCCCTTATTTTTGGGCAAAATTGCAGAAATTTCACTTATTTCAAGGTAATGAGTCAGAAATTCCTCTTATTTTGGGGCAAAAAAAAGAAAAATTCCCTTTGTTTTTTGGGAAAAAAACAGAAATTCCACTTATTTAGAGGCAAAAAGGCAGAAATTCCCCTTATTTTGTAGCAAAAATAAAGATATTTCTCTTTTTTGTGGCAAAAAATATACATTCCCCTTAATTTCGGGATAAAAAGCAGAAATTCCCCGTATTATGAAGCAAAATTGCAGAAATTCTCATAATTTTCGGGCAAAAAGGGAGAAATTCTCCTTATTTGGGGCAAAATTTCAGAAATTTCCTTTACAATGGGGCAAAATTGCAGAAATTTGACTTATTTCAGGGAAAAAAGACAGAAATTTTCCTTATTTTGGGGCAAAAAGGCAGAAATTCTTAATATTTTGTGGCAAAAATGCAGAAAGTCCCCTTATTTTGAGGTGAAAAGGCTGAAATTCCCCTTATTTTGGGGCAAAAAGGCAGAAATTTCCCTTATTTTGGGACAAACTTGCAGAAATTTCACTTATTTCAGGGTAATAAGTCAGAAAATTTCCTTATTTTGGGGCAAAAAAGACAGAAAATCCCTTTGTTTTGGAGGAAAAAGACAGAAATTCCACTTATTTAAAGGCAAAAAAGCAGAAATTCCCATTATTTTAGAGCAAAAGTGAAGAAATTTCCCTTTTTTAAGACAAAAAGGTATGCATTCTTTTTATTTACGGGCAAAAAGGCAGAAATTTCCCGTATTTTGGAGCAAAATTGCAGAAATTCCCATAATTGTGGGGCAAAAATGCAGAAATCCCCTATATGTTGGGGCAAAAAGACAGAAATTCTCTTTATTTTGGGGCAAAACTTAGAAATTCCACTTACTTTGGGGCAAAATTCCAGAAATTTCCCTTATTCTTGGGCAAAATTGCAGAAATTTCACTTATTTTGGGGCAAAATTGCAGAAATTTCACTTCTTTCAGTGAAAAAAGGCAGAAATTTTTCTTATTTTGGGGCAAAAAGGAAGAAATTCTCCTTATTTTGAGGTAAAAAGGCTAAAATTCCCCTTATTTGAGGGCAAAAGGCAGAAATTTCCCTTTTTTGGGGCAAAATTGCAGAAATTTCACTTATTTCAGGGTAATAAGTCAGAAATTCCCCTTATTTTGGGGCAAAAATGACAGAAATTCCCTTTGTTTTGGGAGAAATGACAGAAATTCCACTTATTTAGAGGCAAAAAGGCAGAAATTTCCCTTATTTTGGAGCAAAAATGAAGAAATTTACCTTTTTATGGCAAAAAGGTATGCATTCCCATTATTTTCGGGCAAAAAGGCAGAAATTCCCTGTATTTTGGAGCAAAATTGCAGAAATTCCCCTAATTTTGGGGCAAAAGCCAGAAATTCTCTTTATTTTGGGGCAAAAATCAGAAATTCCCGTAATTTTGTGGCAAAATTCCAGAAATTTTCTTTATTTTGGGGCAAAAATGCAGGAATTTACCTTATTTTGGGGCAAAATTGCAGAAATTTTCTTTATTTGGGGCAAAATTGCAGAAATTTCACTTATTTTCTGTTTAAAAGGCTGAAACTTCCTTTATTTTGGGGCAAAAAGAGAGAAATTCCCCTTATTTTGGGGCAAAATTGCAGAAATTTCCTTTATTATGCGATAAAATTGCAGAAATTCCACTTATTTTAGGGCAAAATTGCAGAAATTTCACTTATTTCAGAGAAAAAAAGCAAAAATTTTTCTTATTATGGGGCAAAAAGGCAGAAATTTCCCTTATTTTGGGGCAAAATTGCAGAAATTTCACTTATTTCAGGGTAATAAGTCAGAAATTCCCCTTATTTTGGGGCAAAGAGACAGAAATTCCCTTTGTTTTGGAGGAAAAAGACAGAAAATCCACTTATTTAGAAGCAAAAAAGCAGAAATTCCCCTTATTTTGGAGCAAAAATGAAGAAATTTCCCTTTTTTATGGCAACAAGTTATGCATTCCCCTTATTTTCGGGCAAAAAGACAAAAATTCCCCGTATTTTTGAGCAAAATTGCAGAAATTCCCATAATTGTGGGGCAAAAAGGCAGAAATTCCCTATATGTTTGGGGAAAAAGAGAAAAATTCTCTTTATTTTGGGGCAACCCTCAGAAATTCCAAATTTTGGTGCAAAATTCCAGAAATTACCCTTATTTTGCGGCAAAATTGCAGAAATTTCACTTATTTCAGGGTAATGAGTCAGAAATTCCTCTTATTTTGGGGCAAAAAAGAGAGAAATTCCCTTTGTTTTTTGTGAAAAAGACAGAAATTCCATTTATTAGGGGCAAAAAGGCAGAAATTCCCCTTATTTTGGAGCAAAAATGAAGAAATTTCCCTTTTTTGTGGCAAAAAATATACATTATCTTACTTTTGGGATAAAAAGCAGAAATTCCCCGTATTTTGAAGCAAAATTGCAGATATTCTCATAATTTTCGGGCAAAAAGGCAGAAATTCTCCTTAATTTGGCGCAAAAAGACAGAAAATCTTTTTTTTCGGGAGCAAACAGTCAGAAATTCTCCTTATTTTTGGGCAAAATTGCAGAAATTTCCTTTACATCTGGGCAAAATTGCAGAAATTTGACTTATTTCAGGGAAAAAAGACAGAAATTTTCCTTATGTTTGGGCAAAAAGGCAGAAATTCCTAATATTTTGTGGCAAAAATGCAGTAATTCCTTTTATTTTGAGGTGAAAAGGCTGAAATTCCCTTTATTTTGGGGCAAAAAGGCAGAAATTTCCCTTATTTTGTGACAAAATTGCAGAAATTTAACTTATTTCAGGGTAATAAGTCAGAAAATTTCCTTATTTTGGGGCAAAAAAGACAGAAAATCCTTTTGTTTTGGAGGAAAAAGACAGAAATTCCACTTATTTAGAGGGAAAAAAGCAGAAATTCCCCTTATTTTGGAGTAAAAATGAAGAAATTTCCCTTTTTAAACCAAAAAGGTATGCATTCTTTTTATTTACGGGCAAAAAGGCAGAAATTTCCCATATTTTGGAGCAAAATTGCAGAAATTCCCCTAATTTTGGGGCAAAAATGCAAAAATTCCCTATATGTTGGGGCAAAAGACAGAAATTCCCTTTATTTTGTGGCAAAACTTAGAAATTCCACTTATTTTGGGGCAAAATTCCAGAAATTTCCCTTACTCTTGGGCAAAATTGCAGAAATTTCACTTATTTTGGGGCAAAACGGCAGAAATTCTCCTTATTTTGAGGTAAAAAGGCTGAAATTCCCCTTATTTGGGGGCAAAAAAAAAGAAATTTCCCTTATTTTGGGGCAAAATTGCAGAAATTTCACTTATTTCAGGGTAATAAGTCAGAAATTACCCTTATTTTGGGGCAAAAAAGAAAAAAATTCCCTTTGTTTCGGGGGAAATGGCAGAAATTCCACTTACTTAGAGGCAAAAAGGCAGAAATTTCCCTTATTTTGGAGCAAAAATGAAGAAAATTACCTTTTTATGGTAAAAAGTTATGCATTCCCATTATTTTCGGGGAAAAAGGCAGAAATTCCCCTTATTTTGGAGCAAAATTGCAGAAATTCCCCTAATTTTGGGGCAAAAGCCAGAAATTCCCTTTATTTTGGGGCAAAAATCAGATATTCCCCTTATTTTGGGGCAAAATTCCAGAAATTTCCTTTATTTTGGGGCAAAATTGCAGGAATTTACCTTATTTTGAGGCAAAATTGCATGAATTTCCATTATTTGGGGCAAAATTGCAGATATTTCACTTATTTTCAGGTAAATAAGCTGAAATTTCCTTTATTTTGGGGCAAAAAGGGAGAAATTCCCCTTATTTTGGGGCAAAATTGCAGAAATTTCCTCTATTATGCGATAAAATTGCAGAAATTTCACTTCTTTTAGGGTAAAATTGCAGAAATTTCACTTATTTCAGAGAAAAAAAGCAAAAATTTTTCTTATTTTGGGGCAAAAAGGCAGAAATTCCCATTATTTTGTGGCAAAAATGCAGAAATTAACCTTAATTTGGTGTAAAATTGCAGAAATTTCACGTATTTCAGGGCAAAAAGGCAGAAATTTTCATTATTTTGGGGCAAAATTGCAGAAATTTCACTTATTTCAGGGTAATAAGTCAGAAATTCCCCTTATTTTGGGGCAAAAAAGACAGAAATTCCCTTTGTTTTGGGGGAAAAAGACAGAAATTCCACTTATTTAGAGACAAAAAGGCAGAAATTCTTCTTAATTTGGAGCAAAAATGAAGAAATTTCCCTTTTTTATGGCAACAAGTTATGCATTCCCCTTATTTTCTGGCAAAAAGACAGAAATTCCCCGTAATTTGGAGAAAAATTGCAGAAATTCCATTAATTGTGGGGAAAAAGGCAAAAATTCCCTATATGTTGGGGCAAAAAGACAAAAATTCTTCTTATTTTGGGGCAAAACTCAAAAATTCCAAATTTTGGTGCAAAATTCCAGAAATTTCCCTTATTTTGGGGCAAAATTGCAGAAATTTCACTTATTTCAGGGTAATGAGTCAGAAATTTTTTTTATTTTGAGGCAAAAAAGAGAAATTCCCTTTGATTTTTGGGAAAAAGACAGAAATTCCACTTATTTAGAGGCAAAAAGGCAGAAATTCCCATTATTTTGGAGCAAAAATAAAGAAATTACCTTTTTTGTGGCAAAAAATATACATTCACCTTACTTTCGGAATAAAAAGCAGAAATTCCCCGTATTTTGAAGCAAAATTGCAGAAATTCTCATAATTTTCGGGAAAAAAAGGCAGAAATTCTCTTTATTTTGGGGCAAAAAGACAGAAAATCTCCTTTATTCGGGAGCAAACAGTAAGAAATTTTCCTTATTTTGGGGCAAAATTGCAGAAATTTCCTTTACATTGGAGCAAAATTGCAAAAATTTCCCTTATTAAGGGAAAAAATTGCAGAAATTTCCTTTATTTTAGGGCAAAATTGCAGAAATTTTACTTATTTCAGAGAAAAAAAGCAAAAATTTTTCTTATTTTGGGGAAAAAAGGCAGAAATTCCCATTATTTTGGGGCAAAAAAACAGAAATTCACCTTATTTTGTGGTAAAATTGCAGAAATTTCACATATTTCAGGGCAAAAAGAAAGAAATTTTCCTTATCAGGGGCAAAATTGCAGAAATTTCACTTATTTCAGGGTAATAAATCAGAAATTCCCCTTATTTTGGGGCAAAAAAGACAGAAATTCCCTTTGTTTTCGGAGAAAAAGACAGAAATTCCTCTTATCTAGAGGCAAAAAGGCAGAAATTCTGTTTATTTTGGAGCAAAAATGAAGAAATTTCCCTTTTTATGGCAAAAAGGTATTCATTCCCATTATTTTCAGGCAAAAAGGCAGAATTCCCCGTATTTTAAAGCAAAACAGAAGAAATTCCCCTAATTTTGGGGCAAAAGGCAGAAATTCCTTTTATTATGGGGCAAAAATCAGAAATTCCCCTCATTTTTGGGCAAAATTCTAGAAATTTCCTTTTTTTTGGGGGCAAAACTGCAGGAATTTACCTTATTTTGAGGCAAAATTGCAGAAATTTCCCCTATTTGGGGCAAAAATGCAGAAATTTCACTTATTTTCAGGTAAAAAGACTGAAATTTCCTTTATTTTGGGGCAAAAAGGAAGAAATTCACTTTATTTTGGGGCAAAATTGCAGACATTTTCCTAATTATGGAGAAAAATTGCAGAAATTTCCCTTATTTTAGGGCAAAATTGCAGAAATTTCACTTATTTCAGAGAAAAAAAGCAAAATTTTTTCTTATTTTGGGGCAAAAAGGCAGAAATTCTCATTATTTTGTGGCAAAAAGGCAGAAATTCACCTTATTTTGGGTTAAAATTGCAGAAATTTCACAAATTTCAGGGCAAAAAGGCAGAAATTTCCCTTATTTTGGGGCAAAATGGCAGAAATTTCCCTTATTTTGGGGCAAAATTGCAGAAATTTCACTTATTTCTGGGTAATAAGTCAAAAATTCCCCTTATTTTGGGGCAAAAAAGACAGAAATTCCCTTTGTTTTGGGGGAAAAAGACAGAAATTCCACTTATCTACAGGCAAAAAGGCAGAAATTCCCCTTTTTTGGAGCAAAAATGAAGAAATTTCCCTTTTTTTTGGCAAAAAATATACATTCCCCTTACTTTCGGGATAAAAAGCAGAAATTCCCCGCATTTTGAAGCAAAATTGCAGAAATTCTCATAATTTTCGGGCAAAAAGCCAGAAATTCTTTTTATTTTGGGGCAAAAAGACAGAAAATCTCTTTTATTCGGGAGCAAACAGTCAGAAATTCTACTTATTTTGGGGCAAAATTGCAGAAATTTCCTTTACATTGGGGCAAAATTGCAGAAATTTCCATTATTATGGGAAAAAATTGCAGAAATTTACCATATTTTAGGGCAAAATTGCAGAAATTTTACTTATTTCAGAGAAAAAAAGCAAAAATTTTTCTTATTTTGGGGCAAAAAGGCAGAAATTCCCATTATTTTGCTGCAAAAAAACAGAAATTCACCTTATTTTGGGGTAAAATTGCAGAAATTTAACATATTTCAGGGCAAAAAGGCAGAAATTTACCTTATCCTGGGGCAAAATTGCAGAAATTTCACTTATTTCAGGGTAATAAGTCAGAAATTCCCCTTATTTTGGGGCAAAAAAGACAGAAATTTGCTTTGTTTTCGGGGAAAAAGACAGAAATTCCACTTATCTAGAGGCAAAAAGGCAGAAATTCCCCTTATTTTGGAGCAACAATGAAGAAATTTCCCTTTTTATTGCAAAAAGGTATGCATTCCCAATATTTTCAGGCAAAAAGGCAGATATTCCCAGTATTTTGGAGCAAAATTGAAGAAATTCCCCTAATTTTGGGGCAAAAGGCAGAAATTCCCTTTATTTTGGGGCAAAAATCAGAAATTCCCCATATTTTGGGGCAAAATTCTAGAAATTTCCTTTTTTGGGGGCAAAATAGCAGGAATTTACCTTATTTTGGGGCAAAATTGCAGAAATTTCCCTTATTTGGGGCAAAATTGCAGAAATTACATTTATTTTCAGGTAAAGACTGAAATTTCCTTTATTTTGGGGCAAAAATGGAGAAATACCCTTTATTTTAGGGCAAAATTGCAGACATTTTCCTTATTATGGGGAAAAATTGCAGAAATTTCCCTTATTTTAGGGCAAAATTGCAGAAATTTCACTTATTTCAGAGAAAAAAAGCAAAAATTTTTTTTATTTTGGGGCATAAAGGCAGAAATTCACCTTATTTTGGGGTAAAATTGCAGAAATTTCACATATTTCAGGGCAAAAATGCAGAAATTTCCCTTATCCTGGGGCAAAATTGCAGAAATTTCACTTATTTTAGGGTAATAAGTCAGAAAATCCTCTTATTTTTGGCCAAAAAAGACAGAAATTCCCTTTGTTTTGGGGGAAAAAGACAGAAATTCCACTTATCTACAGGCAAAAAGGCAGAAATTCCCCTTTTTTGGAGCAAAAATGAAGAAATTTCCCTTTTTTTGTGGCAAAAAATATACATTCCCCTTACTTTCGGGATAAAAAGCAGAAATTCCCCGCATTTTGAAGCAAAATTGCAGAAATTCTCATAATTTTCGGGGAAAAAGCCAGAAATTCTTTTTATTTTGGGGCAAAAGGACAGAAAATCTCTTTTTTTCGGGAGCAAACAGTCAGAAATTCTACTTATTTAGGGGCAAAATTGCAGAAATTTCCTTTACATTAGGGCAAAATTGCAGAAATTTCCCTTATTATGGGAAAAAATTGCAGAAATTTACCATATTTTAGGGCAAAATTGCAGAAATTTTACTTATTTCAGAGAAAAAAAGCAAAAATTTTTCTTATTTTGGGGCAAAAAGGCAGAAATTCCCATTATTTTGCTGCAAAAAAACAGAAATTCACCTTATTTTGGGGTAAAATTGCAGAAATTTAACATATTTCAGGGCAAAAAGGCAGAAATTTACCTTATCCTGGGGCAAAATTGCAGAAATTTCACTTATTTCAGGGTAATAAGTCAGAAATTCCCCTTATTTTGGGGCAAAAAAGCCAGAAATTCGCTTTGTTTTCGGGGAAAAAGACAGAAATTCCACTTATCTAGAGGCAAAAAGGCAGAAATTCCCCTTATTTTGGAGCAACAATGAAGAAATTTCCCTTTTTATTGCAAAAAGGTATGCATTCCCAATATTTTCAGGCAAAAAGGCAGATATTCCCAGTATTTTGGAGCAAAATTGAAGAAATTCCCCTAATTTTGGGGCAAAAGGCAGAAATTCCCTTTATTTTGGGGCAAAAATCAGAAATTCCCCATATTTTGGGGCAAAATTCTAGAAATTTCCTTTTTGGGGGGCAAAATTGCAGGAATTTACCTTATTTTGGGGTAAAATTGCAGAAATTTCCCTTATTTGGGGCAAAATTGTAGAAATTACATTTATTTTCAGGTAAAAAGACTGAAATTTCCTTTATTTTGGGGCAAAAATGGAGAAATACCCTTTATTTTAGGGCAAAATTGCAGACATTTTCCTTATTATGGGGAAAAATTGCAGAAATTTCCCTTATTTTAGGGCAAAATTGCAGAAATTTCACTTATTTCAGAGAAAAAAAGCAAAATTTTTTTTTATTTTGGGGCAAAAAGTCAGAAATTCACCTTATTTTGGGGTAAAATTGCAGAAATTTCACATATTTCAGGGCAAAAAAGCAGAAATTTCCCTTATCCTGGGGCAAAATTGCAGAAATTTTACTTATTTTAGGGTAATAAGTCAGAAAATCCTCTTATTTTGGGCCAAAAAAGACAGAAATTCCCTTTGGTTTGGGGGAAATAGACAGAAATTCCACTTATTTAGAGGCAAAAAGGCAGAAATTCTTATTTTGGAGCAATAATGAAGAAATTTTCCTTTTTTATGGCAACAAGTTATACATTCCCCTTATTTTCAAGCAAAAAGACAGAAATTTCCCGTATTTTGGAGCAAAATTGCAGAAATTCCCCTAATTGTGGGGCAAAAAGGCAGAAATTCCCTATATGTTGGGGCAAAAAGACAAAAATTCTCCTTATTTTGGGGCAAAACTCAGAAATTCCACTTATTTTGGTGCAAAATTCCAGAAATTTCCCTTATTTTGGGGCAAAATTGCAGAAATTTCACTTATTTTGGGGCAAAATTGCAGAAATTTCACTTATTTCAGGGAAAAAAGGCAGAAATTATACTTATTTTGGGGCAAAAATTCAGAAATTCCTAATATTTTGTGCCAAAATTCAGAAATTCCCTTTATTTTGAGGTAAAAATTCTGAAATTCCCCTTATTTGGGGGCAAGAAGGCAGAAATTTCCTTTATTTTGGGGCAAAATTGCAGAAATTTCACTTATTTCAGGGTAATGAGTCAGAAATTCCTTTTATTTTGGGGCAAAAAAGAGAGAAATTCCCTTTGATTTTTAGGAAAAAGACAGAAATTCCACTTATTTAGAGGCAAAAAGGCAGAAATTCCCCTTATTTTGGAGCAAAAATGAAGAAATTTCCCTTTTTTGTGGCAAAAAATATACATTTCTCTTACTTTTGGGATAAAAAGCAGAAATTCCCCGTATTTTGAAGCAAAATTGCAGAAATTCTCATAATTTTTGGGAAAAAGGCAGAAATTCTCCTTATTTTGGGGCAAAAAGACAAAAAATCTCCTTTTTTCGGGAGCAAACAGTCAGAAATTTTCCTTATTTTAAGGCAGAATTGCAGAAATTTCCTTTACATTGGGGCAAAATTGCAGAAATTTCCTTTATTAAGGGAAAAATTGCAGAAATTTCCCTTATTTTAGGGCAAAATTGCAGAAACTTTACTTATTTCAGAGAAAAAAAGCAAAAATTTTTCTTATTTTGGGGCAAAAAGGCAGAAATTCCCATTATTTTGGGGCAAAAAAACAGTAATTCAACTTATTTTGGGGTAAAATTGCAGAAATTTCACATATTTATGGGCAAAAAGTCAGAAATTTTCCTTATTCTGGGGCAAATTTTCAGAAATTTCACTTATTTCAGGGTAATAAGTCAGAAATTCCCCTTATTTTGGGGCAAAAAAGACAGAAATTCCCTTTGTTTTGGGGAGAAAAGACAGAAATTACACTTATCTACTGGCAAAAAGGCAGAAATTCCCCTTATTTTGGAGCAAAAATGAAGAAATTTCCCTTTTTATGGCAAAAAGGTATTCATTCCCATTATTTTCAGGCAAAAAGGCAGAATTCCCCGTATTTTAAAGCAAAACAGAAGAAATTCCCCTAATTTTGGGGCAAAAGGCAGAAATTCCTTTTATTATGGGGCAAAAATCAGAAATTCCCCTCATTTTTGGGCAAAATTCTAGAAATTTCCTTTTTTTTGGGGGCAAAACTGCAGGAATTTACCTTATTTTGAGGCAAAATTGCAGAAATTTCCCCTATTTGGGGCAAAAATGCAGAAATTTCACTTATTTTCAGGTAAAAAGACTGAAATTTCCTTTATTTTGGGGCAAAAAGGAAGAAATTCACTTTATTTTGGGGCAAAATTGCAGACATTTTCCTAATTATGGAGAAAAATTGCAGAAATTTCCCTTATTTTAGGGCAAAATTGCAGAAATTTCACTTATTTCAGAGAAAAAAAGCAAAATTTTTTCTTATTTTGGGGCAAAAAGGCAGAAATTCTCATTATTTTGTGGCAAAAAGGCAGAAATTCACCTTATTTTGGGTTAAAATTGCAGAAATTTCACAAATTTCAGGGCAAAAAGGCAGAAATTTCCCTTATTTTGGGGCAAAATGGCAGAAATTTCCCTTATTTTGGGGCAAAATTGCAGAAATTTCACTTATTTCTGGGTAATAAGTCAAAAATTCCCCTTATTTTGGGGCAAAAAAGACAGAAATTCCCTTTGTTTCGGGGGAAAAAGACAGAAATTCCACTTATCTACAGGCAAAAAGGCAGAAATTCCCCTTTTTTGGAGCAAAAATGAAGAAATTTCCCTTTTTTTTGGCAAAAAATATACATTCCCCTTACTTTCGGGATAAAAAGCAGAAATTCCCCGCATTTTGAAGCAAAATTGCAGAAATTCTCATAATTTTCGGGCAAAAAGCCAGAAATTCTTTTTATTTTGGGGCAAAAAGACAGAAAATCTCTTTTATTCGGGAGCAAACAGTCAGAAATTCTACTTATTTTGGGGCAAAATTGCAGAAATTTCCTTTACATTGGGGCAAAATTGCAGAAATTTCCATTATTATGGGAAAAAATTGCAGAAATTTACCATATTTTAGGGCAAAATTGCAGAAATTTTACTTATTTCAGAGAAAAAAAGCAAAAATTTTTCTTATTTTGGGGCAAAAAGGCAGAAATTCCCATTATTTTGCTGCAAAAAAACAGAAATTCACCTTATTTTGGGGTAAAATTGCAGAAATTTAACATATTTCAGGGCAAAAAGGCAGAAATTTACCTTATCCTGGGGCAAAATTGCAGAAATTTCACTTATTTCAGGGTAATAAGTCAGAAATTCCCCTTATTTTGGGGCAAAAAAGACAGAAATTTGCTTTGTTTTCGGGGAAAAAGACAGAAATTCCACTTATCTAGAGGCAAAAAGGCAGAAATTCCCCTTATTTTGGAGCAACAATGAAGAAATTTCCCTTTTTATTGCAAAAAGGTATGCATTCCCAATATTTTCAGGCAAAAAGGCAGATATTCCCAGTATTTTGGAGCAAAATTGAAGAAATTCCCCTAATTTTGGGGCAAAAGGCAGAAATTCCCTTTATTTTGGGGCAAAAATCAGAAATTCCCCATATTTTGGGGCAAAATTCTAGAAATTTCCTTTTTTGGGGGCAAAATAGCAGGAATTTACCTTATTTTGGGGCAAAATTGCAGAAATTTCCCTTATTTGGGGCAAAATTGCAGAAATTACATTTATTTTCAGGTAAAGACTGAAATTTCCTTTATTTTGGGGCAAAAATGGAGAAATACCCTTTATTTTAGGGCAAAATTGCAGACATTTTCCTTATTATGGGGAAAAATTGCAGAAATTTCCCTTATTTTAGGGCAAAATTGCAGAAATTTCACTTATTTCAGAGAAAAAAAGCAAAAATTTTTTTTATTTTGGGGCATAAAGGCAGAAATTCACCTTATTTTGGGGTAAAATTGCAGAAATTTCACATATTTCAGGGCAAAAATGCAGAAATTTCCCTTATCCTGGGGCAAAATTGCAGAAATTTCACTTATTTTAGGGTAATAAGTCAGAAAATCCTCTTATTTTTGGCCAAAAAAGACAGAAATTCCCTTTGTTTTGGGGGAAAAAGACAGAAATTCCACTTATCTACAGGCAAAAAGGCAGAAATTCCCCTTTTTTGGAGCAAAAATGAAGAAATTTCCCTTTTTTTGTGGCAAAAAATATACATTCCCCTTACTTTCGGGATAAAAAGCAGAAATTCCCCGCATTTTGAAGCAAAATTGCAGAAATTCTCATAATTTTCGGGGAAAAAGCCAGAAATTCTTTTTATTTTGGGGCAAAAGGACAGAAAATCTCTTTTTTTCGGGAGCAAACAGTCAGAAATTCTACTTATTTAGGGGCAAAATTGCAGAAATTTCCTTTACATTGGGGCAAAATTGCAGAAATTTCCCTTATTATGGGAAAAAATTGCAGAAATTTACCATATTTTAGGGCAAAATTGCAGAAATTTTACTTATTTCAGAGAAAAAAAGCAAAAATTTTTCTTATTTTGGGGCAAAAAGGCAGAAATTCCCATTATTTTGCTGCAAAAAAACAGAAATTCACCTTATTTTGGGGTAAAATTGCAGAAATTTAACATATTTCAGGGCAAAAAGGCAGAAATTTACCTTATCCTGGGGCAAAATTGCAGAAATTTCACTTATTTCAGGGTAATAAGTCAGAAATTCCCCTTATTTTGGGGCAAAAAAGCCAGAAATTCGCTTTGTTTTCGGGGAAAAAGACAGAAATTCCACTTATCTAGAGGCAAAAAGGCAGAAATTCCCCTTATTTTGGAGCAACAATGAAGAAATTTCCCTTTTTATTGCAAAAAGGTATGCATTCCCAATATTTTCAGGCAAAAAGGCAGATATTCCCAGTATTTTGGAGCAAAATTGAAGAAATTCCCCTAATTTTGGGGCAAAAGGCAGAAATTCCCTTTATTTTGGGGCAAAAATCAGAAATTCCCCATATTTTGGGGCAAAATTCTAGAAATTTCCTTTTTGGGGGGCAAAATTGCAGGAATTTACCTTATTTTGGGGTAAAATTGCAGAAATTTCCCTTATTTGGGGCAAAATTGCAGAAATTACATTTATTTTCAGGTAAAAAGACTGAAATTTCCTTTATTTTGGGGCAAAAATGGAGAAATACCCTTTATTTTAGGGCAAAATTGCAGACATTTTCCTTATTATGGGGAAAAATTGCAGAAATTTCCCTTATTTTAGGGCAAAATTGCAGAAATTTCACTTATTTCAGAGAAAAAAAGCAAAAATTTTTTTTATTTTGGGGCAAAAAGTCAGAAATTCACCTTATTTTGGGGTAAAATTGCAGAAATTTCACATATTTCAGGGCAAAAAAGCAGAAATTTCCCTTATCCTGGGGCAAAATTGCAGAAATTTTACTTATTTTAGGGTAATAAGTCAGAAAATCCTCTTATTTTGGGCCAAAAAAGACAGAAATTCCCTTTGGTTTGGGGGAAATAGACAGAAATTCCACTTATTTAGAGGCAAAAAGGCAGAAATTCTTATTTTGGAGCAATAATGAAGAAATTTTCCTTTTTTATGGCAACAAGTTATACATTCCCCTTATTTTCAAGCAAAAAGACAGAAATTTCCCGTATTTTGGAGCAAAATTGCAGAAATTCCCCTAATTGTGGGGCAAAAAGGCAGAAATTCCCTATATGTTGGGGCAAAAAGACAAAAATTCTCCTTATTTTGGGGCAAAACTCAGAAATTCCACTTATTTTGGTGCAAAATTCCAGAAATTTCCCTTATTTTGGGGCAAAATTGCAGAAATTTCACTTATTTTGGGGCAAAATTGCAGAAATTTCACTTATTTCAGGGAAAAAAGGCAGAAATTATACTTATTTTGGGGCAAAAATTCAGAAATTCCTAATATTTTGTGCCAAAATTCAGAAATTCCCTTTATTTTGAGGTAAAAATTCTGAAATTCCCCTTATTTGGGGGCAAGAAGGCAGAAATTTCCTTTATTTTGGGGCAAAATTGCAGAAATTTCACTTATTTCAGGGTAATGAGTCAGAAATTCCTTTTATTTTGGGGCAAAAAAGAGAGAAATTCCCTTTGATTTTTAGGAAAAAGACAGAAATTCCACTTATTTAGAGGCAAAAAGGCAGAAATTCCCCTTATTTTGGAGCAAAAATGAAGAAATTTCCCTTTTTTGTGGCAAAAAATATACATTTCTCTTACTTTTGGGATAAAAAGCAGAAATTCCCCGTATTTTGAAGCAAAATTGCAGAAATTCTCATAATTTTTGGGAAAAAGGCAGAAATTCTCCTTATTTTGGGGCAAAAAGACAAAAAATCTCCTTTTTTCGGGAGCAAACAGTCAGAAATTTTCCTTATTTTAAGGCAGAATTGCAGAAATTTCCTTTACATTGGGGCAAAATTGCAGAAATTTCCTTTATTAAGGGAAAAATTGCAGAAATTTCCCTTATTTTAGGGCAAAATTGCAGAAACTTTACTTATTTCAGAGAAAAAAAGCAAAAATTTTTCTTATTTTGGGGCAAAAAGGCAGAAATTCCCATTATTTTGGGGCAAAAAAACAGTAATTCAACTTATTTTGGGGTAAAATTGCAGAAATTTCACATATTTAT
Organism: Micromys minutus; assembly: GCF_963924665.1. Classification (NCBI taxonomy): domain Eukaryota; kingdom Metazoa; phylum Chordata; class Mammalia; order Rodentia; family Muridae; genus Micromys; species Micromys minutus. The sequence goes on along the minus strand of NW_027667729.1, from coordinate 436,418 downwards.
GGGCAAAAAGTCAGAAATTTTCCTTATTCTGGGGCAAATTTTCAGAAATTTCACTTATTTCAGGGTAATAAGTCAGAAATTCCCCTTATTTTGGGGCAAAAAAGACAGAAATTCCCTTTGTTTTGGGGAGAAAAGACAGAAATTACACTTATCTACTGGCAAAAAGGCAGAAATTCCCCTTATTTTGGAGCAAAAATGAAGAAATTTCCCTTTTTATGGCAAAAAGGTATTCATTCCCATTATTTTCAGGCAAAAAGGCAGAATTCCCCGTATTTTAAAGCAAAACAGAAGAAATTCCCCTAATTTTGGGGCAAAAGGCAGAAATTCCTTTTATTATGGGGCAAAAATCAGAAATTCCCCTCATTTTTGGGCAAAATTCTAGAAATTTCCTTTTTTTTGGGGGCAAAACTGCAGGAATTTACCTTATTTTGAGGCAAAATTGCAGAAATTTCCCCTATTTGGGGCAAAAATGCAGAAATTTCACTTATTTTCAGGTAAAAAGACTGAAATTTCCTTTATTTTGGGGCAAAAAGGAAGAAATTCACTTTATTTTGGGGCAAAATTGCAGACATTTTCCTAATTATGGAGAAAAATTGCAGAAATTTCCCTTATTTTAGGGCAAAATTGCAGAAATTTCACTTATTTCAGAGAAAAAAAGCAAAATTTTTTCTTATTTTGGGGCAAAAAGGCAGAAATTCTCATTATTTTGTGGCAAAAAGGCAGAAATTCACCTTATTTTGGGTTAAAATTGCAGAAATTTCACAAATTTCAGGGCAAAAAGGCAGAAATTTCCCTTATTTTGGGGCAAAATGGCAGAAATTTCCCTTATTTTGGGGCAAAATTGCAGAAATTTCACTTATTTCTGGGTAATAAGTCAAAAATTCCCCTTATTTTGGGGCAAAAAAGACAGAAATTCCCTTTGTTTCGGGGGAAAAAGACAGAAATTCCACTTATCTACAGGCAAAAAGGCAGAAATTCCCCTTTTTTGGAGCAAAAATGAAGAAATTTCCCTTTTTTTTGGCAAAAAATATACATTCCCCTTACTTTCGGGATAAAAAGCAGAAATTCCCCGCATTTTGAAGCAAAATTGCAGAAATTCTCATAATTTTCGGGCAAAAAGCCAGAAATTCTTTTTATTTTGGGGCAAAAAGACAGAAAATCTCTTTTATTCGGGAGCAAACAGTCAGAAATTCTACTTATTTTGGGGCAAAATTGCAGAAATTTCCTTTACATTGGGGCAAAATTGCAGAAATTTCCATTATTATGGGAAAAAATTGCAGAAATTTACCATATTTTAGGGCAAAATTGCAGAAATTTTACTTATTTCAGAGAAAAAAAGCAAAAATTTTTCTTATTTTGGGGCAAAAAGGCAGAAATTCCCATTATTTTGCTGCAAAAAAACAGAAATTCACCTTATTTTGGGGTAAAATTGCAGAAATTTAACATATTTCAGGGCAAAAAGGCAGAAATTTACCTTATCCTGGGGCAAAATTGCAGAAATTTCACTTATTTCAGGGTAATAAGTCAGAAATTCCCCTTATTTTGGGGCAAAAAAGACAGAAATTTGCTTTGTTTTCGGGGAAAAAGACAGAAATTCCACTTATCTAGAGGCAAAAAGGCAGAAATTCCCCTTATTTTGGAGCAACAATGAAGAAATTTCCCTTTTTATTGCAAAAAGGTATGCATTCCCAATATTTTCAGGCAAAAAGGCAGATATTCCCAGTATTTTGGAGCAAAATTGAAGAAATTCCCCTAATTTTGGGGCAAAAGGCAGAAATTCCCTTTATTTTGGGGCAAAAATCAGAAATTCCCCATATTTTGGGGCAAAATTCTAGAAATTTCCTTTTTTGGGGGCAAAATAGCAGGAATTTACCTTATTTTGGGGCAAAATTGCAGAAATTTCCCTTATTTGGGGCAAAATTGCAGAAATTACATTTATTTTCAGGTAAAGACTGAAATTTCCTTTATTTTGGGGCAAAAATGGAGAAATACCCTTTATTTTAGGGCAAAATTGCAGACATTTTCCTTATTATGGGGAAAAATTGCAGAAATTTCCCTTATTTTAGGGCAAAATTGCAGAAATTTCACTTATTTCAGAGAAAAAAAGCAAAAATTTTTTTTATTTTGGGGCATAAAGGCAGAAATTCACCTTATTTTGGGGTAAAATTGCAGAAATTTCACATATTTCAGGGCAAAAATGCAGAAATTTCCCTTATCCTGGGGCAAAATTGCAGAAATTTCACTTATTTTAGGGTAATAAGTCAGAAAATCCTCTTATTTTTGGCCAAAAAAGACAGAAATTCCCTTTGTTTTGGGGGAAAAAGACAGAAATTCCACTTATCTACAGGCAAAAAGGCAGAAATTCCCCTTTTTTGGAGCAAAAATGAAGAAATTTCCCTTTTTTTGTGGCAAAAAATATACATTCCCCTTACTTTCGGGATAAAAAGCAGAAATTCCCCGCATTTTGAAGCAAAATTGCAGAAATTCTCATAATTTTCGGGGAAAAAGCCAGAAATTCTTTTTATTTTGGGGCAAAAGGACAGAAAATCTCTTTTTTTCGGGAGCAAACAGTCAGAAATTCTACTTATTTAGGGGCAAAATTGCAGAAATTTCCTTTACATTGGGGCAAAATTGCAGAAATTTCCCTTATTATGGGAAAAAATTGCAGAAATTTACCATATTTTAGGGCAAAATTGCAGAAATTTTACTTATTTCAGAGAAAAAAAGCAAAAATTTTTCTTATTTTGGGGCAAAAAGGCAGAAATTCCCATTATTTTGCTGCAAAAAAACAGAAATTCACCTTATTTTGGGGTAAAATTGCAGAAATTTAACATATTTCAGGGCAAAAAGGCAGAAATTTACCTTATCCTGGGGCAAAATTGCAGAAATTTCACTTATTTCAGGGTAATAAGTCAGAAATTCCCCTTATTTTGGGGCAAAAAAGCCAGAAATTCGCTTTGTTTTCGGGGAAAAAGACAGAAATTCCACTTATCTAGAGGCAAAAAGGCAGAAATTCCCCTTATTTTGGAGCAACAATGAAGAAATTTCCCTTTTTATTGCAAAAAGGTATGCATTCCCAATATTTTCAGGCAAAAAGGCAGATATTCCCAGTATTTTGGAGCAAAATTGAAGAAATTCCCCTAATTTTGGGGCAAAAGGCAGAAATTCCCTTTATTTTGGGGCAAAAATCAGAAATTCCCCATATTTTGGGGCAAAATTCTAGAAATTTCCTTTTTTGGGGGCAAAATTGCAGGAATTTACCTTATTTTGGGGTAAAATTGCAGAAATTTCCCTTATTTGGGGCAAAATTGCAGAAATTACATTTATTTTCAGGTAAAAAGACTGAAATTTCCTTTATTTTGGGGCAAAAATGGAGAAATACCCTTTATTTTAGGGCAAAATTGCAGACATTTTCCTTATTATGGGGAAAAATTGCAGAAATTTCCCTTATTTTAGGGCAAAATTGCAGAAATTTCACTTATTTCAGAGAAAAAAAGCAAAAATTTTTTTTATTTTGGGGCAAAAAGTCAGAAATTCACCTTATTTTGGGGTAAAATTGCAGAAATTTCACATATTTCAGGGCAAAAAAGCAGAAATTTCCCTTATCCTGGGGCAAAATTGCAGAAATTTTACTTATTTTAGGGTAATAAGTCAGAAAATCCTCTTATTTTGGGCCAAAAAAGACAGAAATTCCCTTTGGTTTGGGGGAAATAGACAGAAATTCCACTTATTTAGAGGCAAAAAGGCAGAAATTCTTATTTTGGAGCAATAATGAAGAAATTTTCCTTTTTTATGGCAACAAGTTATACATTCCCCTTATTTTCAAGCAAAAAGACAGAAATTTCCCGTATTTTGGAGCAAAATTGCAGAAATTCCCCTAATTGTGGGGCAAAAAGGCAGAAATTCCCTATATGTTGGGGCAAAAAGACAAAAATTCTCCTTATTTTGGGGCAAAACTCAGAAATTCCACTTATTTTGGTGCAAAATTCCAGAAATTTCCCTTATTTTGGGGCAAAATTGCAGAAATTTCACTTATTTTGGGGCAAAATTGCAGAAATTTCACTTATTTCAGGGAAAAAAGGCAGAAATTATACTTATTTTGGGGCAAAAATTCAGAAATTCCTAATATTTTGTGCCAAAATTCAGAAATTCCCTTTATTTTGAGGTAAAAATTCTGAAATTCCCCTTATTTGGGGGCAAGAAGGCAGAAATTTCCTTTATTTTGGGGCAAAATTGCAGAAATTTCACTTATTTCAGGGTAATGAGTCAGAAATTCCTTTTATTTTGGGGCAAAAAAGAGAGAAATTCCCTTTGATTTTTAGGAAAAAGACAGAAATTCCACTTATTTAGAGGCAAAAAGGCAGAAATTCCCCTTATTTTGGAGCAAAAATGAAGAAATTTCCCTTTTTTGTGGCAAAAAATATACATTTCTCTTACTTTTGGGATAAAAAGCAGAAATTCCCCGTATTTTGAAGCAAAATTGCAGAAATTCTCATAATTTTTGGGAAAAAGGCAGAAATTCTCCTTATTTTGGGGCAAAAAGACAAAAAATCTCCTTTTTTCGGGAGCAAACAGTCAGAAATTTTCCTTATTTTAAGGCAGAATTGCAGAAATTTCCTTTACATTGGGGCAAAATTGCAGAAATTTCCTTTATTAAGGGAAAAATTGCAGAAATTTCCCTTATTTTAGGGCAAAATTGCAGAAACTTTACTTATTTCAGAGAAAAAAAGCAAAAATTTTTCTTATTTTGGGGCAAAAAGGCAGAAATTCCCATTATTTTGGGGCAAAAAAACAGTAATTCAACTTATTTTGGGGTAAAATTGCAGAAATTTCACATATTTATGGGCAAAAAGTCAGAAATTTTCCTTATTCTGGGGCAAATTTTCAGAAATTTCACTTATTTCAGGGTAATAAGTCAGAAATTCCCCTTATTTTGGGGCAAAAAAGACAGAAATTCCCTTTGTTTTGGGGAGAAAAGACAGAAATTACACTTATCTACTGGCAAAAAGGCAGAAATTCCCCTTATTTTGGAGCAAAAATGAAGAAATTTCCCTCTTTATGGCAAAAAGGTATGCATTCCCATTATTTTTAGGCAAAAAAGCAGAAATTCCCCGTATTTTGGAGCAAAATTGAAGAAATTCCCCTAATTTTGTGGCAAAAGGCAGAAATTCTTTTATTTTGGGGCAAAAAATCAGAAATTCCCCTTATTTTTCGACAAAATTCTAGAAATTTCCTATTTTGGGGGGCAAAATTGCAGGAATTTACCTTATTTTTGGCCAAAATTGCAGAAATTTCCCTTATTTGGGGCAAAATTGCAGAAATTTCACTTATTTTCAGGTAAAAAGACTGAAATTTCCTTTATTTTGGGGCAAAAAGGGAGAAATTCTCTTTATTTTGGGGCAAAATTGCAGACATTTTCCTTATTATGGAAAAAAATTGCAGAAATTTCCTTTATTTTAGGGCAAAATTGCAGAAATTTCACTTATTTCAGAGAAAAAAACCAAAAATTTTTTTTATTTTGGGGCAAAAAGGCAGAAATTCTCATTATTTTGGGGCCAAAAGGCAGAAATTCACCTTATTTTGGGGTAAAATTGCAGAAATTTCACATAATTCAGGGCAAAAAGGCAGAAATTTCTTTTATCCTTGGGCAAAATTGCATAAATTTTACTTATTATAGGGTAATAAGTTAGAAAATCCCCTTATTGTGGGGCAAAAAAGACAGAAATTTCCTTCGGTTTGGAGGAAAAAGACAGAAATTCCACATATTTAGAGGCAAAAAGGCAGAAATTCTCTTTATTTTGGAGCAAAAATGAAGAAATTTCCCTTTTTTATAGCAACAAGTTATGCATTCCCCTTATTTTCGGGCAAAAAGACAGAAATTTCCTGTATTTTGGAGCAAAATTGCAGAAATTCCCCTAATTGGGGGGCAAAAAGGCAGAAATTCCCTATATGTTGGGGCAAAAAGCAAAAATTCTCCTTATTTTGAAAGCAAAACTCAGAAATTCCACTTATTTTGGTGCAAAATTCCAGAACTTTCCCTTTTTTTGGGGCAAAATTGCAGAAATTTCACTTATTTTGTGGCAAAATTGCAGAAATTTCACTTATTTCAGGGAAAAAAGGCAGAAATTATACTTATTTTGGGGCAAAAATGCAGAAATTCCTAATATTTTGTGCCAAAATTTAGAAATTCCCCTTATTTTGAGGTAAAAATGCTGAAATTCCCCTTATTTGGGGGCAAAAATGCAGAAATTTCCCTTATTTTGGGGCAAAATTGCAGAAATTTCACTTATTTCAGGGTAATGAGTCAGAAATTCCTTTTATTTTGGGGCAAAAAAGAAAGAAATTCTTTTTGATTTTTGGGAAAAAGACAAAAATTCCACTTATCTACAGGCAAAAAGGCAGAAATTCCCCTTATTTTGGAGCAAAAATGAAGAAATTTCCCTTTTTTGTGGCAAAAAATATACATTCCCCTTACTTTCGGGATAAAAAGCAGAAATTCCCCGTATTTTGAAGCAAAATTGCAGAAATTCTCATAATTTTCAGGCAAAATAGCAGAAATTCTCCTTATTTTGTTGCAAAAAGACAGAAAATCTCTTTTTCTCGGGAGCAAACAGTCAGAAATTCTACTTATTTTGGGGCAAAATTGCAGAAATTTCCTTTACATTGGGGCAAAATTGCAGAAATTTCCCTTATTAAGGGAAAAAATTGCAGAAATTTCTCTTATTTTAGGGCAAAATTGCAGAAATTTTACTTATTACAGAGAAAAAAAGCAAAAATTTTTCTTATTTTGGGGCAAAAAGGCAGAAATTCCCATTATTTTGGGGCAAAAAAACAGAAAATCACCTTATTTTGGGGTAAAATTGCAGAAATTTCACATATTTCAGAGAAAAAGGGCAGAAATTTACCTTATCCTGGGGCAAAATTGCAGAAATTTCACTTATTTCAGGGTAATAAGTCAGAAATTCCCCTTATTTTGGGGCAAAAAAGACAGAAATTCGCTTTGTTTTCGGGAAAAAGACAGAAATTCCACTTATCTAGAGTCAAAAAGGCAGAAATTCCCCTTATTTCGGAGCAAAAATGAAGAAATTTCCCTTTTTATGGCAAAAAGGTATGCATTCCCAATATTTTCAGGCATAAAGGCAGAAATTCCCCGTATTTTGGAGCAAAATTGCAGAAATTCCCCTAATTTTGGGGCAAAAGGCAGAAATTTCCTTTATTTTGGGGCAAAAATCAGAAATTCCCCTTATTTTGGTGCAAAATTCAAGAATTTTTTTTTTATTTTGTGGCAAAATTGCAGGAATTTACCTTATTTTGGGGCAAAACTGCAGAAATTTCCCTTATTTGGGGCAAAATTGCAGAAATTTCACTTATTTTCTGGTAAAAGACTGAAATTTCCTTTATTTTGGGCAAAAATGGAGAAATACCCTTTATTTTAGGGCAAAATTGCAGACATTTTCCTTATTATGGGGAAAAATTGCAGAAATTTCCCTTATTTCAGAGAAAAAAAGCAAAATTTTTTTTTTATTTTGGGGCAAAAAGGCAGAAATTCTCATTATTTTGGGGCAAAAAGTCAGAAATTCACCTTATTTTGGGGTAAAATTGCAGAAATTTCACATATTTCAGGGCAAAAAGGCAGAAATTAACCTTATCCTGGGGCAAAATTGCAGAAATTTAACTTATTTTAGGGTAATAAGTCAGAAAATCCCCTTATTTTGGGGCAAAAAAAAGACAGAAATTCCCTTTGGTTTGGGGGAAAAAAACAGAAATTCCACTTATTTAGAGGCAAAAAAGCAGAAATTCTCCTTATTTTGGAGCAAAAATGAAGAAATTTCCCTTTTTTATGGAAACAAGTTATGCATTCCCCTTATTTTCGGGCAAAAAGACAGAAATTTCCCGTATTTTGGAGCAAAATTGCAGAAATTCCCCTAATTGTGGGGCAAATAGGCAGAAATTCCCTATATGTTGCGGCAAAATACAAAAATTCTCCTTATTTTGGGGCAAAACACAGAAATTCCACTTATTTTGGTGCAAAATTCCAGAAATTTCACTTATTTTGGGGCAAAATTGCAGAAATTTCACTTATTTTAGGGCAAAATTGCAGAAATTTCACTTATTTCAGGGAAAAAAGGTAGAAATTATAATTATTTTGGGGCAAAAATGCAGAAATTCCTAATATTTTGTGCCAAAATTCAGAAATTCCCTTTATTTTGAGGTAAAAATTCTGAAATTCCCCTTATTTGGTGGCAAGAAGGCAAAAATTTCACTTATTTCAGGGTAATGAGTCAGAAATTCCTTTTATTTTGGGGCAAAAAAGAGAGAAATTCCCTTTGATTTTTGGGAAAAAGACAGAAATTCCACTTATTATAGGCAAAAATGCAGAAATTCCCCTTATTTTGGAGCAAAAATGAAGAAATTTCCCTTTTTTGTGGCAAAAAATATACATTCCCCTTACTTTCGGGATAAAAAGCAGAAATTCCCCGTATTTTGATGCAAAATTGAAAAAATTCTCATAATTTTCGGACAAAAATGCACAAATTCTCCTTATTTTGGGGCAAAAAGACAGAAAATCTCCTTTTTTCGGGAGCAAACAGTCAGAAATTCTCCTTATTTTGGGGCAAAATTGCAGAAATTTCCTTTACATTGGGGCAAAATTGCAGAAATTTCCCTTATTAAGGGAAAAATTGCAGAAATTTCCCTTATTAAGGGAAAAATTGCAGAAATTTCCCTTATTTTAGGGCAAAATTGCAGAAATTTTACTTATTTCAGAGAAAAAAAGCAAAAATTTTTCTTATTTTGGGGCAAAAAGGCAGAAATTCCCATTATTTTGGGGCAAAAAACAGAAATTCACCTTATTTTGGGGTAAAATTGCAGAAATTTCACATATTTATGGGCAAAAAGGCAGAAATTTTCCTTATTCTGGGGCAAAATTTCAGAAATTTCACTTATTTCAGGGTAATAAGTCAGAAATTCCCTTTATTTTTGGGCAAAAAAGACAGAAATTCCCTTTGTTTTGAGGGAAAAAGACAGAAATTCCACTTATCTACAGGCAAAAAGGCAGAAATTCCCCTTATTTTGGAGCAAAAATGAAGAAATTTCCCTTTTTATGTCAAAAAGGTATGCATTCCCATTATTTTCAGGCAAAAAAGCAGAAATACCCCGTATTTTGGAGAGAAATTGAAGAAATTCCCCTAATTTTGGGGCAAAAGGCAGAAATTCTTTTATTTTGGGGCAAAAATCAGAAATTCCCCTTATTTTGGGACAAAATTCTAGAAATTTCCTATTTTGGGGGGCAAAATTGCAGGAATTTACCTTATTTTTGGCCAAAATTGCAGAAATTTCCCTTATTTGGGGCAAAATTGCAGAAATTTCACTTATTTTCAGGTAAAAAGACTGAAATTTCCTTTATTTTGGGGCAAAAAGGGAGAAATTCTCTTTATTTTGGGGCAAAATTGCAGACATTTTCCTTAGTATGGGGAAAAATTGCAGAAATTTCCCTTATTTTAGGGCAAAATTGCAGAAATTTCACTTATTTCATAGAAAAAAAGAAAATTTTTTTTTATTTTGGGGCAAAAAGGCAGAAATTCTCATTATTTTGTGTCAAAAAGGCAGAAATTCACCTTATTTTGGGGTAAAATTGCAGAAATTTTACATATTTCAGGGCAAAAATGCAGAAATTTCTCTTATTTTGGGGCAAAATTGCAGAAATTTCACTTATTTTAGGGTAATAAGTCAGAAAATTTCCTTATTTTGGGGCAAAAAATACAGAAATTCCCTTTGTTTTGGGGGAAAAGACAGAAATTCCACTTATTTAGAGGCCAAAATGCAGAAATTCCCCTTATTTTGGAGCAAAAATGAAGAAATTTCCGTTTTTTATGGCAACAAGTTATGCATTCCCCTTATTTTCGGGCAAAAAAACAGAAATTCCCTGTATTTTAGAGCAAAATTGCAGAAATGCCCCTAATTGTGGGGCAAAAAGGCAGAAATTCCCTATATGTTGGGGCAAAAAGACAAAAATTCTCCTTATTTTGGGGCAAAACTCAGAAATTCCACTTATTTTGGTGCAAAATTCCAGAAATTTCCATTATTTTGGGGCAAAATTGCCGAAATTTCCTTTATTTTGGGGCAAAATTGCAGAAATTTTACTTATTTTAGAGAAAAAAAGCAAAAATTTTTCTTATTTTAGGGGAAAAAAAGCAGAAATTCCCATTATTTTGGGGCAAAAATGCAGAAATTCACTTTTTTTAAGGTAAAATTGCAGACATTTCAAATATTTCAGGGCAAAAAGGCAGAAATTTCCCTTATTTTCGGGCAAAATTGCAGAAATTTCACTTATTTCAGGAAAAAAGGTAGAAATTTTTTTTATTTTGGGGCAAAAATGCAGAAATTCTTAATATTTTGTGGCAAAAATGCAGAAATTCCCATTACTTTGAGGAAAAAAGGCTGAAATTCCCCTTATTTGGGGGCAAAAAGGCAGAAATTTCCCTTATTTTGTGGCAAAAAGACAGAAATTCCCCTTATTTTGTGGCAAAAAGGCAGAAATTTCTTTTATTTTGGGGCAAAATTGCAGAAATATCACTTATTTTAGGGCATAATTCAAAAATTCCTTTTATTTTGGGGCAAAAAGAAAGAAATTCCATTTATTTTTGAATAAAATGGGAGAAATTTCACTTATTTTGAGGTAAAAAGGCAGAAATTTCTCTTATTTTGGGGCAAAAATGAAGAGATTTCCCTTTTTTGTTGCAAAAGGTATACATTCCCCTTACTTTTGTGATTAAAAGCAGAAATTCCCCATATTTTGAAGCAAAATTGCAGAAATTCTCATTATTTTCGGGCAAAAAAGCAAAAATTCTCCTTATTTTGGGGCAAAAAGACAGAAAATCTCCTTTTTTTGAGAGCAAACAGTCAGAAATTCCCATTATTTTGGGTCAAAATTGCAGAAATTTCCTTTACATTGCGGCAAAATTGCAGAAATTTCTTTTATTTTGGGGCAAAATTGCAGGAATTTCATTTATTTTAGGGTAATAAGTCAGAAATTGCTTCTATTTGGGGCAAAAAAAACCAAAAATTCCCTTTTTTTGGGAGAAAAAGACAGAAATTCCACTTATTTAGAGGCAAAAAGACAGAAATTCCCTTTATTAGGAGCAAAAATGAAGAAATTTCGCTTTTTATGGCAAAAAGGTATATATTCCCATTATTTTTTGGCAAAAAGGCAGAAATTCCCCATATTTTGGAGCAAAATTGCAGAAATTCCCCTAATTTTGGGGCAAAAAGCAAAAATTCCCTTTATTTTGTGGCAAAAGTCAGAAATTCCCCTTATTTTGGGGCAAAATTCAAGAAATTTCCTTTATTTTGGGGCAAAATTGCAGGAATTTACCTATTTTGGGGCAAAATTGCAGAAATTTCCCTTATTTGGAGCAAAATTGCAGAAATTTTACATATTTCAGGGCAAAAAGGCAGAAATTTCCCTTATTTTGTGGCAAAATTGCAGATATTTCACTTATTTTAGGGTAATAAGTCAGAAATTCCCCTTATTTTGGTGCAAAAAAGACAGAAATTCCCTGTGTTTGGGGAAAAAGAGAGAAATTCCCCTAATTTAGAGGCAAAAAGGCTGAAATACCCCGTATTTTGAGGCAAAAATAAAGAAATTTCCCTTTTTTATGGCAAAACGTTATGCATTCCACTGATTTTCGGGCAATAAGACAGAAATTCCTTGCATTTTGAGCAAAATTGCAGAAATTCCCCTAATTGTGGGGCAAAAAGGGAGAAATTCCCTATATGTTGGGGCAAAAAGACAGAAATTCTCCTTCTTTTGGGGCAAAACTCAGAAATTCCACTTATTTTGGGGCAAAATTCCAGAAATTTCCCGTATTTTGGGGTCAAATTGCAGAAATTTCCCTTATTTTCGGGCAAAATTGCAGAAATTTTACTTATTTCAGAGAAAAAAAGCAAAAATTTTTCCTATTTTGGGGCTAAAATGCAGAAATTCCAATTATTTTGGGGCAAAAAGGCAGAAATTCACCTTATTTTAGGGTAAAATTGCAGCAATTTCACATATTTCAGGGCAAAAAGGCAGAAATTTCCCTTATTTTGGGGCAAAATTGCAGAAATTTCATTTATTATGGGATAAAATTGTAGAAATTTCACTTATTTCAGGGAAAAAGGCAGAAATTTTCCTTATTTTGGGGGAAAAAATTAAGAAATTCTTATTATTTTGTGGCAAAAATGCAGAAATTCCCCTTATTTTGAGGTAAAAAGGCTGAAATTCCCCTTATTTTGAGGTAAAAAGGCTGAAATTCCCCTTATTTGGGGGCAAAAAGGCAGAAATTTCTCTTATTTCGGGGCAAAAAGACAGAAATTCCCCTTATTTTCTGGCAAAAATGTAGAAATTTCTTTTATTTTGGGGCAAAATTGCAGAAATATCACTTATTTCAGGGTATAATTCAAAAATTCCTTTTATTTTGTTGCAAAAAGACTGAAATTCCATTTATTTTTGGGTAAAAAAAAAAGAAATTTTACTTATTTTGAGCTAAAAAGGCAGAAATTCCTCTTATTTTGGGGCAAAAATTAAGAAATTTCCCTTTTTTGTGGAAAAAGGTATACATTCCCCTTACTTTCGGGATAAAAAGCAGAAATTCCCAGTATTTTGAAGCATAATTGCAGAAATTCTCATAATTTTCGGGCAAAAAAGCAGAAATTCTCCTTATTTTGGAGCAAAAATACAGAAAATCTCCTTTTTTCGGGAGCAAACAGTCAGAAATTCCCTTTATTTTGGGGCAAAATTGCAGAAATTTCCTTTACATTGGGGCAAAATTGCAGAAATTTCCCTTATTTTGGGGCAAAATTGCAGATATTTCCCTAATTGTTGGGCAAAAAGCCAGAAATTCCCTATATGTTGGGGCAAAATACAGAAATTCTCCGTATTTTAAGGCAAAACTCAGAAATTCCACGTATTTTGGGGCAAAATTCCAGAAATTTCTCTTATTTTGGGGCAAAATTGCAGAAATTTCCGTTATTTTGGGGCAAAATTGCAGAAATTTCACTTATTTCAGAGAAAAAAAGCAAAAATTTTGCTTATTTTGGGGCAAAAAACCAGAAATTCCCATTATTTTGGGGCAAAAAGGCAGAAATTCACCTTATTTTGGGGTAAAATTGCAGAAATTTCACATAATTCAGGGCAAAAAGGCAGAAATTTCTCTTATTTTAGGGCAAAATTGCAGAAATTTCACTTATTTCAGAGAAAAAAAGCAAAAATTTTTTTATTTTGGGGCAAAAAGGCAGAAATTTCCCTTATTTTGGGGCAAAATTGCAGAAATTTCATTTATTTTGGGGCAAAATTGTAGAAATTTCACTTATTTCAGGGAAAAAGGCAGAAATTTTCCTTATTTTGGGGAAAAAATTAAGAAATTCTTAATATTTTGTGGCAAAAATGCAGAAATTCCCCTTATTTTGAGGTAAAAAGGCTGAAATTCCCCTTATTTTGAGGTAAAAAGGCTGAAATTCCCCTTATTTGGGGGCAAAAGGCAGAAATTTCGCTTATTTTGGGGCAAAAAGACAGAAATTCCCCTTATTTTGTGGCAAAAAGGTAGAAATTTCTTTTATTTTGAGGCAAAATTGCAGAAATATCACATATTTTAGGGTATAATTCAAAAATTCCTTTTATTTTGTTGCAAAAAGACAGAAATTCCATTTATTTTTGGGTAAAAAAGGAAAAATTTCACTTATTTTAAGGTAAAAACGCAGAAATTCCTCTTATTTTGGGGCAAAAATTAAGAAATTTCCCTTTTATGTGGAAAAAGGTATATATTCCCCTTACTTTCGTGATAAAAAGCAGAAATTCCCCGTATTTTGAAGCATAATTGCAGAAATTCTCATAATTTTGGGGCAAAAAATCAAAAATTCTTTTTATTTTGGAGAAAAAATACAGAAAATCTCCTTTTTTCGGGAGCAAACAGTCAGAAATTCCCCTTATTTTGGGGCAAAATTGCAGAAATTTCCTTTATTTTGGGGCAAAATTGCAGAAATTCCCCTAATTGTTGGGCAAAAAGGCAGAAATTCTCTATATGTTGGGGAAAAATACAGAAATTCTCCTTATTTTAAGGCAAAACTCAGAAATTCCACGTATTTTGGGGCAAAATTCTAGAAATTTCCCTTATTTTGGGGCAAAATTGCAGAAATTTCCTTTATTTTCGGGCAAAATTGCAGAAATTTCACTTATTTCAGAGAAAAAATTAAAAAATTTTTCTTATTTTGGGGCAAAAAACCAGAAATTCCCATTATTTTAAGGTAAAAAGGCAGAAATTCACCTTATTTTGGGGTAAAATTGCAGAAATTTCACATATTTCAGGGCAAAAAGGGAGAAATTTCTCTTATTTTAGGGCAAAATTGCAGAAATTTCACTTATTTCAGAGAAAAAAGGCAAAAATTTTTTATTTTGGCGCAAAAAGGCAGAAATTCCCATTATTTTGGGGGAAAAATGTAGAAATTCACCTTATATTATGGTAAAATTACAAAAATTTTACATATTTCAGGGCAAAAAGGCCGAAATTTCCCTCATTTGGGGGCAAAATTGCAGATATTTCACTTATTTTAGGGTAATAAGTAAAAAATTCCCCATATTTTGGGGCAAAATAGAAATTCCCTTTGTTTGGGGGAAAAAGACAGAAATTCCACTTATTTAGAGGCAAAAATGCTGAAATTCCCCTTATTTTGGAGCAAAAATAAAGAAATTTCCCTTTTTTATGACAAAAAGTTATGCATTCCACTTATTTTCGGGCAACAAGACAGAAATTCCTTGCATTTTGGAGCAAAATTGCAGAAATTCCCCTAATTGTGGGGCAAAAAGGCAGAAATTCCCTATATGTTGGGGCAAAAAGACAGAAATTCTCCTTCATTTGGGGCAAAACTCAGAAATTCCACTTATTTTGGGGCAAAATTCCAGAAATTTCACTTATTTTGGGGCAAAATTGCAGAAATTTCCCATATTTTAGGGCAAAATTGCAGAAATTTCACTTATTTCAGAGAAAAAAAGCAAAAATTTTTCTTATTTTGGGGCTAAAATGCAGAAATTCCAATTATTTTGGGGCAAAAAGGCAGAAATTCACCTTATTTTTGGGTAAAATTGCAGCAATTTCACATATTTCAGGGCAAAAAAGCAGAAATTTCCCTTATTTTGGGGCAAAATTGCAGAAATTTCACTTAATCTGGGGCAAAATTGCAGAAATTTCACTTATTTCAGGGAAAAAGGCAGAAATTTTTCTTATTTTGGGGAAAAAATTAAGAAATTCTTAATATTTTGTGGCAAAAATGCAGAAATTCCCCTTATTTTGAGGTAAAAAGGCTGAAATTCCCCTTATTTTGAGGTAAAAAGGCTGAAATTCCCCTTATTTGGGGGCAAAAAGGCAGAAATTTCTCTTATTTTGGGGCAAAAAGAGAGAAATTCCCCTTATTTTGTGGCAAAAATGTAGAAATTTCTTTTATTTTGTGGCAAAATTGCAGAAATATCACTTATTTCAGGGTTTAATTCAAAAATTCCTTTTATTTTGTTGCAAAAAGACAGAAATTCCATTTATTTTTGGGTAAAAAAGGAGAAATTTCACTTATTTTGAGGTAAAAAGGCAGAAATTCCTCTTATTTTGGGGCAAAAATTAAGAAATTTCCCTTTTTTGTGGAAAAAGATATACATTCCCCTTACTTTCGGGATAAAAACAGAAATTCCCCGTATTTTGAAGCATAATTGCAGAAATTCTCATAATTTTCGGGCAAAAAAGCAGAAATTCTCCTTATTTTGGAGCAAAAATACAGAAAATATCCTTTTTTCAAAAGCAAACAGTCAGAAATTCCCCTTATTTTGGGGCAAAATTGCAGAAATTTCCTTTACATTGGGGCAAAATTGCAGAAATTTCCCTTATTTTGGGACAAAATGCAGAAATTCCCCTTATTTTGGAGCAAAAATTAAGAAATTTCCCTTTTTTTATGGCTACAAGTTTTGCATTCTTCTTATTTTCAGGCAAAAAAACAAAAAATCCCTGTATTTTGGAGCAAAATTGCACAAATTCCCCTAATTGTGGGGCAAAAAGGCAGAAATTCCCTATATGTTGGGGCAAAAAGACAGAAATTCTCCTTATTTTGGGGCAAAACTCAGAAATTCCACTTATTTTGGTGCAAAATTCCAGAAATTTCCCTTATTTTGGGGCAAAATTGACAAAATTTTAATTATTTTGGGGCAAAATTGCAGAAATTTCACTTATTTTAGAGAAAAAAGCAAAAATTTTTCTTATTTTGGGGCAAAAAGCCATAAATTCCCATTATTTTGGGGCAAAAATGCAAAAATTCACTTTTTTGGGGTAAAATTGCAGAAATTTCACATTTTTCAGGGCGAAAAGGCAGAAATTTCCCTTATTTTCGGGCAAAATTGCAGAAATTTCACTTATTTGGGACAAAATTGCAGAAATTTCACTTATTTCAGGAAAAAAGGCAGAAATTTTCCTTATTTTGGGGCAAAAATGCAGAAATTCTTAATATTTTGTGGCAAAAATGCAGAAATTCCCCTTACTTTGAGGTAAAAAGGCTGAAATTCCCCTTATTTGGGAACAAAAATGGAGAAATTTCCCTTATTTTGGGGCAAAAGAACAGAAAATCCCCTTATTTGTGGCAAAAAGGCAGAAATTCCCATTATTATGGGGGAAAAGGCAGAAATTCACCTTATTTTGGGGTAAAATAGCAGAAATTTCACATATTTCAGGGCAAAAAGGCAGAAATTTCTCTTATTTTAGGGCAAAATTGCAGAAATTTTACTTATTTCAGAGGAAAAAAGCAAAAATTTTTTTATTTTGGGGCAAAAATCAGAAATTCCCATTATTTTGGGGGAAAAAGGCAGAAATTCACCTTATTTTGGGGTAAAATTACAAAAATTTCAAATATTTCAGGGCAAAAAGGCAGAAATTTCCCTCATTTTGGGGCAAAATTGCAGATATTTTACATATTTTAGGGTAATAAATTAGAAATTCTCCATATTTTGGGGCAAAATAGACAGAAATTCCCTTTGTTTGGGGGAAAAAGACAGAAATTCCACTTATTTAGAGGCAAAAAGGCTGAAATTCCCCTTATTTTGGAGCAAAAATAAAGAAATTTCCCTTTTGTATGGCAAAAAGTTATGCATTCCACTTATTTTCGGGCAACAAGACAGAAATTCCTTGCATTTTGGAGCAAAATTGCAGAAATTCCCCTAATTGTGGCGCAAAAAGGCAGAAATTTCCTATATGTTGGGGCAAAAAGACAGAAATTCTCCTTCTTTTGGGGCAAAACTCAGAAATTCCACTTATTTTGGGGCAAAATTCCAGAAATTTCTTTTATTTTGGGGCAAAATTGCAGAAATTTCCCTTATTTTAGGGCAAAATTGCAGAAATTTCACTTATTTCAGAAAAAAAAAGCAAAAGTTTTTCCTATTTTGGGGCTAAAATGCAGAAATTCCACTTATTTTAGGGCAAAAAGGCAGAAATTCACCTTATTTTAGGGTAAAATTGCAGCAATTTCACACATTTCAGGGCAAAAAGGCAGAAATTTTTCTTATTTTGGGGCAAAATTGCAGAAATTTCACTTATTTTGTGGCAAAATTGCAGAAATTTCACTTATTTCAGGGAATAAAGGCAGAAATTTTCCTTATTTTGGGGAAAAAATGAAGAAATTCTTATTATTTTGTGAGAAAAATGCAGAACTTCCCCTTATTTTGAGGTAAAAAGGCTGAAATTCCCCTTATTTTGAGGTAAAAAGGCTGAAATTCCCCTTATTTGGGTGCAAAAATGCAGAAATTTCTCTTGTTTTGGGGCAAAAAGACAGAAATTCTCCTTATTTTGTAGCAAAAAGGCAGAAATTTCTTTTATTTTGGGGCAAAATTGCAGAAATATCACTTATTTCAGGGAATAATTCAAAAATTCCTTTTATTTTGTTGCAAAAAGACAGAAATTCCATTTATTTTTGGGTAAAAAAAAGAGAAATTTCACTTATTTTGAGGTAAAAAGGCAGAAATTCCTCTTAGTTTGGGGCAAAAATTAAGAAATTTCCCTTTTTTGTGGAAAAAGGTATACATTCCCCTTACTTTCAGGATAAAAAGCAGAAATTACCCGTATTTTGAAGCATAATTGCAGAAATTCTCATAATTTTCGGGCAAAAAAGCAGAAATTCTCCTTATTTTGGAGCAAAAATACAGAAAATCTCCTTTTTTCGGAAGCAAACAGTCAGAAATTTCCATTATTTTGGGGCAAAATTGCAGAAATTTCCTTTACATTGGGGCAAAATTGCAGAAATTTCCCTTATTTTGGGGCAAAATTGCAGAAATTCCCCTAATTGTTGGGCAAAAAGGCAGAAATTCCCTATATGTTGTGGCTAAAAGACAGAAATTCTCCTTATTTTGGGGCAAAACTCAGAAATTCTACGTATTTTAGGGCAAAGTTCCAGAAATTTCCCTTATTTTGGGGCAAAATTGCAGAAATTTCACTTATTTCAGAGAAAAAAAGCAAAAATTTTTTTTATTTTGGGGCAAAAAAACAGAAATTCCCATTATTTTGGGGCAAAAAGGCAGAAATTCACCTTATTTTGGGGTAAAATTGCAGAAATTTCACATATTTCAGGGCAAAAAGGCAGAAATTTCTCTTATTTTAGGGCAAAATTGCAGAAATTTCACTTATTTCAGAGAAAAAAAGCAAAAAAATTTTTTTATTTTGGGGCAAAAAGGCAGAAATTGCCATTATTTTGGAAGAAAATGCAGAAATTCACCTTATTTTGGGGTAAAATTACAGAAATTTCACATATTTCAGGGCAAAAAGGCAGAAATTTCCCTCATTTTGGGGCAAAATTGCAGATATTTTACATATTTTAGGGTAATAAGTCAGAAATTCCCCATATTTTGGGGCAAAATAGACAGAAATTCCCTTTGTTTGGGGGAAAAAGACAGAAATTCCACTTATTTAGAGGCAAAAAGGCTGAAATTCCCCTTATTTTGGAGCAAAAATAAAGAAATTTCCCTTTTGTATGGCAAAAAGTTATGCATTCCACTTATTTTCGGGCAACAAGACAGAAATTCCTTGCATTTTGGAGCAAAATTGCAGAAATTCCCCTAATTGTGGGGCAAAAAGGCAGAAATTTCCTATATGTTGGGGCAAAAAGACAGAAATTCTCCTTCTTTTGGTGCAAAACTTAGAAATTCCACTTATTTTGGGGCAAAATTCCAGAAATTTCCCTTATTTTGGGGCAAAATTGCAGAAATTTCCCTTATTTTAGGGTAAAATTGCAGAAATTTCACTTATTTCAGAGAAAAAAAGCAAAAGTTTTTCCTATTTTGGGGCTAAAATGCAGAAATTCCACTTATTTTAGGGCAAAAAGGCAGAAATTCACCTTATTTTAGGGTAAAATTGCAGCAATTTCACACATTTCAGGGCAAAAAGGCAGAAATTTTTCTTATTTTGGGGCAAAATTGCAGAAATTTCACTTATTTTGTGGCAAAATTGCAGAAATTTCACTTATTTCAGGGAATAAAGGCAGAAATTTTCCTTATTTTGGGGAAAAAATGAAGAAATTCTTATTATTTTGTGAGAAAAATGCAGAACTTCCCCTTATTTTGAGGTAAAAAGGCTGAAATTCCCCTTATTTTGAGGTAAAAAGGCTGAAATTCCCCTTATTTGGGTGCAAAAATGCAGAAATTTCTCTTGTTTTGGGGCAAAAAGACAGAAATTCTCCTTATTTTGTAGCAAAAAGGCAGAAATTTTTCTTATTTTGGGGCAAAATTGCAGAAATTTCCCTTATTTTGGGGCAAAATTGCAGAAATTCCCCTAATTGTTGGGCAAAAAGGCAGAAATTCCCTATATGTTGTGGCTAAAAGACAGAAATTCTCCTTATTTTGGGGCAAAACTCAGAAATTCTACGTATTTTAGGGCAAAGTTCCAGAAATTTCCCTTATTTTGGGGCAAAATTGCAGAAATTTCACTTATTTCAGAGAAAAAAAGCAAAAATTTTTTTTATTTTGGGGCAAAAAAACAGAAATTCCCATTATTTTGGGGCAAAAAGGCAGAAATTCACCTTATTTTGGGGTAAAATTGCAGAAATTTCACATATTTCAGGGCAAAAAGGCAGAAATTTCTCTTATTTTAGGGCAAAATTGCAGAAATTTTACTTATTTCAGAGAAAAAAAGCAAAAAAATTTTTTTATTTTGGGGCAAAAAGGCAGAAATTGCCATTATTTTGGAAGAAAATGCAGAAATTCACCTTATTTTGGGGTAAAATTACAGAAATTTCACATATTTCAGGGCAAAAAGGCAGAAATTTCCCTCATTTTGGGGCAAAATTGCAGATATTTTACATATTTTAGGGTAATAAGTCAGAAATTCCCCATATTTTGGGGCAAAATAGACAGAAATTCCCTTTGTTTGGGGGAAAAAGACAGAAATTCCACTTATTTAGAGGCAAAAAGGCTGAAATTCCCCTTATTTTGGAGCAAAAATAAAGAAATTTCCCTTTTGTATGGCAAAAAGTTATGCATTCCACTTATTTTCGGGCAACAAGACAGAAATTCCTTGCATTTTGGAGCAAAATTGCAGAAATTCCCCTAATTGTGGGGCAAAAAGGCAGAAATTTCCTATATGTTGGGGCAAAAAGACAGAAATTCTCCTTCTTTTGGTGCAAAACTTAGAAATTCCACTTATTTTGGGGCAAAATTCCAGAAATTTCCCTTATTTTGGGGCAAAATTGCAGAAATTTCCCTTATTTTAGGGTAAAATTGCAGAAATTTCACTTATTTCAGAGAAAAAAAGCAAAAGTTTTTCCTATTTTGGGGCTAAAATGCAGAAATTCCACTTATTTTAGGGCAAAAAGGCAGAAATTCACCTTATTTTAGGGTAAAATTGCAGCAATTTCACACATTTCAGGGCAAAAAGGCAGAAATTTTTCTTATTTTGGGGCAAAATTGCAGAAATTTCACTTATTTTGTGGCAAAATTGCAGAAATTTCACTTATTTCATGGAATAAAGGCAGAAATTTTCCTTATTTTGGGGAAAAATGCAGAAATTTCCCTTATTTTGAGGTAAAAAGGCTGAAATTCCCCTTATTTTGAGTTAAAAAGGCTGAAATTCCCCTTCTTTTGAGGTAAAAAGGCTGAAATTCCCCTTATTTGGGTGCAAAAAGGCAGAAATTTCTCTTATTTTGGGGCAAAAAGACAGAAATTCTCCTTATTTTGTAGCAAAAAGGCAGAAATTTCTTTTATTTTGGGGCAAAATTGCAGAAATATCACTTATTTCAGGGTATAATTCAAAAATTCTTTCTATTTTGTTGCAAAAAGACAGAAATTCTATTTATTTTTGGGTAAAAAAGGAGAAATTTCACTTATTTTGAGGTAAAAAGGCAGAAATTCCTCTTATTTTGGGGCAAAAATTAAGAAATTTCCCTTTTTTGTGGAAAAAGGTATACATTCCCCTTACTTTCGGGATAAAAAGCAGAAATTGCCCGTATTTTGAAGCATAATTGCAGAAATTCCCATAATTTTCGGGCAAAAAAGCAGAAATTCTCCTTATTTTGGAGCAAAAATACAGAAAATCTCCTTTTTTCGGGAGCAAACAGTCAGAAATTCTCCTTATTTTGGGGCAAAATTGCAGAAATTTCCTTTACATTGGGGCAAAATTGCAGAAATTTCCCTTATTTTGGGGCAAAATTGCAGAAATTCCCCTAATTGTTGGGAAAAAAGGCAGAAATTCCCTATATGTTGGGGCAAAAAGACAGAAATTCTCCTTATTTTGGGGCAAAACTCAGAAATTCAACGTATTTTGGGGCAAAATTCCAGAAATTTCCCTTATTTTGGGGCAAAATTGCAGAAATTTCACTTATTTCAGAGAAAAAAAGCAAAAATTTTTTTTATTTTGGGGCAAAAAAACAGAAATTCCCATTATTTTGGGGCAAAAAGGCAGAAATTCACCTTATTTTGGGGTAAAATTGCAGAAATTTCACATATTTCAGGGCAAAAAGGCAGAAATTTCTCTTATTTTAGGGCAAAATTGCAGAAATTTCACTTATTTCAGAGATAAAAAGCAAAAAAATTTTTTATTTTGGGGCAAAAAGGCAGAAATTCCCATTATTTTGGGGGAAAAAGGCAGAAATTCACCTTATTTTGGGGTAAAATTACAAAAATTTCACATATTTCAGGGCAAAAAGGCAGAAATTTCCCTCATTTTGGGGCAAAATTTCAGATATTTTACATATTTTAGGGTAATAAGTCAGAAATTCCCCATATTTTGGGGCAAAATATACAGAAATTACCTTTGTTTGGGGGAAAAAGACAGAAATTCCACTTATTTAGAGGCAAAAAGGCTGAAATTCCCTTTATTTTGGAGCAAAAATAAAGAAATTTCCCTTTTGTATGGCAAAAAGTTATGCATTCCACTTATTTTTGGGCAACAAGACAGAAATTCCTTGCATTTTGGAGCAAAATTGCAGAAATTCCCCTAATTGTGGGGCAAAAAGGCAGAAATTCCTTATATGTTGGGGCAAAAAGACAGAAATTCTCCTTCTTTTGGTGCAAAACTCAGAAATTCCACTTATTTTGGGGCAAAATTCCAGAAATTTCCCTTATTTTGGGGCAAAATTGCAGAAATTTCCTTTATTTTAGGGTAAAATTGCAGAAATTTCACTTATTTCAGAGAAAAAAATCAAAAGTTTTTTCCTATTTTGGGGCTAAAATGCAGAAATTCCACTTATTTTAGGGCAAAAAGGCAGAAATTCACCTTATTTTAGGGTAAAATTGCAGCAATTTCACACATTTCAGGGCAAAAAGGCAGAAATTTTTCTTATTTTGGGGCAAAATTGCAGAAATTTCACTTATTTTGTGGCAAAATTGCAGAAATTTCACTTATTTCAGGGAATAAAGGCAGAAATTTTCCTTATTTTGGGGAAAAAATTAAGAAATTCCCCTTATTTTGAGGTAAAAAGGCTGAAATTCCCCTTATTTTGAGGTAAAAAGGCTGAAATTCCCCTTATTTTGAGGTAAAAAGGCTGAAATTCCCCTTATTTGGGTGCAAAAAGGCAGAAATTTCTCTTATTTTGGGGCAAAAAGACAGAAAATCTCCTTATTTTGTAGCAAAAAGGCAGAAATTTCTTTTATTTTGTGGCAAAATTGCAGAAATATCACTTATTTCAGGGTATAATTCAAAAATTCCTTTTATTTTGTTGCAAAAAGACAGAAATTCTAATTATTTTTGGGTAAAAAAGGAGAAATTTCACTTATTTTGAGGTAAAAAGGCAGAAATTCCTCTTATTATGGGGCAAAAATTAAGAAATTTCCCTTTTTTGTAGAAAAAATTATACATTCCCCTTACTTTCAGGATAAAAAGCAGAAATTCCCTGTATTTTGAAGCATAATTGCAGAAATTCTCATAATTTTCGGGCAAAAAAGCAGAAATTCTCCTTATTTTGGAGCAAAAATACAGAAAATCTCCTTTTTTCAGAAGCAAACTGTCAGAAATTCCCCTTATTTTGGGGCAAAATTGCAGAAATTCCCCTAATTGTTGGGCAAAAAGGAAGAAATTCCCTATATGTTGGGGCAAAAAGACAGAAATTCTCCTTTTTTTTTGGGCAAAACTCAGAAATTCCACGTATTTTGGGGCAAAATTCCAGAAATTTCCCTTATTTTGGGGCAAAATTGCAGAAATTTCACTTATTTCAGAAAAAAAAAGCAAAATTTTTTTTTATTTTGGGGCAAAAAAACAGAAATTCCCATTATTTTGGTGCAAAAAGGCAGAAATTCACCTTATTTTGGGGTAAAATTGCAGAAAGTTCACATATTTCAGGGCAAAAAGGCAGAAATTTATCTTATTTTAGGGCAAAATTGCAGAAATTTCACTTATTTCAGAGAAAAAAAAGCAAAAATTTTTTTTATTTTGGGGCAAAAAGGCAGAAATTCCCATTATATTGGGGGGAAAAGGCAGAAATTCACCTTATTTTGGGGTAAAATTAAAGAAATTTCACATATTTCAGGGCATAAAGGCAGAAATTTCCCTCATTTTGAGGCAAAATTGCAGATATTTCACTTAATTTGGGGCAAAATTGCAGATATTTCACTTATTTTAGGGTAATAAGTAAGAAATTCCCCTTATTTTGGGGCAAAATAGACAGAAATTCCCTTTGTTTGGGGGAAAAAGACAGAAATTCCACTTTTTAGAGGCAAAAAGGCTGAAATTCCCCTTATTTTGGAGCAAAAATAAAGAAATTTCCCTTTTGTATGGCAAAAAGTTATGCATTCCACTTATTTTCGGGCAACAAGACAGAAATTCCTTGCATTTTGGAGCAAAATTGCAGAAATTCCCCTAATTGTGGGGCAAAAAGGCAGAAATTCCCTATATGTTGGGGCAAAAAGACAGAAATTCTCCTTCTTTTGGTGCAAAACTCAGAAATTCCACTTATTTTGGGGCAAAATTCCAGAAATTTCCCTTATTTTGGGGCAAAATTGCAGAAATTTCCCTTATTTTAGGGCAAAATTGCAGAAATTTCACTTATTTCAAAGAAAAAAAGCAAAAGTTTTTTCTATTTTGGGGCTAAAATGCAGAAATTCCACTTATTTTAGGGCAAAAAGGCAGAAATTCACCTTATTTTAGGGTAAAATTGCAGCAATTTCACACATTTCAGAGCAAAAAGGCAGAAATTTTTCTTATTTTGGGGCAATATTGCAGAAATTTCACTTATTTTGGGGCAAAATTGCAGAAATTTCACTTATTTCAGGGAATAAAGGCAGAAATTTTCCTTATTTTGGGGAAAAAATGAAGAAATTCTAATTATTTTGTGGCAAAAATGCAGAAATTCCCCTTATTTTGAGGTAAAAAGGCTGAAATTCCCGTTATTTTGAGGTAAAAAGGCTGAAATTCCCCTTATTTTGAGGTAAAAAGGCTGAAATTCCCCTTATTTTGAGGTAAAAAGGCTGAAATTCCCCTTATTTGGGTGTAAAAATGCAGAAATTTCTCTTATTTGGGGCAAAAAGACAGAAATTCTCCTTATTTTGTAGCAAAAAGGCATAAATTTCTTTTATTTTGGGGCAAAATTGCAGAAATATCACTTATTTCAGGGTATAATTCAAAAATTCCTTTTATTTTGTTGCAAAAAGACAGAAATTCCATTTATTTTTGGGTAAAAAAGGAGAAATTTCACTTATTTTGAGGTAAAAAGGCAGAAATTCCTCTTATTTTGGGGCAAAAATTAAGAAATTTCCCTTTTTTGTGGAAAAAGGTATACATTCCCCTTACTTTCAGGATAAAAAGCAGAAATTCCCCATATTTTGAAGCATAATTGCAGAAATTCTCATAATTTTCGGGCAAAAAAGCAGAAATTCTCCTTATTTTGGAGCAAAAATACAGAAAATCTCCTCTTTTCGGAAGCAAACAGTCAGAAATTCCCCTTATTTTGGGGCAAAATTGCAGAAATTTCCTTTACATTGGGGCAAAATTGCAGAAATTTCCCTTATTTTGGGGCAAAATTGCAGAAATTCCCCTAATTGTTGGGCAAAAAGGCAGAAATTCCCTATATGTTGGGGCAAAAAGACAGAAATTCTCCTTATTTTGGGGCAAAACTCAGAAATTCCACGTATTTTGGGGCAAAATTCCAGAAATTTCCCTTATTTTGGGGAAAAATTGCAGAAATTTCACTTATTTCAGGGAAAAAAAGCAAAAATTTTTCTTATTTTTGGGCAAAAAAACAGAAATTCCCATTATTTTGGGGCAAAAAGGCAGAAATTCACCTTATTTTGGGGTAAAATTGCAGAAATTTCACATATTTCAGGGGAAAAAGGCAGAAATTTCTCTTATTTTAGGGCAAAATTGCAGAAATTTAACTTATTTCAGAGAAAAAAAAACAATAAATTTTTTTATTTTGGGGCAAAAAGGCAGAAATTCCCATTATTTTGGGGGAAAAAGGCAGAAATTCACCTTATTTTGGGATAAAATTACAGAAATTTCACATATTTCAGGGCAAAAAGGCAGAAATTTCCCTCATTTTGGGGCAAAATTGCAGATATTTCACATATTTTAGGGTAATAAGTCAGAAATTCCCCATATTTTGGGGCAAAATAGACAGAAATTCCCTTTGTTTGGGGGAAAAAGACAGAAATTCCACTTTTTAGAGGCAAAAAGGCTGAAATTCCTTTTATTTTGGAGCAAAAATAAAGAAATTTCCCTTTTTTATGGCAAAAAGTTATGCATTCCACTTATTTTCGGGCAACAAGACAGAAATTCCTTGCATTTTGGAGCAAAATTGCAGAAATTCCCCTAATTGTAGGGCAAAAAGGCAGAAATTCCCTATATGTTGGGGCAAAAAGACAGAAATTCTTTTTCTTTTGGGGCAAAACTCAGAAATTCCACTTATTTTGGGGCAAAATTCCAGAAATTTCCCTTATTTTGGGGCAAAATTGCAAAAATTTCCCTTATTTTAGGGCAAAATTGCAGAAATTTCACTTATTTCAGAGAAAAAAAGCAAAAATTTTTCCTATTTTGGGGCTAAAATGCAGAAATTCCACTTATTTTAGGGCAAAAAGGCAGAAATTCACCTAATTTTAGGGTAAAATTGCAGCAATTTCACACATTTCAGGGCCAAAAGGCAGAAATTTTTCTTATTTTGGGGCAAAATTGCAGAAATTTCACTTATTTTGGGGCAAAATTGCAGAAATTTCACTTATTTCAGGGAATAAAGGCAGAAATTTTCCTTATTTTGGGGAAAAATTGAAGAAATTCTTAATGTTTTGTGGCAAAAATGCAGAAATTCCCATTATTTTGAGGTAAAAAGGCTGAAATTCCCCTGATTTTGAGGTAAAAATGCTGAAATTCCCCTTATTTGGGTGCAAAAAGGCAGAAATTTCTCTTATTTTGGGGCAAAAAGACAGAAATTCTCCTTATTTTGTAGCAAAAAGGCAGAAATTTCTTTTATTATGGGGGCAAAATTGCAGAAATACCACTTATTTCAGGTTATAATTCAAAAATTCCTTTTATTTTGTTGCAAAAAGACAGAAATTCCATTTATTTTTGGGTAAAAAAGGAGAAATTTCACTTATTTTGAGGTAAAAAAGCAGAAATTCCTCTTATTTTGGGGAAAAAATTAAGAAATTTCCCTTTTTTGTGGAAAAAGGTATACATTCCCCTTACTTTCAGGATAAAAAGCAGAAATTCCCCGTATTTTGAAGCATAATTGCAGAAATTCTCATAATTTTCGGGCAAAAAAGCAGAAATTCTCCTTATTTTGGAGCAAAAATACAGAAAATCTCCTCTTTTCGGAAGCAAACAGTCAGAAATTCCCCTTATTTTGGGGCAAAATTGCAGAAATTTCCTTTACATTGGGGCAAAATTGCAGAAATTTCCCTTATTTTGGGGCAAAATTGCAGAAATTCCCCTAATTGTTGGGCAAAAAGGCAGAAATTCCCTATATGTTGGGGCAAAAAGACAGAAATTCTCCTTATTTTGGGGCAAAACTCAGAAATTCCACGTATTTTGGGGCAAAATTCCAGAAATTTCCCTTATTTTGGGGAAAAATTGCAGAAATTTCACTTATTTCAGGGAAAAAAAGCAAAAATTTTTCTTATTTTTGGGCAAAAAAACAGAAATTCCCATTATTTTGGGGCAAAAAGGCAGAAATTCACCTTATTTTGGGGTAAAATTGCAGAAATTTCACATATTTCAGGGGAAAAAGGCAGAAATTTCTCTTATTTTAGGGCAAAATTGCAGAAATTTAACTTATTTCAGAGAAAAAAAAACAATAAATTTTTTTATTTTGGGGCAAAAAGGCAGAAATTCCCATTATTTTGGGGGAAAAAGGCAGAAATTCACCTTATTTTGGGATAAAATTACAGAAATTTCACATATTTCAGGGCAAAAAGGCAGAAATTTCCCTCATTTTGGGGCAAAATTGCAGATATTTCACATATTTTAGGGTAATAAGTCAGAAATTCCCCATATTTTGGGGCAAAATAGACAGAAATTCCCTTTGTTTGGGGGAAAAAGACAGAAATTCCACTTTTTAGAGGCAAAAAGGCTGAAATTCCCCTTATTTTGGAGCAAAAATAAAGAAATTTCCCTTTTTTATGGCAAAAAGTTATGCATTCCACTTATTTTCGGGCAACAAGACAGAAATTCCTTGCATTTTGGAGCAAAATTGCAGAAATTCCCCTAATTGTAGGGCAAAAAGGCAGAAATTCCCTATATGTTGGGGCAAAAAGACAGAAATTCTTTTTCTTTTGGGGCAAAACTCAGAAATTCCACTTATTTTGGGGCAAAATTCCAGAAATTTCCCTTATTTTGGGGCAAAATTGCAGAAATATCCCTTATTTTAGGGCAAAATTGCAGAAATTTCACTTATTTCAGAGAAAAAAAGCAAAAATTTTTCCTATTTTGGGGCTAAAATGCAGAAATTCCACTTATTTTAGGGCAAAAAGGCAGAAATTCACCTAATTTTAGGGTAAAATTGCAGCAATTTCACACATTTCAGGGCTAAAAGGCAGAAATTTTTCTTATTTTGGGGCAAAATTGCAGAAATTTCACTTATTTTGGGGCAAAATTGCAGAAATTTCACTTATTTCAGGGAATAAAGGCAGAAATTTTCCTTATTTTGGGGAAAAATTGAAGAAATTCTTAATGTTTTGTGGCAAAAATGCAGAAATTCCCATTATTTTGAGGTAAAAAGGCTGAAATTCCCCTGATTTTGAGGTAAAAATGCTGAAATTCCCCTTATTTGGGTGCAAAAAGGCAGAAATTTCTCTTATTTGGGGGCAAAAAGACAGAAATTCTCCTTATTTTGTAGCAAAAAGGCAGAAATTTCTTTTATTATGGGGGCAAAATTGCAGAAATACCACTTATTTCAGGTTATAATTCAAAAATTCCTTTTATTTTGTTGCAAAAAGACAGAAATTCCATTTATTTTTGGGTAAAAAAGGAGAAATTTCACTTATTTTGAGGTAAAAAAGCAGAAATTCCTCTTATTTTGGGGAAAAAATTAAGAAATTTCCCTTTTTTGTGGAAAAAGGTATACATTCCCCTTACTTTCAGGATAAAAAGCAGAAATTCCCCGTATTTTGAAGCATAATTGCAGAAATTCTCATAATTTTCGGGCAAAAAAGCAGAAATTCTCCTTATTTTGGAGCAAAAATACAGAAAATCTCCTCTTTTCGGAAGCAAACAGTCAGAAATTCCCCTTATTTTGGGGCAAAATTGCAGAAATTTCCTTTACATTGGGGCAAAATTGCAGAAATTTCCCTTATTTTGGGGCAAAATTGCAAAAATTCCCCTAATTGTTGGGCAAAAAGGCAGAAATTCCCTATATGTTGGGACAAAAAGACAGAAATTCTCCTTATTTTGGGGCAAAACTCAGAAATTCCACGTATTTTGGGGCAAAATTCCAGCAATTTACCTTATTTTGGAGCAAAATTGCAGAAATTTCCCTTATTTTGGGGCAAAATTGCAGAAATTTCACTTATTTCAGAAAAAAAATGAAAAAATTTTTCTTATTTTGGGGCAAAAAAACAGAAATTCCCATTATTTTGGGGCAAAAAGGCAGAAATCCACCTTATTTTGGGGTAAAATTGCAGAAATTTCACATATTTCAGGGCAAAAAGGCAGAAATTTCTCTTATTTTAGGGCAAAATTGCAGAAATTTCACTTATTTCAGAGAAAAAAAGCAAAAATTTTTTTATTTTGGGGCAAAAATGCAGAAATTCCCATTATTTTGGGAGAAAAAGGCAGAAATTCACCTTATTTTGGGGTAAAATTAAAGAAATTTCACATATTTCAGGGCAAAAAGGCAGAAATTTCCCTCATTTTGGGGCAAAATTGCAGATATTTCACATATTTTAGGGTAATAAGTCAGAAATTCCCCATATTTTGGGGCAAAATAGACAGAAATTCCCTTTGTTCGGGGGAAAAAGACAGAAATTCCACTTATTTAGAGGCAAAAAGTGTGAAATTCCCCTTATTTTGGAGCAAAAATAAAGAAATTTCTTTTTTTGTATGGCAAAAAGTTATGCATTCCACTTATTTTCGGGTAACAAGACAGAAATTCCTTGCATTTTGGAGCAAAATTGCAGAAATTCCCCTAATTGTTGGGCAAAAAGGCAGAAATTCCCTATATGTTGAGGCAAAAAGACAGAAATTCTCCTTATTTTGGGGCAAAACTCAGAAATTCCACGTATTTTGGGGCAAAATTCCAGAAATTTCCCTTATTTTGGGGCAAAATTGCAGAAATTTCCCCTATTTTAGGGCAAAATTGCAGAATTTCACTTATTTCAGAGAAAAAAAGCAAAAGTTTTTCCTATTTTGGGGCTAAAATGCAGAAATTCCACTAATTTTAGGGCAAAAAGGCAGAAATTCACCTTATTTTAGGGTAAAATTGCAGTAATTTCACACATTTCAGAGCAAAAAGGCAGAAATTTTTCTTATTTTGGGGCAAAATTGCAGAAATTTCACTTATTTTGGGGGAAAATTGCAGAAATTTCACTTATTTCAGGGAATAAAGGCAGAAATTTTCCTTATTTTGGGGAAAAAATGAAGAAATTCTTATTAATTTGTGGCAAAAATTCAGAAATTCCCCTTATTTTGAGGTAAAAAGGCTGAAATTCCCCTTATTTTGAGGTAAAAAGGCTGAAATTCCCCTTATTTGGGTGCAAAAAGGCAGAAATTTCTCTTATTTTGGGGCAAAAAGACAGAAATTCTCTTTATTTTGTAGCAAAAAGGCATAAATTTCTTTTATTTTGGGGCAAAATTGCAGAAATATCACTTATTTCAGGGTATAATTCAAAAATTCCTTTTATTTTGTTGCAAAAAGACAGAAATTCCATTTATTTTTGGGTAAAAAAGGAGAAATTTCACTTATTTTGAGGTAAAAAGGCAGAAATTCCTCTTATTTTGGGGCAAAAATTAAGAAATTTCCCTTTTTTGTGGAAAAAGGTATACATTCCCCTTACTTTCAGGATAAAAAGCAGAAATTCCCCGTATTTTGAAGCATAATTGCAGAAATTCTCATAATTTTCGGGCAAAAAAGCAGAAATTCTCCTTATTTTGGAGCAAAAATACAGAAAATCTCCTTTTTTCGGAAGCAAACAGTCAGAAATTCCCCTTATTTTGGGGCAAAATTGCAGAAATTTCCTTTACATTGGGGCAAAATTGCAGAAATTTCCTTTATTTTGTGGCAAAATTGCAGAAATTCCCCTAATTGTTGGGCAAAAAGGCAGAAATTCCCTATATGTTGGGGCAAAAAGACAGAAATTCTCCTTATTTTGGGGCAAAACTCAGAACTTCCACGTATTTTGGGGCAAAATTCCAGAAATTTCCCTTATTTTGGGGAAAAATTGCAGAAATTTCACTTATTTCAGGGAAAAAAAGCAAAAATTTTTCTTATTTTTGGGCAAAAAAAAACAGAAATTCCCATTATTTTGGGGCAAAAAGGCAGAAATTCACCTTATTTTGGGGTAAAATTGCAGAAATTTCACATATTTCAGGGGAAAAAGGCAGAAATTTCTCTTATTTTAGGGCAAAATTGCAGAAATTTCACTTATTTCAGAGAATAAAAGCAAAAAATTTTTTTATTTTGGGACAAAAAGGCAGAAATTCCCATTATTTTGGGGGAAAAAGGCAGAAATTCACCTTATTTTGGGATAAAATTACAGAAATTTCACATATTTCAGGGCAAAAAGGCAGAAATTTCCCTCATTTTGGGGCAAAATTGCAGATATTTCACATATTTTAGGGTAATAAGTCAGAAATTCCCCATATTTTGGGGCAAAATAGACAGAAATTCCCTTTGTTTGGGGGAAAAAGACAGAAATTCCACTTATTTAGAGGCAAAAAGTGTGAAATTCCCCTTATTTTGGAGCAAAAATAAAGAAATTTCCCTTTTTTATGGCAAAAAGTTATGCATTCCACTTATTTTCGGGCAACAAGACAGAAATTCCTTGCATTTTGGAGCAAAATTGCAGAAATTCCCCTAATTGTGGGGCAAAAAGGCAGAAATTCCCTATATGTTGGGGCAAAAAGACAGAAATTCTTTTTCTTTTGGGGCAAAACTCAGAAATTCCACTTATTTTGGGGCAAAATTCCAGAAATTTCCCTTATTTTGGGGCAAAATTGCAGAAATTTCCCTTATTTTAGGGCAAAATTGCAGAAATTTCACTTATTTCAGAGAAAAAAAGCAAAAATTTTTCCTATTTTGGGGCTAAAATGCAGAAATTCCACTTATTTTAGGGCAAAAAGGCAGAAATTCACCTTATTTTAGGGTAAAATTGCAGCAATTTCACACATTTCAGGGCCAAAAGGCAGAAATTTTTCTTATTTTGGGGCAAAATTGCAGAAATTTCACTTATTTTGGGGCAAAATTGCAGAAATTTCACTTATTTCAGGGAATAAAGGCAGAAATTTTCCTTATTTTGGGGAAAAATTGAAGAAATTCTTAATATTTTGTGGCAAAAATGCAGAAATTCCCATTATTTTGAGGTAAAAAGGCTGAAATTCCCCTGATTTTGAGGTAAAAATGCTGAAATTCCCCTTATTTGGGTGCAAAAAGGCAGAAATTTCTCTTATTTTGGGGCAAAAAGACAGAAATTCTCCTTATTTTGTAGCAAAAAGGCAGAAATTTCTTTTATTTTGGGTGCAAAATTGCAGAAATATCACTTATTTCAGGGTATAATTCAAAAATTCCTTTTATTTTGTTGCAAAAAGACAGAAATTCCATTTATTTTTGGGTAAAAAAGGAGAAATTTCACTTATTTTGAGGTAAAAAAGCAGAAATTCCTCTTATTTTGGGGCAAAAATTAAGAAATTTCCCTTTTTTGTGGAAAAAGGTATACATTCTCCTTACTTTCAGGATAAAAAGCAGAAATTCCCCGTATTTTGAAGCATAATTGCAGAAATTCTCATAATTTTCGGGCAAAAAAGCAGAAATTCTCCTTATTTTGGAGCAAAAATACAGAAAATCTCCTCTTTTCGGAAGCAAACAGTCAGAAATTCCCCTTATTTTGGGGCAAAATTGCAGAAATTTCCTTTACATTGGGGCAAAATTGCAGAAATTTCCTTTATTTTGGGGCAAAATTGCAAAAATTCCCCTAATTGTTGGGCAAAAAGGCAGAAATTCCCTATATGTTGGGACAAAAAGACAGAAATTCTCCTTATTTTGGGGCAAAACTCAGAAATTCCACGTATTTTGGGGCAAAATTCCAGCAATTTACCTTATTTTGGAGCAAAATTGCAGAAATTTCCCTTATTTTGGGGCAAAATTGCAGAAATTTCACTTATTTCAGAGAAAAAATGAAAAAATTTTTCTTATTTTGGGGCAAAAAAACAGAAATTCCCATTATTTTGGGGCAAAAAGGCAGAAATCCACCTTATTTTGGGGTAAAATTGCAGAAATTTCACATATTTCAGGGCAAAAAGGCAGAAATTTCTCTTATTTTAGGGCAAAATTGCAGAAATTTCACTTATTTCAGAGAAAAAAAGCAAAAATTTTTTTATTTTGGGGCAAAAATGCATAAATTCCCATTATTTTGGTGGAAAAAGGCAGAAATTCACTTTATTTTGGGGTAAAATTAAAGAAATTTCACATATTTCAGGGCAAAAAGGCAGAAATTTCGCTCATTTTGGGGCAAAATTGCAGATATTTCACATATTTTAGGGTAATAAGTCAGAAATTCCCCATATTTTGGGGCAAAATAGACAGAAATTCCCTTTGTTTGGGGGAAAAAGACAGAAATTCAACTTATTTAGAGGCAAAAACTGTGAAATTCCCCTTATTTTGGAGCAAAAATAAAGAAATTTCCTTTTTGTATGGCAAAAAGTTATGCATTCCACTTATTTTCGGGCAACAAGACAGAAATTCCTTGCATTTTGGAGCAAAATTGCAGAAATTCCCCTAATTGTGGGGCAAAAAGGCAGAAATTCCCTATATGTTGGGGCAAAAAGACAGAAATTCTCCTTCTTTTGGGGCAAAACTCAGAAATTCCACTTATTTTGGGGCAAAATTCCAGAAATTTCCCTTATTTTGGGGCAAAATTGCAGAAATTTCCCTTATTTTAGGGCAAAATTGCAGAATTTCACTTATTTCAGAGAAAAAAAGCAAAAGTTTTTCCTATTTTGGGGCTAAAATGCAGAAATTCCACTAATTTTAGGGCAAAAAGGCAGAAATTCACCTTATTTTAGGGTAAAATTGCAGTAATTTCACACATTTCAGAGCAAAAAGGCAGAAATTTTTCTTATTTTGGGGCAAAATTGCAGAAATTTCCCTTATTTTGGGGCAAAATTGCAGAAATTTCCCTTATTTTAGGGCAAAATTGCAGAAATTTCACTTATTTCAGAGAAAAAAAGCAAAAATTTTTCCTATTTTGGGGCTAAAATGCAGAAATTCCACTTATTTTAGGGCAAAAAGGCAGAAATTCACCTTATTTTAGGGTAAAATTGCAGCAATTTCACACATTTCAGGGCCAAAAGGCAGAAATTTTTCTTATTTTGGGGCAAAATTGCAGAAATTTCACTTATTTTGTGGCAAAATTGCAGAAATTTCACTTATTTCAGGGAATAAAGGCAGAAATTTTCCTTATTTTGGGGAAAAATTGAAGAAATTCTTAATATTTTGTGGCAAAAATGCAGAAATTCCCATTATTTTGAGGTAAAAAGGCTGAAATTCCCCTGATTTTGAGGTAAAAATGCTGAAATTCCCCTTATTTGGGTGCAAAAAGGCAGAAATTTCTCTTATTTTGGGGCAAAAAGACAGAAATTCTCCTTATTTTGTAGCAAAAAGGCAGAAATTTCTTTTATTTTGGGTGCAAAATTGCAGAAATATCACTTATTTCAGGGTATAATTCAAAAATTCCTTTTATTTTGTTGCAAAAAGACAGAAATTCCATTTATTTTTGGGTAAAAAAGGAGAAATTTCACTTATTTTGAGGTAAAAAAGCAGAAATTCCTCTTATTTTGGGGCAAAAATTAAGAAATTTCCCTTTTTTGTGGAAAAAGGTATACATTCTCCTTACTTTCAGGATAAAAAGCAGAAATTCCCCGTATTTTGAAGCATAATTGCAGAAATTCTCATAATTTTCGGGCAAAAAAGCAGAAATTCTCCTTATTTTGGAGCAAAAATACAGAAAATCTCCTCTTTTCGGAAGCAAACAGTCAGAAATTCCCCTTATTTTGGGGCAAAATTGCAGAAATTTCCTTTACATTGGGGCAAAATTGCAGAAATTTCCCTTATTTTGGGGCAAAATTGCAAAAATTCCCCTAATTGTTGGGCAAAAAGGCAGAAATTCCCTATATGTTGGGACAAAAAGACAGAAATTCTCCTTATTTTGGGGCAAAACTCAGAAATTCCACGTATTTTGGGGCAAAATTCCAGCAATTTACCTTATTTTGGAGCAAAATTGCAGAAATTTCCCTTATTTTGGGGCAAAATTGCAGAAATTTCACTTATTTCAGAGAAAAAATGAAAAAATTTTTCTTATTTTGGGGCAAAAAAACAGAAATTCCCATTATTTTGGGGCAAAAAGGCAGAAATCCACCTTATTTTGGGGTAAAATTGCAGAAATTTCACATATTTCAGGGCAAAAAGGCAGAAATTTCTCTTATTTTAGGGCAAAATTCAGAAATTTCACTTATTTCAGAGAAAAAAAGCAAAAATTTTTTTATTTTGGGGCAAAAATGCAGAAATTCCCATTATTTTGGGGGAAAAAGGCAGAAATTCACCTTATTTTGGGGTA
The DNA here is from genome assembly GCF_963924665.1 of Micromys minutus. Lineage (NCBI taxonomy): Eukaryota > Metazoa > Chordata > Mammalia > Rodentia > Muridae > Micromys > Micromys minutus. Next base: position 400,687 of record NW_027667729.1, on the reverse strand, counting down.
AAATTAAAGAAATTTCACATATTTCAGGGCAAAAAGGCAGAAATTTCCCTCATTTTGGGGCAAAATTGCAGATATTTCACATATTTTAGGGTAATAAGTCAGAAATTCCCCATATTTTGGGGCAAAATAGACAGAAATTCCCTTTGTTCGGGGGAATAAGACAGAAATTCCACTTATTTAGAGGCAAAAAGTGTGAAATTCCCCTTATTTTGGAGCAAAAATAAAGAAATTTCTTTTTTTGTATGGCAAAAAGTTATGCATTCCACTTATTTTCGGGCAACAAGACAGAAATTCCTTGCATTTTGGAGCAAAATTGCAGAAATTCCCCTAATTGTTGGGCAAAAAGGCAGAAATTCCCTATATGTTGAGGCAAAAAGACAGAAATTCTCCTTATTTTGGGGCAAAACTCAGAAATTCCACGTATTTTGGGGCAAAATTCCAGAAATTTCCCTTATTTTGGGGAAAAATTGCAGAAATTTCACTTATTTCAGGGAAAAAAAGCAAAAATTTTTCTTATTTTTGGGCAAAAAAACAGAAATTCCCATTATTTTGGGGCAAAAAGGCAGAAATTCACCTTATTTTGGGGTAAAATTGCAGAAATTTCACATATTTCAGGGGAAAAGGGCAGAAATTTCTCTTATTTTAGGGCAAAATTGCAGAAATTTCACTTATTTCAGAGAAAAAAAGCAAAAAATTTTTTTATTTTGGGGCAAAAAGGCAGAAATTCCCATTATTTTGGAGGAAAAAGGCAGAAATTCACCTAATTTTGGGATAAAATTACAGAAATTTCACATATTTCAGGGCAAAAAGGCAGAAATTTCCCTCATTTTGGGGCAAAATTGCAGATATTTCACATATTTTAGGGTAATAAGTCAGAAATTCCCCACATTTTGGGGCAAAATAGACAGAAATTCCCTTTGTTTGGGGGAAAAAGACAGAAATTCCACTTATTTAGAGGCAAAAAGTGTGAAATTCCCCTTATTTTGGAGCAAAAATAAAGAAATTTCCCTTTTTTATGGCAAAAAGTTATGCATTCCACTTATTTTCGGGCAACAAGACAGAAATTCCTTGCATTTTGGAGCAAAATTGCAGAAATTCCCCTAATTGTGGGGCAAAAAGGCAGAAATTCCCTATATGTTGGGGCAAAAAGACAGAAATTCTTTTTCTTTTGAGGCAAAACTCAGAAATTCCACTTATTTTGGGGCAAAATTCCAGAAATTTCCCTTATTTTGGGGCAAAATTGCAGAAATTTCTCTTATTTTAGGGCAAAATTGCAGAAATTTCACTTATTTCAGAGAAAAAAAGCAAAAATTTTTCCTATTTTGGGGCTAAAATGCAGAAATTCCACTTATTTTAGGGCAAAAAGGCAGAAATTCACCTTATTTTAGGGTAAAATTGCAGCAATTTCACACATTTCAGGGCCAAAAGGCAGAAATTTTTCTTATTTTGGGGCAAAATTGCAGAAATTTCACTTATGTTGGGGCAAAATTGCAGAAATTTCACTTATTTCAGGGAATAAAGGCAGAAATTTTCCTTATTTTGGGGAAAAATTGAAGAAATTCTAAATATTTTGTGGCAAAAATGCAGAAATTCCCATTATTTTGAGGTAAAAAGGCTGAAATTCCCCTGATTTTGAGGTAAAAATGCTGAAATTCCCCTTATTTGGGTGCAAAAAGGCAGAAATTTCTCTTATTTTGGGGCAAAAAGACAGAAATTCTCCTTATTTTGTAGCAAAAAGGCAGAAATTTCTTTTATTTTGGGGGCAAAATTGCAGAAATATCACTTATTTCAGGGTATAATTCAAAAATTCCTTTTATTTTGTTGCAAAAAGACAGAAATTCCATTTATTTTTGGGTAAAAAAGGAGAAATTTCACTTATTTTGAGGTAAAAAGGCAGAAATTCCTCTTATTTTGGGGCAAAAATTAAGAAATTTCCCTTTTTTGTGGAAAAAGGTATACATTCCCCTTACTTTCAGGATAAAAAGCAGAAATTCCCCGTATTTTGAAGCATAATTGCAGAAATTCTCATAATTTTCGGGCAAAAAAGCAGAAATTCTCCTTATTTTGGAGCAAAAATACAGAAAATCTCCTCTTTTCGGAAGCAAACAGTCAGAAATTCCCCTTATTTTGGGGCAAAATTGCAGAAATTTCCTTTACATTGGGGCAAAATTGCAGAAATTTCCCTTATTTTGGGGCAAAATTGCAAAAATTCCCCTAATTGTTGGGCAAAAAGGCAGAAATTCCCTATATTTTGGGACAAAAAGACAGAAATTCTCCTTATTTTGGGGCAAAACTCAGAAATTCCACGTATTTTGGGGCAAAATTCCAGCAATTTACCTTATTTTGGAGCAAAATTGCAGAAATTTCCCTTATTTTGGGGCAAAATTGCAGAAATTTCACTTATTTCAGAGAAAAAATGAAAAAATTTTTCTTATTTTGGGGCAAAAAAACAGAAATTCCCATTATTTTGGGGCAAAAAGGCAGAAATCCCCTTATTTTGGGGTAAAATTGCAGAAATTTCACATATTTCAGGACAAAAAGGCAGAAATTTCTCTTATTTTAGGGCAAAATTGCAGAAATTTCACTTATTTCAGAGAAAAAAAGCAAAAATTTTTTTATTTTGGGGCAAAAATGCAGAAATTCCCATTATTTTGGGGGAAAAAGGCAGAAATTCACCTTATTTTGGGGTAAAATTAAAGAAATTTCACATATTTCAGGGCAAAAAGGCAGAAATTTTCCTCATTTTGAGGGCAAAATTGCAGATATTTCACATATTTTAAGGTAATAAGTTAGAAATTCCCCATATTTTGGGGCAAAATAGACAGAAATTCCCTTTGTTTGGGGGAAAAAGACAGAAATTCCACTTATTTAGAGGCAAAAAGTGTGAAATTCCCCTTATTTTGGAGCAAAAATAAAGAAATTTCTTTTTTGTATGGCAAAAAGTTATGCATTCCACTTATTTTCGGGCAACAAGACAGAAATTCCTTGCATTTTGGAGCAAAATTGCAGAAATTCCCCTAATTGTGGGGCAAAAAGGCAGAAATTCCCTATATGTTGGGGCAAAAAGACAGAAATTCTCCTTCTTTTGGGGCAAAACTCAGAAATTCCACTTATTTTGGGGCAAAATTCCAGAAATTTCCCTTATTTTGAGGCAAAATTGCAGAAATTTCCCTTATTTTAGGGCAAAATTGCAGAATTTCACTTATTTCAGAGAAAAAAAGCAAAAGTTTTTCCTATTTTGGGGCTAAAATGCAGAAATTCCACTTATTTTAGTGCAAAAAGGCAGAAATTCACCTTATTTTAGGGTAAAATTGCAGCAATTTCACACATTTCAGAGCAAAAATGCAGAAATTTTTCTTATTTTGGGGCAAAATTGCAGAAATTTCACTTATTTTGGGGGAAAATTGCAGAAATTTCACTTATTTCAGGGAATAAAGGCAGAAATTTTCCTTATTTTGGGGAAAAAATGAAGAAATTCTTATTAATTTGTGGCAAAAATGCAGAAATTCCCCTTATTTTGAGGTAAAAAGGCTGAAATTCCCCTTATTTTGAGGTAAAAAGGCTGAAATTCCCCTTATTTGGGTGCAAAAATGCAGAAATTTCTCTTATTTTGGGGCAAAAAGACAGAAATTCTCCTTATTTTGTAGCAAAAAGGCAGAAATTTCTTTTATTTTGGGGCAAAATTGCAGAAATATCACTTATTTCAGGGTATAATTCAAAAATTCCTTTTATTTTGTTGCAAAAAGACAGAAATTCCATTTATTTTTGGGTAAAAAAGGAGAAATTTCACTTATTTTGAAGTAAAATGCAGAAATTTCTCTTATTTGGGGCAAAAATTAAGAAATTTCCCTTTTTTGTGGAAAAAAGGTATACATTCCCCTTGCTTTCAGGATAAAAAGCAGAAATTCCCCGTATTTTGAAGCATAATTGCAGAAATTCTCATAATTTTCGGGCAAAAAAATCAGAAATTCTCCTTATTTTGGAGCAAAAATACAGAAAATCTCCTTTTTTCGGAAGCAAACAGTCAGAAATTCCCCTTATTTTGGGGCAAAATTGCAGAAATTTCCTTTACATTGGGGCAAAATTGCAGAAATTTCCCTTATTTTGGGGCAAAATTGCAGAAATTCCTCTAATTGTTGGGCAAAAGGCAGAAATTCCCTATATGTTGGGGCAAAAAGACAGAAATTCTCTTATTTTGGGGCAAAACTCAGAAATTCCACGTATTTTGGGGCAAAATTCCAGAAATTTCCCTTATTTTGGGGCAAAATTGCAGAAATTTCACTTATTTCAGAGAAAAAAAGCAAAAATTTTTCTTATTTTGGGTCAAAAAAACAAAAATTCCCATTATTTTGGGGCAAAAAGGTAGAAATTCACCTTATTTTGGGGTAAAATTGCAGAAATTTCACATATTTCAGAGGAAAAAGGCAGAAATTTCTCTTATTTTAGGGCAAAATTGCAGAAATTTCACTTATTTCAGAGAAAAAAATCAAAAATTTTTTTTATTTTGTGGCAAAAAGGCAGAAATTCCCATTATTTTGGGGAAAAAAGGCAGAAATTCACCTTATTTTGGGGTAAAATTACAGAAATTTCATATATTTCAGGGCAAAAAGGCAGAAATTTCCCTCATTTTGGGGCAAAATTGCAGATATTTCACATATTTTAGGGTAATAAGTCAGAAATTCCCCATATTTTAAGGCAAAATAGACAGAAATTCCCTTTGTTTGGGGGAAAAAGACAGAAATTCCACTTATTTAGAGGCAAAAAGGCTGAAATTCCCCTTATTTTGGAGCAAAAATAAAGAAATTTCCCTTTTTATGGCAAAAAGTTATGCAGTACACTTATTTTCGGGCAACAAGACAGAAATTCCTTGCATTTTGGAGCAAAATTGCAAAAATTCCCCTAATTGTGGGGCAAAAAGGCAGAAATTCCCTATATGTTGGGGCAAAAAGACAAAAATTCTCCTTATTTTGGGGCAAAATTCAGAAATTCCACGTATTTTGGGGCAAAATTCCAGCAATTTACCTTATTTTGGAGCAAAATTGCAGAAATTTTCTTTATTTTGGGGTAAAATTGCAGAAATTTCACTTATTTCAGAGAAAAAATGCAAAAATTTTTCTTATTTTGGGGCAAAAAAAATGATATTCCCATTATTTTGAGGCAAAAAGGCAGAAATTCACCTTATTTTGGGGTAAAATTTCAGAAATTTCACATATTTCAGGGCAAAAAGGCAGAAATTTCTCTTATTTTATGGCAAAATTGCAGAAATTTCACTTATTTCAGAGAAAAAAAGCAAAAATTTTTTTAGTTTGAGGCAAAAAGGAAGAAATTCCCATTATTTTTTGGGAAAAAGGCAGAAATTCACCTTATTTTGGGGTAAAATTGCAGAAATTTCACATATTTCAGGGCAAAAAAATAGAAATTTCCCTTATTTTGGGGTAAAATTGCAGAAATTTCACATATTTCAGGGGAAAAAGGCAGAAATTTCTCTTATTTTAGGGCAAAATTGCAGAAATTTCACTTATTTCAGAGAAAAAAAGCAAAAATTTTTCCTATTTTCGGGCTAAAATTCAGAAATTCCAATTATTTTGGGGCAAAAGACAGAAATTCACCTTATTTTAGGGTAAAATTGCAGCAATTTCACATATTTCAGGGCAAAAAGGCAGAAATTCCCCTTATTTTGGGGCAAAATTGCAGAAATTTCCTTTACATTGTGGCAAAATTGCAGAAATTTCCCTTATTTTGGGGCTAAATTGCAGAAATTCCCCTAATTGTTGAGCAAAAAGACAGAAATTCTCCTTATTTTGGGGCAAAACTCAGAAATTCCACGTATTTTGGGGCAAAATTCCAGAAATTTTTCTTATTTTGGGGCAAAATTGCAGAAATTTCCCTTATTTTGGGGCAAAATTGCAGAAATTTCACTTATTTCAGAGAAAAAAATCAAAAATTTTTCTTATTTTGGGGCAAAAAAACAGAAATTCCCATTATTTTGGGGCAAAAGGGCAGAAATTCACCTTATTTTGGGGTTAAATTGCAGAAATTTCACATATTTCAGGGCAAAAAGACAGAAATTTCTCTTATTTTGGGGCAATATTGCAGAAATTTCACTAATTTTGGGGCAAAAAAGACAGAAATTCCCTTTGTTTTGGGGGAAAAAGACAGAAATTCTACTTAGTTAGAGGCAAAAAGGCAGAAATTCCCCTTATTTTGAAGCAAAAATGAAGAAATTTCCCTTTTTTTATGGCAACAAGTTTTGCATTCCACTTATTTTCGGGCAAAAAAACAGAAAATCCCTGTATTTTGGAGCAAAATTGCAGAAATTCCCCTAATTGTGGGGCCAAAAGGCAGAAATTCCCTATATGTTGGGGCAAAAAGACAAAAATTCTCCTTATTTTGGGGCAAAACTCAGAAATTCCACTTATTTTGGTGCAAAATTCTAGAAATTTCTCTTATTTTGGGGCAAAATTGCCGAAATTTCCTTTATGTTGGGGCAAAATTGCAGAAATTTTACTTATTTCAGGAAAAAAGGCAGAAATTTTCCTTATTTTGGGGCAAAAATGCAGAAATTCTTAATATTTTGTGGCAAAAATGCAGAAATTCCCCTTACTTTGAGGTAAAAAGGCTGAAATTCTCCTTATTTGGGAACAAAAATGGAGAAATTTCCCTTATTTTGGGGCAAAAAGACAGAAAATCCCCTTATTGTGTGGCAAAAAGGCAGAAATTCCCATTATTATAAGGGAAAATGCAGAAATTCACCTTATTTTGGGGTAAAATTACAGAAATTTCACATATTTCAGGGCAAAAATGCAGAAATTTCCCTCATTTTGGGGCAAAATTGCAGGTATTTCACATATTTTAGGGTAATAAGTCAGAAATTCCCCATATTTTGGGGCAAAATAGACAGAAATTCCCTTTGTTTGGGGGATAAAGACAGAAATTCCACTTATTTAGAGGCAAAAATTGTGAAATTCCCCTTATTTTTGAGCAAAAATAAAGAAATTTCCCTTTTGTATGGCAAAAAGTTATGCATTCCATTTATTTTCGGGGAACAAGACAGAAATTCCTTGCATTTTGGAGCAAAATTGCAGAAATTCCACTAATTGTGGGGCAAAAAGGCAGAAATTACCTATATGTTGGGGCAAAAAGACAGAAATTCTCCTTCTTTTGGGGCAAAACTCAGAAATTCCACTTATTTTGGGGCAAAATTCCAGAGATTTCCATTATTTTGGGGCAAAATTGCAGAAATTTCCAATATTTTAGGGCAAAATTGCAAAAATTTCACTTATTTCATAGAAAAAAAGCAAAAATTTTTCCTATTTTGGGGCTAAAATGCAGAAATTCCACTTATTTTGGGGCAAAAAGGCAGAAATTCACCTTATTTTAGGGTAAAATTGCAGCAATTTCACATATTTCAGGGCAAAAAGGCAGAAATTTCCTTTATTATGGGGAAAATTGCAGAAATTTCACTTAATTTGGGGAAAATTGCAGAAATTTCACTTATTTCAGGGAAAAAAAGCAGAAATTTTCCTTATTTTGGGGAAAAAATTAAGAAATTCTTAATATTTTGTGGCAAAAATGCAGAAATTCCCCTTATTTTGAGGTAAAAAGGCTGAAATTCCCCTTATTTTGAGGTAAAAATGCTGAAATTTCCCTTATTTGGGTGCAAAAAGGCAGAAATTTCTCTTATTTTGGGGCAAAAAGACAGAAATTCCCCTTATTTTGTAGCAAAAAGGCAGAAATTTCTTTTATTTTTGGGCAAAATTGCAGAAATATCACTTATTTCAGGGTATAATTGAAAAATTCCTTTTATTTCGTTGCAAAAAGACAGAAATTCCATTTATTTTTTGGTAAAAAAGGAGAAATTTCACTTATTTTGAGGTAAAAAGGCAGAAATTTCTCTTATTTTGGGGCAAAAATTAAGAAATTTCCCTTTTTTGTGGAAAAAGATATACATTCCCCTTACTTTCGGGATAAAAAGCAGAAATTCCCCGTATTTTGAAGCATAATTGCAGAAATTCTCATAATTTTCGGGCAAAAAAGCAGAAATTCTCCTTATTTTGGAGCAAAAATACAGAAAATCTCCTTTTTTTCGGAAGCAAACAGTCAGAAATTCCTATTATTTTGGGGCAAAATTGCAGAAATTTCCTTTACATTGGGGCAAAATTGCAGAAATCTCCCTTATTTTGGGGCAAAATTGCAGAAATTCCCCTAATTGTTGGGCAAAAAGGCAGAAATTCCCTATATGTTGGGGAAAAAAGACAGAAATTCTCCTTATTTCGGGGCAAAACTCAGAAATTCTACGTATTTTGGGGCAAAATGCCAGCAATTTACCTTATTTTGTAGCAAAATTGCAGCAATTTCCCTTATTTTGGGGCAAAATTGCAGAAATTTCACTTATTTCCAAGAAAAAAAGCAAAAATTTTTCTTATTTTGGGGCAAAAAAACAGAAATTCCCATTATTTCGGGGCAAAAAGGCAGAAATTCACCTTATTTTGGGGTAAAATTGCAGAAATTTCACATATTTCAGGGCAAAAAGGCAGAAATTTCTCTTATTTTAGGGCAAAATTGCAGAAATTTCACTTATTATAGAGAAAAAAAGCAAAAATTTTTTTATTTTGGGGCAAAAAAACAGAAATTCCCATTATTATGGGGGAAAAAGGCAGAAATTCACCTTATTTTGGGGTAAAATTACAGAAATTTCACATATTTCAGGGCAAATTGGCAGAAATTTCCCTTATTTTGGGGTAAAATTGCAGACATTTCACTTATTTTAGAGTAATAAGTCAGAAATTCCCCTTATTTTGGGGCAAAAAAGACAGAAATTCCCTTTGTTTGGGGGAAAAAGACAGAAATTCCACTTATTTAGAGGCAAAAAGGCTGAAATTCTCCTTATTTTGGAGCAAAAATAAAGAAATTTCCCTATTTTATGGCAAAATGTTATGAATTCAACTTATTTTCGGGCAACAAGACAGAAATTCCTTGCATTTTGGAGCAAAATTGCAGAAATTCCCCTAATTGTGAGGCAAAAATGCAGAAATTCCCTATATGTTGGGGCAAAAAGACAGAAACTCTCCTTCTTTTTGGGCAAAACTCAGAAATTCCACTTATTTTGGGGCAAAATTCCAGAAATTTCCCTTATTTGGGGGCAAAATTGCAGAAATTTCCCTTATTTTAGGGCAAAATTGCAGAAATTTCACTTATTTCAGAGAAAAAAAGCAAACATTTTTTTATTTGGGGGCAAATAGGCAGAAATTCCCATTATTTTGGGGGAAAAAGGCAGAAATTCACCTTATTTTGGGGTAAAATTACAGAAATTTCACATATTTCAGAGAAAAAGGCAGAAATTTCCCTCATTTTGGGGCAAAATTGCAGATATTTCACATATTTTAGGGTAATAAGTCAGAAATTTCCCATATTTTGGGGCAAAATAGACAGAAATTCCCTTTGTTTGGGGGAAAAATACAGAAATTCCACTTATTTAGAGGCAAAAAGGCTGAAATTCTTCTTATTTTGGAGCAAAAATAAAGAAATTTCCTTTTTTTATGGCAAAAAGTTATGCATTCCACTTATTTTCGGGCAACAAGACAGAAATTCCTTGTATTTTGGAGCAAAATTGCAGATATTCCACTAATTGATGGGCAAAAAGGAAGGAATTCCCTATATGTTGGGGCAAAAAGACAGAAATTCTCCTTCTTTTGGGGCAAAACTCAGAAATTCCACTTATTTTGGGGCAAAATTCCAGAAATTTCCCTTATTTTGGGGCAAAATTGCAGAAATTTCCCATATTTTAGGGCAAAATTGCAGAAATTTCACTTATTTCAGAGAAAAAAAGCATAAATTTTTCCTATTTTGGGGCTAAAATGCAGAAATTCCACTTATTTTAGGGCAAAAAGGCAGAAATTCACCTTATTTTAGGGTAAAATTGCAGCAATTTCACATATTTCAGGGCAAAAAGGCAGAAATTTCCCTTATTTTGGGGCAAAATTACAGAAATTTCACTTAATTTGGGGCAAAATTGCAGAAATTTCACTTATTTCAGGGAAAAAAGGCAGAAATTTTCCTTATTTTGGGGAAAAAATGAAGAAATTCTTAATATTTTGTGGCAAAAATGCAGAAATTCCTATTATTTTGAGGTAAAAAGGCTGAAATTCCCCTTATTTTGAGGTGAAAAGGCTGAAATTCCCCTTATTTGGGTGCAAAAAGGCAGAAATTTCTCTTATTTTTGGGCAAAAGGAAAGAAATTCCCCTTATTTTGTAGCAAAAAGGCAGAAATTTCTTTTTTTTGGGCAAAATTGAAGAAATATCACTTATTTCAGGGTATAATTCAAAAATTCCTTTTATTTCGTTGCAAAAAGACAGAAATTCCATTTATTTTTGGGTATAAATGGAGAAGTTTCACTTATTTTGAGGTAAAAAGGCAGAAATTCCTCTTATTTTGGGGCAAAAATTAAGAAATTTCCTTTTTTTTGTGGAAAAAGATATACATTGCCCTTACTTTCGGGATAAAAAGCAGAAATTCCCCGTATTTTGAAGCATAATTGCAGAAATTCTCATAATTTTCGAGCAAAAAAGCAGAAATTCTCCTTATTTTGGAGCAAAAATATAGAAAATCTCCTTTTTTCGGAAGCAAACAGTCAGAAATTCCCCTTATTTTGGGGCAAAATTGCAGAAATTTCCTTTACATTGGGGCAAAATTGCAGAAATTTCCCTTATTTTGGGGCAAAATTGCAGAAATTCCCCTAATTTTTGGGCAAAAATGCAGAAATTCCCTATATGTTGGGGCAAAAAGACAGAAATTCTCCTTATTTTGGGGCAAAACTCAGAAATTCCACGTATTTTGGGGCAAAATTCCAGAAATTTACCTTATTTTGGAGCAAAATTGCAGAAATTCCCCTTATTTTGGGGCAAAATTGCAGAAATTTCCTTTACATTGGGGCAAAATTGCAGAAATTCCCCTTATTTTGGGGCAAAATTGCAGAAATTTCCTTTACATTGGGGCAAAATTGCAGAAATTTCCCTTATTTTGGGGCAAAATTGCAGAAATTCCCCTAATTGTTGGGCAAAAAGACAGAAATTCTCTTTATTTTGGGGCATAACTCAGAAATTCCACGTATTTTGGGGCAAAATTCCAGAAATTTCCCTTTTTTGAGGGCAAAATTGCAGAAATTTCCCATATTTCAGAGAAAAAAAGCAAAAATTTTTCTTATTTTGGGGCAAAAAAACAGAAATTCTCATTATTTTGGGGAAAAAAGCAGAAATTCACCTTATTTTGGGGTAAAATTGCAGAAATTTCACATATTTCAGGGCAAAAAGACAGAAATTTCCCTTATTTTCGGGTAAAATTGCAGAAATTTCACTAATTTTGGGGCAAAAAAGACAGAAATTCCCTTTGTTTTGGGGGAAAAAGACAGAAATTCCACTTAGTTAGAGGGAAAAAGGCAGAAATTACCTTATTTTGGAGCAAAAATGAAGAAATTTACCTTTTTTTTATGGCAACAATTTTGCATTCCCCTATTTTCGGGAAAAAGGACAGAAAATCCCTGTATTTTGGAGCAAAATTGCAGAAATTCCCCTAATTGTGAGGCAAAAAGGCAGAAATTCCTTATGTTGGGGCAAAAAGACAAAAATTCTCCTTATTTTGGGACAAAACTCAGAAATTCCACTTATTTTGGTGCAAAATTCTAGAAATTTTCTTTATTTTGGGGCAAAATTGCCAAAATTTCCTTTATTTTGGGGCAAAATTGCAGAAATTTCACTTATTTTAGAGAAAAAAAGCAAAAATTTTTCTTATTTTGGGGCAAGAAGGCATAAATTCCCATTATTTTGGGGCTAAAATGCAAAAATTCACTTTTTTGTGGGTAAAATTGCAGAAATTTCACATATTCAAGGCAAAAAGGCAGAAATTTCCCTTATTTCGGGCCAAATTGCAGAAATTTCACTTATTTTGGGGCAAAATTGCAGAAATTTCACTTATTTCAGGAAAAAAGGCAGAAATTTTCCTTATTTTGGGGCAAAAATGCAGAAATTCTTAATATTTTGTGGCAAAAATGCAGAAATTCCCCTTACATTGAGGTAAAAAGCCTGAAATTCCCCTTATTTGGGAACAAAAATGGAGAAATTTCCCTTATTTTGGGGCAAAAAGACAGAAAATCCCCTTATTTTGTGGCAAATAGGCAGAAATTCCCATTATTTTCAGGTAAAAAGGCTGAAATTCCCCTTATTTGGGGGCAAAAAGGCAGAAATTTCTTTTATTTTGGGGCAAAAAGACAGAAATTCCCCTAATTTTGTAGCAAAAAGGCAGAAATTTCTTTTATTTTGGGGCAAAATTGCAGAAATATCACTTATTTCAGGGTATAATTCAAAAATTCCTTTTATTTTGTTGCAAAAAGACAAAAATTCCTTTTATTTTGTTGCAAAAAGACAAAAATTCCATTTATTTTTGGGTAAAAAAGGAGAAATTTTACTTATTTTGAGGTAAAAAGGCAGAAATTCCTCTTAGTTTGGGGCAAAAATTAAGAAATTTCACTCTTTTGTGGAAAAAGGTATACATTCCTCTTACTTTCAGGATAAAAAGCAGAAATTCCCCATATTTTGAAGCATAATTGCAGAAATTCTCATAATTTTCGGGCAAAAAAGCAGAAATTCTCCTTATTTTGGAGCAAAAATACAGAAAATCTCCTCTTTTCGGGAGCAAACTGTCAGAAATTTTCCTTATTTTGGGGCAAAATTGCAGAAATTTCCCTTATTTTGGGGCATAACTCAGAAATTCCACATATTTTGGGGCAAAATTCCAGAAATTTCCCTTTTTTTGGGGCAAAATTGCAGAAATTTCCCATATTTCAGAGAAAAAAAGCAAAAATTTTTCTTATTTTTGGGCAAAAAAACAGAAATTCCCATTATTTTGGGGCAAAAAGGCAGAAATTCACCTTATTTTGAAGTAAAATTGCAGAAATTTCACTAATTTTGGGGCAAGAAAGCCAGTAATTCCCTTTGTTTTGGGGGAAAAAGACAGAAATTCCACTTAGTTAGAGGGAAAAAGGCAGAAATTCCCCTTATTTTGGACCAAAAATGAAGAAATTTCGCTTTTTTTATGGCAACAATTTTGCATTCCCCTATTTTCGGGAAAAAGGACAGAAAATCCCTGTATTTTGGAGCAAAATTGCAGAAATTCCCCTAATTGTGAGGCAAAAAGGCAGAAATTCCCTATATGTTGGGGCAAAAAGACAAAAATTCTCCTTATTTTGGGGCAAAACTCAGAAATTCCACTTATTTTGGTGCAAAATTCCAAAAATTTTCCTTATTTTGGGGCAAAATTGCCAAAATTTCCTTTATTTTGGGGCAAAATTGCAGAAATTTCACTTATTTTAGAGAAAAAAAGCAAAAATTTTTCTTATTTTGGGGCAAAAAGGCATAAATTCCCATTATTTTGGGTCAAAAATGCAAAAATTCACTTTTTTGGGGGTAAAATTGCAGAAATTTCACATATTCAAGGCAAAAAGGCAGAAATTTCCCTTATTTCGGGCAAAATTGCAGAAATTTCACTTATTTTGGGGCAAAATTGCAGAAATTTCACTTATTTCAGGAAAAAAGGCAGAAATTTTCCTTATTTTGGGGCAAAAATGCAGAAATTCTTAATATTTTGTGGCAAAAATGCAGAAATTCCCCTTCCTTTGAGGTAAAAAGGCTGAAATTCCCCATATTTGGGAACAAAAATGGAGAAATTTCCCTTATTTTGGGGCAAAAAGACAGAAAATCCCCTTATTTTGTGACAAAAAGGCAGAAATTCCCATTATTTTGGGGGAAAAGGCAGAAATTCACCTTATTTTGGGGTAAAATTGCAGAAATTTCACATATATCAGGGCAAAAAGGCAGAAATTTCTCTTATTTTAGGGCAAAATTGCAGAAATTTCACTTATTTCAGAGAAAAAAAGCAAAATTTTTTTTATTTTTGGGCAAAAAAACAGAAATTCCCATTATTTTGGGGGAAAATTACAAAAATTTCACATATTTCAGGGCAAAAAGGCAGAAATTTCTCTTATTTTGGGGCAAAATTGCAGATATTTCACTTATTTTAGGGTATAAGTCAGAAATTCTTCTTAATTTGGGGCAAAAAAGACAGAAATTCCCTTTGTTTGGGGGAAAAAGACAGAAATTCCACTTATATAGAGGCAAAAATGCTGAAATTCCCCTTATTTTGGAGCAAAAATAAAGAAATTTCCCTTTTTTATGGCAAAAAGTTATGCATTCCACTTATTTTCGGGCAACAAGACAGAAATTACTTGCATTTTGGAGCAAAATTGCAGAAATTCCCCTAATTGTGGGGCAAAAAGGCAGAAATTCTCTATATTTTGGGGCAAAAAGACAGAAATTCTCCTTCTTTTGGGGCAAAACTCAGAAATTCCACTTATTTTGCGGCAAAATTCCAGAAATTTCCCTTATTTTGGGGCATAATTGCAGAAATTTCCCTTATTTTAGGGCAAAATTGCAGAAATGTCACTTATTTCAGAGAAAAAAACAAAAATTTTTCCTATTTTGAGGCTAAAATGCAGAAATTCCACTTATTTTAGGGCAAAAAGGCAGAAATTCACCTTATTTTAGGGTAAAATTGCAGCAATTTCACAAAAATCAGGGCCAAAAGGCAGAAATTTTTCTTATTTTGGGGCAAAATTGCAGAAATTTCACTTATTTTGGGGCAAAATTGCAGAAATTTTACTTATTTCAGGGAATAAAGGCAGAAATTTTCCTTATTTTGGGGAAAAAATTAAGAAATTCTTAATATTTTGTGGCAAAAATGCAGAAATTTCCCTTATTTTGAGGTAAAAAGGCTGAAATTCCCCTTATTTTGAGGTAAAAAGGCTGAAATTCCCCTTATTTGGGTTCAAAAAGGCAGAAATTTCTCTAATTTGGGGGAAAAAGACAGAAATTCTCCTTATTTTGTAGCAAAAAGGCAGAAATTTCTTTTATTTTGGGGAAAAATTGCAGAAATATCACTTATTTCAGGGTATAATTCAAAAATTTATTTTATTTTGTTGCAAAAAGACAGAAATTCCATTTATTTTTGGGTAAAAAAGGAGAAATTTCACTTATTTTGAGGTAAAAAGGCAGAAATTCCTCTTATTTTGGGGCAAAAATTAAGAAATTTCACTTTTTTGTTGAAAAAGGTATACATTCCCCTTACTTTCGGGATAAAAAGAAGAAATTCCACGTATTTTGAAGCATAATTGCAGAAATTCTCATAATTTTTGGGCAAAAAAGGAGAAATTCTCCTTATTTTGCAGCAAAAATACAGAAAATCTCCTTTTATCGGAAGCAAACAGTCAGAAATTCCCCTTATTTTGGGGCAAAATTGCAGAAATTTCCTTTACATTGGGGCAAAATTGCAAAAATTTCCCTTATTTTGGGGCAAAATTGCAGAAATGCCCCTAATTGTTGGGCAAAAAGGCAGAAATTCCCTATATGTTGGGGCAAAAAGACAGAAATTCTCCTTATTTTGGGGCAAAACTCAGAAATTCCATGTATTTTGGGGAAAAATTCCAGAAATTTCCCTTATTTTGGGGCAAAATTGCAGAAATTTCACTTATTTCAGAGAAAAAAAGCAAAAATTTTTCTTATTTCGGGTCAAAAAAACAGAAATTCTTATTATTTTGGGGCAAAAAGGCAGAAATTCACCTTATTTTGGGGTAAAGTTGCAGAAATTTCACATATTTCAGGGCAAGAAGGCAGAAAGTTCTCTTATTTTAGGGCAAAATTGCAGAGATTTCACTTATTTCAGAGAAAAAAAGCAAAAATTTTTTTATTTTGGGACAAAAAGGCAGAAATTCCCATTATTTTGTGGGAAAAAGGCAGAAATTCACCTTATTTTGGGATAAAATTGCAGAAATTTCACATATTTCAGTGCAAAATGGCAGAAATTTCCCTTATTTTGGGGCAAAATTGCAGATATTTCACTTATTTTAGGGTAATAAGTCAGAAATCCCCCTTATTTTGGAGCAAAAAAAAGCTAAGTTCCCTTTGTTTGTGTAAAAAAGACAGAAATTCCACTTATTTAGAGGCAAAAAGGCTGAAATTCCCCTTATTTTGGAGCAAAAATGAAGATATTTCCCTTTTTTATGGCAAAAAGTTAAGCATTCCACTTATTTTCGGGCAACAAGACAGAAATTCCTTGCATTTTGGAGCAAAATTGCAGAAATTCCCCTAATTGTGGGGCAAAAAGCAGAAATTCTCTATATGTTGGGGCAAAAAGACAGAAATTCTCCTTCTTTTGGGGCAAAACTCAGAAACTCCACTTATTTTGGGGCAAAATTCCAGAAATTTCCCTTATTTTGGGGCAAAATTGCAGAAATTTCCCTTATTTTAGGGCAAAATTGCAGAAATTTCACTTATTTCAGAGAAAAAAAGCAAAAATTTTTCCTATTTTGGGGCTAAAATTAAGAAATTCCAATTATTTTCGGGCTAAAAGGCAGAAATTCACCTTATTTTAGGGTAAAATTGCAGCAATTTCACATATTTCAGGGCAAAAAGGCAGAAATTTCCCTTATTTTGGGGCAAAATTGCAGAAATTTCACTTATTTTGGGGCAAAATTGCAGAAATTTCAATTATGTCAGGGAAAAAAGGCAGAATTTTTCCTTATTTTGGGGAAAAAATTAAGAAATTCTTAATATTTTGTGGCAAAAATGCAGAAATTCCCCTTATTTTGAGGTAAAAAGGCTGAAATTCCCCTCATTTTGAGGTAAAAAGGCTGAAATTCCCCTTATTTGGATGCAAAAAGCAAAAATTTCTCTTATTTTGGGGCAAAAAGACAGAAATTCCCCTTATTTTGTAGCAAAAAGGCAGAAATTTTTATTATTTTGGGGCAAAATTGCAGAAATATCACTTATTTCAGGGTATAATTCAAAAATTCCTTTTATTTTCTTGCAAAAAGACAGAAATTCCATTTATTTTTGGGTAAAAAAGAAGAAATTTCACTTATTTTGAGGTAAAAAGGCAGAAATTACTCTTATTTTGGGGCATAAATTAAGAAATTTCCCTTTTTTTGTGGAAAAAGGTATACATTCCCCTTACTTTCGGGATAAAAAGCAGAAATTCCTTGTATTTTGAAGCATAATTGCAGAAACTCTTATAATTTTCGGGCAAAAAAGCAGAAATTCTCCTTATTTTGGAGCAAAAATACAGAAAATCTCCTTTTTTCGGAAGCAAACAGTCAGAAATTCCCCTTATTTTGGAGCAAAATTGCAGAAATTTCCTTTACATTGTGGCAAAATTGCAGAAATTTCCCTTATTTTGGGGCAAAATTGCAGAAATTTCCCTAATTGTTGGGAAAAAAGGCAGAAATTCCCTATATGTTGGGGCAAAAAGACAGAAATTCTTTTTCTTTTGAGGCAAAACTCAGAAATTCCACTTATTTTGGGGCAAAATTCCAGAAATTTCCCTTATTTTGGGGCAAAATTGCAGAAATTTCTCTTATTTTAGGGCAAAATTGCAGAAATTTCACTTATTTCACAGAAAAAAAGCAAAAATTTTTTTATTTTGGGGCAAAAAGGCAGAAATTCCCATTATTTTGGGGGAAAAAGGCAGAAATTCACCTTATTTTGGGGTAAAATTGCAGAAATTTCACATATTTCAGGGCAAAAAGGCAGAAATTTCCCTTATTTTGGGGCAAAATTGCAGATATTTCACTTATTTTAGGGTAATAAGTCAGAAATTCCCCTTATTTTGGGGCAAAAAAGACAGAAATTCCCTTTGTTTGTGTAAAAAAGACAGAAATTCCACTTATTTAGAGACAAAAAGGCTGAAATTCCCCTTATTTTGGAGCAAAAATGAAGATATTTCCCTTTTTTATGGCAAAAAGTTATGCGTTCCACTTATTTTCGGGCAACAAGACAGAAATTCCTTGCATTTTTGAGCAAAATTGCAGAAATTCCCCTAATTGTGGGGCAAAAAGTCAGAAATTCCCTATATGTTGGGGCAAAAAGACAGAAATTCTCGTTCTTTTGGTGCAAAACTCAGAAATTTCCCTTATTTTGGGGCAAAATTGCAAAAATTTCCCTTATTTTAGGGCAAAATTGCAGAAATTTCACTTATTTCAAAGAAAAAAAGCAAAAATTTTTCTTATTTTGGGGCTAAAATGCAAAAATTCTAATTATTTTGGGGCAAAAATGCAGAAATTCACCTTATTTTAGGGTAAAATTGCAGAAATTTCACATATTTCAGGGCAAAAAGGCAGAAATTTCCCTTATTTTGGGGCAAAATTGCAGACATTTCACTTATTTTGGGGCAAAATTGCAGAAATTTCCCTTATTTTGGGGCAAAATTGCAGAAATTTCCCTAATTGTTTGGAAAAAAGGCAGAAATTCCCTATATGTTGGGGCAAAAAGACAGAAATACTCCTTATTTTGGGGCAAAACTCAGAAATTCCACGTACTTTGGGGCAAAATTCAAGAAATTTCCCTTATTTTGGGGCAAAATTGCAGAAATTTCCCTTATTTTGGGGCAAAATTGCAGAAATTTCACTTATTTCAGAGAAAAAAGCAAAAATTTTTGTTATATTGGGGCAAAAAAACAGAAATTCCCATTATTTTAGGGCAAAAAGGCAGAAATTCACCTTATTTTGGGGTAAAATTGCAGAAATTTCACAAATTTCATGGCAAAAAGGCAAAAATTTCTCTTATTTTAGGGCAAAATTACAGAAATTTCACTTATTTCAGAGAAAAAAAGCAAAATTTTTTTTATTTTGGGGCAAAAAGGCAGAAATTACCATTATTTTGGGAAAAAAAGGCAGAAATTCACCTTATTTTGGGGTAAAATTGCAGAAATTTCACATATTTCAGGGCAAAAAGGCATAAATTTCTCTTATTTGGGGGCAAAATTGCAGATATTTCACTTATTTTAGGGTAATAAGTCAGAAATTCCCCTTATTTTGGGGCAAAAAAGACAGAAATTCCCTTTGTTTGTGTAAAAAAGACAGAAATTCCACTTATTTAGAGGCAAAAAGGCTGAAATTCCCCTTATTTTGGAGCAAAAATGAAGATATTTCCCTTTTTTATGGCAAAAAGTTAAGCATTCCACTTATTTTCGGGCAACAAGACAGAAATTCCTTGCATTTTGGAGCAAAATTGCAGAAATTCCCCTAATTGTGGGGCAAAAAGGCAGAAATTCACCTTATTTTAGGGTAAAATTGCAGGAATTTCACATATTTCAGGGCAAAAAGGCAGAAATTTCCCTTATTTTGGGGCAAAATTGCAGAAATTTCACTTATTTCAAAGAAAAAAAGCAAAAATTTTTCTTATTTTGGGGCTAAAATGCAGAAATTCCAATTATTTTGGGAAAAAATGCAGAAATTCACCTTATTTTAGGGTAAAATTGCAGAAATTTCACATATTTCAGGGCAAAAAGGCAGAAATTTCCCTTATTTTGGGGCAAAATTGCAGACATTTCACTTATTTTGGGGCAAAATTGCAGAAATTTCCCTTATTTTGGGGCAAAATTGCAGAAATTTCCCTAATTGTTTGGAAAAAAGGCAGAAATTCCCTATATGTTGGGGCAAAAAGACAGAAATACTCCTTATTTTGGGGCAAAACTCAGAAATTCCACGTACTTTGGGGCAAAATTCAAGAAATTTCCCTTATTTTGGGGCAAAATTGCAGAAATTTCCCTTATTTTGGGGCAAAATTGCAGAAATTTCACTTATTTCAGAGAAAAAAGCAAAAATTTTTGTTATATTGGGGCAAAAAAACAGAAATTCCCATTATTTTAGGGCAAAAAGGCAGAAATTCACCTTATTTTGGGGTAAAATTGCAGAAATTTCACAAATTTCATGGCAAAAAGGCAAAAATTTCTCTTATTTTAGGGCAAAATTACAGAAATTTCACTTATTTCAGAGAAAAAAAGCAAAATTTTTTTTATTTTGGGGCAAAAAGGCAGAAATTCCCATTATTTTGGGAAAAAAAGGCAGAAATTCACCTTATTTTGGGGTAAAATTGCAGAAATTTCACATATTTCAGGGCAAAAAGGCATAAATTTCTCTTATTTGGGGGCAAAATTGCAGATATTTCACTTATTTTAGGGTAATAAGTCAGAAATTCCCCTTATTTTGGGGCAAAAAAGACAGAAATTCCCTTTGTTTGTGTAAAAAAGACAGAAATTCCACTTATTTAGAGGCAAAAAGGCTGAAATTCCCCTTATTTTGGAGCAAAAATGAAGATATTTCCCTTTTTTATGGCAAAAAGTTAAGCATTCCACTTATTTTCGGGCAACAAGACAGAAATTCCTTGCATTTTGGAGCAAAATTGCAGAAATTCCCCTAATTGTGGGGCAAAAAGGCAGAAATTCACCTTATTTTAGGGTAAAATTGCAGGAATTTCACATATTTCAGGGCAAAAAGGCAGAAATTTCCCTTATTTTGGGGCAAAATTGCAGAAATTTCACTTATTTCAAAGAAAAAAAGCAAAAATTTTTCTTATTTTGGGGCTAAAATGCAGAAATTCCAATTATTTTGGGAAAAAATGCAGAAATTCACCTTATTTTAGGGTAAAATTGCAGAAATTTCACATATTTCAGGGCAAAAAGGCAGAAATTTCCCTTATTTTGGGGCAAAATTGCAGACATTTCACTTATTTTGGGGCAAAATTGCAGAAATTTCCCTTATTTTGGGGCAAAATTGCAGAAATTTCCCTAATTGTTTGGAAAAAAGGCAGAAATTCCCTATATGTTGGGGCAAAAAACAGAAATACTCCTTATTTTGGGGCAAAACTCAGAAATTACACGTACTTGGGGCAAAATTCAAGAAATTTCCCTTATTTTGGGGCAAAATTGCAGAAATTTCCCTTATTTTGGGGCAAAATTGCAGAAATTTCACTTATTTCAGAGAAAAAAAGCAAAAATTTTTCTTATTTTAGGGCAAAAAAATAGAAATTCCCATTTTTGGGGCAAAAAGGCAGAAATTCACCTCATTTTGGGGTAAAATTGCAGAAATTTCACAAATTTCATGGCAAAAAGGCAGAAATTTCTCTTATTTTAGGGCAAAATTGCAGAAATTTCACTTATTTCAGAGAAAAAAAGCAAAAATTTTTTTATTTTGGGGCAAAAAGGCAGAAATTCCCATTATTTTGGGGGAAAAAGGCAGAAATTCACCTTATTTTGGGGTAAAATTGCAGAAATTTCACATATTTCAGGGCAAAAAGGCAGAAATTTCCCTTATTTTGGGGCAAAATTGCAGATATTTCACTTATTTTAGTGTAATAAGTCAGAAATTCCTCTTATTTTGGGGCAAAAAGACAGAAATTCCCTTTGTTTGTGTAAAAAAGACAGAAATTCCACTTATTTAGAGGCAAAAAGGCTGAAATTCCCCTTATTTTGGAGCAAAAATGAAGATATTTCCCTTTTTTATGGCAAAAAGTTATGCGTTCCACTTATTTTCGGGCAACAAGACAGAAATTCCTGGCATTTTGGAGCAAAATTGCAGAAATTCCCCTAATTGTGGGGCAAAAAGTCAGAAATTCCCTATATGTTGGGGCAAAAAGACAGAAATTCTCGTTCTTTTGGGGCAAAACTCAGAAATTTCCCTTATTTTGGGGCAAAATTGCAAAAATTTCCCTTATTTTAGGGCAAAATTGCAGAAATTTCACTTATTTCAAAGAAAAAAAGCAAAAATTTTTCTTATTTTGGGGCTAAAATGCAGAAATTCCAATTATTTTGGGGCAAAAATGCAGAAATTCACCTTATTTTAGGGTAAAATTGCAGAAATTTCACATATTTCAGGGCAAAAAGGCAGAAATTTCCCTTATTTTGGGGCAAAATTGCAGACATTTCACTTATTTTGGGGCAAAATTGCAGAAATTTCCCTTATTTTGGGGCAAAATTGCAGAAATTTCCCTAATTGTTTGGAAAAAAGGCAGAAATTCCCTATATGTTGGGGCAAATAGACAGAAATACTCCTTATTTTGGGGCAAAACTCAGAAATTCCACGTACTTTGGGGCAAAATTCAAGAAATTTCCCTTATTTTGGGGCAAAATTGCAGAAATTTCCCTTATTTTGGGGCAAAATTGCAGAAATTTCACTTATTTCAGAGAAAAAAGCAAAAATTTTTCTTATTTTGGGGCAAAAAAACAGAAATTCCCATTATTTTAGGGCAAAAAGGCAGAAATTCACCTTATTTTGGGGTAAAATTGCAGAAATTTCACAAATTTCATGGCAAAAAGGCAGAAATTTCTCTTATTTTAGGGCAAAATTACAGAAATTTCACTTATTTCAGAAAAAAAAAGGAAAAATTTTTTTATTTTGGGGCAAAAAGGCAGAAATTCCCATTATTTTGGGAAAAAAAGGCAGAAATTCACCTTATTTTGGGGTAAAATTGCAGAAATTTCACATATTTCAGGGCAAAAAGGCAGAAATTTCCCTTATTTTGGGGCAAAAAGGCAGAAATTCACCTTATTTTAGGGTAAAATTGCAGCAATTTCACATATTTCAGGGCAAAAAGGCAGAAATTTCCCTTATTTTGGGGCAAAATTGCAGAAATTTCCCTTATTTTGGGGCAAAATTGCAGAAATTTCCCTAATTGTTTGGAAAAAAGGCAGAAATTCCCTATATGTTGGGGCAAAAAGACAGAAATACTCCTTATTTTGGGGCAAAACTCAGAAATTCCACGTACTTTGGGGCAAAATTCAAGAAATTTCCCTTATTTTGGGGCAAAATTGCAGAAATTTCCCTTATTTTGGGGCAAAATTGCAGAAATTTCACTTATTTCAGAGAAAAAAGCAAAAATTTTTGTTATATTGGGGCAAAAAAACAGAAATTTCCATTATTTTAGGGCAAAAAGGCAGAAATTCACCTTATTTTGGGGTAAAATTGCAGAAATTTCACAAATTTCATGGCAAAAAGGCAAAAATTTCTCTTATTTTAGGGCAAAATTACAGAAATTTCACTTATTTCAGAGAAAAAAAGCAAAATTTTTTTTATTTTGGGGCAAAAAGGCAGAAATTCCCATTATTTTGGGAAAAAAAGGCAGAAATTCACCTTATTTTGGGGTAAAATTGCAGAAATTTCACATATTTCAGGGCAAAAAGGCATAAATTTCTCTTATTTGGGGGCAAAATTGCAGATATTTCACTTATTTTAGGGTAATAAGTCAGAAATTCCCCTTATTTTGGGGCAAAAAAGACAGAAATTCCCTTTGTTTGTGTAAAAAAGACAGAAATTCCACTTATTTAGAGGCAAAAAGGCTGAAATTCCCCTTATTTTGGAGCAAAAATGAAGATATTTCCCTTTTTTATGGCAAAAAGTTAAGCATTCCACTTATTTTCGGGCAACAAGACAGAAATTCCTTGCATTTTGGAGCAAAATTGCAGAAATTCCCCTAATTGTGGGGCAAAAAGGCAGAAATTCACCTTATTTTAGGGTAAAATTGCAGGAATTTCACATATTTCAGGGCAAAAAGGCAGAAATTTCCCTTATTTTGGGGCAAAATTGCAGAAATTTCACTTATTTCAAAGAAAAAAAGCAAAAATTTTTCTTATTTTGGGGCTAAAATGCAGAAATTCCAATTATTTTGGGAAAAAATGCAGAAATTCACCTTATTTTAGGGTAAAATTGCAGAAATTTCACATATTTCAGGGCAAAAAGGCAGAAATTTCCCTTATTTTGGGGCAAAATTGCAGACATTTCACTTATTTTGGGGCAAAATTGCAGAAATTTCCCTTATTTTGGGGCAAAATTGCAGAAATTTCCCTAATTGTTTGGAAAAAAGGCAGAAATTCCCTATATGTTGGGGCAAAAAACAGAAATACTCCTTATTTTGGGGCAAAACTCAGAAATTACACGTACTTGGGGCAAAATTCAAGAAATTTCCCTTATTTTGGGGCAAAATTGCAGAAATTTCCCTTATTTTGGGGCAAAATTGCAGAAATTTCACTTATTTCAGAGAAAAAAAGCAAAAATTTTTCTTATTTTAGGGCAAAAAAATAGAAATTCCCATTTTTGGGGCAAAAAGGCAGAAATTCACCTCATTTTGGGGTAAAATTGCAGAAATTTCACAAATTTCATGGCAAAAAGGCAGAAATTTCTCTTATTTTAGGGCAAAATTGCAGAAATTTCACTTATTTCAGAGAAAAAAAGCAAAAATTTTTTTATTTTGGGGCAAAAAGGCAGAAATTCCCATTATTTTGGGGGGAAAAGGCAGAAATTCACCTTATTTTGGGGTAAAATTGCAGAAATTTCACATATTTCAGGGCAAAAAGGCAGAAATTTCCCTTATTTTGGGGCAAAATTGCAGATATTTCACTTATTTTAGTGTAATAAGTCAGAAATTCCTCTTATTTTGGGGCAAAAAGACAGAAATTCCCTTTGTTTGTGTAAAAAAGACAGAAATTCCACTTATTTAGAGGCAAAAAGGCTGAAATTCCCCTTATTTTGGAGCAAAAATGAAGATATTTCCCTTTTTTTATGGCAAAAAGTTATGCGTTCCACTTATTTTCGGGCAACAAGACAGAAATTCCTGGCATTTTGGAGCAAAATTGCAGAAATTCCCCTAATTGTGGGGCAAAAAGTCAGAAATTCCCTATATGTTGGGGCAAAAAGACAGAAATTCTCGTTCTTTTGGGGCAAAACTCAGAAATTTCCCTTATTTTGGGGCAAAATTGCAAAAATTTCCCTTATTTTAGGGCAAAATTGCAGAAATTTCACTTATTTCAAAGAAAAAAAGCAAAAATTTTTCTTATTTTGGGGCTAAAATGCAGAAATTCCAATTATTTTGGGGCAAAAATGCAGAAATTCACCTTATTTTAGGGTAAAATTGCAGAAATTTCACATATTTCAGGGCAAAAAGGCAGAAATTTCCCTTATTTTGGGGCAAAATTGCAGACATTTCACTTATTTTGGGGCAAAATTGCAGAAATTTCCCTTATTTTGGGGCAAAATTGCAGAAATTTCCCTAATTGTTTGGAAAAAAGGCAGAAATTCCCTATATGTTGGGGCAAATAGACAGAAATACTCCTTATTTTGGGGCAAAACTCAGAAATTCCACGTACTTTGGGGCAAAATTCAAGAAATTTCCCTTATTTTGGGGCAAAATTGCAGAAATTTCCCTTATTTTGGGGCAAAATTGCAGAAATTTCACTTATTTCAGAGAAAAAAGCAAAAATTTTTCTTATTTTGGGGCAAAAAAACAGAAATTCCCATTATTTTAGGGCAAAAAGGCAGAAATTCACCTTATTTTGGGGTAAAATTGCAGAAATTTCACAAATTTCATGGCAAAAAGGCAGAAATTTCTCTTATTTTAGGGCAAAATTACAGAAATTTCACTTATTTCAGAAAAAAAAAGGAAAAATTTTTTTATTTTGGGGCAAAAAGGCAGAAATTCCCATTATTTTGGGAAAAAAAGGCAGTAATTCACCTTATTTTGGGGTAAAATTGCAGAAATTTCACATATTTCAGGGCAAAAAGGCAGAAATTTCCCTTATTTTGGGGCAAAAAGGCAG
Organism: Micromys minutus; assembly: GCF_963924665.1. Taxonomy (NCBI): domain Eukaryota; kingdom Metazoa; phylum Chordata; class Mammalia; order Rodentia; family Muridae; genus Micromys; species Micromys minutus. Next base: position 375,219 of record NW_027667729.1, on the reverse strand, counting down.
AAATTCACCTTATTTTAGGGTAAAATTGCAGCAATTTCACATATTTCAGGGCAAAAAGGCAGAAATTTCCCTTATTTTGGGGCAAAATTGCAGAAATTTCACTTATTTTGGGGCAAAATTGCAGAAATTTCAATTATTTCAGGGAAAAAAGGCAGAAATTTTCCTCATTTTGGGGAAAAAATTAAGAAATTCTTAATATTTTGTGGCAAAAATGCAGAAATTCCCCTTATTTTGAGGTAAAAAGGCTGAAATTCCCCTTATTTTGAGGTAAAAAGGCTGAAATTCCCCTTATTTGGGTGCAAAAAGGCAGAAATTTCTCTTATTTTGGGGCAAAAAGACAGAAATTCCCCTTATTTTGTAGCAAAAAGGCAGAAATTTTTATTATTTTGGGGCAAAATTGCAGAAATATCACTTATTTCAGGGTATAATTCAAAAATTCCTTTTATTTTCTTGCAAAAAGACAGAAATTCCATTTATTTTTGGGTAAAAAAGAAGAAATTTCACTTATTTTGAGGTAAAAAGGCAGAAATTACTCTTATTTGGGGGCAAAAATTAAGAAATTTCCCTTTTTTTTGTGGAAAAAGGTATACATTCCCCTTACTTTCGGGATAAAAAGCAGAAATTCACCGTATTTTGGAGCATAATTGCAGAAACTCTCATAATTTTCGGGCAAAAAAGCAGAAATTCTACTTATTTTGGAGCAAAAATACAGAAAATCTCCTTTTTTCGGAAGCAAACAGTCAGAAATTCCCCTTATTTTGGAGCAAAATTGCAGAAATTTCCTTTACATTGTGGCAAAATTGCAGAAATTTCCCTTATTTTGGGGCAAAATTGCAGAAATTTCCCTAATTGTTGGGAAAAAAGGCAGAAATTCCCTATATGTTGAAGCAAAAAGACAGAAATTCTCCTTATTTTGGGGCAAAACTCAGAAATTCCACGTATTTTGGGGCAAAATTCAAGAAATTTCCCTATTTTTGGGGCAAAATTGCAGAAATTTCCCTTTTTTTGGGGCAAAATTGCAGAAATTTCACTTATTTCAGAGAAAAAAAGCAAAAATTTTTCTTATTTTAGGGCAAAAAAATAGAAATTCCCATTATTTTGGGGCAAAAAGGCAGAAATTCACCTTATTTTGGGGTAAAATTGCAGAAATTTCACAAATTTCATGGCAGAAAGGCAGAAATTTCTCTTATTTTAGGGCAAAATTGCAGAAATTTCACTTATTTCAGAGAAAAATAGCAAAAATTTTCTTATTTTGGGGCAAAAAGGCAGAAATTCCCATTATTTTGGGGGAAAAAGGCAGAAATTCACCTTATTTTGGGGTAAAATTGCAGAAATTTCACATATTTCAGGGCAAAAAGGCAGAAATTTCCCTTATTTTGGGGCAAAATTGCAGATATTTCACTTATTTTAGGGTAATAAGTCAGAAATTCCCCTTATTTTGGGGCAAAAAAGACAGAAATTCCCTTTGTTTGTGTAAAAAAGACAGAAATTCCACTTATTTAGAGGCAAAAAGGCTGAAATTCCCCTTATTTTGGAGCAAAAATGAAGATATTTCCCTTTTTTATGGCAAAAAGTTATGCGTTCCACTTATTTTCGGGCAACAAGACAGAAATTCCTTGCATTTTGGAGCAAAATTGCAGAAATTCCCCTAATTGTGGGGCAAAAAGTCAGAAATTCCCTATATGTTGGGGCAAAAAGACAGAAATTCTCGTTCTTTTGGGGCAAAACTCAGAAATTTCCCTTATTTTGGGGCAAAATTGCAAAAATTTCCCTTATTTTAGGGCAAAATTGCAGAAATTTCACTTATTTCAAAGAAAAAAAGCAAAAATTTTTCTTATTTTGGGGCTAAAATGCAGAAATTCCAATTATTTTGGGGCAAAAATGCAGAAATTCACCTTATTTTAGGGTAAAATTGCAGAAATTTCACATATTTCAGGGCAAAAAGGCAGAAATTTCCCTTATTTTGGGGCAAAATTGCAGACATTTCACTTATTTTGGGGCAAAATTGCAGAAATTTCCCTTATTTTGGGGCAAAATTGCAGAAATTTCCCTAATTGTTTGGAAAAAAGGCAGAAATTCCCTATATGTTGGGGCAAAAAGACAGAAATACTCCTTATTTTGGGGCAAAACTCAGAAATTCCACGTACTTTGGGGCAAAATTCAAGAAATTTCCCTTATTTTGGGGCAAAATTGCAGAAATTTCCCTTATTTTGGGGCAAAATTGCAGAAATTTCACTTATTTCAGAGAAAAAAGCAAAAATTTTTGTTATATTGGGGCAAAAAAACAGAAATTCCCATTATTTTAGGGCAAAAAGGCAGAAATTCACCTTATTTTGGGGTAAAATTGCAGAAATTTCACAAATTTCATGGCAAAAAGGCAAAAATTTCTCTTATTTTAGGGCAAAATTACAGAAATTTCACTTATTTCAGAGAAAAAAAGCAAAATTTTTTTTATTTTGGGGCAAAAAGGCAGAAATTCCCATTATTTTGGGAAAAAAAGGCAGAAATTCACCTTATTTTGGGGTAAAATTGCAGAAATTTCACATATTTCAGGGCAAAAAGGCATAAATTTCTCTTATTTGGGGGCAAAATTGCAGATATTTCACTTATTTTAGGGTAATAAGTCAGAAATTCCCCTTATTTTGGGGCAAAAAAGACAGAAATTCCCTTTGTTTGTGTAAAAAAGACAGAAATTCCACTTATTTAGAGGCAAAAAGGCTGAAATTCCCCTTATTTTGGAGCAAAAATGAAGATATTTCCCTTTTTTATGGCAAAAAGTTAAGCATTCCAGTTATTTTCGGGCAACAAGACAGAAATTCCTTGCATTTTGGAGCAAAATTGCAGAAATTCCCCTAATTGTGGGGCAAAAAGGCAGAAATTCACCTTATTTTAGGGTAAAATTGCAGGAATTTCACATATTTCAGGGCAAAAAGGCAGAAATTTCCCTTATTTTGGGGCAAAATTGCAGAAATTTCACTTATTTCAAAGAAAAAAAGCAAAAATTTTTCTTATTTTGGGGCTAAAATGCAGAAATTCCAATTATTTTGGGAAAAAATGCAGAAATTCACCTTATTTTAGGGTAAAATTGCAGAAATTTCACATATTTCAGGGCAAAAAGGCAGAAATTTCCCTTATTTTGGGGCAAAATTGCAGACATTTCACTTATTTTGGGGCAAAATTGCAGAAATTTCCCTTATTTTGGGGCAAAATTGCAGAAATTTCCCTAATTGTTTGGAAAAAAGGCAGAAATTCCCTATATGTTGGGGCAAAAAACAGAAATACTCCTTATTTTGGGGCAAAACTCAGAAATTCCACGTACTTGGGGCAAAATTCAAGAAATTTCCCTTATTTTGGGGCAAAATTGCAGAAATTTCCCTTATTTTGGGGCAAAATTGCAGAAATTTCACTTATTTCAGAGAAAAAAAGCAAAAATTTTTCTTATTTTAGGGCAAAAAAATAGAAATTCCCATTATTTTGGGGCAAAAAGGCAGAAATTCACCTCATTTTGGGGTAAAATTGCAGAAATTTCACAAATTTCATGGCAAAAAGGCAGAAATTTCTCTTATTTTAGGGCAAAATTGCAGAAATTTCACTTATTTCAGAGAAAAAAAGCAAAAATTTTTTTATTTTGGGGCAAAAAGGCAGAAATTCCCATTATTTTGGGGGAAAAAGGCAGAAATTCACCTTATTTTGGGGTAAAATTGCAGAAATTTCACATATTTCAGGGCAAAAAGGCAGAAATTTCCCTTATTTTGGGGCAAAATTGCAGATATTTCACTTATTTTAGTGTAATAAGTCAGAAATTCCTCTTATTTTGGGGCAAAAAGACAGAAATTCCCTTTGTTTGTGTAAAAAAGACAGAAATTCCACTTATTTAGAGGCAAAAAGGCTGAAATTCCCCTTATTTTGGAGCAAAAATGAAGATATTTCCCTTTTTTATGGCAAAAAGTTATGCGTTCCACTTATTTTCGGGCAACAAGACAGAAATTCCTGGCATTTTGGAGCAAAATTGCAGAAATTCCCCTAATTGTGGGGCAAAAAGTCAGAAATTCCCTATATGTTGGGGCAAAAAGACAGAAATTCTCGTTCTTTTGGGGCAAAACTCAGAAATTTCCCTTATTTTGGGGCAAAATTGCAAAAATTTCCCTTATTTTAGGGCAAAATTGCAGAAATTTCACTTATTTCAAAGAAAAAAAGCAAAAATTTTTCTTATTTTGGGGCTAAAATGCAGAAATTCCAATTATTTTGGGGCAAAAATGCAGAAATTCACCTTATTTTAGGGTAAAATTGCAGAAATTTCACATATTTCAGGGCAAAAAGGCAGAAATTTCCCTTATTTTGGGGCAAAATTGCAGACATTTCACTTATTTTGGGGCAAAATTGCAGAAATTTCCCTTATTTTGGGGCAAAATTGCAGAAATTTCCCTAATTGTTTGGAAAAAAGGCAGAAATTCCCTATATGTTGGGGCAAATAGACAGAAATACTCCTTATTTTGGGGCAAAACTCAGAAATTCCACGTACTTTGGGGCAAAATTCAAGAAATTTCCCTTATTTTGGGGCAAAATTGCAGAAATTTCCCTTATTTTGGGGCAAAATTGCAGAAATTTCACTTATTTCCGAGAAAAAAGCAAAAATTTTTCTTATTTTGGGGCAAAAAAACAGAAATTCCCATTATTTTAGGGCAAAAAGGCAGAAATTCACCTTATTTTGGGGTAAAATTGCAGAAATTTCACAAATTTCATGGCAAAAATGCAGAAATTTCTCTTATTTTAGGGCAAAATTACAGAAATTTCACTTATTTCAGAAAAAAAAAGGAAAAATTTTTTTATTTTGGGGCAAAAAGGCAGAAATTCCCATTATTTTGGGAAAAAAAGGCAGAAATTCACCTTATTTTGGGGTAAAATTGCAGAAATTTCACATATTTCAGGGCAAAAAGGCAGAAATTTCCCTTATTTTGGGGCAAAAAGGCAGAAATTCACCTTATTTTAGGGTAAAATTGCAGCAATTTCACATATTTCAGGGCAAAAAGGCAGAAATTTCCCTTATTTTGGGGCAAAATTGCAGAAATTTCACTTATTTTGGGGCAAAATTGCAGAAATTTCAATTATTTCAGGGAAAAAAGGCAGAAATTTTCCTCATTTTGGGGAAAAAATTAAGAAATTCTTAATATTTTGTGGCAAAAATGCAGAAATTCCCCTTATTTTGAGGTAAAAAGGCTGAAATTCCCCTTATTTTGAGGTAAAAAGGCTGAAATTCCCCTTATTTGGGTGCAAAAAGGCAGAAATTTCTCTTATTTTGGGGCAAAAAGACAGAAATTCCCCTTATTTTGTAGCAAAAAGGCAGAAATTTTTATTATTTTGGGGCAAAATTGCAGAAATATCACTTATTTCAGGGTATAATTCAAAAATTCCTTTTATTTTCTTGCAAAAAGACAGAAATTCCATTTATTTTTGGGTAAAAAAGAAGAAATTTCACTTATTTTGAGGTAAAAAGGCAGAAATTACTCTTATTTGGGGGCAAAAATTAAGAAATTTCCCTTTTTTTTTGTGGAAAAAGGTATACATTCCCCTTACTTTCGGGATAAAAAGCAGAAATTCACCGTATTTTGAAGCATAATTGCAGAAACTCTCATAATTTTCGGGCAAAAAAGCAGAAATTCTACTTATTTTGGAGCAAAAATACAGAAAATCTCCTTTTTTCGGAAGCAAACAGTCAGAAATTCCCCTTATTTTGGAGCAAAATTGCAGAAATTTCCTTTACATTGTGGCAAAATTGCAGAAATTTCCCTTATTTTGGGGCAAAATTGCAGAAATTTCCCTAATTGTTGGGAAAAAAAGGCAGAAATTCCCTATATGTTGAAGCAAAAAGACAGAAATTCTCCTTATTTTGGGGCAAAACTCAGAAATTCCACGTATTTTGGGGCAAAATTCAAGAAATTTCCCTATTTTTGGGGCAAAATTGCAGAAATTTCCCTTTTTTGGGGGCAAAATTGCAGAAATTTCACTTATTTCAGAGAAAAAAAGCAAAAATTTTTCTTATTTTAGGGCAAAAAAATAGAAATTCCCATTATTTTGGGGCAAAAAGGCAGAAATTCACCTTATTTTGGGGTAAAATTGCAGAAATTTCACAAATTTCATGGCAGAAAGGCAGAAATTTCTCTTATTTTAGGGCAAAATTGCAGAAATTTCACTTATTTCAGAGAAAAATAGCAAAAATTTTCTTATTTTGGGGCAAAAAGGCAGAAATTCCCATTATTTTGGGGGAAAAAGGCAGAAATTCACCTTATTTTGGGGTAAAATTGCAGAAATTTCACATATTTCAGGGCAAAAAGGCAGAAATTTCCCTTATTTTGGGGCAAAATTGCAGATATTTCACTTATTTTAGGGTAATAAGTCAGAAATTCCCCTTATTTTATGGCAAAAAAGACAGAAATTCCCTTTGTTTGTGTAAAAAAGACAGAAATTCCACTTATTTAGAGGCAAAAAGGCTGAAATTCCCCTTATTATGGAGCAAAAATGAAGATATTTCCCTTTTTTATGGCAAAAAGTTATGCGTTCCACTAATTTTCGGGCAACAAGACAGAAATTCCTGGCATTTTGGAGCAAAATTGCAGAAATTCCCCTAATTGTGGGGCAAAAAGTCAGAAATTCCCTATATGTTGGGGCAAAAAGACAGAAATTCTCGTTCTTTTGGGGCAAAACTCAGAAATTTCCCTTATTTTGGGGCAAAATTGCAAAAATTTCCCTTATTTTAGGGCAAAATTGCAGAAATTTCACTTATTTCAAAGAAAAAAAGCAAAAATTTTTCTTATTTTGGGGCTAAAATGCAGAAATTCCAATTATTTTGGGGCAAAAATGCAGAAATTCACCTTATTTTAGGGTAAAATTGCAGAAATTTCACATATTTCAGGGCAAAAAGGCAGAAATTTCCCTTATTTTGGGGCAAAATTGCAGACATTTCACTTATTTTGGGGCAAAATTGCAGAAATTTCCCTTATTTTGGGGCAAAATTGCAGAAATTTCCCTAATTGTTTGGAAAAAAGGCAGAAATTCCCTATATGTTGGGGCAAATAGACAGAAATACTCCTTATTTTGGGGCAAAACTCAGAAATTCCATGTACTTTGGGGCAAAATTCAAGAAATTTCCCTTATTTTGGGGCAAAATTGCAGAAATTTCCCTTATTTTGGGGCAAAATTGCAGAAATTTCACTTATTTCAGAGAAAAAAGCAAAAATTTTTCTTATTTTGGGGCAAAAAAACAGAAATTCCCATTATTTTAGGGCAAAAAGGCAGAAATTCACCTTATTTTGGGGTAAAATTGCAGAAATTTCACAAATTTCATGGCAAAAATGCAGAAATTTCTCTTATTTTAGGGCAAAATTACAGAAATTTCACTTATTTCAGAAAAAAAAAGGAAAAATTTTTTTATTTTGGGGCAAAAAGGCAGAAATTCCCATTATTTTGGGAAAAAAAGGCAGAAATTCACCTTATTTTGGGGTAAAATTGCAGAAATTTTACATATTTCAGGGCAAAAAGGCAGAAATTTCCCTTATTTTGGGGCAAAAAGGCAGAAATTCACCTTATTTTAGGGTAAAATTGCAGCAATTTCACATATTTCAGGGCAAAAAGGCAGAAATTTCCCTTATTTTGGGGCAAAATTGCAGAAATTTCACTTATTTTGGGGCAAAATTGCAGAAATTTCAATTATTTCAGGGAAAAAAGGCAGAAATTTTCCTCATTTTGGGGAAAAAATTAAGAAATTCTTAATATTTTGTGGCAAAAATGCAGAAATTCCCCTTATTTTGAGGTAAAAAGGCTGAAATTCCCCTTATTTTGAGGTAAAAAGGCTGAAATTCCCCTTATTTGGGTGCAAAAAGGCAGAAATTTCTCTTATTTTGGGGCAAAAAGACAGAAATTCCCCTTATTTTGTAGCAAAAAGGCAGAAATTTTTATTATTTTGGGGCAAAATTGCAGAAATATCACTTATTTCAGGGTATAATTCAAAAATTCCTTTTATTTTCTTGCAAAAAGACAGAAATTCCATTTATTTTTGGGTAAAAAAGAAGAAATTTCACTTATTTTGAGGTAAAAAGGCAGAAATTACTCTTATTTGGGGGCAAAAATTAAGAAATTTCCCTTTTTTTTGTGGAAAAAGGTATACATTCCCCTTACTTTCGGGATAAAAAGCAGAAATTCACCGTATTTTGAAGCATAATTGCAGAAACTCTCATAATTTTCGGGCAAAAAAGCAGAAATTCTACTTATTTTGGAGCAAAAATACAGAAAATCTCCTTTTTTCGGAAGCAAACAGTCAGAAATTCCCCTTATTTTGGAGCAAAATTGCAGAAATTTCCTTTACATTGTGGCAAAATTGCAGAAATTTCCCTTATTTTGGGGCAAAATTGCAGAAATTTCCCTAATTGTTGGGAAAAAAAGGCAGAAATTCCCTATATGTTGAAGCAAAAAGACAGAAATTCTCCTTATTTTGGGGCAAAACTCAGAAATTCCACGTATTTTGGGGCAAAATTCAAGAAATTTCCCTATTTTTGGGGCAAAATTGCAGAAATTTCCCTTTTTTTGGGGCAAAATTGCAGAAATTTCACTTATTTCAGAGAAAAAAAGCAAAAATTTTTCTTATTTTAGGGCAAAAAAATAGAAATTCCCATTATTTTGGGGCAAAAAGGCAGAAATTCACCTTATTTTGGGGTAAAATTGCAGAAATTTCACAAATTTCATGGCAGAAAGGCAGAAATTTCTCTTATTTTAGGGCAAAATTGCAGAAATTTCACTTATTTCAGAGAAAAATAGCAAAAATTTTCTTATTTTGGGGCAAAAAGGCAGAAATTCCCATTATTTTGGGGGAAAAAGGCAGAAATTCACCTTATTTTGGGGTAAAATTGCAGAAATTTCACATATTTCAGGGCAAAAAGGCAGAAATTTCCCTTATTTTGGGGCAAAATTGCAGATATTTCACTTATTTTAGGGTAATAAGTCAGAAATTCCCCTTATTTTATGGCAAAAAAGACAGAAATTCCCTTTGTTTGTGTAAAAAAGACAGAAATTCCACTTATTTAGAGGCAAAAAGGCTGAAATTCCCCTTATTATGGAGCAAAAATGAAGATATTTCCCTTTTTTATGGCAAAAAGTTATGCGTTCCACTAATTTTCGGGCAACAAGACAGAAATTCCTTGCATTTTGGAGCAAAATTGCAGAAATTCCCCTAATTGTGGGGCAAAAAGTCAGAAATTCCCTATATGTTGGGGCAAAAAGACAGAAATTCTCGTTCTTTTGGGGCAAAACTCAGAAATTTCCCTTATTTTGGGGCAAAATTGCAAAAATTTCCCTTATTTTAGGGCAAAATTGCAGAAATTTCACTTATTTCAAAGAAAAAAAGCAAAAATTTTTCTTATTTTGGGGCTAAAATGCAGAAATTCCAATTATTTTGGGGCAAAAATGCAGAAATTCACCTTATTTTAGGGTAAAATTGCAGAAATTTCACATATTTCAGGGCAAAAAGGCAGAAATTTCCCTTATTTTGGGGCAAAATTGCAGACATTTCACTTATTTTGGGGCAAAATTGCAGAAATTTCCCTTATTTTGGGGCAAAATTGCAGAAATTTCCCTAATTGTTTGGAAAAAAGGCAGAAATTCCCTATATGTTGGGGCAAAAAGACAGAAATACTCCTTATTTTGGGGCAAAACTCAGAAATTCCACGTACTTTGGGGCAAAATTCAAGAAATTTCCCTTATTTTGGGGCAAAATTGCAGAAATTTCCCTTATTTTGGGGCAAAATTGCAGAAATTTCACTTATTTCAGAGAAAAAAGCAAAAATTTTTCTTATTTTGGGGCAAAAAAACAGAAATTCCCATTATTTTAGGGCAAAAAGGCAGAAATTCACCTTATTTTGGGGTAAAATTGCAGAAATTTCACAAATTTCATGGCAAAAAGGCAGAAATTTCTCTTATTTTAGGGCAAAATTACAGAAATTTCACTTATTTCAGAGAAAAAAAGCAAAAATTTTTTTATTTTGAGGCAAAAGGCAGAAATTCCCATTATTTTGGGAAAAAAAGGCAGAAATTCACCTTATTTTGGGGTAAAATTGCAGAAATTTCACATATTTCAGGGCAAAAAGGCAGAAATTTCCCTTATTTTGGGGCAAAATTGCAGATATTTCACTTATTTTAGGGTAATAAGTCAGAAATTCCCCTTATTTTGGGGCAAAAAAGACAGAATTCCCTTTGTTTGTGTAAAAAAGACAGAAATTCCACTTATTTAGAGGCAAAAAGGCTGAAATTCCCTTTATTTTGGAGCAAAAATGAAGATATTTCTCTTTTTTATGGCAAAAAGTTATGCATTCCACTTATTTTCGGGCAACAAGACAGAAATTCCTTGCATTTTGGAGCAAAATTGCAGAAATTCCCCTAACTGTGGGGCAAAAAGGCAGAAATTCACCTTATTTTAGGGTAAAATTGCAGCAATTTCACATATTTCAGGGTAAAAAGGCAGAAATTTCCCTTATTTTGGGGCAAAATTGCAGAAATTTCACTTATTTTGGGGCAAAATTGCAGAAATTTCAATTATTTCAGAGAAAAAAGGCAGAAATTTTCCTTATTTTGGGGAAAAAATTAAGAAATTCTTAATATTTTGTGGCAAAAATGCAGAAATTCCCCTTATTTTGAGGTAAAAAGGCTGAAATTCCCCTGATTTTGAGGTAAAAATGCTGAAATTCCCCTTATTTGGGTGCAAAAAGGCAGAAATTTCTCTTATTTTGGGGCAAAAAGACAGAAATTCCCATTATTTTGTAGCAAAAAGGCAGAAATTTTTATTATTTTGGGGCAAAATTGCAGAAATATCACTTATTTGAGGGTATAATTCAAAAATTTCTTTTATTTTCTTGCAAAAAGACAGAAATTCCATTTATTTTTGGGTAAAAAAGAAGAAATTTCATTTATTTTGAGGTAAAAAGGCAGAAATTACTATTATTTTGTGGCAAAAATTAAGAAATTTCCCTTTTTTTCGTGGAAAAAGGTATACATTCCCCTTACTTTCGGGATAAAAAGCAGAAATTCCCTGTATTGTGAAGCATAATTGCAGAAACTCTCATAATTTTCGGGCAAAAAAGCAGAAATTCTCCTTATTTTGGAGCAAAAATACAGAAAATCTCCTTTTTTCGGAAGCAAACAGTCAGAAATTCCCCTTATTTTGGAGCAAAATTGCAGAAATTTCCTTTACATTGTGGCAAAATTGCAGAAATTTCCCTTATTTTGGGGCAAAATTGCAGAAATTTCCCTAATTGTTGGGAAAAAAGGCAGAAATTCCCTATATGTTGAAGCAAAAAGACAGAAATTCTCCTTATTTTGGGGCAAAACTCAGAAATTCCACGTATTTTGGGGCAAAATTCAAGAAATTTCCCTATTTTTGGGGCAAAATTGCAGAATTTCCCTTATTTTGAGGCAAAATTTCAGAAATTTCACTTATTTCAGAGAAAAAAAGCAAAAATTTTTCTTATTTTAGGGCAAAAAAATAGAAATTCCCATTATTTTGGGGCAAAAAGGCAGAAATTCACCTTATTTTGGGGTAAAATTGCAGAAATTTCACAAATTTAATGGCAAAAAGGCAGAAATTTCTATTATTTTAGGGCAAAATTGCAGAAATTTCACTTATTTCAGAGAAAAAAAGCAAAAATTTTTTTATTTTGGGGCAAAAAGGCAGAAATTCCCATTATTTTGGGGGAAAAAGGCAGAAATTCACCTTATTTTGGGGTAAAATTGCAGAAATTTCACATATTTCAGGGCAAAAGGCAGAAATTTCCCTTATTTTGGGGCAAAATTGCAGATATTTCACTTATTTTAGGGTAATAAGTCAGAAATTCCCCTTATTTTGGGGCAAAAAAGACAGAAATTCCCTTTGTTTGTGTAAAAAAGACAGAAATTCCACTTATTTAGAGGCAAAAAGGCTGAAATTCCCCTTATTTTGGAGCAAAAATGAAGATATTTCCCTTTCTTATGGCAAAAAGTTATGCGTTCCACTTATTTTCGGGCAACAAGACAGAAATTCCTTGCATTTTGGAGCAAAATTGCAGAAATTCCCCTAATTGTGGGGCAAAAAGTCAGAAATTCCCTATATGTTGGGGCAAAAAGACAGAAATTCTCATTCTTTTGGGGCAAAACTCACAAATTTTCCTTATTTTGGGGCAAAATTGCAAAAATTTCCCCTATTTTAGGGCAAAATTGCAGAAATTTCACTTATTTCAAAGAAAAAAAGCAAAAATTTTTCTTATTTTGGGGCTAAAATGCAGAAATTCCAATTATTTTGGGGCAAAAATGCAGAAATTCACCTTATTTTAGGGTAAAATTGCAGAAATTTCACATATTTCAGGGCAAAAAGGCAGAAATTTCTCTTATTTTGGGGCAAAATTGCAGACATTTCACTTATTTTGGGGCAAAATTGCAGAAATTTCCCTTATTTTGGGGCAAAATTGCAGAAATTTCCCTAATTGTTTGGAAAAAAGGCAGAAATTCCCTATATGTTGGGGCAAAAAGACAGAAATACTCCTTATTTTGGGGCAAAACTCAAAAATTCCACGTACTTTGGGACAAAATTCAAGAAATTTCCCTTATTTTGGGGCAAAATTGCAGAAATTTCCCTTATTTTGGGGCAAAATTGCAGAAATTTCACTTATTTCAGAGAAAAAAGCAAAAATTTTTCTTATTTTGGGGCAAAAAAAACAGAAATTCCCATTATTTTAGGGCAAAAAGGCAGAAATTCACCTTATTTTGGGGTAAAATTGCAGAAATTTCACAAATTTCATGGCAAAAAGGCAGAAATTTCTCTTATTTTAGGGCAAAATTACAGAAATTTCACTTATTTCAGAGAAAAAAAGCAAAAATTTTTTTATTTTGGGGCAAAAAGGCAGATATTCCCATTATTTTGGGAAAAAAAGGCAGAAATTCACCTTATTTTGGGGTAAAATTGCAGAAATTTCACATATTTCAGAACAAAAAGGCAGAAATTTCCCTTATTTTGGGGCACAATTGCAGATATTTCACTTATTTTAGGGTAATAAGTCAGAAATTCCCCTTATTTTGAGGCAAAAAAGACAGAAATTCCCTTTGTTTGTGTAAAAAAGACAGAAATTCCACTTATTTAGAGGCAAAAAGGCTTAAATTCCCCTTATTTTGGAGCAAAAATGAAGATATTTCCCTTTTTTATGGCAAAAAGTTATGCATTCCACTTAATTTCGGGCAACAAGACAGAAATTCCTTGCATTTTGAAGCAAAATTGCAGAAATTCCCCTAATTGTGGGGCAAAAAGGCAGAAATTCACCTTATTTTAGGGTAAAATTGCAGCAATTTCACATATTTCAGGGCAAAAAAGCAGAAATTTCCCTTATTTTGGGGCAAAATTGCAGAAATTTCACTTATTTTGGGGCAAAATTGCAGAAATTTCAATTATTTCAGGGAAAAAAGGCAGAAATTTTTCTTATTTTGGGGGAAAAATTAAGAAATTCTTAATATTTTGTGGCAAAAATGCAGAAATTCCCCTTATTTTGAGGTAAAAAGGCTGAAATTCCCCTTATTTTGAGGTAAAAAGGCTGAAATTCCCCTTATTTAGGTGCAAAAAGGCAGAAATTACTCTTATTTTGGGGCAAAAAGACAGAAATTCCCCTTATTTTGTAGCAAAAAGGCAGAAATTTTTATTATTTTGGGGCAAAATTGCAGAAATATCACTTATTTCAGGGTATAATTCATAAATTCCTTTTATTTTCTTGCAAAAAGACAGAAATTCCATTTATTTTTGGGTAAAAAAGAAGAAATTTCACATATTTTGAGGTAAAACGGCAGAAATTACTCTTATTTGGGGGCAAAAATTAAGAAATTTCCCTTTTTTTTTGTGGAAAAAGGTATACATTCCCCTTACTTTCGGGATAAAAAGCAGAAATTCACCGTATTTTGAAGCATAATTGCAGAAACTCTCATAATTTTCGGGCAAAAAAGCAGAAATTCTCCTTATTTTGGAGCAAAAATACAGAAAATCTCTTTTTTTGGAAGCAAACAGTCAGAAATTCCCCTTATTTTGGAGCAAAATTGCAGAAATTTCCCTAATTGTTGGGAAAAAAAGGCAGAAATTCCCTATATGTTGAAGCAAAAAGACAGAAATTCTCCTTATTTTGTTGCAAAACTCAGAAATTCCACGTATTTTGGGGCAAAATTCAAGAAATTTCCCTATTTTTGGGGCAAAATTGCAGAAATTTCCCTTATTTTGGGGCAAAATTGCAGAAATTTCACTTATTTTGGGGCAAAATTGCAGAAATTTCACTTATTTCAGAGAAAAAAAGCAAAAATTTTTCTTATTTTAGGGCAAAAAAACAGAAATTCCCATTATTTTGGGGCAAAAAGGCAGAAATTCTCCTTATTGTGGGGTAAATTTGCAAAAATTTCACAAATTTCAGGGCAAAAAGGCAGAAATTTCTCTTATTTTAGGGCAAAATTGCAGAAATTTCACTTATTTCAGAGAAAAAAAACAAAAATTTTTTTATTTTGGGGCAAAAATGCAGAAATTCCCATTATTTTGGGAAAAAGAGGCAGAAATTCACCTTATTTTGGGGTAAAATAGCAGAAATTTCACATATTTCAGGGCAAAAAGGCAGAAATTTCCCTTATTTTGGGGCAAAATTGCAGATATTTCATTTTTTTTAGGGTAATAAGTCAGAAATTCCCCTTATTTTGGGGCAAAAAAGACAGAAATTCTCTTTGTTTGTGTAAAAAAGACAGAAATTCCTCTTATTTAGAGGCAAAAAGGCTGAAATTCCCCTTATTTTGGAACAAAAATGAAGATATTTCCCTTTTTTATGGCAAAAAGTTATGCATTCCACTTATTTTCGGGAAACAAGACAGAAATTCCTTGCATTTTGGAGCAAAATTGCAGAAATTTCCCTAATTGTGGGGCAAAAAGGCAGGAATTCACCTTATTTTAGGGTAAAATTGAAGCAATTTCACATATTTCAGGGCAAAAAGGCAGAAATTTCCCTTATTTTGGGGCAAAATTGCAGAAATTTCACTTATTTTGGGGCAAAATTGCAGAAATTTCAATTATTTCAGGGAAAAAGGCAGAAATTTTCCTTATTTTGGGGAAAAAATTAAGAAATTCTTAATATTTTGTGGCAAAAATGCAGAAATTCCCCTTATTTTGAGGTAAAAAGGCTGAAATTCCCCTGATTTTGAGGTAAAAATGCTGAAATTCCCCTTATTTGGGTGCAAAAAGGCAGAAATTTCTCTTATTTTGGGGCAAAAAGACAGAAATTCCCCTTATTTTATAGCAAAAAGGCAGAAATTGTTATTATTTTGGGGCAAAATTGCAGAAATATGACTTATTTCAGGGTATAATTCAAAAATTCCTTTTATTTTGTTGCAAAAAGACAGAAATTCCATTTATTTTTGGGTAAAAAAGGAGAAATTTCACTTATTTTGAGGTAAAAAGGCAGAAATTCCTCTTATTTTGGGGCAAAAATTAAGAAATTTCCCTTTTTTTGTGGAAAAAGGTATACATTCCCCTTCTTTCGGGATAAAAAGCAGAAATTCCCCGTATTTTGAAGCATAATTGCAGAAATTCTCATAATTTTCGGGCAAAAAAGCAGAAATTCTCCTTATTTTGGAGCAAAAATACAGAAAATCTCCTTTTTTCGGAAGCAAACAGTCAGAAATTCCCCTTATTTTGGGGCAAAATTGCAGAAATTTCCTTTACATTGGGGCAAAATTGCAGAAATTTCGCTTATTTTGTGGCAAAATTGCAGAAATTTCCCTAATTGTTGGGCAAAAATGCAGAAATTCCCTATATGTTGGGGCAAAAAGACAGAAATTCTCCTTATTTTGGGGCAAAACTCAGAAATTCCACGTATTTTGGGGCAAAATTGCAGAAATTTCCCTTATTTTGGGGCAAAATTGCAGAAATTTCCCTTATTTTGGCTCAAAATTGCAGAAATTTCACTAATTTTGGGGCAAAATTGCAGAAATTTCACTTATTTCAGAGAAAAAAAGCAAAAATTTTTCTTATTTTAGGGCAAAAAACAGAAATTCCCATTATTTTGGGGCAAAAAGGCAAAAATTCACCTTATTTTGGGGTAAACTTGCAGAAATTTCACAAATTTCAGGGCAAAAAGGCAGACATTTCTCTTATTTTAGGGCAAAATTGCAGAAATTTCACTTATTTCAGAGAAAAAACGCAAAAATTTTTTTATTTTGGGGCAAAAAGGCAGAAATTCCCATTATTTTGGGGGAAATAGGCAGAAATTCACCTTATTTTGGGGTAAAATTGCAGAAATTTCACATATTTCAGGGCAAAAAGGCAAAAATTTCCCTTATTTTGGGGCAAAATTACAGATATTTCACTTTTTTTAGGGTAATAAGTCAGAAATTCCCCTTATTTTGGGGCAAAAAAGACAGAAATTCCCTTTGTTTGTGTAAAAAAGACAGAAATTCCACTTATTTAGAGGCAAAAAGGCTTAAATTCCCCTTATTTTGGAGCAAAAATGAAGATATTTCTATTTTTTATGGCAAAAACTTATGCATTCCACTTATTTTCGGGCAACAAGACAGAAATTCTTTGCATTTTGGAGCATAATTGCAGAAATTCCCCTAATTGTGGGGCAAAAAGGCAGAAATTCCCTATATGTTGGGGCAAAAAGACAGATATTGTCGTTCTTTTGGGGCAAAACTCAGAAATTCCACATATTTTGGGGCAAAATTCCAAAAATTTCCCTTATTTTGGGGCAAAATTGCAGAAATTTCCCTTATTTTAGGGCAAAATTGCAGAAATTTCACTTATTTCAGAGAAAAAAAGCAAAAATTTTTCTTATTTTGGGGCTAAAAGCCAGAAATTCCAATTATTTTGGGGCAAAAATGCAGAAATTCACCTTATTTTAGAGTAAAATTGCAGAAATTCCACATATTTCAGGGCAAAAAGGCAGAAATTTCTATTATTTTGGGGCAAAATTGCAGACATTTCACTTATTTTGGGGCAAAATTGCAGAAATTTCACTTATTTCAGGGAAAAAAGGCAGAAATTTTTCTTATTTTGGGGAAAAATTAAGAAATTCTTAATATTTTGTGGCAAAAATGCAGAAATTCCCCTTATTTTGATGTTAAAAGGCTTAAATTACCCTTATTTTGAGGTAAAAAGTCTGAAATTCCCCTTATTTTGAGGTAAAAATGCTGAAATTCCCCTTACTTGGGTGCAAAAAGGCAGAAATTTTTCCTATTTTGGGGCAAAAAGACAGAAATTCCTCTTATTTTGTAGCAAAAATGCAGAAATTTTTATTATTTTGGAGCAAAATTGGAGAAATATCACTTATTTCAGGGTATAATTCAAAAATTCCTTTTATTTTTTTGCAACAATACAGAAATTCCATTTATTTTTCGGTAAAAAAGGAGAAATTTCACTTATTTTGAGGTAAAAAGGCATAAATTCCTCTTATTTTGGGGCAAAAATTAAGAAATTTCCCTTTTTTTGTGGAAAAAGTTATACATTCCCCTTACTTTCGGGATAAAAAGCAGAAATTTCCCGTAATATGAAGCATAATTGCAGAAATTCTCATAATTTTCGGGCAAAAAAGCAGAAATTCTCCTTATTTTGGAGCAAAAATACAGAAAATCTCCTTTTTTCGGAAGCAAACAGTCAGAAATTCCCCTTATTTTGGAGCAAAATTGCAAAAATTTCCTTTACTTGGGGCAGAATTGCAGAAATTTCCCTTATTTTGGGGCAAAATTGCAGAAATTTCCCTAATTGTTGGGGAAAAAGGCAGAAATTCCCTACATGTTGGGGCAAAAAGACAGAAATTCTCCTTATTTTGGGGCAAAACTCAGAAATTCCACGTATTTTGGGGCAAAATTCAAGAAATTTCCCTTATTTTGGGGCAAAATTGCAGAAATTTCACTTATTTCAGAGAAAAAAGCAAAAATTTTTTTATTTTGGGGCAAAAAGGCAGAAATTCCCATTATTTTGGGGGAAAAAGGCAGAAATTCACCTTATTTTGGGGTAAAATTGCAGAAATTTCACATATTTCAGGACAAAAAGGCAGAAATTTCCCTTATTTAGGGGCAAAATTGCAGATATTTCACTTATTTTAGGGTAATAAGTCAGAAATTTCCCTTATTTTGGGGCAAAAAAGACTGAAATTCCCTTTGTTTGTGTAAAAAAGACAGAAATTCCACTTATTTAGAGGCAAAAAGGCTGAAATTCCCCTTATTTTGGAGCAAAAATGAAGATATTTCCATTTTTTATGACAAAAATTTATGCATTCCACGTATTTTCGGGCAACAAGACAAAAATTCTTTGCATTTTTGAGCAAAATTGCAGAAATTCCCTATATGTTGGGGCAAAAAGACAGAAATTCTCGTTCTTTTGGGGCAAAACTCAGAAATTTCTCTTTTTTTGGGGCAAAATCCCAGAAATTTCCCATATTTTGGAGCAAAATTGCAAAAATTTCCCTTATTTTAGGGCAAAATTGCAGAAATTTCACTTATTTCAGAGAAAAAAAGCAAAAATTTTTCTTATTTTGGGGCTAATAGGCAGAAATTCCAATTATTTTGTGGCAAAAATGCAGAAATTCACCTTAATTTAGGGTAAAATTGCAGAAATTTCACATATTTCAGGGCAAAAAGTCATAAATTTCCCTTATTTGGGGGAAAAATTGCAGACATTTCACTTATTTTGGGGCAAAATTGCAGAAATTTCACTTATTTCAGGAAAAAAGGCAGAAATTTTCCTAATTTTTGGGAAAACTTAAGAAATTCTTAATATTTTGTGGCAAAAATGCAGAAATTCCTCTTATTTTGAGGTTAAAAGGCTGAAATTCCCCTTATTTTGAGGTAAAAAGGCTGAAATTCCCCTTATTTTGAGGTAAAAAGGCTGAAATTCCCCTTACTTGGGTGCAAAAAGGCAGAAATTTCTCCTATTTTGGGGCAAAAAGACAGAAATACCCCTTATTTTGTAGCAAAAAGGCAGAAATTTTTATTATTTTGGGGCAAAATTGTAGAAATATCACTTATTTCAGGGTATAATTCAAAAATTCCTTTTATTTTGTTGCAACAAGACAGAAATTCCATATATTTCTGGGTAAAATAGGAGAAATTTCACTTATTTTGAGGTAAAAAGGCAGAAATTCCTCTTATTTTGGGGCCAAATTTAAGAAATTTCCCTTTTTTTGTGGAAAAAGGTATAA
This sequence comes from Micromys minutus, assembly GCF_963924665.1. Classification (NCBI taxonomy): domain Eukaryota; kingdom Metazoa; phylum Chordata; class Mammalia; order Rodentia; family Muridae; genus Micromys; species Micromys minutus. Next base: position 355,999 of record NW_027667729.1, on the reverse strand, counting down.
ATTCCCCTTACTTTCGGGATAAAAAGCAGAAATTCCCCGTATTTTGAAGCATAATTGCAGAAATTCTCATAATTTTCGGGCAAAGAAGCAGAAATTCTCCTTCTTTTGGAGGAAAAATACAGAAAACCTCTTTTTTTCGGAAGCAAACAGTCAGAAATTCCCCTTATTTTGGAGCAAAATTGCAGAAATTTCCTTTACATTGGGGCAAAATTGCAGAAATTTCCCTTATTTTGGGGCAAAATTGCAGAAATTTCCCTAATTGTTGGGAAAAAAGGCAGATATTCCCTATATGTTGGGGCAAAAAGACAGAAATTCGACTTATTTTAGGGCAAAACTCAGAAATTCCACGTATTTTGGGGCAAAATTCAAGAAATTTCCCTTATTTTGGGGCAAAATTGCAGAAATTTCCCTTATTTTTGGGCAAAATTGCAGAAATTTCACTTATTTAAAAGAAAAAAGCAAAAATTTTTCTTATTTTAGGGCAAAAAAACAGAAATTCCCATTATTTTGGGGCAAAAAGGCAGAAATTCACCTTATTTTGGGGTAAAATTGCAGAAATTTCACAAATTTCATGGCAAAAAGGCAGAAATTTCCCTTATTTTAGGGCAAAATTGCAGAAATTTCACTTATTTCAGAGAAAAAAAGCAAAAATTTTTTTATTTTGGGGCAAAAACACAGAAATTCCCATTATTTTGGGGGAAAAAGGCAGAAATTCACCTTATTTTGGGGTAAAATTGCAGAAATTTCACATATTTCAGGGCAAAAAGGCAGAAATTTCCCTTATTTTGGGGCAAAATTGCAGATATTTCACTTATTTTAGGGTAAGAAGTAAGAAATTCCCCTTATTTTGGGGCAAAAAAGACAGAAATTCCCTTTGTTTGTGTATAAAAGACAGAAATTCCACTTATTTAGAGGCAAAAAGGCTGAAATTCCCCTTATTTTGGAGCAAAAATGAAGATATTTTTCTTTTTTATGGCAAACAGTTATGCATTCCACTTATTTTCGGGCAACAAGACAGAAATTCCTTGCATTTTGGAGCAAAATAGCAGAAATTCCCCTAATTGTGGGGCAAAAAGGCAGAAATTCACCTTATTTTAGGGTAAAATTGCAGCAATTTCACATATTTCAGGGCAAAAAGGCAGAAATTTCCCTTATTTTGGGGCAAAATTGCAGAAATTTCACTTATTTTGGAGCAAAATTGCAGAAATTTCAATTATTTCAGGGAAAAAATGCAGAAATTTTTCTTATTTTAGGGAAAAAATTAAGAAATTCTTAATATTTTGTGGCAAAAATGCAAAAATTCCTCTTATTTTGAGGTAAAAAGTCTGAAATTCCCCTTATTTTGAGGTAAAAAGGCTGAAATTCCCTTTATTTGGGTGCAAAAAGGCAGAAATTTCTCTTATTTTGGGGCAAAAAGACAAAAATTCCCCTTATTTTGTAGCAAAAAGGCAGAAATTTTTATTATTTTGTGGCAAAATTGCAGAAATATCACTTATTTCAGGGTATAATTCATAAATTCCTTTTATTTTGTTGCAAAAAGACAGAAATTCCATTTATTTTATGGTAAAAAAGAAGAAATTTCACTTATTTTGAGGTAAAAAGGCAGAAATTCCTCTTATTTTGGGGCAAAAATTAAGAAATTTCCCTTTTTTTGTGGAAAAAGGTATACATTCCCCTTACTTTCGGGATAAAAAGCAGAAATTCCCCGTATTTTGAAGCATAATTGCAGAAATTCTCATAATTTTCGGGCAAAAAAGCAGAAATTCTCCTTATTTTGGAGCAAAAATACAGAAAATCTCCTTTTTTCGGAAGAAAACAGTCAGAAATTCCCTTATTTTGGAGCAAAATAGCTGAAATTTCCTTTACATTGGGGCAAAATTGCAGAAATTTCCCTTATTTTAGGGCAAAATTGCAGAAATTTCCCTAATTGTTGGGTAAAAAGGCAGAAATTCCCTATATGTTGGGGCAAAAAGACAGAAATTCTCCTTATTTTGGGGCAAAACTCAGAAATTCCACGTATTTTGGGGCAAAATTTCAGAAATTTCCCTTATTTTGGGGCAAAATTGCAGAAATTTCTCTTATTTTAGGGCAAAATTGCAGAAATTTCACATATTTTGGGGCAAAATTGCAGAAATTTCACTTATTTTAGAGAAAAAAAGCAAAAATTTTTCTTATTTTAGGGCAAAAAAAGAGAAATTCCCATTATTTTGGGGCAAAAAGGCATAAATTCACCTTATTTTAAGGTAAATTTGCAGAAATTTCACAAATTTCAGGGCCAAAAGGCAGAAATTTCTCTTATATTAGGGCAAAATTGCAGAAATTTCACTTATTTCAGAGAAAAAAAGCAAAATTTTTTTTATTTTGGGGCAAAAAGGCAGAAATTCCCATTATTTTGGGAGAAAAAGGCAGAAATTCACCTTATTTTGGGGCAAAAAAGACAGAAATTTTCTATGTTTGTGTAAAAAAGACAGAAATTCCACTTATTATAGGCAAAAAGGCTGAAATTCTTTTATTTTGGAGCAAAAATGAAGATATTTCCCTTTTTTATGGCAAAAAGTTATGCATTCCACTTATTTTCGGGCAACAAGACAGAAATTCCTTGCATTTTGAAGCAAAATTGCAGAAATTCCCCTAATTGTGGGGCAAAAAGGCAGAAATTCCCTATATGTTGGGGCAAAAAGACAGAAATTCTCGTTCTTTTGGGGCAAAACTCAGAAATTCCACTGATTTTGGGGCAAAATTCCAGAAATTTCCCTTATTTTGGGGCAAAATTGCAGAAATTTCCCTTATTTTAGGGCAAAATTGCAGAAATTTCACTTATTTCAGAGAAAAAAAGCAAAAATTTTTCTTATTTTGGGGCTAAAAGGCAGAAATTCCAATTATTTTGGGGCAAAAATGCAGAAATTCACCTTATTTTAGGGTAAAATTGCAGAAATTTCACATATTTCAGGGCAAAAAGGCAGAAATTTCCCTTATTTTGGGGCAAAATTGCAGACATTTCACTTATTTTGGGGCAAAATTGCAGAAATTTCACTTATTTCAGGGAAAAAAGGCAGAAATTTTCCTTATTTTGGGGAAAAATTAAGAAATTCTTAATATTTTGTGGCAAAAATGCAGAAATTCCTTTTATTTTGACGTTACAAGGCTTAAATTCCCCTTATTTTGAGGTAAAAAGTCTGAAATTCCCCTTATTTTGAGGTAAAAAGGCTGAAATTCCCCTTACTTGGTTGCAAAAAGGCAGAAATTTCTCCTATTTTGGGGCAAAAAGACAGAAATTCCCCTTATTTTGTAGCAAAAATGCAGAAATTTTTATTATTTTGTGGCAAAATTGCAGAAATATCACTTATTTCAGGGTATAATTCAAAAATTCCTTTTATTTTTTTGCAACAATACAGAAATTCCATTTATTTTTGGGTAAAAAAGGAGAAATTTCACTTATTATGAGGTAAAAAGGCAGAAATTCCTCTTATTTTGGGGCAAAAATTAAGAAATTTCCCTTTTTTTGTAGAAAAAGGTATACATTCCCCTTACTTTCGGGATGAAAATCAGAAATTCCCTGTATTGTGAAGCATAATTGCAGAAATTCTCATAATTTTCGGGCAAAAAAGCAGAAATTCTCCTTATTTTGGAGCAAAAATACAGAAAATCTCCTTTTTTCGGAAGCAAACAGTCAGAAATTCCCCTTATTTTGGAGCAAAATTGCAGAAATTTCCTTTACATTGGGGCAAAATTGCAGAAATTTCCCTTATTTGGGGGCAAAATTGCAGAAATTTCCCTAATTGTTGGGGAAAAAGGCAGAAATTCTCTATTTGTTGGGGCAAAAAGACAGAAATTCTCCTTATTTTAGGGCAAAACTCAGAAATTCCACATATTTTGGGGCAAAATTAAAGAAATTTCCCTTATTTTGGGGCAAAATTGCAGAAATTTACCTTATTTTGGGGCAAAATTGCAGAAATTTCACTTATTTCAGAGAAAAAAGCAAAAATTTTTCTTATTTTAGGGCAAAAAAACAGAAATTCCAATTATTTTGGGGGAAAAAGGCAGAAATTCACCTCATTTTGGGGTAAAATTGCAGAAATTTCACATATTTCAGGGCAAAAAGGCAGAAATTTCCCTTATTTTGGGGCAAAATTGCAGATATTTCACTTATTTTAGGGTAATAAGTCAGAAATTCTCCTTATTTTGGGGCCAAAAAGACAGAAATTCCCTTTGTTTTTGTAAAAAAGACAGAAATTCCACTTATTTAGAGGCAAAAAGGCTGAAATTCCCCTTATTTTGGAGCAAAAATGAAGATATTTCCATTTTTTATGGCAAAAAGTTATGCATTCCACTTATTTTCGGGCAACAAGACAGAAATTCCTTGCATTTTTGAGCAAAATTGCAGAAATTCCCCTAATTGTGGGGCAAAAAGGCAGAAATTCCCTATATGTTGGGGCAAAATGACAGAAATTCTCGTTCTTTTGGGGCAAAACTCAGAAATTCCACTTATTTTGGGGCAAAATTCCAGAAATTTCCCTTATTTTGAGGCAAAATTGCAGAAATTTCCCTTATTTTAGGGCAAAATTGCAGAAATTTCACTTATTTCAGAAAAAAAAAAGCAAAAATTTTTCTTATTTTGGGGCTAAAAGGCAGAAATTCCAATTATTTTGGGGCAAAATTGCAGAAATTCACACTTATTTTAGGGTAAAATTGCAGAAATTTCACATATTTCAGGGCAAAAAGGCAGAAATTTCCCTTATTTTGGGGAAAAATTGCAGAAATTTCACTTATTTTGAGGCAAAATTGCAGAAATTTCACTTATTTCAGGGAATAAAGGCAGAAATTTTCCTTATTTTGGGGAAAAATTAAGAAATTCTTAATATTTTGGGGCAAAAATGCAGAAATTCCCCTTATTTTGAGGTTAAAAAGCTGAAATTCCCCTTATTTTGAGGTAAAAAAACTGAAATTCCCCTTATTTGGGGGCAAAAAGCCAGAAATTTCTCTTATTTGGGGGCAAAAAGATAGAAATTCAATTTATTTTTGGGTAAAAAAGGAGAAATTTCACTTATTTTGAGGTAAAAAGGCAGAAATTCCTCTTATTTTGGGGCAAAAATTTAAAAATTTCCCTTTTTTGTGGAAAAAGGTATACATTCCCCTTACTTTCGGGATAAAAAGCAGAAATTTTCCGTATTTTGAAGCATACTTGCAGAAATTCTCATAATTTTCGGGCAAAAAAACAGAAATTCTCCTTATTTTGGAGCAAAAATACAGAAAATCTCCTCTTTTCGGGAGCAAACTGTCAGAAATTCCCCTTATTTTGGGGCAAAATTGGAGAAATTTCCTTTACATTGGGGCAAAATTGCAGAAATTTCCCTTATTTTGGGGAAAAATTGCAGAAATTCCCCTAATTGTTGGGCAAAAAGGCAGAAATTCCCTATATGTTGGGGCAAAAAGACAGAAATTCTCCTTATGTAGGGGCAAAACTCAGAAATTCCACGTATTTTGGGGCAAAATTCCAGAAATTTCCCTTATTTTCGGGCAAAATTGCAAAAATTTTCCTTATTTTGGAACAAAATTGCAGAAATTTCACTTATTTCAGAGAAAAAAAGCAAAAATTTTTCTTATTTTTGGGCAAAAAAACAGAAATTCCCATTTTTTTGGGCAAAAAGGCAGAAATTCACCTTATTTTGGGGTAAAATTGCAGAAATTTCACATATTTCAGGGCAAAAAGACAGAAATTTCCCTTATTTCCGGGCAAAATTGCAGAAATTTCACTAATTTTGGGGTAAAAAAGACAGAAATTCCCCTTATTTTGGGGCCAAAAAGACAGAAATTCCCTTTGTTTTGGGGGAAAAAGACAGAAATTCCACTTAGTTAGAGGCAAAATGGCAGAAATTCCTCTTATTTTGGAGAAAAAAATGAAGAAATTTCCCTTTTTTTATGGCAACAAGTTTTGCATTCCCTTTATTTTCGGGCAAAAGGACAGAAATTCCCTGTATTTTGGAGCAAAATTGCAGAAATTCCCCTAATTGTGGGGCAAAAAGGCAGAAATTCCCTATATGTTGGGGCAAAAAGGCAAAAATTCTCCTTATTTTGGGGCAAAACTCAGATATTCCACTTATTTTGGTGCAAAATTCCAGAAATTTCCCTTATTTTTGGACAAAATTGCCGAAATTTCCTTTATTTTGGGGCAAAATTGCAGAAATTTCACCTATTTTAGAGAAAAAAAGCAAAAATTTTTCTCATTTTGGGGCAAAAAGCATAAATTCCCATTATTTTGGGGTAAAAATGCAGAAATTCACTTTTTTTGGGGTAAAATTGCAAAAATTTTACATATTTCAGGGCAAAAAGGCAGAAATTTCCATTATTTTCGGGCAAAATTGCAGTAATTTCACTTATTTTGGGGCAAAATTGCAGAAATTTCACTTATTTCAGAAAAAAAGGCAGAAATTTTCCTTATTTTGGGGCAAAAATGCAGAAATTTTTAATATTTTGTGGCAAAAATGCAGAAATTCCCTTTACTTTGATGTAAAAAGGCTGAAATTCCCCTTATTTGGGAACAAAAAGGCAGAAATTTCCCTTATTTTGGGGCAAAAAGACAGAAATTCCCCTTATTTTGGGGCAAAAAAGACAGAAATTCCCTTCGTTTGGGGGAAAAAGACAGACATTCCACTTATTTAGAGGCAAAAAGGCTGAAATTCCCCTTATTTTGGAGCAAAAATGAAGATATATCCCTTTTTTATGGCAAAAAGTTATGCATTCCACTTATTTTCAGGCAACAAGACAGAAATTCCTTGCATTTTTGAGCAAAATTGCAGAAATTCCCCTAATTGTGGGGCAAAAAGGCAGAAATTCCCTATATGTTGGGGCAAAAAACAGAAATTCTCGTTCTTTTGGGGCAAAACTCAGAAATTCCACTTATTTTGGTGCAAAATTCCAAAAATTTCCCTTATTATGGGGCAAAATTGCAGAAATTTCCCTTATTTTAGGGCAAAATTGCAGAAATTTCACTTATTTCAGAGAAAAAAAGCAAAAATTTTTCTTATTTTGGGGCTAAAAGGCAGAAATTCCAATTATTTTGGGGCAAAAATGCAGAAATTCACCTTATTTTAGGGTAAAATTGCAGAAATTTCACATATTTCAGGGCAAAAAGGCAGAAATTTCCCTTATTTTAGGGCAAAATTGCAGATATTTCACTTATTTTGGGGCAAAATTGCAGAAATTTCACTTATTTCAGGGAAAAAAGGCAGAAATTTTCCTTATTTTGGGGAAAAAATTAAGAAATTCTTAATATTTTGTGGCAAAAATGCAGAAATTCCCCTTATTTTGAGGTTAAAAGGCTGAAAGTCCCCTTATTTTGAGGTAAAAAGACTGAAATTCCCCTTATTTGGGGGCAAAAAGGCAGAAATTTCTCTTATTTTGGGGCAAAAAGACAGAAATTCCCCTTATTTTGTGGCAAAAATGCAGAAATTTCTTTTATTTTGGGGCAAAATTGCAGAAATATCACTTATTTCAGGGTATAATTCAAAAATTCCTTTTATTTTGTTGCAAAAAGACAGAAATTCCATTTATTTTTGGGTTAAAAAGGAGAAATTTCACTTATTTTGAGGTAAAAAGGCAGAAATTCCTCTTATTTTGGGGCAAAAATTAAGAAATTTCTTTTTTTTGTGGAAAATGGTATACATTCCCCTTACTTTTGGAATAAAAAGCAGAAATTCCCCGTATTTTGAAGCATAGTTGCAGAAATTCTCATAATTTTCGGGCAAAAAAGCAGAAATTCTCTTTATTTTGGAGCAAAAATACAGAAAATCTCCTTTTTTCGGGAGCAAACAGTCAGAAATTCCCCTTATTTTGGGGCAAAATTGCAGAAATTTCCTTTACATTGGGGCAAAATTGCAGAAATTTCCCTTGTTTTGGGGCAAAATTGCAGAAATTTCCCTAATTGTTGGGGAAAATGGCAGAAATTCCCTATATGTTGGGGCAAAAAGACAGAAATTCTCCTTATTTTAGGGCAAAACTCAGAAATTCCACGTATTCTGGGGCAAAATTAAAGAAATTTCCCTTATTTTGGGGCAAAATTGCAGAAATTTCACTTATTTCAGAGAAAAAAGCAAAAATTTTTCGTATTTTAGGGCAAAAAAACAGAAATTCCCATTATTTTGGGGGAAAAAGGCAGAAATTCACCTTATTTTGGGGTAAAATTGCAGAAATTTCACATATTTCAGGCCAAAAATTGAGAAATTTCCCTTATTTTGGGGCAAAATTGCAGATATTTCACTTATTTTAGGGTAATAAGTCAGAAATTCCTCTTATTTTGGGGCAAAAAAGACAGAAATTCCCTTTGTTTGTGTAAAAAAGACAGAAATTCCACTTATTTAGAGGCAAAAAGGCTGAAATTCTCCTTATTTTGGAGCAAAAATGAAGATATTTCCATTTTTTATCGCAAAAAGTTATGCATTCCACTTATTTTCGGGCAACAAGACAGAAATTCCTTGCATTTTTGAGCAAAATTGCAGAAATTCCCCTAATTGTGGGGCAAAAAGGCAGAAATTCCCTATATGTTGGGGCAAAAAGACAGAAATTCTCGTTCTTTTGGGGCAAAACTCAGAAATTCCACTTATTTTGGGGCAAAATTCCAGAAATTTCCCTTATTTTGGGGAAAATTGCAGAAATTTCCCTTATTTTAGGGCAAAATTGCAGAAATTTCACTTATTTCAGAAAAAAAAAGCAAAAATTTTTCTTATTTTGGGGCAAAAAGGCAGAAATTTCCCTTATTTTGGGGAAAAATTGCAGAAATTTCACTTATTTTGGGGCAAAATTGCAGAAATTTCACTTATTTCAGGGAATAAAGGCAGAAATTTTCCTTATTTTGGGGAAAAAATTAAGAAATTCTTAATATTTTGGGGCAAAAATGCAGATATTCCCCTTATTTTGAGGTTAAACGGCTGAAATTCCCCTTATTTTGAGGTAAAAAAACTGAAATTCCCCTTATTTGGGGGCAAAAAGCCAGAAATTTCTCTTATTTTGGGGCAAAAAGACAGAAATTCCCCTTATTATGTGGCAAAAAGGCAGAAATTTCTTTTATTTTGGGGCAAAATTGCAGAAATATCACTTATTTCAGGGTATAATTCAAAAATTCCTTTTATTTTGTTGCAAAAAGACAGAAATTCCATTTATTTTTGAGTAAAAAAGGAGAAATTTCACTTATTTTGAGGTAAAAAGGCAGAAATTCCTCTTATTTTGGGGCAAAAATTTAAAAATTTCCCTTTTTGGTGGAAAAAGGTATACATTCCCCTTACTTTCGGGATAAAAAGCAGAAATTCCCTGTATTTTGAAGCATACTTGCAGAAATTCTCATAATTTTCGGGCAAAAAAGAAGAAATTCTCCTTATTTTGGAGCAAAAATACAGAAAATCTCCTCTTTTCGGGAGCAAACTGTCAGAAATTCCCCTTATTTTGGGTCAAAATTGCAGAAATTTCCTTTACATTGGGGCAAAATTGCAGAAATTTCCCTTATTTTGGGGAAAAATTGCAGAAATTTCCCTAATTGTTGGGCAAAAAGGCAGAAATTCCCTATATGTTGGGGCAAAAAGACAGAAATTCTCCTTATTTTGGGGCAAAACTCAGAAATTCCACGTATTTTGGGGCAAAATTCCAGAAATTTCCCTTATTTTGGGGCAAAATTGCAAAAATTTCCCTTATTTTGGAACAAAATTGCAGAAATTTCACTTATTTCAGAGAAAAAAAGCAAAAATTTTTTTTATTTTGGGGCAAAAAAACAGAAATTCCCATTTTTTTGGGCAAAAAGGCAGGAATTCACCTTATTTTGGGGCAAAATTGCAGAGATTTCACTAATTTTGGGGCAAAAAAGACAGAAATTTCCTTTGTTTTGGGGGAAAAAGACAGAAATTCCACTTAGAGGCAAAAAGGCAGAAATTCCCCTTATTTTGGAGAAAAAATGAAGAAATTTCCCTTTTTTTATGGCAACAAGTTTTGCATTCCCTTTATTTTCGGGCAAAAGGACAGAAATTCCCTGTATTTTGGAGCAAAATTGCAGAAATTCCCCTAATTGTGGGGCAAAAAGGCAGAAATTCCCTATATGTTGGGGCAAAAAGACAAAAATTCTCCTTATTTTGGGGCAAAACTCAGAAATTCGACTTATTTTGGTGCAAAATTCCAGAAATTTCCCTTATTTTCGGGCAAAATTGCCGAAATTTCCTTTATTTTTGGGCAAAATTGCAGAAATTTCACTTATTTTAGAGAAAAAAAGCAAAAATTTTTTTTATTTTGGGGCGAAAAGCATAAATTCCCATTATTTTGGGGTAAAAATGCAGAAATTCACTTTTTTGGTGTAAAATTGCAAAAATTTTACATATTTCAGGGCAAAAAGGCAGAAATTTCCATTATTTTCGGGCAAAATTGCAGAAATTTCACTTATTTTGGGGCAAAATTGCAGAATTTTCACTTATTTCAGGAAAAAAGGCAGAAATTTTCCTTATTTTGGGGCAAAAATGCAGAAATTTTTAATATTTTGTGGCAAAAATGCAGAAATTCCCCTTACTTTGAGGTAAAAAGGCTGAAATTCCCCTTATTTGGGAACAAAAAGGCAGAAATTTCCCTTATTTTGGGGCAAAAATGACAGAAATTCCCTTCGTTTGGGGGAAAAAGACAGACATTCCACTTATTTAGAGGCAAAAAGGCTGAAATTCCCCTTATTTTGGAGCAAAAATGAAGATATTTCCCTTTTTGATGGCAAAAAGTTATGCATTCCACTTATTTTCGGGCAACAAGACAGAAATTCCTTGCATTTTTGAGCAAAATTGCAGAAATTCCCCTAATTGTGGGGCAAAAAGGCAGAAATTCCCTATATGTTGGGGCAAAAAGACAGAAATTCTCGTTCTTTTGGGGCAAAACTCAGAAATTCCACTTATTTTGGGGCAAAATTCCAAAAATTTCCCTTATTTTGGGGCAAAATTGCAGAAATTTCCCTTATTTTAGGGCAAAATTGCAGAAATTTCACTTATTTCAGAGAAAAAAAGCAAAAATTTTTCTTATTTTGGGCTAAAAGGCAGAAATTCCAATTATTTTGGGGCAAAAATGCAGAAATTCTCCTTATTTTAGGGTAAAATTGCAGAAATTTCACATATTTCAGGGCAAAAAGGCAGAAATTTCCCTTATTTTGGGGCACAATTGCAGATATTTCACTTATTTTGGGGCAAAATTGCAGAAATTTCACTTATTTCAGGGAAAAAAGGCAGAAATTTTCCTTATTTTGGGGAAAAAATTAAGAAATTCTTAATATTTTGTGGCAAAAATGCAGAAATTCCCCTTATTTTGAGGTTAAAAGGCTGAATGTCCCCTTATTTTGAGGTAAAAAGACTGAAATTCCCCTTATTTGGAGGCAAAAAGGCAGAAATTTCTCTTATTTTGGGGCAAAAAAACAGAAATTCCCCTTATTTTGTGGCAAAAATGCAGAAATTTCTTTTATTTTGGGGCAAAATTGCAGAAATATCACTTATTTCAGGGTATAATTCAAAAATTCCTTTTATTTTGTTGCAAAAAGACAGAAATTCCATTTATTTTTGGGTAAAAAAGGAGAAATTTCACTTATTTTGAGGTTAAAAGGCAGAAATTCCTCTTATTTTGGGGCAAAAATTAAGAAATTTCCCTTTTTGTGGAAAAAGGTATACATTCCCCTTACTTTCGGAATAAAAAGCAGAAATTCCCCGTATTTTGAAGCATAGTTGCAGAAATTCTCATAATTTTCGGGCAAAAAAGCAGAAATTTTCCTTATTTTGGAGCAAAAATACAGAAAATCTCCTTTTTTCGGGAGCAAACAGTCAGAAATTCCCCTTATTTTGGGGCAAAATTGCAGAAATTTCCTTTACATTGGGGCAAAATTGCAGAAATTTCCCTTATTTTGGGGCAAAATTGCAGAAATTTCCCTAATTGTTGGGGAAAAAGGCAGAAATTCCCTATATGTTGGGGCAAAAAGACAGAAATTCTCCTTATTTTAGGGCAAAACTCAGAAATTCCACGTATTTTGGGCAAAATTCAAGAAATTTCCCTTATTTTGGGGCAAAATTGCAGAAATTTCTCTTATTTTGGGGCAAAATTGCAGAAATTTCACTTATATCAGAGAAAAAAGCAAAAATTTTTCTTATTTTAGGGCCAAAAACAGAAATTCCCATTATTTTGGGAATAAAAGGCAGAAATTCACCTTATTTTGGGGTAAAATTGCAGAAATTTCACATATTTCAGGGCAAAAAGGCAGAAATTTCCCTTATTTTGGTGCAAAATTGCAGATATTTCACTTATTTTATGGTAATAAGTCAGAAATTCCCCTTATTTTTGGGGCAAAAAAGACAGAAATTCCCTTTGTTTGTGTAAAAAAGACAGAAATTCCACATATTTAGAGGCAAAAAGGCTGAAATTCCCCTTATTTTGGAGCAAAAATGAAGATATTTCCATTTTTTATGGCAAAAAGTTATGCATTCCACTTATTTTCGGGCAACAAGACAGAAATTCCTTGCATTTTGGAGCAAAATTGCAGAAATTCCCCTAATTGTAGGGCAAAAAGGCAGAAATTCCCTATATGTTGGGGCAAAAAGACAGAAATTCTCGTTCTTTTGGGGCAAAACTCAGAAATTCCACTTATTTTGGGGCAAAATTCCAGAAATTTCCCTTATTTTGGGGCAAAATTGCAGAAATTTCCCTTATTTTAGGGCAAAATTGCAGAAATTTCACTTATTTCAGAAAAAAAAAAGCAAAAATTTTTCTTATTTTGGGGCTAAAAGGCAGAAATTCCAATTATTTTGGGGCAAAAATGCAGAAATTCACCTTATTTTAGGGTAAAATTGCAGAAATTTCACATATTTCAGGGCAAAAAGGCAGAAATTTCCCTTATTTCGGGGAAAAATTGCAGAAATTTCACTTATTTTGGGGCAAAATTGCAGAAATTTCACTTATTTCAGGGAATAAAGGCAGAAATTTTCCTTATTTTGGGGAAAAAATTAAGAAATTCTTAATATTTTGGGGCAAAAATGCAGAAATTCCCCTTATTTTGAGGTTAAAAGGCTGAAATTCCCCTTATTTTGAGGTAAAAAAACTGAAATTCCCCTTATTTGGGGGCAAAAAGCCAGAAATTTCTCTTATTTTGGGGCAAAAAGACAAAAATCCCCTTATTATGTGGCAAAAAGGCAGAAATTTCTTTTATTTTGGGGCAAAATTGCAGAAATATCACTTATTTCAGGGTATAATTCAAAAATTCCTTTTATTTTGTTGCAAAAAGACAGAAATTCCATTTATTTTTGGATAAAAAAGAGAAATTTCACTTATTTTGAGGTAAAAAGGCAGAAATTCCTCTTATTTTGGGGCAAAAATTAAGAAATTTTCCTTTTTTGTGGAAAAAGGTATACATTCCCCTTACTTTCGGGATAAAAAGCAGAAATTCCCCGTATTTTGAAGCATACTTGCAGAAATTCTCATAATTTTCGGGCAAAAAAACAGAAATTCTCCTTATTTTGGAGCAAAAATACAGAAAATCTCCTCTTTTCGGGAGCAAACTGTCAGAAATTCCCCTTATTTTGGGGCAAAATTGCAGAAATTTCCTTGACATTGGGGCAAAATTGCAGAAATTTCCCTTATTTTGGGGAAAAATTGCAGAAATTCCCCTAATTGTCGGGCAAAAAGGCAGAAATTCCCTATATGTTGGGGCAAGAAGACAGAAATTCTGCTCATTTTGGGGCAAAACTCAGAAATTCCACGTATTTTGGGGCAAAATTCCAGAAATTTCCCTTATTTTGGGGCAAAATTGCAAAGATTTCCCTTATTTTGTAACAAAATTGCAGAAATTTCACTTATTTCAGAGAAAAAAAGCAAAAATTTTTCTTATTTTGGGGCAAAAAAAACAGAAATTCCCATTTTTTTGGGCAATAAGGCAGAAATTCACCTTATTTTGGGGTAAAATTGCAGAAATTTCACATATTTCAGGGCAAAAAGGCAGAAATTTCCCTTATTTTGGGGCAAAATTGCAGAAATTTCACTAATTTTGGGGCAAAAAAGACAGAAATTCCCTTTGTTTTGGGGGAAAAAGACAGAAATTCCACTTAGTTAGAGGCAAAAAGGCAGAAATTCCCCTTATTTTGGAGAAAAAATGAAGAAATTTCCCTTTTTTTATGGCAACAAGTTTTGCATTCCCTTTATTTTCGGGCAAAAGGACAGAAATTCCCTGTATTTTGGAGCAAAATTGCAGAAATTCCCCTAATTGTGGGGCAAAAAGGCAGAAATTCCCTATATGTTGGGGCAAAAAGACAAAAATTTCCCTTATTTTGGGGGCAAAAAGACAGAAATTCCCCTTATTTTGTGGCAAAAAGGCAGAAATTTCTTTTATTTTAGGGCAAAATTGCAGAAATATCACTTATTTCACGGCATAAATCAAAAATTCCTTTTATTTTGGGGCAAAAAGACAGAAATTCCATTTATTTTTGCGTAAAAATGGAGAAATTTCACTTAATTTGAGGTAAAAAGGCGGAAGGTCCTCTTATTTTTGGGCAAAAATGAAGAAATTTCCCTTTTTTGTGTCAAAAGGTATACATTCCCCTTACTTTCGGGATTAAAAGCAGAAATTCCCCGTATTTTGAAGCAAAATTGCAGAAATTCTCATTATTTTCGGGCAAAAAAGCAGAAATTCTCCTTATTTTGGGGCAAAAGGCAGAAAATCTTCTCTTTTCGGGAGCAAACAGTCAGAAATTCCCAATATTTTGGGGCAAAATTGCAGAAATTATCTTTACATTGGGGCAAAATTGCAGAAATTTCCCTTATTTTTGGGCAAAATTGCAGAAATTTCACTTATTTAAGGGTAATAAGTCAGAAATTCCCCTTATTTTGGGTCAAAAAAGACAGAAATTCCCTTTGTTTTGGGGGAAAAAGACAGAAATTCCACTTATTTAGAGGCAAAAAGGCAGAAATTCCCCTTATTTTGGAGCAAAAATGAAGAAATTTCCCTTTTTATGGCAAAAAGGTATGCATTCCCATTATTTTCGGGAAAAAAGGTAGAAATTCCCCGTATTTTGGAGCAAAATTACAGAAATTGCCCTAATTTTGGGGCAAAAGGCTGAAATTCCCTTTATTTTGGGGCAAAAATCAGAAATTCCCCTTATTTTGGGGAAAAATTCAAGAAATTTCTTTTATTTTGGTGCAAAATTGCAGAAATTTTTCTTACTTGGGGCAAAATTGCAGAAATTTCACTTATTTTCAGGTAAAAAGGCTGAAATTTCCTTTATTTTGGGCCCAAAAGGGAGAAATTCCCCTTATTTTGGGGCAAAATTGCAGAAATTTCCCTTATTATTGGAAAAAATTGCAGAAATTTTCCTTATTTTAGGGCAAAATTGCAGAGATTTCTCTTATTTCAGAGAAAAAAAGCAAAAATTTTTCTTATTTTGGGGCAAAAAGGCAGAAATTCCCATTAATTTGTGGCAAAAAGGCAGAAATTCACCTTATTTTGGGGTAAAATTGCAGAAATTTCACATATTTCAGGGCAAAAAGCAGAAATTTCCCTTATTTTGGGGCAAAATTGCAGAAATTTCACTTATTTATGTGTAATAAGTCAGAAATTCCCCTTATTTTGAGGCAAAAAAGACAGAAATTTCCTTTGTTTTGAGGGAAAAGACAGAAATTCCACTTATTTAGAGGCATTAAGGAAGAAATTTCCCTTATTTTGGAGCAAAAATGAAAAAATTTCCCTTTTTATGGCAAAAAGTTATGCATTCCCCTCATTTTCGGTCAAAAAGGCAGAAATTCCCCGTATTTTGGAGCATAATTGCAGAAATTCCCCTAGTTGTGGTGCAGAAAGACAGAAATTCCCTATATGTTGGGGCAAAAAGACAGAAATTCTCCTTATTTTGGGGCAAAACTCAGAAATTCCACTTATTTTGGGGCAAAATTCCAGAAATTTCCCTATCTTGGGAAAAAAATTGCAGAAATTTCCTTTATTTTGGGGCAAAATTGCCGAAATTTCACTTATTTTAGACAAAAAAAGCAAAAATCTTTCTTATTTTGGGGCAAAAAAGCAGAAATTCCCATTATTTTGGGGCAAAAATGCAGAAATTCACTTTTTTTGAAGTTAAATTGCAGAAATTTCACATATTTCAGGGCAAAAAGGCAGAAAGTTCCCATATTTTGGGCAAAATTGCAGAAATTTCACTTATTTTGGAGCAAAATTGCAGAAATTTCACTTATTTCAGGAAAAAAGGCAGAAATTTTCCTTATTTTGGGGAAAAATGCAGAAATTCTTAATATTTTTTGGAAAAAATGCACAAATTCCCCTTACTTTGAGGTAAAAAGGCTGAAATTCCCCTTATTTGGGGGCAAAAAGGCAGAAATTTCCCTTATTTTGGGGCAAAAAGACAGAAATTCCCCTTATTTTGTGGCAAAAAGGCAGAAATTTCTTTTATTTTGGGGCAAAATTGCAGAAATATCACTTATTTCAGGGCATAATTGAAAAATTCCTTTTATTTTGGGGCAAAAAGACAAAAATTCCATTTATTTTTGGGTAAAAAGAGAGAAATTTCACTTATTTTGAGGTAAAAAGGCAGTAATTCCTCTTATTTTGGGGCAAAAATGAAGAAATTTCCCTTTTCTGTTGCAAAAGGTATACATTCCCCTTACTTTCGTGATTAAAAGCAGAAATTCCCCGTATTTTGAAGCAAAATTGCAGAAATTCTCATTATTTTCGGGCAAAAAAGCAGAAATTCTCCTTATTTTGGGGCAAAAAGACAGAAAATCTCCTTTTTTTTGAGAGCAAACAGTCAGAAATTCCCATTATTTTGGGTCAAAATTGCAGAAATTTCCTTTACATTGGGGCAAAATTGCAGAAATTTCCTTTATTTTGGGGCAAAATTGCAGGAATTTACCTTTTTTTGGGGCAAAATTGCAGAAATTTTTCTTACTTGGGGCAAAATTGCAGAAATTTCACTTATTTTCAGGTAAAAAGGCTGAAATTTCCTTTATTTTGGGCCCAAAAGGGAGAAATTCCCCTTATTTTGGGGCAAAATTGCAGAAATTTCCCTTATTATTGGAAAAAATTGCAGAAATTTTCCTTATTTTAGAGCAAAATTGCAGAGATTTCTCTTATTTCAGAGAAAAAAAGCAAAAATTTTTCTTATTTTGGGGCAAAAAGGCAGAAATTCCGATTGATTTGTGGCAAAAAGGCAGAAATTCACCTTATTTTGGGGTAAAATTGCAGAAATTTCACATATTTCAGGGCAAAAAGCAGAAATTTCCCTTATTTTGGGGCAAAATTACAGATATTTCACTTATTTATGTGTAATAAGTCAGAAATTCCCCTTATTTTGAGGCAAAAAAGACAGAAATTTCCTTTGTTTTGAGGGAAAAAGACAGAAATTCCACTTATTTAGAGGCATAAAGGCAGAAATTTCCCTAATTTTGGAGCAAAAATGAAGAAATTTCCCTAATTATGGCAAAAAGTTATGCATTCCCCTTATTTTCGGTCAAAAAGGCAGAAATTCCCCGTATTTTGGAGCATAATTGCAGAAATTCCCCTAGTTGTGGTGCAGAAAGACAGAAATTCCCTATATGTTGCGGCAAAAAGACAGAAATTCTCCTTATTTTGGGGCAAAACTCAGAAATTCCACTTATTTTGGGGCAAAATTTTAGAAATTTCCCTATCTTGGGGAAAAAATTGCAGAAATTTCCTTTATTTTGGGGCAAAATTGCCAAAATTTCACTTATTTTAGAGAAAAAAAGCAAAAATCTTTCTTATTTTGGGGCAAAAAAGCAGAAATTCCCATTATTTTGGGGCAAAAATGCAGAAATTCACTTTTTTGAAGTTAAATTGCAGAAATTTCACATATTTCAGGGCAAAAAGGCAGAAAGTTCCCATATTTTGGGCAAAATTGCAGAAATTTCACTTATTTCAGGAAAAAAGGGAGAAATTTTCCTTATTTTCGGAAAAAAATGCAGAAATTCTTAATATTTTTTGGCAAAAATGCAGAAATTCCCCTTACTTTGAGGTAAAAAGGCTGAAATTCCCCTTATTTGGGGGCAAAAAGGCAGAAATTTCCCTTATTTTGGGGCAAAAAGACAGAAATTCCCCTTATTTTGTGGCAAAAAGGAAGAAATTTCTTTTATTTTGGGGCAAAATTGCAGAAATATCACTTATTTCAGGGCATAATTCAAAAATTCCTTTTATTTTGGGGCAAAAAGACAAAAATTCCATTTATTTTTTGGTAAAAAGGGAGAAATTTCACTTATTTTGAGGTAAAAAGGCAGAAATTCCTCTTATTTTGGGGCAAAAATGAAGAAATTTCCCTTTTCTGTTGCAAAAGGTATACATTCCCCTTACTTTCGTGATTAAAAGCAGAAATTCCCCGTATTTTAAAGCAAAATTGCAGAAATTCTCATTATTTTCGGGCAAAAAAGCAGAAATTCTCCTTATTTTGGGGCAAAAAGACAGAAAATCTCCTTTTTTTGAGAGCAAACAGTCAGAAATTCCCATTATTTTGGGTCAAAATTGCAGAAATTTCCTTTACATTGGGGCAAAATTGCAGAAATTTCCCTTATTTTGGGGCAAAATTGCAGAAATTTCATTTATTTCAGGGTAATAAGTCAGAAATTCCTTCTATTTGGGGCAAAAAGTCAGAAAATCCCTTTGTTTTGGGAGAAAAAGACTGAAATTCCACTTATTTAGAGGCAAAAAGGCAGAAATTCCCTTTATTTTGGAGCAAAAGTGAAGAAATTTCCCTTTTTATGGCAAAAAGGTATGCATTCCCATTATTTTTGGGCAAAAAGGATGAAATTCCTCGTATTTTGGAGCAAAATTGCAGAAATTCCCCTAATTTTGGGGCAAAAGGCAGAAATTCCCTTTATTTTGGGGCAAAAATCAGAAATTCCCCTTATTTTGGGGCAAAATTCAAGAAATTTCCTTTATTTTGGGGCAAAATTGCAGGAATTTACCTTTTTTTGGGGCAAAATTGCAGAAATTTCCCTTATTTGGGGCAAAATTGCAGAAATTTCACTTATTTTCAGGTTAAAAGGCTGAAATTTCCTTTATTTTGAGGCAAAAAGGGAGAAATTCCCTTTATTTTGGGGCAAAATTGAAGACATTTCCCTTATTATAGAAAAAAATTGCAGAAATTTCCCTTATTTTAGGGCAAAATTGCAGAAATTTCACTTATTTCAGAGAAATAAAGCAAAAATGTTTCTTATTTTGGGGCAAAAAGGCAGAAATTCCCATTATTTTGGGGCAAAAAGGCAGAAATTCACCTTATTTTGGGGTAAAATTGCAGAAATTTCACATATTTCAGGGCAAAAAGGCAGAACTTTCCATTATTTGGGGGCAAAATTGCAGAAATTTCACTTATTTCAGGGTAATAAGTCATAAATTCCCCTTATTTTGGGGCAAAAATCAGAAATTCCCCCCATTTTGGGGCAAAATTCAAGAAATTTCCTTTATTTTGGGGCAAAATTGCAGGAATTTACCTTTTTTTGGGGCAAAATTGCAGAAATTTTTCTTACTTGGGGCAAAATTGCAGAAATTTCACTTATTTTCAGGTTAAAAGCCTGAAATTTCCTTTATTTTGAAGCAAAAAGGGAGAAATTCCCTTTATTTTGGGGCAAAATTGAAGACATTTCCCTTATAGAAAAAAATTGCAGAAATTTCTCTTATTTTATGGCAAAATTGCAGAAATTTCACTTATTTCAGAGAAAAAGAGCAAAATTTTTTTTATTTTTGGGCAAAAAGGCAGAAATCCCCATTATTTTGGGGGAAAAAGGCAGAAATTCACCTTATTTTGGGGTAAAATTGCAGAAATTTAACATATTTTAAGGAAAAAAGGCAGTAATTTCCCTTATTTTGGGGCAAAATTGCAGATATTTCACATATTTTAGGGTAATAAGTCAGAAATTCCTCTTATTTTGGGGCAAAAATAACAGAAATTCCCTTTGTTTTGGGGGAAAATTGCAGAAATTCCACTTATTTAGAGGCAAAAAGGCAGAAATTCTCCTTATTTTGGAGCAAAAATGAAGAAATTTCCCTTTTTAATGGCAAAAAGTTATGCATTCCTCTTATTTTCGGGCAAAAAGACAGAAATTTCCCGTATTTTGGAGCAAAATTGCAGAAAATCCCCTAATTGTGGGGCAAAAAGGCAGAAATTCCCTATATGTTGGGGCAAAAAGAGAGAAATTCTCCTTATTCTGGGGCAAAACTCAGAAATTCCACTTATTTTGGGGCAAAATTCCAGAAATTTCTCTTATTTTGGGGCAAAATTTCAGAAATTTCCCTTATTTTATGTCAAAATTGCATAAATTTCACTTATTTCAGAGCAAAAAAGCAAAAATTTTTCTTATTTTGGGGCAAAAAGGCAGAAATTCCCATTATTTTGGGGCAAAAGGCAGAAATTCACCTTATTTTTGGGCAAAATTGCAGAAATTTCCCTTATTTTGGGGCAAAATTGCAGAAATTTCACTTATTTCAGGGAAAAAAGGCAGAAATTTTCCTTATTTTGGAGCAAAAATGCAGAAATTCTTAATATTTTGTGGCAAAAATGCAGAAATTCCCCTTATTTTGAGGTAAAAAGGCTGAAATTCCCCTTATTTGAAGGCAAAAAGGCATAAATTTCCCTTATTTTGGGGCAAAAAGACAGAAATTCCCCTTTTTTTGTGGAAAAAAGGCAGAAATTTCTTTTATTTTGGGGCAAAATTGCAGAAATATCACTTATTTCAGGGCATAATTCAAAAAATTCTTTTATTTTGGGGCAAAAAGACCGAAATTCCATTTATTTTTGGGTAAAAAGGAAGAAATTTCACTTATTTTTAGGTAAAAAGGCAGAAATTCCTCTTATTCTGGGGCAAAAATGAAGAAATTTCCCTTTTTTGTGGAAAAAGGTATACATTCCCTTTACTTTCGGAATAAGAAGCAAAAATTCCCCGTATTTTGAAACAAAATTGCAGAAATTCTCATACTTTTCGGACAAAAAGCAAGAAATTTTCCGTATTTTGAAGCAAAATTGCAGAAATTCCCCTAATTTTGGGGCAAAAGTCAGAAATTCCCTTTATTTTGGGGCAAAAATCAAAAATTCCCCTTATTTTGTGGCAAAATTCAAGAAATTTCCTTTATTTTGGGGCAAAATTGCAGGAATTTACCTTATTTTGCGGCAAAATTGCAGAAATTTTCTTTATTTGGGGCAAAATTGCAAAAATTTCACTTATTTTCAGGTAAAAAGGCTGAAATTTCCTTTATTTTGGGGCAAAAAGGGAAAAATTCCCCTTATTTTTGGGGCAAAATTGCAGAAATTTTCTTTTATTATGGGAAAAAATTGCAGAAATTTCACTTATTTCAGAGAAATAAAGCAAAAATTTTTCTTATTTTGGGGCTAAAAGGCAGAAATTCCCATTATTTTGGGGCAAAAAGGTAGAAATTCACCTTATTTTGGGGTAAAATTGCAGAAATTTCACATATTTCAGGACAAAAAGGCAGAAATTTCCCTTCTTTTGGGGCAAAAAGACAGAAAATCTCCTTTTTTCAGCAGAAAACAGTCAGAAATTCCCCTTATTTTGGGGCAAAATTGAAGTAATTTCCATTACATTGGTGCAAAATTGAAGAAATTTCCTTTATTTTGGGGCAAAATTGCAGAAATTTCACTTATTTCAGGGTAATAAGTCAGAAATTCCCTTTATTTTGGGGCAAAAATAACAATAATTCCCTTTTTTTGGGGGAAAATTGCAGAAATTCCACTTATTTAAAGGTAAAAAGGCAGAAATTCCCCTTATTTTGGAGCAAAAATGAAGAAATTTACCTTTTTTATGGCCAAAAGTTATGCATTCCCCTTATTTTCGAGCAAAAAGGCAGAAATTCCCTGTATTTTGGAGCAAAATTACAGAAATTCCCCTAATTGTGGGGCAAAAAGGCAGAAATTCCCTATATGTTGGGGCAAAAAGAGAGAAATTCTCCTTATTTTGGGGCACAACTCAGAAATTCAACTTATTTTGGGGCAAAATTCCAGAAATTTCCCTTATTTTTGGGGCAAAATTGCAGAAATTTCCCTTATTTTGGGGCAAAATTGCAGAAATTTCACTTATTTCAGAGAAAAAATGCAAAAATTTTTCTAATTTTGGGGCAAAAAGGCAGAAATTCTTAATATTTTGTGGCAAAAATGCAGAAGTTCCCCTTATTTTGAGGTAAAAAGGCTGAAATTCACCTTATTTGAGAGCAAAAAGGCATAAAATTCCCTTATTTTAGAGCAAAAAGACAGAATTTCCCCTTATTTTGAGGCAAAAAGGCAGAAATTTCTTTTATTTTGGGGCAAAATTGCAGAAATATCACTTATTTCAGGGCATAACTCAAAAATTCCTTTTATTTTGGGGCAAAAAGACAGAAATTCCATTTATTTTTGGGTAAAAAGGAAGAAATTTCACTTATTTTTATTTTAAAAGGCAGAAATTCCTCTTATTCTGGGGCAAAAATGAAGAAATTTCCCTTTTTTGTGGCAAAAGGTATACATTCCCCTCACTTTCGAGATAAAAAGCAGAAATTCCTCGTATTTTGAAGCAAAATTGCAGAAATTCTCATGATTTTCGGGCAAAAAGGCAGAAATTCTCCTTATTTTGGGGCAAAAAGACAGAAAATCTCCTTTTTTTGGCAGAAAACAGTCAGAAATTCCCCTTATTTTAGGGCAAAATTGAAGTAATTTCCTTTACATTGGTGCAAAATTGAAGAAATTTCCTTTATTTTGGGGCAAAATTGAAGAAATTTCACTTATTTCAGGGTAATAATTCAGAAATTCCCCTTATTTTGGGGCAAAAATAACAGAAATTCTCTTTTTTGGGGGGAAAATTGCAGAAATTCCACTTATTTAGAGGCAAAAAGGCAGAAATTCCCCTTATTTTGGAGCAAAAATGAATAAATTTCCATTTTTTTATGGCAAAAAGTTATGCATTCCACTTATTTTCGGGCAAAAAGGCAGAAATTCCACGTATTTTGGAGCAAAAATGCAGAAATTCCTTTAATTGTGGGGCGAAAGGGCAGAAATTCCCTATATAGTGGAGCAAAAAGACAGAAATTCTCCTTATTTTGGGGCAAAACTCAGAAATTCCACTTATTTTGGGGCAAAATTCCAGAAATTTCCTTTATTTTGGAGCAAAATTGCAGAAAATTCACTTATTGTGTGGCAAAATGCAGAAGTTTCACTTATTTCAGGGTAAAAGGCAGAAATTTTCCTTATTTTGGGGCAAAAATGCAGAAATTCTTAATATTTTGTGGCAAAAATGCAGGAATTTCCTTTATTTTGAGGTAAAAAGCCTGAAATTTCTTTTATTTGGGGGCAAAAAGGCAGAAATTTCCCTTATTGTGGGGCAAAAAGACAGAAATTCCTCTTATTTTGTGGCAAAAAGGCAGAAATTTCTTTTATTTTGGGGCAAAATTTTAGAAATTTCACTTATTTCAGGGCATAATTCAAAAATTCCTTTTATTTTGAGGCAAAAAGACAGAAATTCCGTTTATTTTTGGGTCAAAAGGCCGAAATTTTTCTTATTTTGAGGGAAAAAGGCAGAAATTCCTCTTATTTTGGGGCAAAAATGAAGAAATTTCCCTTTTTTGTGGCAAAAGGTATACATTCCACTTACTTTTGGGATAAAAAGCAGAAATTCCCCGTATTTTGAAGCAAAATTGCAGAGATTCTCATAATTTTTGGGCAATAAGGCAGAAATTCTCCTTATTTTGGGGCAAAAAGACAGAAAATCTTCTTTTTTCGGGAGGAAACAGTCAGAAATTCCCCTTATTTTGGGGCAAAATTGCAGAAATTTCCTTTACATTGGGGCAAAATTGCAGAAATTTCCCTTATTTTGGGGCAAAATCGCAGAAATTTCACTTATTTCAGGGTAATAAGTCAGAAATTCCCCTTATTTTGGGGCAAAAAAGAAAGAAATTCCCTTTGTTTTGGGGAAAAAATACAGAAATTCCACTTATTTAGAGGCAAAAATGCAGAAATTCCCTTTATTTTGTAGCAAAAATGAAGAAATTTCCCTTTTTATGGCAAAAAGGTATGCATTCCCATTATTTTCATGCAAAAAGGCAGAAATTCCCCGTATTTTAGAGCAAAAGGCAGAAATTCCCTTTATTTTGGGGCAAAAATCAGAAATTCCCCTTATTTTGGGGACAAATTCTAGAAATTTCTTTTTTTTGGAAGGCAAAATTGCAGGAATTTACATTATATTGGGGCAAAATTGCAGAAATTTCCCTTATTTGGGGCAAAATTGCAGAAATTTCACTTATTTTCAGGTAAAAAGGCTGAAATTTCCTTTATTTTGGGGCAAAAAGGATGAAATTCTCTTTATTTTAGGGCAAAATTGCAGACATTTCCCTTATTATGGGGAAAAATTGCAGAAATTTATCTTATTTTAGGGCAAAATTGCAGAAATTTCACTTATTTTAGAGAAAAAAGCAAAAATTTTTCTTAATTTGGGGCAAAAAAGGCAGAAATTCGCATTATTTTGGGGCAAAAATGCAGAAATTCACCTTATTTTGAGGTAAAATTGAAGAAATTTCACATATTTCAGGGCATAAAGGCAGAGAATTCTCTTATTTGGGGGCAAAATTGCAGAAATTTCACTTATTTCAGGGTAATAAGTCAGAAATTCCCCTTATTTTGGGGCAAAAAGACAGAAATTCCCTTTGTTTAGGGGGAAAAAGACAGAAATTCCACTTATTTAGAGGCAAAAAGAGAAATTTCCTCTTATTTTGGAGCTCAAATGATGAAATTTCCCTTTTTTATGGCAAAAAGTTATGCATTCCCCTTATTTTCGAGCAAAAAGACAGAAATTCCCCGTATTTTGGAGCAAAATTGCAGAAATTCCCCTAATTGTGGGGCAAAAAGGCAGAAATTTTACTTATTTTAGAGAAAAAAGCAAAAATTTTTCTTAATTTGGGGCAAAAATGCAGAAATTCCCTTATTTTGGGGCAAAATTACAGTAATTTCCTTTACATTGGTGCAAAATTGCTGAAATTTCCTTTATTTTGGGGCAAAATTGCAGAAATTTCACTTATTTCAGGGTAATAAGTCAGAAATTCCCCTTATTTTGGGGCAAAAATAACAGAAATTCCCTGTATTTTGGGGGAAAACTGCAGAAATTCCACTTATTTAGAGGCAAAAAGGCAGAAATTCCCCTTATTTTGGAGCAAAAATGAAGAAATTTCCATTTTTTATGGCAAAAAGTTATGCATTCCACTTATTTTCGGGCAAAAAGGCAGAAATTCCCCGTATTTTGGAGCAAAAATGCAGAAATTCCTTTAATTGTGGGGCGAAAGGGCAGAAATTCCCTATATAGTGGGGCAATAAGACAGAAATTCTCCTTATTTTGGGGCAAAACTCAGAAATTCCACTTATTTTGGGGCAAAATTCCAGAAATTTATTATATTGGAGCAAAATTGCAGAAATTTCACTTATTTTGTGGCAAAATGCAGAAATTTCACTTATTTCAGGGTAAAAGGCAGAAATTTTCCTTATTTTGGGGCAAAAATGCAGAAATTCTTAATATTTTGTGGCAAAAATGCAGGAATTCCCTTTATTTTGAGGTAAAAAGACTGAAATTTCTTTTATTTGGGGGCAAAAAGGCAGAAATTTCCTTTATTGTGGAGCAAAAAGACAGAAATTCCTCTTATTTTGTGGCAAAAAGGCAGAAATTTCTTTTATTTTGGGGCAAAATTTTAGAAATTTCACTTATTTCAGGGCATAATTCAAAAATTCCTTTTATTTTGAGGCAAAAAGACAGAAATTCCGTTTATTTTTGGGTCAAAAGTCGGAAATTTTTCTTATTTTGAGGGAAAAAGGCAGAAATTCCTCTTATTTTGGGGCAAAAATGAAGAAATTTCCCTTTTTTGTGGCAAAAGGTATACATTCCACTTACTTTTGGGATAAAAAGCAGAAATTCCCCGTATTTTGAAGCAAAATTGCAGAGATTCTCATAATTTTCGGGCAATAAGGCAGAAATTCTCCTTATTTTGGGGCAAAAAGACAGAAAATCTTCTTTTTTCGGGAGGAAACAGTCAGAAATTCCCCTTATTTTGGGGCAAAATTGCAGAAATTTCCTTTACATTGGGACAAAATTGCAGAAATTTCCCTTATTTTGGGGCAAAATCGCAAAAATTTCACTTATTTCAGGGTAATAAGTCAGAAATTCCCCTTATTTTGGGGCAAAAAAGACAGAAATTCCCTTTGTTTTGGGGGAAAAATACAGAAATTCCACTTATTTAGAGGCAAAAATGCAGAAATTCCCCTTATTTTGTAGCAAAAATGAAGAAATTTCCCTTTTTATTGCAAAAAGGTATGCATTCCCATTATTTTCAGGCAAAAAGGCAGAAATTCCCCGTATTTTAGAGCAAAAGGCAGAAATTCCCTTTATTTTGGGGCAAAAATCAGAAATTCCCCTTATTTGGGGGACAAATTCTAGAAATTTCTTTTTTTTGGAAGGCAAAATTGCAGGAATTTACATTATATTGGGGCAAAATTGCAGAAATTTCCCTTATTTGGGGCAAAATTGCAGAAATTTCACTTATTTTCAGGTAAAAAGGCTGAAATTTCCTTTATTTTGGGGCAAAAAGGATGAAATTCTCTTTATTTTAGGGCAAAATTGCAGACATTTCCCTTATTATGGGGAAAAATTGCAGAAATTTATCTTATTTTAGGGCAAAATTGCAGAAATTTCACTTATTTTAGAGAAAAAAGCAAAAATTTTTCTTAATTTGGGGCAAAAAAGGCAGAAATTCGCATTATTTTGGGGCAAAAATGCAGAAATTCACCTTATTTTGAGGTAAAATTGAAGAAATTTCACATATTTCAGGGCATAAAGGCAGAGAATTCTCTTATTTGGGGGCAAAATTGCAGAAATTTCACTTATTTCAGGGTAATAAGTCAGAAATTCCCCTTATTTTGGGGCAAAAAGACAGAAATTCCCTTTGTTTAGGGGGAAAAAGACAGAAATTCCACTTATTTAGAGGCAAAAAGAGAAATTTCCTCTTATTTTGGAGCTCAAATGATGAAATTTCCCTTTTTTATGGCAAAAAGTTATGCATTCCCCTTATTTTCGAGCAAAAAGACAGAAATTCCCCGTATTTTGGAGCAAAATTGCAGAAATTCCCCTAATTGTGGGGCAAAAAGGCAGAAATTTTACTTATTTTAGAGAAAAAAGCAAAAATTTTTCTTAATTTGGGGCAAAAATGCAGAAATTCCCTTATTTTGGGGCAAAATTACAGTAATTTCCTTTACATTGGTGCAAAATTGCTGAAATTTCCTTTATTTTGGGGCAAAATTGCAGAAATTTCACTTATTTCAGGGTAATAAGTCAGAAATTCCCCTTATTTTGGGGCAAAAATAACAGAAATTCCCTGTATTTTGGGGGAAAACTGCAGAAATTCCACTTATTTAGAGGCAAAAAGGCAGAAATTCCCCTTATTTTGGAGCAAAAATGAAGAAATTTCCATTTTTTATGGCAAAAAGTTATGCATTCCACTTATTTTCGGGCAAAAAGGCAGAAATTCCCCGTATTTTGGAGCAAAAATGCAGAAATTCCTTTAATTGTGGGGCGAAAGGGCAGAAATTCCCTATATAGTGGGGCAATAAGACAGAAATTCTCCTTATTTTGGGGCAAAACTCAGAAATTCCACTTATTTTGGGGCAAAATTCCAGAAATTTATTATATTGGAGCAAAATTGCAGAAATTTCACTTATTTTGTGGCAAAATGCAGAAATTTCACTTATTTCAGGGTAAAAGGCAGAAATTTTCCTTATTTTGGGGCAAAAATGCAGAAATTCTTAATATTTTGTGGCAAAAATGCAGGAATTCCCTTTATTTTGAGGTAAAAAGACTGAAATTTCTTTTATTTGGGGGCAAAAAGGCAGAAATTTCCTTTATTGTGGAGCAAAAAGACAGAAATTCCTCTTATTTTGTGGCAAAAAGGCAGAAATTTCTTTTATTTTGGGGCAAAATTTTAGAAATTTCACTTATTTCAGGGCATAATTCAAAAATTCCTTTTATTTTGAGGCAAAAAGACAGAAATTCCGTTTATTTTTGGGTCAAAAGTCGGAAATTTTTCTTATTTTGAGGGAAAAAGGCAGAAATTCCTCTTATTTTGGGGCAAAAATGAAGAAATTTCCCTTTTTTGTGGCAAAAGGTATACATTCCACTTACTTTTGGGATAAAAAGCAGAAATTCCCCGTATTTTGAAGCAAAATTGCAGAGATTCTCATAATTTTCGGGCAATAAGGCAGAAATTCTCCTTATTTTGGGGCAAAAAGACAGAAAATCTTCTTTTTTCGGGAG
This sequence comes from Micromys minutus, assembly GCF_963924665.1. Taxonomy (NCBI): domain Eukaryota; kingdom Metazoa; phylum Chordata; class Mammalia; order Rodentia; family Muridae; genus Micromys; species Micromys minutus. The sequence continues at coordinate 327,688 of NW_027667729.1, read as the reverse complement.
GAAACAGTCAGAAATTCCCCTTATTTTGGGGCAAAATTGCAGAAATTTCCTTTACATTGGGGCAAAATTGCAGAAATTTCCCTTATTTTGGGGCAAAATCGCAAAAATTTCACTTATTTCAGGGTAATAAGTCAGAAATTCCCCTTATTTTGGGGCAAAAAAGACAGAAATTCCCTTTGTTTTGGGGGAAAAATACAGAAATTCCACTTATTTAGAGGCAAAAATGCAGAAATTCCCCTTATTTTGTAGCAAAAATGAAGAAATTTCCCTTTTTATTGCAAAAAGGTATGCATTCCCATTATTTTCAGGCAAAAAGGCAGAAATTCCCCGTATTTTAGAGCAAAAGGCAGAAATTCCCTTTATTTTGGGGCAAAAATCAGAAATTCCCCTTATTTGGGGGACAAATTCTAGAAATTTCTTTTTTTTGGAAGGCAAAATTGCAGGAATTTACATTATATTGGGGCAAAATTGCAGAAATTTCCCTTATTTGGGGCAAAATTGCAGAAATTTCACTTATTTTCAGGTAAAAAGGCTGAAATTTCCTTTATTTTGGGGCAAAAAGGATGAAATTCTCTTTATTTTAGGGCAAAATTGCAGACATTTCCCTTATTATGGGGAAAAATTGCAGAAATTTATCTTATTTTAGGGCAAAATTGCAGAAATTTCACTTATTTTAGAGAAAAAAGCAAAAATTTTTCTTAATTTGGGGCAAAAAGGCAGAAATTCGCATTATTTTGGGGCAAAAATGCAGAAATTCACCTTATTTTGAGGTAAAATTGAAGAAATTTCACATATTTCAGGGCATAAAGGCAGAGAATTCCCTTATTTGGGGGCAAAATTGCAGAAATTTCACTTATTTCAGGGTAATAATTCAGAAATTCCCCTTATTTTGGGGCAAAAATAACAGAAATTCTCTTTTTTGGGGGGAAAATTGCAGAAATTCCACTTATTTAGAGGCAAAAAGGCAGAAATTCCCCTTATTTTGGAGCAAAAATGAATAAATTTCCATTTTTTATGGCAAAAAGTTATGCATTCCACTTATTTTCGGGTAAAAAGGCAGAAATTCCACGTATTTTGGAGCAAAAATGCAGAAATTCCTTTAATTGTGGGGCGAAAGGGCAGAAATTCCCTATATAGTGGAGCAAAAAGACAGAAATTCTCCTTATTTTGGGGCAAAACTCAGAAATTCCACTTATTTTGGGGCAAAATTCCAGAAATTTCCTTTATTTTGGAGCAAAATTGCAGAAAATTCACTTATTGTGTGGCAAAATGCAGAAATTTCACTTATTTCAGGGTAAAAGGCAGAAATTTTCCTTATTTTGGGGCAAAAATGCAGAAATTCTTAATATTTTGTGGCAAAAATGCAGGAATTTCCTTTATTTTGAGGTAAAAAGCCTGAAATTTCTTTTATTTGGGGGCAAAAAGGCAGAAATTTCCCTTATTGTGGGGCAAAAAGACAGAAATTCCTCTTATTTTGTGGCAAAAAGGCAGAAATTTCTTTTATTTTGGGGCAAAATTTTAGAAATTTCACTTATTTCAGGGCATAATTCAAAAATTCCTTTTATTTTGAGGCAAAAAGACAGAAATTCCGTTTATTTTTGGGTCAAGAGGCCGAAATTTTTCTTATTTTGAGGGAAAAAGGCAGAAATTCCTCTTATTTTGGGACAAAAATGAAGAAATTTCCCTTTTTTGTGGCAAAAGGTATACATTCCACTTACTTTTGGGATAAAAAGCAGAAATTCCCCGTATTTTGAAGCAAAATTGCAGAGATTCTCATAATTTTTGGGCAATAAGGCAGAAATTCTCCTTATTTTGGGGCAAAAAGACAGAAAATCTTCTTTTTTCGGGAGGAAACAGTCAGAAATTCCCCTTATTTTGGGGCAAAATTGCAGAAATTTCCTTTACATTGGGGCAAAATTGCAGAAATTTCCCTTATTTTGGGGCAAAATCGCAGAAATTTCACTTATTTCAGGGTAATAAGTCAGAAATTCCCCTTATTTTGGGGCAAAAAAGACAGAAATTCCCTTTGTTTTGGGGAAAAAATACAGAAATTCCACTTATTTAGAGGCAAAAATGCAGAAATTCCCTTTATTTTGTAGCAAAAATGAAGAAATTTCCCTTTTTATGGCAAAAAGGTATGCATTCCCATTATTTTCAGGCAAAAAGGCAGAAATTCCCCGTATTTTAGAGCAAAAGGCAGAAATTCCCTTTATTTTGGGGCAAAAATCAGAAATTCCCCTTATTTTGGGGACAAATTCTAGAAATTTCTTTTTTTTGGAAGGCAAAATTGCAGGAATTTACATTATATTGGGGCAAAATTGCAGAAATTTCCCTTATTTGGGGCAAAATTGCAGAAATTTCACTTATTTTCAGGTAAAAAGGCTGAAATTTCCTTTATTTTGGGGCAAAAAGGATGAAATTCTCTTTATTTTAGGGCAAAATTGCAGACATTTCCCTTATTATGGGGAAAAATTGCAGAAATTTATCTTATTTTAGGGCAAAATTGCAGAAATTTCACTTATTTTAGAGAAAAAAGCAAAAATTTTTCTTAATTTGGGGCAAAAAAGGCAGAAATTCGCATTATTTTGGGGCAAAAATGCAGAAATTCACCTTATTTTGAGGTAAAATTGAAGAAATTTCACATATTTCAGGGCATAAAGGCAGAGAATTCTCTTATTTGGGGGCAAAATTGCAGAAATTTCACTTATTTCAGGGTAATAAGTCAGAAATTCCCCTTATTTTGGGGCAAAAAGACAGAAATTCCCTTTGTTTAGGGGGAAAAAGACAGAAATTCCACTTATTTAGAGGCAAAAAGAGAAATTTCCTCTTATTTTGGAGCTCAAATGATGAAATTTCCCTTTTTTATGGCAAAAAGTTATGCATTCCCCTTATTTTCGAGCAAAAAGACAGAAATTCCCCGTATTTTGGAGCAAAATTGCAGAAATTCCCCTAATTGTGGGGCAAAAAGGCAGAAATTTTACTTATTTTAGAGAAAAAAGCAAAAATTTTTCTTAATTTGGGGCAAAAATGCAGAAATTCCCTTATTTTGGGGCAAAATTACAGTAATTTCCTTTACATTGGTGCAAAATTGCTGAAATTTCCTTTATTTTGGGGCAAAATTGCAGAAATTTCACTTATTTCAGGGTAATAAGTCAGAAATTCCCCTTATTTTGGGGCAAAAATAACAGAAATTCCCTGTATTTTGGGGGAAAACTGCAGAAATTCCACTTATTTAGAGGCAAAAAGGCAGAAATTCCCCTTATTTTGGAGCAAAAATGAAGAAATTTCCATTTTTTATGGCAAAAAGTTATGCATTCCACTTATTTTCGGGCAAAAAGGCAGAAATTCCCCGTATTTTGGAGCAAAAATGCAGAAATTCCTTTAATTGTGGGGCGAAAGGGCAGAAATTCCCTATATAGTGGGGCAATAAGACAGAAATTCTCCTTATTTTGGGGCAAAACTCAGAAATTCCACTTATTTTGGGGCAAAATTCCAGAAATTTATTATATTGGAGCAAAATTGCAGAAATTTCACTTATTTTGTGGCAAAATGCAGAAATTTCACTTATTTCAGGGTAAAAGGCAGAAATTTTCCTTATTTTGGGGCAAAAATGCAGAAATTCTTAATATTTTGTGGCAAAAATGCAGGAATTCCCTTTATTTTGAGGTAAAAAGACTGAAATTTCTTTTATTTGGGGGCAAAAAGGCAGAAATTTCCTTTATTGTGGAGCAAAAAGACAGAAATTCCTCTTATTTTGTGGCAAAAAGGCAGAAATTTCTTTTATTTTGGGGCAAAATTTTAGAAATTTCACTTATTTCAGGGCATAATTCAAAAATTCCTTTTATTTTGAGGCAAAAAGACAGAAATTCCGTTTATTTTTGGGTCAAAAGTCGGAAATTTTTCTTATTTTGAGGGAAAAAGGCAGAAATTCCTCTTATTTTGGGGCAAAAATGAAGAAATTTCCCTTTTTTGTGGCAAAAGGTATACATTCCACTTACTTTTGGGATAAAAAGCAGAAATTCCCCGTATTTTGAAGCAAAATTGCAGAGATTCTCATAATTTTCGGGCAATAAGGCAGAAATTCTCCTTATTTTGGGGCAAAAAGACAGAAAATCTTCTTTTTTCGGGAGGAAACAGTCAGAAATTCCCCTTATTTTGGGGCAAAATTGCAGAAATTTCCTTTACATTGGGGCAAAATTGCAGAAATTTCCTTTATTTTGGGGCAAAATCGCAAAAATTTCACTTATTTCAGGGTAATAAGTCAGAAATTCCCCTTATTTTGGGGCAAAAAAGACAGAAATTCCCTTTGTTTTGGGGGAAAAATACAGAAATTCCACTTATTTAGAGGCAAAAATGCAGAAATTCCCCTTATTTTGTAGCAAAAATGAAGAAATTTCCCTTTTTATTGCAAAAAGGTATGCATTCCCATTATTTTCAGGCAAAAAGGCAGAAATTCCCCGTATTTTAGAGCAAAAGGCAGAAATTCCCTTTATTTTGGGGCAAAAATCAGAAATTCCCCTTATTTGGGGGACAAATTCTAGAAATTTCTTTTTTTTGGAAGGCAAAATTGCAGGAATTTACATTATATTGGGGCAAAATTGCAGAAATTTCCCTTATTTGGGGCAAAATTGCAGAAATTTCACTTATTTTCAGGTAAAAAGGCTGAAATTTCCTTTATTTTGGGGCAAAAAGGATGAAATTCTCTTTATTTTAGGGCAAAATTGCAGACATTTCCCTTATTATGGGGAAAAATTGCAGAAATTTATCTTATTTTAGGGCAAAATTGCAGAAATTTCACTTATTTTAGAGAAAAAAGCAAAAATTTTTCTTAATTTGGGGCAAAAAGGCAGAAATTCGCATTATTTTGGGGCAAAAATGCAGAAATTCACCTTATTTTGAGGTAAAATTGAAGAAATTTCACATATTTCAGGGCATAAAGGCAGAGAATTCCCTTATTTTGGGGCAAAATTGCAGAAATTTCACTTATTTTAGGGTAATAAGTCAGAAATTCCCCTTATTTTGGGGCAAAAAGACAGAAATTCCCTTTGTTTTGGGGGAACAAGACAGAAATTCCACTTATTTAGAGGCAAAAAGGCAGAAATTTCCTCTTATTTTGGAGCTCAAATGATGAAATTTCCCTTTTTTATGGCAAAAAGTTATGCATTCCCCTTATTTTCGAGCAAAAAGACAGAAATTCCCCGTATTTTGGAGCAAAATTGCAGAAATTCCCCTAATTGTGGGGCAAAAAGGCAGAAATTTCACTTATTTTAGAGAAAAAAGCAAAAATTTTTCTTAATTTGGGGCAAAAATGCAGAAATTCCCTTATTTTGGGGCAAAATTACAGTAATTTCCTTTACATTGGTGCAAAATTGCAGAAATTTCCTTTATTTTGGGGCAAAATTGCAGAAATTTCACTTATTTCAGGGTAATAAGTCAGAAATTCCCCTTATTTTGAGGCAAAAATAACAGAAATTCCCTGTATTTTGGGGGAAACTGCAGAAATTCCACTTATTTAGAGGCAAAAAGGCAGAAATTCCCCTTATTTTGGAGCAAAAATGAAGAAATTTCCATTTTTTATGGCAAAAAGTTATGCATTCCACTTAATTTCGTGCAAAAAGGCAGAAATTTCCCTTATTTTTGGGCAAAATTGCAGAAATTTCACTTATTTCAGGAAAAAAGGCAGAAATTCTCCTTATTTTGGGGCAAAAATGCAGAAATTCTTAATATTTTGTGGCAAAAATGCAGAAATTGCCCTTATTTTGAGGTAAAAAGGCTGAAATTCCCCTTATTTGAAGGCAAAAAGGCATAAATTTCCCTTATTTTGGGGCAAAAAGACAGAAATTCCCCTTATTTTGTGGCAAAAAGGCAGAAATTTCTTTTATTTTGGGGCAAAATTGCAGAAATATCACTTATTTCAGGGCATAATTCAAAAAATTCTTTTATTTTGGGGCAAAAAGACAGAAATTCCATTTATTTTTGGGTAAAAAGGAAGAAATTTCACTTATTTTTAGGTAAAAAGGAAGAAATTCCTCGTATTCTGGGGCAAAAATGAAGATATTTCCCTTTTTTAGTGGCAAAAGGTATACATTCCCTTTACTTTCGGGATAAAAAGCAGAAATTCCCCGTATTTTAAAACAAAACTGCAGAAATTTTCATAATTTTCGGGCAAAAAGGCAGAAATTCTCCTTATTTTGGGGCAAAAAGACAGAAAATCTCCTGTTTACGAGAGCAAACAGTCAGAAATTCCCCTTATTTTGGGGCAAAATTGCAGAAATTTCCTTTACATTGGGCAAAATTGCAGAAATTTTCTTTATTTTGGGGCAAAATTGCAGAAATTTCACTTATTTCAGAGTAATAAGTCAGAAATTCCCCTTAATTGGGGCAAAAAAGACAGAAATTCCCTTTGTTTTGGGAGAAAAAGACAGAAATTCCACTTATTTAGAGGCAAAAAGGCAGAAATTCCCTTTATTTTGGACCAAAATTGCAGAAATTCCCCTAATTTTGGGGCAAAAGTCAGAAATTCCCTTTATTTTGGGGCAAAAATCAAAAATTCCCCTTATTTTGGGGCAAAATTCAAGAAATTTCCTTTATTTTGGGGCAAAATTGCAGGAATTTACCTTATTTTGCGGCAAAATTGCAGAAATTTCCTTTATTTGGGGCAAAATTGCAAAAATTTCACTTATTTTCAGGTAAAAAGGCTGAAATTTCCTTTATTTTGGGGCAAAAAGGGAAAAATTCCCCTTATTTTTGGGGCAAAATTGCAGAAATTTTCTTTTATTATGGGAAAAAATTGCAGAAATTTCCCTTATTTTAGGGCAAAATTGCAGAAATTTCACTTATTTCAGAGAATTAAAGCAAAAATATTTCTTATTTTGGGGCAAAAAGGCAGAAATTCCCATTATTTTGGGGCAAAAAGGTAGAAATTCACCTTATTTTGGGGTAAAATTGCAGAAATTTCACATATTTCAGGGCAAAAAGGCAGAAATTTCCCTTCTTTTGGGTCAAAAAGACAGAAAATCTCCTTTTTTCGGCAGAAAACAGTCAGAAATTCCCCTTATTTTAGGGCAAAGTTGAAGTAATTTCCTTTACATTGGTGCAAAATTGAAGAAATTTCCTTTATTTTGGGGCAAAATTGAAGAAATTTCACTTATTTCAGGGTAATAAGTCAGAAATTCCCCTTATTTTGGGGCAAAAATAACAGAAATTCTCTTTTTTGGGGGGGAAATTGCAGAAATTCCACTTATTTAGAGGCAAAAAGGCAGAAATTCCCCTTATTTTGGAGCAAAAATGAATAAATTTACCTTTTTTATGGCCAAAAGTTATGCATTCCCCTTATTTTCGGGCAAAAAGGCAGAAATTCCCCGTATTTTGGAGCAAAAATGCAGAAATTCCTTTAATTGTGGGGCGAAAGGGCAGAAATTCCCTATGTAGTGGGGCAAAAAGACAGAAATTCTCCTTATTTTGGGGCAAAACTCAGAAATTCCACTTATTTTGGGGCAAAATTCCAGAAATTTCCTTTATTTTGGAGCAAAATTGCAGAAATTTCACTTATTGTGTGGCAAAATGCAGAAATTTCACTTATTTCAGGGTAAAAGGCAGAAATTTTCCTTATTTTGGGGCAAAAAAGCAGAAATTCTTAATATTTTGTGGCAAAAATGCAGAAATTCCCCTTATTTTGAGGTAAAAAGGCTGAAATTCCCCTTATTTGAAGGCAAAAAGGCATAAATTTCCCTTATTTTGGGGCAAAAAGACAGAAATTCCCCTTTTTTGTGGAAAAAAGGCAGAAATTTCTTTTATTTTGGGGCAAAATTGCAGAAATATCACTTATTTCAGGGCATAATTCAAAAAATTCTTTTATTTTGGGGCAAAAAGACCGAAATTCCATTTATTTTTGGGTAAAAAGGAAGAAATTTCACTTATTTTTAGGTAAAAAGGCAGAAATTCCTCTTATTCTGGGGCAAAAATGAAGAAATTTCCCTTTTTTGTGGAAAAAGGTATACATTCCCTTTACTTTCGGAATAAGAAGCAAAAATTCCCCGTATTTTGAAACAAAATTGCAGAAATTCTCATACTTTTCGGACAAAAAGCAAGAAATTTTCCGTATTTTGAAGCAAAATTGCAGAAATTCCCCTAATTTTGGGGCAAAAGTCAGAAATTCCCTTTATTTTGGGGCAAAAATCAAAAATTCCCCTTATTTTGGGGATAAAATTCAAGAAATTTCCTTTATTTTGGGGCAAAATTGCAGGAATTTACCTTATTTTGCGGCAAAATTGCAGAAATTTACTTTATTTGGGGCAAAATTGCAAAAATTTCACTTATTTTCAGGTAAAAAGGCTGAAATTTCCTTTATTTTGGGGCAAAAAGGGAAAAATTCCCCTTATTTTTGGGGCAAAATTGCAGAAATTTTCTTTTATTATGGGAAAAAATTGCAGAAATTTCCCTTATTTTAGGGCAAAATTGCAGAAATTTCACTTATTTCAGAGAAATAAAGCAAAAATATTTCTTATTTTGGGGCAAAAAGGCAGAAATTCCCATTATTTTGGGGCAAAAAGGTAGAAATTCACCTTATTTTGGGGTAAAATTGCAGAAATTTCACATATTTCAGGGCAAAAAGGCAGAAATTTCCCTTCTTTTGGGTCAAAAAAACAGAAAATCTCCTTTTTTCGGCAGAAAACAGTCAGAAATTCCCCTTATTTTAGGGCAAAGTTGAAGTAATTTCCTTTACATTGGTGCAAAATTGAAGAAATTTCCTTTATTTTGGGGCAAAATTGAAGAAATTTCACTTATTTCAGGGTAATAAGTCAGAAATTCCCCTTATTTTGGGGCAAAAATAACAGAAATTCTCTTTTTTGGGGGGAAAATTGCAGAAATTCCACTTATTTAGAGGCAAAAAGGCAGAAATTCCCCTTATTTTGGAGCAAAAATGAATAAATTTACCTTTTTTATGGCCAAAAGTTATGCATTCCCCTTATTTTCGGGCAAAAAGGCAGAAATTCCCCGTATTTTGGAGCAAAAATGCAGAAATTCCTTTAATTGTGGGGCGAAAGGGCAGAAATTCCCTATATAGTGGGGCAAAAAGACAGAAATTCTCCTTATTTTGGGGCAAAACTCAGAAATTCCACTTATTTTGGGGCAAAATTCCAGAAATTTCCTTTATTTTGGAGCAAAATTGCAGAAATTTCACTTATTGTGTGGCAAAATGCAGAAATTTCACTTATTTCAGGGTAAAAGGCAGAAATTTTCCTTATTTTGGGGCAAAAAAGCAGAAATTCTTAATATTTTGTGGCAAAAATGCAGAAATTCCCCTCATTTTGAGGTAAAAAGGCTGAAATTCCCCTTATTTGAAGGCAAAAAGGCATAAATTTCCCTTATTTTGGGGCAAAAAGACAGAAATTCCCCTTTTTTTGTGGAAAAAAGGCAGAAATTTCTTTTATTTTGGGGCAAAATTGCAGAAATATCACTTATTTCAGGGCATAATTCAAAAAATTCTTTTATTTTGGGGCAAAAAGACCGAAATTCCATTTATTTTTGGGTAAAAAGGAAGAAATTTCACTTATTTTTAGGTAAAAAGGCAGAAATTCCTCTTATTCTGGGGCAAAAATGAAGAAATTTCCCTTTTTTGTGGAAAAAGGTATACATTCCCTTTACTTTCGGAATAAGAAGCAAAAATTCCCCGTATTTTGAAACAAAATTGCAGAAATTCTCATACTTTTCGGACAAAAAGCAAGAAATTTTCCGTATTTTGAAGCAAAATTGCAGAAATTCCCCTAATTTTGGGGCAAAAGTCAGAAATTCCCTTTATTTTGGGGCAAAAATCAAAAATTCCCCTTATTTTGGGGCAAAATTCAAGAAATTTCCTTTATTTTGGGGCAAAATTGCAGGAATTTACCTTATTTTGCGGCAAAATTGCAGAAATTTACTTTATTTGGGGCAAAATTGCAAAAATTTCACTTATTTTCAGGTAAAAAGGCTGAAATTTCCTTTATTTTGGGGCAAAAAGGGAAAAATTCCCCTTATTTTTGGGGCAAAATTGCAGAAATTTTCTTTTATTATGGGAAAAAATTGCAGAAATTTCCCTTATTTTAGGGCAAAATTGCAGAAATTTCACTTATTTCAGAGAATTAAAGCAAAAATATTTCTTATTTTGGGGCAAAAAGGCAGAAATTCCCATTATTTTGGGGCAAAAAGGTAGAAATTCACCTTATTTTGGGGTAAAATTGCAGAAATTTCACATATTTCAGGGCAAAAAGGCAGAAATTTCCCTTCTTTTGGGTCAAAAAGACAGAAAATCTCCTTTTTTCGGCAGAAAACAGTCAGAAATTCCCCTTATTTTAGGGCAAAGTTGAAGTAATTTCCTTTACATTGGTGCAAAATTGAAGAAATTTCCTTTATTTTGGGGCAAAATTGAAGAAATTTCACTTATTTCAGGGTAATAAGTCAGAAATTCCCCTTATTTTGGGGCAAAAATAACAGAAATTCTCTTTTTTGGGGGGAAAATTGCAGAAATTCCACTTATTTAGAGGCAAAAAGGCAGAAATTCCCCTTATTTTGGAGCAAAAATGAATAAATTTACCTTTTTTATGGCCAAAAGTTATGCATTCCCCTTATTTTCGGGCAAAAAGGCAGAAATTCCCCGTATTTTGGAGCAAAAATGCAGAAATTCCTTTAATTGTGGGGCGAAAGGGCAGAAATTCCCTATGTAGTGGGGCAAAAAGACAGAAATTCTCCTTATTTTGGGGCAAAACTCAGAAATTCCACTTATTTTGGGGCAAAATTCCAGAAATTTCCTTTATTTTGGAGCAAAATTGCAGAAATTTCACTTATTGTGTGGCAAAATGCAGAAATTTCACTTATTTCAGGGTAAAAGGCAGAAATTTTCCTTATTTTGGGGCAAAAAAGCAGAAATTCTTAATATTTTGTGGCAAAAATGCAGAAATTCCCCTTATTTTGAGGTAAAAAGGCTGAAATTCCCCTTATTTGAAGGCAAAAAGGCATAAATTTCCCTTATTTTGGGGCAAAAAGACAGAAATTCCCCTTTTTTGTGGAAAAAAGGCAGAAATTTCTTTTATTTTGGGGCAAAATTGCAGAAATATCACTTATTTCAGGGCATAATTCAAAAAATTCTTTTATTTTGGGGCAAAAAGACCGAAATTCCATTTATTTTTGGGTAAAAAGGAAGAAATTTCACTTATTTTTAGGTAAAAAGGCAGAAATTCCTCTTATTCTGGGGCAAAAATGAAGAAATTTCCCTTTTTTGTGGAAAAAGGTATACATTCCCTTTACTTTCGGAATAAGAAGCAAAAATTCCCCGTATTTTGAAACAAAATTGCAGAAATTCTCATACTTTTCGGACAAAAAGCAAGAAATTTTCCGTATTTTGAAGCAAAATTGCAGAAATTCCCCTAATTTTGGGGCAAAAGTCAGAAATTCCCTTTATTTTGGGGCAAAAATCAAAAATTCCCCTTATTTTGGGGATAAAATTCAAGAAATTTCCTTTATTTTGGGGCAAAATTGCAGGAATTTACCTTATTTTGCGGCAAAATTGCAGAAATTTACTTTATTTGGGGCAAAATTGCAAAAATTTCACTTATTTTCAGGTAAAAAGGCTGAAATTTCCTTTATTTTGGGGCAAAAAGGGAAAAATTCCCCTTATTTTGGGGCAAAATTGCAGAAATTTTCTTTTATTATGGGAAAAAATTGCAGAAATTTCCCTTATTTTAGGGCAAAATTGCAGAAATTTCACTTATTTCAGAGAAATAAAGCAAAAATATTTCTTATTTTGGGGCAAAAAGGCAGAAATTCCCATTATTTTGGGGCAAAAAGGTAGAAATTCACCTTATTTTGGGGTAAAATTGCAGAAATTTCACATATTTCAGGGCAAAAAGGCAGAAATTTCCCTTCTTTTGGGTCAAAAAGACAGAAAATCTCCTTTTTTCGGCAGAAAACAGTCAGAAATTCCCCTTATTTTAGGGCAAAGTTGAAGTAATTTCCTTTACATTGGTGCAAAATTGAAGAAATTTCCTTTATTTTGGGGCAAAATTGAAGAAATTTCACTTATTTCAGGGTAATAAGTCAGAAATTCCCCTTATTTTGGGGCAAAAATAACAGAAATTCTCTTTTTTTGGGGGAAAATTGCAGAAATTCCACTTATTTAGAGGCAAAAAGGCAGAAATTCCCCTTATTTTGGAGCAAAAATGAATAAATTTACCTTTTTTATGGCCAAAAGTTATGCATTCCCCTTATTTTCGGGCAAAAAGGCAGAAATTCCCCGTATTTTGGAGCAAAAATGCAGAAATTCCTTTAATTGTGGGGCGAAAGGGCAGAAATTCCCTATATAGTGGGGCAAAAAGACAGAAATTCTCCTTATTTTGGGGCAAAACTCAGAAATTCCACTTATTTTGGGGCAAAATTCCAGAAATTTCCTTTATTTTGGAGCAAAATTGCAGAAATTTCACTTATTGTGTGGCAAAATGCAGAAATTTCACTTATTTCAGGGTAAAAGGCAGAAATTTTCCTTATTTTGGGGCAAAAATGCAGAAATTCTTAATATTTTGTGGCAAAAATGCAGGAATTCCCTTTATTTTGAGGTAAAAAGCCTGAAATTTCTTTTATTTGGGGGCAAAAAGGCAGAAATTTCCCTTATTGTGAGGCAAAAAGACAGAAATTCCTCTTATTTTGTGGAAAAAAGGCAGAAATTTCTTTTATTTTGGGGCAAAATTTTAGAAATTTCACATATTTCAGGGCATAATTCAAAAATTCCTTTTATTTTGAGGCAAAAGACAGAAATTCCGTTTATTTTTGGGTCAAAAGGCCGAAATTTTTCTTATTTTGAGGGAAAAAGGCAGAAATTCCTCTTATTCTGGGGCAAAAATGAAGAAATTTCCCTTTTTTGTGGAAAAAGGTATACATTCCCTTTACTTTCGGAATAAGAAGCAAAAATTCCCCGTATTTTGAAACAAAATTGCAGAAATTCTCATACTTTTCGGACAAAAAGCAAGAAATTTTCCGTATTTTGAAGCAAAATTGCAGAAATTCCCCTAATTTTGGGGCAAAAGTCAGAAATTCCCTTTATTTTGGGGCAAAAATCAAAAATTCCCCTTATTTTGGGGCAAAATTCAAGAAATTTCCTTTTTTTGGGGCAAAATTGCAGGAATTTACCTTATTTTGCGGCAAAATTGCAGAAATTTCCTTTATTTGGGGCAAAATTGCAAAAATTTCACTTATTTTCAGGTAAAAAGGCTGAAATTTCCTTTATTTTGGGGCAAAAAGGGAAAAATTCCCCTTATTTTTGGGGCAAAATTGCAGAAATTTTCTTTTATTATGGGAAAAAATTGCAGAAATTTCCCTTATTTTAGGGCAAAATTGCAGAAATTTCACTTATTTCAGAGAAATAAAGCAAAAATATTTCTTATTTTGGGGCAAAAAGGCAGAAATTCCCATTATTTTGGGGCAAAAAGGTAGAAATTCACCTTATTTTGGGGTAAAATTGCAGAAATTTCACATATTTCAGGGCAAAAAGGCAGAAATTTCCCTTCTTTTGGGTCAAAAAGACAGAAAATCTCCTTTTTTCGGCCGAAAACAGTCAGAAATTCCCCTTATTTTAGGGCAAAGTTGAAGTAATTTCCTTTACATTGGTGCAAAATTGAAGAAATTTCCTTTATTTTGGGGCAAAATTGAAGAAATTTCACTTATTTCAGGGTAATAAGTCAGAAATTCCCCTTATTTTGGGGCAAAAATAACAGAAATTCTCTTTTTTTGGGGGAAAATTGCAGAAATTCCACTTATTTAGAGGCAAAAAGGCAGAAATTCCTCTTATTTTGGAGCAAAAATGAATAAATTTACCTTTTTTATGGCCAAAAGTTATGCATTCCCCTTATTTTCGGGCAAAAAGGCAGAAATTCCCCGTATTTTGGAGCAAAAATGCAGAAATTCCTTTAATTGTGGGGAGAAAGGGCAGAAATTCCCTATATAGTGGGGCAAAAAGACAGAAATTCTCCTTATTTTGGGGCAAAACTCAGAAATTCCACTTATTTTGGGGCAAAATTCCAGAAATTTCCTTTATTTTGGAGCAAAATTGCAGAAATTTCACTTATTGTGTGGCAAAATGCAGAAATTTCACTTATTTCAGGGTAAAAGGCAGAAATTTTCCTTATTTTGGGGCAAAAAAGCAGAAATTCTTAATATTTTGTGGCAAAAATGCAGAAATTCCCCTTATTTTGAGGTAAAAAGGCTGAAATTCCCCTTATTTGAAGGCAAAAAGGCATAAATTTCCCTTATTTTGGGGCAAAAAGACAGAAATTCCCCTTTTTTGTGGAAAAAAGGCAGAAATTTCTTTTATTTTGGGGCAAAATTGCAGAAATATCACTTATTTCAGGGCATAATTCAAAAAATTCTTTTATTTTGGGGCAAAAAGACCGAAATTCCATTTATTTTTGGGTAAAAAGGAAGAAATTTCACTTATTTTTAGGTAAAAAGGCAGAAATTCCTCTTATTCTGGGGCAAAAATGAAGAAATTTCCCTTTTTTGTGGAAAAAGGTATACATTCCCTTTACTTTCGGAATAAGAAGCAAAAATTCCCCGTATTTTGAAACAAAATTGCAGAAATTCTCATACTTTTCGGACAAAAAGCAAGAAATTTTCCGTATTTTGAAGCAAAATTGCAGAAATTCCCCTAATTTTGGGGCAAAAGTCAGAAATTCCCTTTATTTTGGGGCAAAAATCAAAAATTCCCCTTATTTTGGGGCAAAATTCAAGAAATTTCCTTTATTTTGGGGCAAAATTGCAGGAATTTACCTTATTTTGCGGCAAAATTGCAGAAATTTCCTTTATTTGGGGCAAAATTGCAAAAATTTCACTTATTTTCAGGTAAAAAGGCTGAAATTTCCTTTATTTTGGGGCAAAAAGGGAAAAATTCCCCTTATTTTTGGGGCAAAATTGCAGAAATTTTCTTTTATTATGGGAAAAAATTGCAGAAATTTCCCTTATTTTAGGGCAAAATTGCAGAAATTTCACTTATTTCAGAGAATTAAAGCAAAAATATTTCTTATTTTGGGGCAAAAAGGCAGAAATTCCCATTATTTTGGGGCAAAAAGGTAGAAATTCACCTTATTTTGGGGTAAAATTGCAGAAATTTCACATATTTCAGGGCAAAAAGGCAGAAATTTCCCTTCTTTTGGGTCAAAAAGACAGAAAATCTCCTTTTTTCGGCAGAAAACAGTCAGAAATTCCCCTTATTTTAGGGCAAAGTTGAAGTAATTTCCTTTACATTGGTGCAAAATTGAAGAAATTTCCTTTATTTTGGGGCAAAATTGAAGAAATTTCACTTATTTCAGGGTAATAAGTCAGAAATTCCCCTTATTTTGGGGCAAAAATAACAGAAATTCTCTTTTTTGGGGGGGAAATTGCAGAAATTCCACTTATTTAGAGGCAAAAAGGCAGAAATTCCCCTTATTTTGGAGCAAAAATGAATAAATTTACCTTTTTTATGGCCAAAAGTTATGCATTCCCCTTATTTTCGGGCAAAAAGGCAGAAATTCCCCGTATTTTGGAGCAAAAATGCAGAAATTCCTTTAATTGTGGGGCGAAAGGGCAGAAATTCCCTATGTAGTGGGGCAAAAAGACAGAAATTCTCCTTATTTTGGGGCAAAACTCAGAAATTCCACTTATTTTGGGGCAAAATTCCAGAAATTTCCTTTATTTTGGAGCAAAATTGCAGAAATTTCACTTATTGTGTGGCAAAATGCAGAAATTTCACTTATTTCAGGGTAAAAGGCAGAAATTTTCCTTATTTTGGGGCAAAAAAGCAGAAATTCTTAATATTTTGTGGCAAAAATGCAGAAATTCCCCTTATTTTGAGGTAAAAAGGCTGAAATTCCCCTTATTTGAAGGCAAAAAGGCATAAATTTCCCTTATTTTGGGGCAAAAAGACAGAAATTCCCCTTTTTTGTGGAAAAAAGGCAGAAATTTCTTTTATTTTGGGGCAAAATTGCAGAAATATCACTTATTTCAGGGCATAATTCAAAAAATTCTTTTATTTTGGGGCAAAAAGACCGAAATTCCATTTATTTTTGGGTAAAAAGGAAGAAATTTCACTTATTTTTAGGTAAAAAGGCAGAAATTCCTCTTATTCTGGGGCAAAAATGAAGAAATTTCCCTTTTTTGTGGAAAAAGGTATACATTCCCTTTACTTTCGGAATAAGAAGCAAAAATTCCCCGTATTTTGAAACAAAATTGCAGAAATTCTCATACTTTTCGGACAAAAAGCAAGAAATTTTCCGTATTTTGAAGCAAAATTGCAGAAATTCCCCTAATTTTGGGGCAAAAGTCAGAAATTCCCTTTATTTTGGGGCAAAAATCAAAAATTCCCCTTATTTTGGGGATAAAATTCAAGAAATTTCCTTTATTTTGGGGCAAAATTGCAGGAATTTACCTTATTTTGCGGCAAAATTGCAGAAATTTCCTTTATTTGGGGCAAAATTGCAAAAATTTCACTTATTTTCAGGTAAAAAGGCTGAAATTTCCTTTATTTTGGGGCAAAAAGGGAAAAATTCCCCTTATTTTTGGGGCAAAATTGCAGAAATTTTCTTTTATTATGGGAAAAAATTGCAGAAATTTCCCTTATTTTAGGGCAAAATTGCAGAAATTTCACTTATTTCAGAGAAATAAAGCAAAAATATTTCTTATTTTGGGGCAAAAAGGCAGAAATTCCCATTATTTTGGGGCAAAAAGGTAGAAATTCACCTTATTTTGGGGTAAAATTGCAGAAATTTCACATATTTCAGGGCAAAAAGGCAGAAATTTCTCTTCTTTTGGGGCAAAAAGACAGAAAATCTCCTTTTTTCGGCAGAAAACAGTCAGAAATTCCCCTTATTTTAGGGCAAAGTTGAAGTAATTTCCTTTACATTGGTGCAAAATTGAAGAAATTTCCTTTATTTTGGGGCAAAATTGAAGAAATTTCACTTATTTCAGGGTAATAAGTCAGAAATTCCCCTTATTTTGGGGCAAAAATAACAGAAATTCTCTTTTTTGGGGGGAAAATTGCAGAAATTCCACTTATTTAGAGGCAAAAAGGCAGAAATTCCCCTTATTTTGGAGCAAAAATGAATAAATTTACGTTTTTTATGGCCAAAAGTTATGCATTCCCCTTATTTTCGGGCAAAAAGGCAGAAATTCCCCGTATTTTGGAGCAAAAATGCAGAAATTCCTTTAATTGTGGGGCGAAAGGGCAGAAATTCCCTATATAGTGGGGCAAAAAGACAGAAATTCTCCTTATTTTGGGGCAAAACTCAGAAATTCCACTTATTTTGGGGCAAAATTCCAGAAATTTCCTTTATTTTGGAGCAAAATTGCAGAAATTTCACTTATTGTGTGGCAAAATGCAGAAATTTCACTTATTTCAGGGTAAAAGGCAGAAATTTTCCTTATTTTGGGGCAAAAATGCAGAAATTCTTAATATTTTGTGGCAAAAATGCAGGAATTCCCTTTATTTTGAGGTAAAAAGCCTGAAATTTCTTTTATTTGGGGGCAAAAAGGCAGAAATTTCCCTTATTGTGAGGCAAAAAGACAGAAATTCCTCTTATTTTGTGGAAAAAAGGCAGAAATTTCTTTTATTTTGGGGCAAAATTTTAGAAATTTCACATATTTCAGGGCATAATTCAAAAATTCCTTTTATTTTGAGGCAAAAAGACAGAAATTCCGTTTATTTTTGGGTCAAAAGGCCGAAATTTTTCTTATTTTGAGGGAAAAAGGCAGAAATTCCTCTTATTTTGGGGCAAAAATGAAGAAATTTCCCTTTTTTGTGGCAAAAGGTATACATTCCACTTACTTTTGGGATAAAAAGCAGAAATTCCCCGTATTTTGAAGCAAAATTGCAGAGATTCTCATAATTTTCGGGCAATAAGGCAGAAATTCTCCTTATTTTAGGGCAAAAAGACAGAAAATCTTCTTTTTTCGGAAGGAAACAGTCAGAAATTCCCCTTATTTTGGGGCAAAATTGCAGAAATTTCCTTTACATTGGGGCAAAATTGCAGAAATTTCCCTTATTTTGGGGCAAAATCGCAGAAATTTCACTTATTTCAGGGTAATAAGTCAGAAATTCCCCTTATTTTGGGGCAAAAATACAGAAATTCCCTTTGTTTTGGGGGAAAAATACAGGAATTCCACTTATTTAGAGGCAAAAATGCAGAAATTCCCCTTATTTTGTAGCAAAAATGAAGAAATTTCCCTTTTTATGGCAAGAAGGTATGCATTCCCATTATTTTCAGGCAAAAAGGCAGAAATTCCCCGTATTTTAGAGCAAAAGGCAGAAATTCCCTTTATTTTGGGGCAAAAATCAGAAATTCCCCTTATTTTGGGGACAAATTCTAGAAATTTCTTCTTTTTGGAAGGCAAAATTGCAGGAATTTACATTATATTGGGGCAAAATTGCAGAAATTTCCCTTATTTGGGGCAAAATTGCAGAAATTTCACTTATTTTCAGGTAAAAAGGCTGAAATTTCCTTTATTTTGGGGCAAAAGGATGAAATTCTCTTTATTTTAGGGCAAAATTGCAGACATTTCCCTTATTATGGGGAAAAATTGCAGAAATTTATCTTATTTTAGGGCAAAATTGCAGAAATTTCACTTATTTTAGAGAAAAAAGCAAAAATTTTTCTTAATTTGGGGCAAAAAGGCAGAAATTCGCATTATTTTGGGGCAAAAATGCAGAAATTCACCTTATTTTGGGGTAAAATTGAAGAAATTTCACATATTTCAGGGCATAAAGGCAGAGAATTCCCTTATTTAGGGGCAAAATTGCAGAAATTTTACTTATTTCAGGGTAATAAGTCAGAAATTCCCCTTATTTTGGAACAAAAAGACAGGAATTCCCTTTGTTTTGAGGGAAAAAGACAGAAATTCCACTTATTTAGAGGCAAAAAGGCAGAAATTTCCTCTTATTTTGGAGCTCAAATGATGAAATTTCCCTTTTTTATGGCAAAAAGTTATGCATTCCCCTTATTTTCGAGCAAAAAGACAGAAATTCCCCGTATTTTGGAGCAAAATTGCAGAAATTCCCCTAATTGTGGGGCAAAAAGGCAGAAATTTCACTTATTTTAGAGAAAAAAGCAAAAATTTTTCTTAATTTGGGGCAAAAATGCAGAAATTCCCATATTTTGGGGCAAAATTACAGTAATTTCCTTTACATTGGTGCAAAATTGCAGAAATTTCCTTTATTTTGGGGCAAAATTGCAGAAATTTCACTTATTTCAGGGTAATATGTCAGAAATTCCCCTTATTTTGGGGCAAAAATAACAGAAATTCCCTGTATTTTGGGGGAAAATTGGAGAAATTCCACTTATTTAGAGGCAAAAAGGCAGAAATTCTCCTTATTTTGGAGCAAAAATGAAGAAATTTCCATTTTTAATGCAAAAAGTTATGCATTCCACTTATTTTCGGGAAAAAGGCAGAAATTCCCCGTATTTTGGAGCAAAATTGCAGAAATTCCTTTAATTGTGGGGCAAAAGGGCAGAAATTCCCTATATAGTGGGGCAAAAAGACAGAAATTCTCCTTATTTTGGGGCAAAACTCAGAAATTCCACTTATTTTGGGGCAAAATTCCAGAAATTTCCCTTATTTTGGAGCAAAATTGCAGAAATTTCACTTATTTCGGGGCAAAATTGCAGAAATTTCACTTCTTTCTGGGAAAAAAATGCAGAAATTTTCCTTATTTTGGGGCAAAAATGCAGAAATTTTCTTTACATTGGGGCAAAATTGTAGAAATTTCCCTTATTTTGGGGCAAAATAGCAGAAATTTCACTTATTTCAGGGTAATATGTCAGAAATTCCCCTTATTTTGGGGCAAAAAAGACAGAAATTCCCTTTGTTTTGGGGGAAAAAGACAGAAATTCCACATATTTAGAGGCAAAAAGGCAGAAATTCCCCTTATTTTGAAGCAAAAATGAAGAAATTTCTCTTTTTTATTGCAAAAAGTTATGCATTCCCCTTATTTTCGGGCAAAAAGGCAGAAATTCCCCGTATTTTAGAGCAAAATTACAGAAATCCCTTTAATTGTGAGGCAAAAGGGCAGAAACTCCCTATATAGTGGGGAAAAAGACAGAAATTCTCCTTATTTTGGGGCAAAATGCCAGAAATTCCCCTTATTTTGGAGCAAAATTGCAGAAATTCCACTTATTTTGGGGCAAAATTGCAGAAATTTCACTTATTTCAGAGAAAAAAGGCAGAAATTTTCTTTATTTTGGGGCAAAAATGCAGAAATTCTTAATATTTTGTGGCAAAAATGCAGGAATTCCCTTTATTTTGAGGTAAAAAGGCTGAAATTTCTTTTATTTGGGGGCAAAAAGGCAGAAATTTCCTTTATTTTGGGGCAAAAAAACAGAAATTTCCCTTATTTTGTGGCAAAAAGTCAGAAATTTCTTTTATTTTTGGGCAAAATTGCAGAAATTTCACTTATTTCAGGGCATATTTCAAAAATTCCTTTTATTTTGAGGCAAAAAGACAGAAATTCCATTTATTTTTGGGTCAAAAGGCAGAAATTTTACTTATTTTGAGGGTAAAAGGCAGAAATTCCTCTTATTTTGGGGCAAAAATGAAGAAATTTCCCTTTTTTGTGGCAAAAGGTATACATTCCCCTTACTTTCGGGATAAAAAGCAAAAATTCCCCGTATTTTGAAGCAAAATTGCAGAAATTCTCATAATTTTGGGGCAAAAAGGCAGAAATTCTCCGTATTTTGGGGCAAAAAGACAGAAAATCTCCTTTTTTTGGCAGGAAACAGTCAGAAATTCATTTACATTGAGGCAAAATTGCAGAAATTTCCTTTACATTGGTGCAAAATTGCTGAAATTTTCTTTATTTTGGGGCAAAATTGCAGAAATTTCACTTATTTCAGGGTAATAAGTAAGAAATTCCCCTTATTTTGGGGCAAAAAAGAAAGAAATTCCCTTTGTTTTGGGGGAAAAGGACAGAAATTCCACTTATTTAGAGGCAAAAATGCAGAAATTCCCCTTATTTTGGTGCAAAAATGAAGAAATTTACCTTTTTATGGCAAAAAGGTATGCATTCCCATTATTTTCAGGCAAAATAGCAGAAATTCCCCGTATTTTAGAGCAAAATTGCAGAAATTCCCCTAATTTTGGGGCAAAAGGCAGAAATTCCCCTTATTTTGGAGAAAAATTCCAGAAATTTCTTTTTTTGGGGGGGCAAAATTGCAGGAATTTAATTTATTTTGGAGCTAAATTGCAGAAATTTTTCTTATTTGGGGCAAAATTGCAGAAATTTCACTTATTTTCAGGTTAAAAGGCTGAAATTTCATTTATTTTGGGGCAAAAAGAAAGAAATTCCCCTTATTTTGGGGCAAAAAAGACAGAAATTCCCTTTGTTTTGGGGGAAAAAGACAGAAATTCCCCTTATTTTGGGGCAAAATTGTAGAAATTTCCCTTATTATGGGAAAAAATTGCAGAAATTTCCCTTATTTTAAGGCAAAATTTCAAAATTTCACTTATTTCAGAGAAAAAAAGCAAAAGTTTTTTCTTATTTTGGGGCAAAAAGGCAGAAATTCCCATTATTTTGGGAAAAAAAATGCCGAAATTCACCTCATTTTGGGGTAAAATTGCAGAAATTTCATATATTTCAGAGCAAAAAGGCAAAAATTTTCCTTATTTTGGGGCAAAATTGCCGAAATTTTACTTATTTCAGAGTAATAAGTCAGAAATTTTCCTTATTTTGGGGCAAAAAGACAGAAATTCTTTTTGTTTTGGGAAAAAAGACAGAAATTCCACTTATTTAGAGGCAAAAAGGCAGAAATTCCCCTTATTTTGGAGCAAAAATGAAGAAATTTCCCTTTTCTATGGCAAAAAGGTATGCATTCCCCTTATTTTCAGGCAAAAAGGCAGAAATTCCCTGTATTTTGGAGCAAAATTGCAGATATTCTCCTAATTGTTGGGCAAAAAGGCAGAAATTCTTCGTATTTTGGAGCAAAATTGAAGAAATTCCCCTAATTGTGGGGAAATAAGGTAGAAATTCTTTATATTTTGGGGCAAAAAGACAGAAATTCTCCTTATTTTGGGGCAAAACTCAGAAATTCCACATATTTTGGGTCAAAATTGCAGAAATTTCACTTATTTAAGGGAAAAAAGGCAGAAATTTTTCTTATTTTGGGGCAAAAATGCAGAAATTTTTAATATTTTGTGGCAAAAATGCAAAAATTCCTTTTATTTTGTGGTAAAAAGTCTGAAATTCCCCTCATTTGGGGGCAAAAAGGCAGAAATTCACCTTATTTTGGGGCAAAATTGCAGAAATTTCACTTATTTCTGAGTAATAAGTCAGAAATTCCCATTATTTGGGGGCAAAAAAGTCAGAAATTCCCTTTGTTTTGGGGAAAAAAGACAGAAATTCAACTTATTTAGAGGCAAAAAAGACAGAAATTCCCCTTATTTTGGGGCAAAAATGAAGAAATTTCACTTTTTTATGGCAAAAAGGTATGCATTCCCCTTATTTTCGGGCAAACAGGCAGAAATTCCCTGTATTTTGGAGCAAAATTGCAGAAATTCCCCTAATTTTGGGGCAAAAGGCAGAAATTCCCTTTATTATGGGGTAAAAATCAGAAATTCCCCTTATTTTGGGGCAAAATTCCAGAAATTTCTTTTATTTTGGGGCAATATTGCAGAAATTTACCTTATTTTGGGGCAAAATTGCAGAAATTTCCCTTATTTGGGGCAAAATTGCAGTAATTTCACTTATCTTCAGGTAAAAAGGCTGAAATTTCCTTTATTTTGGGGCAAAAAAGGAGAAATACCTCTTAATTTGGGGCAAAATTGTATAAATTCTCTTTATTATGGGGCAAAAAGACAGAAATTCTGTAAATTTTGTGGCAAAAAATGCAGAAATTCCCCTTATTTTGAAGTAAAAAGGCTGAAATTCCCCTTATTTGGGGGCAAAAAAGCAGAAATTTCCCTTATTTTGGGACAAAATTGTATAAATTTTACTTATTTCAGGGTAATAAGTCAGAAATTCCCCTTATTTTGGTGCAAAAAAGACAGAAATTCTTTTTTTTTGGGGGAAAAAGACAGAAGTTCCACTTATTTAGAGGCAAAAAGGCAGAAATTCCCATTATTTTGTAGCAAAAATGAAGAAATTTCCCTTTTTATGGCAAAAAGGTATGCATTCCCATTATTTTCAGGCAAAAAGGCAGAAATTCCCCGTATTTTGGAGCAAAAATGAAGAAATTTCACTTTTTTATGGCAAAAAGGTATGCATTCCCCTTATTTTCGGGCAAACAGGAAGAAATTCCCTGTATTTTGGAGCAAAATTGCAGAAATTCCCCTAATTTTGGGGCAAAAGGCAGAAATTCCCTTTATATTGGGGTAAAAATCAGAAATTCCCCTTATTTTGGGGCAAAATTCCAGAAATTTTCTTTATTTTGGGGCAATATTTCAGAAATTTACCTTATTTTGGGGCAAAATTGCAGAAATTTCCCTTATTTGTGGCAAAATTGCAGTAATTTCACTTATCTTCAGGTAAAAAGGCTGAAATTTCCTTTATTTTGGGGCAAAAAAGGAGAAATTCCTCTTATTTTGGGGCAAAATTGTATAAATTTTCTTTATTAAGGGGCAAAAAGGCAGAAATTCTGTAAATTTAGTGGCAAAAATGCAGAAATTCCCCTTATTTTGAGTTAAAATGCTGAAATTCCCCTTATTTGGGGGCAAAAAAGCAGAAATTTCCCTTATTTTGGGACAAAATTGCAGAAATTTTTCTTATTTCAGGGTAATAAGTCAGAAATTCCCCTTTTTTGGGGCAAAAAAGACAGAAATTGTCTTTTTTTGGAGGAAAAAGACAGAAATTCCACTTATTTAGAGGCAAAAAGGCAGAAATTCCCCTTATTTTGTAGCAAAAATGAAGAAATATCCCTTTTTATGGCAAAAAGGTATGCATTCCCATTATTTTCAGGCAAAAAGGCAGAAATTCCCCGTATTTTGGAGCAAAATTGCAGAAATTCCCCTAATTTTGGGGCAAAAGGCAGAAATTCCCTTTATTTTGGGGCAAAAATCAGAAAATCCTTTTATTTTGGGCAAAATTCTAGAAATTTCCTTTTTTTGGAAGGCAAAATTGCAGGAATTTACATTATATTGGGGCAAAATTGCAGAAATTTACATTATATTGGGGCAAAATTGCAGGAATTTACATTATATTGGGGCAAAATTGCAGAAATTTCACTTATTTCTGGGAAAAAAGGCAGAAATTTTCCTTATTTGGGGGCAAAAATGCAGAAATTCTTAATATTTGGTGGCAAAAATGCAGGAATTCCCTTTATTTTGAGGTAAAAAGGCTGAAATTTCTTTTATTTGGGGGCAAAAAGGCAGAAATTTCCCTTCTTTGGGGCAAAAAGACAGAAATTCCCCTTATTTTGTTTCAAAAAGACAGAAATTTCTTTTATTTTGGGGCAAAATTGCAGAAATTTCACTTGTTTCGGGGCATAATTCAAAAATTCCTTTTATTTTGAGGCAAAAAGACAGAAATTCCGTTTATTTTTGGGTCAAAAGGCAGAAATTTCACTTATTTTGAGGGAAAAAGGCAGAAATTCCTCTTATTTTGGGGCAAAAATGAAGAAATTTCCCTTTTTTGTGGCAAAAGGTATACATTCCCTTACTTTTGGGATAAAAAGCAGAAATTCCCCGTATTTTTAAGCAAAATTGCAGAAATTCTCATAATTTTCGGGCAAAAAGGCAGAAATTCTCCTTATTTTGGGGCAAAAAGACATAAAATCTTTTTTCGGGAGCAAACAGTCAGAAATTCCCCTTATTTTGGGGCAAAATTGCAAAAATTTCCTTTACATTGGGGCATAATTGCAGAAATTTCCCTTATTTTGAGGAAAAATTGCAGAAATTTCATCTATTTCAGGGTAACAAGTCAGAAATTCCCCTTATTTTGGGGAAAAAAGACAGAAATTCCCATTGTTTTGGGGGAAAAAGACAGAAATTCACTTATTTAGAGGCAAAAAGGAAGAAATTCCCCTTATTTTGGAGTAAAAATGAAGAAATTTCCCTTTTTATGGCAAAAAGGTATGCATTCCCATTATTTTCAGGCAAAAAGGCAGAAATTCCCCGTATTTTTGAGCAAAATTGCAGAAATTCCCAAAATTGTGGGGCAAAAAGGCAGAAATTCCCAATATGTTGGGGCAAAAAGAGAGAAATTCTTCTTATTTTGGGGCAAAACTCAGAAATTCCACTTATTTTGGTGCAAAATTCCAGAAATTTCCCTTATTTTGGGGCAAAATTGCAGAAATTTCCCTTATTTGCGGCAAAATTGCAGAAATTTCACTTATTTCAGAGATAAAAATCAAAAATTTTTCTTATTTTGGGGCAAAAAGGCAGAAATTCACCTTATTTTGGGGTAAAATTGCAGAAATTTCACATATTTCAGGGCAAAAAGGCAGAAATTTCCCTTATTTTGGGGCAAAATTGCAGAAATTTCCCTTATTTTGGGGCAAAATTGCAGAAATTTCACTTATTTCAAAGAAAAAAGGCCGAAATTTTCCTTATTTTGGGGAAAAATGCAGAAATTCTTATTATTTTGTGGCAAAAATGCAGATATTCCCCTTATTTTGAGGTAAAAAGCCTGAAATTCCCCTTATTTGAGGGCAAAAAGGCATAAATTTCCCTTATTTTGGGGCAAAAAGACTGAAATATCCCTTATTTTGTGGCAAAAAGGCAGAAATTTCTTTTATTTTGGGGCATAATTGCAGAAATATCACTTATTTCAGGGCATAACTCAAAAATTCCTGTTATTTTGGGTCAAAAAGACAGAAATTCCATTTATTTTTTGGTAAAAAGGAAGAATTTTCACTTATTTTTATGTTAAAAGGCAGAAATTCCTCTTATTCTGGGGCAAAAATGAAGAAATTTCCCTTTTTTGTGGCAAAAGGTATACATTCCCCTTACTTTCGGGATAAAAAGCAGAAATTCCCCGTATTTTGAAGCAAAATTGCAGAAATTCTCATAATTTTCGGGCAAAAAGGCAGAAATTCCCCTTATTTTGGGGCAAAATTACAGTAATTTCCTTTACATTGGTGCAAAATTGCAGAAATTTCCTTTATTTTGGGGCAAAATTGCAGAAATTTCACTTATTTCAGGGTAAAAAGTCAGAAATTCCCCTTATTTTGGGGCAAAAATAACAGAAATTCCCTGTATTTTGGGGGAAAATTGCAGAAATTCCACTTATTTAGAGGCAAAAAGGCAGAAATTCCCCTTATTTTGGAGCAAAAATGAAGAAATTTCCCTTTTTTATGGCAAAAAGTTATGCATTCCCCTTATTTTCGGGCAAAAAGGCAGAAATTCCCCGTATTTTGGAGCAAAAATGCAGAAATTCCTTTAATTGTGGGGCGAAAGGGCAGAAATTCCCTATATAGTGGGGCAAAAAGACAGAAATTCTCCTTATTTTGGGGCAAAACTCAGAAATTCCACTTATTTTGGGGCAAAATTCCAGAAATTTCCTTTATTTTGGAGCAAAATTGCAGAAATTTCACTTATTGTGTGGCAAAATGCAGAAATTTCACTTATTTCAGGGTAAAAGGCAGAAATTTTCCTTATTTTGGGGCAAAAAAGCAGAAATTCTTAATATTTTGTGGCAAAAATGCAGAAATTCCCCTCATTTTGAGGTAAAAAGGCTGAAATTCCCCTTATTTGAAGGCAAAAAGGCATAAATTTCCCTTATTTTGGGGCAAAAAGACAGAAATTCCCCTTTTTTTGTGGAAAAAAGGCAGAAATTTCTTTTATTTTGGGGCAAAATTGCAGAAATATCACTTATTTCAGGGCATAATTCAAAAAATTCTTTTATTTTGGGGCAAAAAGACCGAAATTCCATTTATTTTTGGGTAAAAAGGAAGAAATTTCACTTATTTTTAGGTAAAAAGGCAGAAATTCCTCTTATTCTGGGGCAAAAATGAAGAAATTTCCCTTTTTTGTGGAAAAAGGTATACATTCCCTTTACTTTCAGAATAAGAAGCAAAAATTCCCCGTATTTTGAAACAAAATTGCAGAAATTCTCATACTTTTCGGACAAAAAGCAAGAAATTTTCCGTATTTTGAAGCAAAATTGCAGAAATTCCCCTAATTTTGGGGCAAAAGTCAGAAATTCCCTTTATTTTGGGGCAAAAATCAAAAATTCCCCTTATTTTGTGGCAAAATTCAAAAAATTTCCTTTATTTTGGGGCAAAATTGCAGGAATTTACCTTATTTTGCGGCAAAATTGCAGAAATTTCCTTTATTTGGGGCAAAATTGCAAAAATTTCACTTATTTTCAGGTAAAAAGGCTGAAATTTCCTTTATTTTGGGGCAAAAAGGGAAAAATTCCCCTTATTTTTGGGGCAAAATTGCAGAAATTTTCTTTTATTATGGGAAAAAATTGCAGAAATTTCCCTTATTTTAGGGCAAAATTGCAGAAATTTCACTTATTTCAGAGAAATAAAGCAAAAATATTTCTTATTTTGGGGCAAAAAGGCAGAAATTCCCATTATTTTGGGGCAAAAAGGTAGAAATTCACCTTATTTTGGGGTAAAATTGCAGAAATTTCACATATTTCAGGGCAAAAAGGCAGAAATTTCCCTTCTTTTGGGTCAAAAAAACAGAAAATGTCCTTTTTTCGGCAGAAAACAGTCAGAAATTCCCCTTATTTTAGGGCAAAGTTGAAGTAATTTCCTTTACATTGGTGCAAAATTGAAGAAATTTCCTTTATTTTGGGGCAAAATTGAAGAAATTTCACTTATTTCAGGGTAATAAGTCAGAAATTCCCCTTATTTTGGGGCAAAAATAACAGAAATTCTCTTTTTTGGGGGGAAAATTGCAGAAATTCCACTTATTTAGAGGCAAAAAGGCAGAAATTCCCCTTATTTTGGAGCAAAAATGAATAAATTTACCTTTTTTATGGCCAAAAGTTATGCATTCCCCTTATTTTCAGGCAAAAAGGCAGAAATTCCCCGTATTTTGGAGCAAAAATGCAGAAATTCCTTTAATTGTGGGGCGAAAGGGCAGAAATTCCCTATATAGTGGGGCAAAAAGACAGAAATTCTCCTTATTTTGGGGCAAAACTCAGAAATTCCACTTATTTTGGGGCAAAATTCCAGAAATTTCCTTTATTTTGGAGCAAAATTGCAGAAATTTCACTTATTGTGTGGCAAAATGCAGAAATTTCACTTATTTCCGGGTAAAAGGCAGAAATTTTCCTTATTTTGGGGCAAAAAAGCAGAAATTCTTAATATTTTGTGGCAAAAATGCAGAAATTCCCCTCATTTTGAGGTAAAAAGGCTGAAATTCCCCTTATTTGAAGGCAAAAAGGCATAAATTTCCCTTATTTTGGGGCAAAAAGACAGAAATTCCCCTTTTTTTGTGGAAAAAAGGCAGAAATTTCTTTTATTTTGGGGCAAAATTGCAGAAATATCACTTATTTCAGGGCATAATTCAAAAAATTCTTTTATTTTGGGGCAAAAAGACCGAAATTCCATTTATTTTTGGGTAAAAAGGAAGAAATTTCACTTATTTTTAGGTAAAAAGGCAGAAATTCCTCTTATTCTGGGGCAAAAATGAAGAAATTTCCCTTTTTTGTGGAAAAAGGTATACATTCCCTTTACTTTCAGAATAAGAAGCAAAAATTCCCCGTATTTTGAAACAAAATTGCAGAAATTCTCATACTTTTCGGACAAAAAGCAAGAAATTTTCCGTATTTTGAAGCAAAATTGCAGAAATTCCCCTAATTTTGGGGCAAAAGTCAGAAATTCCCTTTATTTTGGGGCAAAAATCAAAAATTCCCCTTATTTTGGGGCAAAATTCAAGAAATTTCCTTTATTTTGGGGCAAAATTGCAGGAATTTACCTTATTTTGCGGCAAAATTGCAGAAATTTACTTTATTTGGGGCAAAATTGCAAAAATTTCACTTATTTTCAGGTAAAAAGGCTGAAATTTCCTTTATTTTGGGGCAAAAAGGGAAAAATTCCCCTTATTTTTGGGGCAAAATTGCAGAAATTTTCTTTTATTATGGGAAAAAATTGCAGAAATTTCCCTTATTTTAGGGCAAAATTGCAGAAATTTCACTTATTTCAGAGAAATAAAGCAAAAATATTTCTTATTTTGGGGCAAAAAGGCAGAAATTCCCATTATTTTGGGGCAAAAAGGTAGAAATTCACCTTATTTTGGGGTAAAATTGCAGAAATTTCACATATTTCAGGGCAAAAAGGCAGAAATTTCCCTTCTTTTGGGTCAAAAAGACAGAAAATCTCCTTTTTTCGGCAGAAAACAGTCAGAAATTCCCCTTATTTTAGGGCAAAGTTGAAGTAATTTCCTTTACATTGGTGCAAAATTGAAGAAATTTCCTTTATTTTGGGGCAAAATTGAAGAAATTTCACTTATTTCAGGGTAATAAGTCAGAAATTCCCCTTATTTTGGGGCAAAAATAACAGAAATTCTCTTTTTTGGGGGGAAAATTGCAGAAATTCCACTTATTTAGAGGCAAAAAGGCAGAAATTCCCCTTATTTTGGAGCAAAAATGAATAAATTTACCTTTTTTATGGCCAAAAGTTATGCATTCCCCTTATTTTCGGGCAAAAAGGCAGAAATTCCCCGTATTTTGGAGCAAAAATGCAGAAATTCCTTTAATTGTGGGGCGAAAGGGCAGAAATTCCCTATATAGTGGGGCAAAAAGACAGAAATTCTCCTTATTTTGGGGCAAAACTCAGAAATTCCACTTATTTTGGGGCAAAATTCCAGAAATTTCCTTTATTTTGGAGCAAAATTGCAGAAATTTCACTTATTGTGTGGCAAAATGCAGAAATTTCACTTATTTCAGGGTAAAAGGCAGAAATTTTCCTTATTTTGGGGCAAAAAAGCAGAAATTCTTAATATTTTGTGGCAAAAATGCAGAAATTCCCCTTATTTTGAGGTAAAAAGGCTGAAATTCCCCTTATTTGAAGGCAAAAAGGCATAAATTTCCCTTATTTTGGGGCAAAAAGACAGAAATTCCCCTTTTTTGTGGAAAAAAGGCAGAAATTTCTTTTA
The DNA here is from genome assembly GCF_963924665.1 of Micromys minutus. NCBI lineage: Eukaryota > Metazoa > Chordata > Mammalia > Rodentia > Muridae > Micromys > Micromys minutus. The sequence goes on along the minus strand of NW_027667729.1, from coordinate 297,652 downwards.
TTTTGGGGCAAAATTGCAGAAATATCACTTATTTCAGGGCATAATTCAAAAAATTCTTTTATTTTGGGGCAAAAAGACCGAAATTCCATTTATTTTTGGGTAAAAAGGAAGAAATTTCACTTATTTTTAGGTAAAAAGGCAGAAATTCCTCTTATTCTGGGGCAAAAATGAAGAAATTTCCCTTTTTTGTGGAAAAAGGTATACATTCCCTTTACTTTCGGAATAAGAAGCAAAAATTCCCCGTATTTTGAAACAAAATTGCAGAAATTCTCATACTTTTCGGACAAAAAGCAAGAAATTTTCCGTATTTTGAAGCAAAATTGCAGAAATTCCCCTAATTTTGGGGCAAAAGTCAGAAATTCCCTTTATTTTGGGGCAAAAATCAAAAATTCCCCATATTTTGGGGCAAAATTCAAGAAATTTCCTTTTTTTGGGGCAAAATTGCAGGAATTTACCTTATTTTGCGGCAAAATTGCAGAAATTTACTTTATTTGGGGCAAAATTGCAAAAATTTCACTTATTTTCAGGTAAAAAGGCTGAAATTTCCTTTATTTTGGGGCAAAAAGGGAAAAATTCCCCTTATTTTTGGGGCAAAATTGCAGAAATTTTCTTTTATTATGGGAAAAAATTGCAGAAATTTCCCTTATTTTAGGGCAAAATTGCAGAAATTTCACTTATTTCAGAGAAATAAAGCAAAAATATTTCTTATTTTGGGGCAAAAAGGCAGAAATTCCCATTATTTTGGGGCAAAAAGGTAGAAATTCACCTTATTTTGGGGTAAAATTGCAGAAATTTCACATATTTCAGGGCAAAAAGGCAGAAATTTCCCTTCTTTTGGGTCAAAAAGACAGAAAATCTCCTTTTTTCGGCAGAAAACAGTCAGAAATTCCCCTTATTTTAGGGCAAAGTTGAAGTAATTTCCTTTACATTGGTGCAAAATTGAAGAAATTTCCTTTATTTTGGGGCAAAATTGAAGAAATTTCACTTATTTCAGGGTAATAAGTCAGAAATTTCCCTTATTTTGGGGCACAAATAACAGAAATTTTCTTTTTTGGGGGGAAAATTGCAGAAATTCCACTTATTTAGAGGCAAAAGGCAGAAATTCCCCTTATTTTGGAGCAAAAATGAATAAATTTACATTTTTTATGGCCAAAACTTATGCATTCCCCTTATTTTCGGGCAAAAAGGCAGAAATTCCCCGTATTTTGGAGCAAAAATGCAGAAATTCCTTTAATATTGGGGCGAAAGGGCAGAAATTCCCTATATAGTGGGGCAAAAAGACAGAAATTCTTCTTATTTTGGGGCAAAACTCAGAAATTCCACTTATTTTGGGGCAAAATTCCAGAAATTTCCTTCATTTTGGAGCAAAATTGCAGAAATTTCACTTATTTTGTGGCAAAATGCAGAAATTTCACTTATTTCAGGGCAAAAGGCAGAAATTTTCCTTATTTTGGGGCAAAAAAAGCAGAAATTCTTAATATTTTGTGGCAAAAATGCAGAAATTCCCCTTATTTTGAGGTAAAAAGGCTGAAATTCCCCTTATTTGATGGCAAAAAGGCATAAATTTCCCTTATTTTGGGGCAAAAAGACAGAAATTCCCCTTTTTTTGTGGAAAAAAGGCAGAAATTTCTTTTATTTTGGGGCAAAATTGCAGAAATATCACTTATTTCAGGGCATAATTCAAAAAATTCTTTTATTTTGGGGCAAAAAGACCGAAATTCCATTTATTTTTTGGTAAAAAGGAAGAAATTTCACTTATTTTTAGGTAAAAAGGCAGAAATTCCTCTTATTCTGGGGCAAAAATGAAGAAATTTCCCTTTTTTGTGGAAAAAGGTATACATTCCCTTTACTTTCGGAATAAGAAGCAAAAATTCCCCGTATTTTGAAACAAAATTGCAGAAATTCTCATACTTTTCGGACAAAAAGCAAGAAATTTTCCGTATTTTGAAGCAAAATTGCAGAAATTCCCCTAATTTTGGGGCAAAAGTCAGAAATTCCCTTTATTTTGGGGCAAAAATCAAAAATTCCCCTTATTTTGGGGCAAAATTCAAGAAATTTCCTTTATTTTGGGGCAAAATTGCAGGAATTTACCTTATTTTGCGGCAAAATTGCAGAAATTTACTTTATTTGGGGCAAAATTGCAAAAATTTCACTTATTTTCAGGTAAAAAGGCTGAAATTTCCTTTATTTTGGGGCAAAAAGGGAAAAATTCCCCTTATTTTTGGGGCAAAATTGCAGAAATTTTCTTTTATTATGGGAAAAAATTGCAGAAATTTCCCTTATTTTAGGGCAAAATTGCAGAAATTTCACTTATTTCAGAGAAATAAAGCAAAAATATTTCTTATTTTGGGGCAAAAAGGCAGAAATTCCCATTATTTTGGGGCAAAAAGGTAGAAATTCACCTTATTTTGGGGTAAAATTGCAGAAATTTCACATATTTCAGGGCAAAAAGGCAGAAATTTCTCTTCTTTTGGGGCAAAAAGACAGAAAATCTCCTTTTTTCGGCAGAAAACAGTCAGAAATTCCCCTTATTTTAGGGCAAAGTTGAAGTAATTTCCTTTACATTGGTGCAAAATTGAAGAAATTTCCTTTATTTTGGGGCAAAATTGAAGAAATTTCACTTATTTCAGGGTAATAAGTCAGAAATTCCCCTTATTTTGGGGCAAAAATAACAGAAATTCTCTTTTTTGGGGGGAAAATTGCAGAAATTCCACTTATTTAGAGGCAAAAAGGCAGAAATTCCCCTTATTTTGGAGCAAAAATGAATAAATTTACCTTTTTTATGGCCAAAAGTTATGCATTCCCCTTATTTTCGGGCAAAAAGGCAGAAATTCCCCGTATTTTGGAGCAAAAATGCAGAAATTCCTTTAATTGTGGGGCGAAAGGGCAGAAATTCCCTATATAGTGGGGCAAAAAGACAGAAATTCTCCTTATTTTGGGGCAAAACTCAGAAATTCCACTTATTTTGGGGCAAAATTCCAGAAATTTCCTTTATTTTGGAGCAAAATTGCAGAAATTTCACTTATTGTGTGGCAAAATGCAGAAATTTCACTTATTTCAGGGTAAAAGGCAGAAATTTTCCTTATTTTGGGGCAAAAATGCAGAAATTCTTAATATTTTGTGGCAAAAATGCAGGAATTCCCTTTATTTTGAGGTAAAAAGCCTGAAATTTCTTTTATTTGGGGGCAAAAAGGCAGAAATTTCCCTTATTGTGAGGCAAAAAGACAGAAATTCCTCTTATTTTGTGGCAAAAAGGCAGAAATTTCTTTTATTTTGGGGCAAAATTTTAGAAATTTCACATATTTCAGGGCATAATTCAAAAATTCCTTTTATTTTGAGGCAAAAAGACAGAAATTCCGTTTATTTTTGGGTCAAAAGGCCGAAATTTTTCTTATTTTGAGGGAAAAAGGCAGAAATTCCTCTTATTTTGGGGCAAAAATGAAGAAATTTCCCTTTTTTGTGGCAAAAGGTATACATTCCACTTACTTTTGGGATAAAAAGCAGAAATTCCCCGTATTTTGAAGCAAAATTGCAGAGATTCTCATAATTTTCGGGCAATAAGGCAGAAATTCTCCTTATTTTAGGGCAAAAAGACAGAAAATCTTCTTTTTTCGGGAGGAAACAGTCAGAAATTCCCCTTATTTTGGGGCAAAATTGCAGAAATTTCACTTATTTCTGAGTAATAAGTCAGAAATTCCCATTATTTGGGGGCAAAAAAGTCAGAAATTCCCTTTGTTTTGGGGAAAAAAGACAGAAATTCAACTTATTTAGAGGCAAAAAAGACAGAAATTCCCCTTATTTTGGGGCAAAAATGAAGAAATTTCACTTTTTTATGGCAAAAAGGTATGCATTCCCCTTATTTTCGGGCAAACAGGCAGAAATTCCCTGTATTTTGGAGCAAAATTGCAGAAATTCCCCTAATTTTGGGGCAAAAGGCAGAAATTCCCTTTTTATGGGGTAAAAATCAGAAATTCCCCTTATTTTGGGGCAAAATTCCAGAAATTTCTTTTATTTTGGGGCAATATTGCAGAAATTTACCTTATTTTGGGGCAAAATTGCAGAAATTTCCCTTATTTGGGGCAAAATTGCAGTAATTTCACTTATCTTCAGGTAAAAAGGCTGAAATTTCCTTTATTTTGGGGCAAAAAAGGAGAAATACCTCTTATTTTGGGGCAAAATTGTATAAATTTTCTTTATTATGGGGCAAAAAGACAGAAATTCTGTAAATTTTGTGGCAAAAAATGCAGAAATTCCCCTTATTTTGAAGTAAAAAGGCTGAAATTCCCCTTATTTGGGGGCAAAAAAGCAGAAATTTCCCTTATTTTGGGACAAAATTGTATAAATTTTACTTATTTCAGGGTAATAAGTCAGAAATTCCCCTTATTTTGGTGCAAAAAAGACAGAAATTCTTTTTTTTTGGGGGAAAAAGACAGAAGTTCCACTTATTTAGAGGCAAAAAGGCAGAAATTCCCATTATTTTGTAGCAAAAATGAAGAAATTTCCCTTTTTATGGCAAAAAGGTATGCATTCCCATTATTTTCAGGCAAAAAGGCAGAAATTCCCCGTATTTTGGAGCAAAAATGAAGAAATTTCACTTTTTTATGGCAAAAAGGTATGCATTCCCCTTATTTTCGGGCAAACAGGAAGAAATTCCCTGTATTTTGGAGCAAAATTGCAGAAATTCCCCTAATTTTGGGGCAAAAGGCAGAAATTCCCTTTATATTGGGGTAAAAATCAGAAATTCCCCTTATTTTGGGGCAAAATTCCAGAAATTTTCTTTATTTTGGGGCAATATTTCAGAAATTTACCTTATTTTGGGGCAAAATTGCAGAAATTTCCCTTATTTGTGGCAAAATTGCAGTAATTTCACTTATCTTCAGGTAAAAAGGCTGAAATTTCCTTTATTTTGGGGCAAAAAAGGAGAAATTCCTCTTATTTTGGGGCAAAATTGTATAAATTTTCTTTATTAAGGGGCAAAAAGGCAGAAATTCTGTAAATTTAGTGGCAAAAATGCAGAAATTCCCCTTATTTTGAGTTAAAATGCTGAAATTCCCCTTATTTGGGGGCAAAAAAGCAGAAATTTCCCTTATTTTGGGACAAAATTGCAGAAATTTTTCTTATTTCAGGGTAATAAGTCAGAAATTCCCCTTTTTTGGGGCAAAAAAGACAAAAATTGTCTTTTTTTGGAGGAAAAAGACAGAAATTCCACTTATTTAGAGGCAAAAAGGCAGAAATTCCCCTTATTTTGTAGCAAAAATGAAGAAATATCCCTTTTTATGGCAAAAAGGTATGCATTCCCATTATTTTCAGGCAAAAAGGCAGAAATTCCCCGTATTTTGGAGCAAAATTGCAGAAATTCCCCTAATTTTGGGGCAAAAGGCAGAAATTCCCTTTATTTTGGGGCAAAAATCAGAAAATCCTTTTATTTTGGGCAAAATTCTAGAAATTTCCTTTTTTTGGAAGGCCAAATTGCAGGAATTTACATTATATTGGGGCAAAATTGCAGGAATTTACATTATATTGGGGCAAAATTGCAGAAATTTCCCTTATTTGGGGTAAAATTGCAGAAATTTCACTTATTTTCAGGTAAAAAGGCTGAAATTTCCTTTATTTTGGGGCAAAAAGGATGAAATTCTCTTTATTTTGGGGCAAAATTGCAGACATTTCCCTTATTATGGGGAAAAAATGCAGAAAATTATCTTATTTTAGGGCAAAATTGCAGAAATTTCACTTATTAAAGAGAAAAAAAGCTAAAATTTTTCTTATTTTCGGGCAAAAAGGCAGAAATTCCCCGTATTTTTGAGCAAAATTACAGAAATTCCTTTAATTGTGGGGCAAAAGGGCAGAAATTCCCTATATAGTGGGGCAAAAAGACAGAAATTCTCCTTATTTTGGGGCAAAACTCAGAAATTCCACTTATTTTGGGGCAAAATACCAGAAATTTCCCTTATTTTGGAGCACAATTGCAGAAATTTCACTTATTTTGGGGCAAAATTGCAGAAATTTCACTTATTTCTGGGAAAAAAGGCAGAAATTTTCCTTATTTGGGGGCAAAAATGCAGAAATTCTTAATATTTGGTGGCAAAAATGCAGGAATTCCCTTTATTTTGAGGTAAAAAGGCTGAAATTTCTTTTATTTGGGGGCAAAAAGGCAGAAATTTCCCTTCTTTGGGGCAAAAAGACAGAAATTCCCCTTATTTTGTTTCAAAAAGACAGAAATTTCTTTTATTTTGGGGCAAAATTGCAGAAATTTCACTTGTTTCGGGGCATAATTCAAAAATTCCTTTTATTTTGAGGCAAAAAGACAGAAATTCCGTTTATTTTTGGGTCAAAAGGCAGAAATTTCACTTATTTTGAGGGAAAAAGGCAGAAATTCCTCTTATTTTGGGGCAAAAATGAAGAAATTTCCCTTTTTTGTGGCAAAAGGTATACATTCCCTTACTTTTGGGATAAAAAGCAGAAATTCCCCGTATTTTTAAGCAAAATTGCAGAAATTCTCATAATTTTCGGGCAAAAAGGCAGAAATTCTCCTTATTTTGGGGCAAAAAGACATAAAATCTTTTTTCGGGAGCAAACAGTCAGAAATTCCCCTTATTTTGGGGCAAAATTGCAAAAATTTCCTTTACATTGGGGCATAATTGCAGAAATTTCCCTTATTTTGAGGAAAAATTGCAGAAATTTCACCTATTTCAGGGTAACAAGTCAGAAATTCCCCTTATTTTGGGGAAAAAAGACAGAAATTCCCATTGTTTTGGGGGAAAAAGACAGAAATTCACTTATTTAGAGGCAAAAAGGAAGAAATTCCCCTTATTTTGGAGTAAAAATGAAGAAATTTCCCTTTTTATGGCAAAAAGGTATGCATTCCCATTATTTTCAGGCAAAAAGGCAGAAATTCCCCGTATTTTTGAGCAAAATTGCAGAAATTCCCCAAATTGTGGGGCAAAAAGGCAGAAATTCCCAATATGTTGGGGCAAAAAGAGAGAAATTCTTTTTATTTTGGGGCAAAACTCAGAAATTCCACTTATTTTGGTGCAAAATTCCAGAAATTTCCCTTATTTTGGGGCAAAATTGCAGAAATTTCCCTTATTTTGGGGCAAAATTGCAGAAATTTCACTTATTTCAAAGAAAAAAGGCCGAAATTTTCCTTATTTTGGGGAAAAATGCAGAAATTCTTATTATTTTGTGGCAAAAATGCAGATATTCCCCTTATTTTGAGGTAAAAAGCCTGAAATTCCCCTTATTTGAGGGCAAAAAGGCATAAATTTCCCTTATTTTGGGGCAAAAAGACTGAAATTCCCCTTATTTTGTGGCAAAAAGGCAGAAATTTCTTTTATTTTGGGGCATAATTGCAGAAATATCACTTATTTCAGGGCATAACTCAAAAATTCCTGTTATTTTGGGTCAAAAAGACAGAAATTCCATTTATTTTTTGGTAAAAAGGAAGAATTTTCACTTATTTTTATGTTAAAAGGCAGAAATTCCTCTTATTCTGGGGCAAAAATGAAGAAATTTCCCTTTTTTGTGGCAAAAGGTATACATTCCCCTTACTTTCGGAATAAAAAGCAGAAATTCCCCGTATTTTGAAGCAAAATTGCAGAAATTCTCATAATTTTCGGGCAAAAAGGCAGAAATTCCCCTTATTTTGGGGCAAAATTACAGTAATTTCCTTTACATTGGTGCAAAATTGCAGAAATTTCCTTTATTTTGGGGCAAAATTGCAGAAATTTCACTTATTTCAGGGTAACAAGTCAGAAATTCCCCTTATTTTGGGGCAAAAATAACAGAAATTCCCTGTATTTTGGGGGAAAATTGCAGAAATTCCACTTATTTAGAGGCAAAAAGGCAGAAATTCCCCTTATTTTGGAGCAAAAATGAAGAAATTTCCCTTTTTTATGGCAAAAAGTTATGCATTCCCCTTATTTTCGGGCAAAAAGGCAGAAATTCCCCGTATTTTGGAGCAAAAATGCAGAAATTCCTTTAATTGTGGGGCGAAAGGGCAGAAATTCCCTATATAGTGGGGCAAAAAGACAGAAATTCTCCTTATTTTGGGGCAAAACTCAGAAATTCCACTTATTTTGGGGCAAAATTCCAGAAATTTCCTTTATTTTGGAGCAAAATTGCAGAAATTTCACTTATTGTGTGGCAAAATGCAGAAATTTCACTTATTTCAGGGTAAAAGGCAGAAATTTTCCTTATTTTGGGGCAAAAAAGCAGAAATTCTTAATATTTTGTGGCAAAAATGCAGAAATTCCCCTCATTTTGAGGTAAAAAGGCTGAAATTCCCCTTATTTGAAGGCAAAAAGGCATAAATTTCCCTTATTTTGGGGCAAAAAGACAGAAATTCCCCTTTTTTTGTGGAAAAAAGGCAGAAATTTCTTTTATTTTGGGGCAAAATTGCAGAAATATCACTTATTTCAGGGCATAATTCAAAAAATTCTTTTATTTTGGGGCAAAAAGACCGAAATTCCATTTATTTTTGGGTAAAAAGGAAGAAATTTCACTTATTTTTAGGTAAAAAGGCAGAAATTCCTCTTATTCTGGGGCAAAAATGAAGAAATTTCCCTTTTTTGTGGAAAAAGGTATACATTCCCTTTACTTTCAGAATAAGAAGCAAAAATTCCCCGTATTTTGAAACAAAATTGCAGAAATTCTCATACTTTTCGGACAAAAAGCAAGAAATTTTCCGTATTTTGAAGCAAAATTGCAGAAATTCCCCTAATTTTGGGGCAAAAGTCAGAAATTCCCTTTATTTTGGGGCAAAAATCAAAAATTCCCCTTATTTTGGGGCAAAATTCAAGAAATTTCCTTTATTTTGGGGCAAAATTGCAGGAATTTACCTTATTTTGCGGCAAAATTGCAGAAATTTACTTTATTTGGGGCAAAATTGCAAAAATTTCACTTATTTTCAGGTAAAAAGGCTGAAATTTCCTTTATTTTGGGGCAAAAAGGGAAAAATTCCCCTTATTTTTGGGGCAAAATTGCAGAAATTTTCTTTTATTATGGGAAAAAATTGCAGAAATTTCCCTTATTTTAGGGCAAAATTGCAGAAATTTCACTTATTTCAGAGAATTAAAGCAAAAATATTTCTTATTTTGGGGCAAAAAGGCAGAAATTCCCATTATTTTGGGGCAAAAAGGTAGAAATTCACCTTATTTTGGGGTAAAATTGCAGAAATTTCACATATTTCAGGGCAAAAAGGCAGAAATTTCCCTTCTTTTGGGTCAAAAAGACAGAAAATCTCCTTTTTTCGGCAGAAAACAGTCAGAAATTCCCCTTATTTTAGGGCAAAGTTGAAGTAATTTCCTTTACATTGGTGCAAAATTGAAGAAATTTCCTTTATTTTGGGGCAAAATTGAAGAAATTTCACTTATTTCAGGGTAATAAGTCAGAAATTCCCCTTATTTTGGGGCAAAAATAACAGAAATTCTCTTTTTTGGGGGGAAAATTGCAGAAATTCCACTTATTTAGAGGCAAAAAGGCAGAAATTCCCCTTATTTTGGAGCAAAAATGAATAAATTTACCTTTTTTATGGCCAAAAGTTATGCATTCCCCTTATTTTCGGGCAAAAAGGCAGAAATTCCCCGTATTTTGGAGCAAAAATGCAGAAATTCCTTTAATTGTGGGGCGAAAGGGCAGAAATTCCCTATGTAGTGGGGCAAAAAGACAGAAATTCTCCTTATTTTGGGGCAAAACTCAGAAATTCCACTTATTTTGGGGCAAAATTCCAGAAATTTCCTTTATTTTGGAGCAAAATTGCAGAAATTTCACTTATTGTGTGGCAAAATGCAGAAATTTCACTTATTTCAGGGTAAAAGGCAGAAATTTTCCTTATTTTGGGGCAAAAAAGCAGAAATTCTTAATATTTTGTGGCAAAAATGCAGAAATTCCCCTTATTTTGAGGTAAAAAGGCTGAAATTCCCCTTATTTGAAGGCAAAAAGGCATAAATTTCCCTTATTTTGGGGCAAAAAGACAGAAATTCCCCTTTTTTGTGGAAAAAAGGCAGAAATTTCTTTTATTTTGGGGCAAAATTGCAGAAATATCACTTATTTCAGGGCATAATTCAAAAAATTCTTTTATTTTGGGGCAAAAAGACCGAAATTCCATTTATTTTTGGGTAAAAAGGAAGAAATTTCACTTATTTTTAGGTAAAAAGGCAGAAATTCCTCTTATTCTGGGGCAAAAATGAAGAAATTTCCCTTTTTTGTGGAAAAAGGTATACATTCCCTTTACTTTCGGAATAAGAAGCAAAAATTCCCCGTATTTTGAAACAAAATTGCAGAAATTCTCATACTTTTCGGACAAAAAGCAAGAAATTTTCCGTATTTTGAAGCAAAATTGCAGAAATTCCCCTAATTTTGGGGCAAAAGTCAGAAATTCCCTTTATTTTGGGGCAAAAATCAAAAATTCCCCTTATTTTGGGGATAAAATTCAAGAAATTTCCTTTATTTTGGGGCAAAATTGCAGGAATTTACCTTATTTTGCGGCAAAATTGCAGAAATTTACTTTATTTGGGGCAAAATTGCAAAAATTTCACTTATTTTCAGGTAAAAAGGCTGAAATTTCCTTTATTTTGGGGCAAAAAGGGAAAAATTCCCCTTATTTTGGGGCAAAATTGCAGAAATTTTCTTTTATTATGGGAAAAAATTGCAGAAATTTCCCTTATTTTAGGGCAAAATTGCAGAAATTTCACTTATTTCAGAGAAATAAAGCAAAAATATTTCTTATTTTGGGGCAAAAAGGCAGAAATTCCCATTATTTTGGGGCAAAAAGGTAGAAATTCACCTTATTTTGGGGTAAAATTGCAGAAATTTCACATATTTCAGGGCAAAAAGGCAGAAATTTCCCTTCTTTTGGGTCAAAAAGACAGAAAATCTCCTTTTTTCGGCAGAAAACAGTCAGAAATTCCCCTTATTTTAGGGCAAAGTTGAAGTAATTTCCTTTACATTGGTGCAAAATTGAAGAAATTTCCTTTATTTTGGGGCAAAATTGAAGAAATTTCACTTATTTCAGGGTAATAAGTCAGAAATTCCCCTTATTTTGGGGCAAAAATAACAGAAATTCTCTTTTTTTGGGGGAAAATTGCAGAAATTCCACTTATTTAGAGGCAAAAAGGCAGAAATTCCCCTTATTTTGGAGCAAAAATGAATAAATTTACCTTTTTTATGGCCAAAAGTTATGCATTCCCCTTATTTTCGGGCAAAAAGGCAGAAATTCCCCGTATTTTGGAGCAAAAATGCAGAAATTCCTTTAATTGTGGGGCGAAAGGGCAGAAATTCCCTATATAGTGGGGCAAAAAGACAGAAATTCTCCTTATTTTGGGGCAAAACTCAGAAATTCCACTTATTTTGGGGCAAAATTCCAGAAATTTCCTTTATTTTGGAGCAAAATTGCAGAAATTTCACTTATTGTGTGGCAAAATGCAGAAATTTCACTTATTTCAGGGTAAAAGGCAGAAATTTTCCTTATTTTGGGGCAAAAATGCAGAAATTCTTAATATTTTGTGGCAAAAATGCAGGAATTCCCTTTATTTTGAGGTAAAAAGCCTGAAATTTCTTTTATTTGGGGGCAAAAAGGCAGAAATTTCCCTTATTGTGAGGCAAAAAGACAGAAATTCCTCTTATTTTGTGGAAAAAAGGCAGAAATTTCTTTTATTTTGGGGCAAAATTTTAGAAATTTCACATATTTCAGGGCATAATTCAAAAATTCCTTTTATTTTGAGGCAAAAGACAGAAATTCCGTTTATTTTTGGGTCAAAAGGCCGAAATTTTTCTTATTTTGAGGGAAAAAGGCAGAAATTCCTCTTATTCTGGGGCAAAAATGAAGAAATTTCCCTTTTTTGTGGAAAAAGGTATACATTCCCTTTACTTTCGGAATAAGAAGCAAAAATTCCCCGTATTTTGAAACAAAATTGCAGAAATTCTCATACTTTTCGGACAAAAAGCAAGAAATTTTCCGTATTTTGAAGCAAAATTGCAGAAATTCCCCTAATTTTGGGGCAAAAGTCAGAAATTCCCTTTATTTTGGGGCAAAAATCAAAAATTCCCCTTATTTTGGGGCAAAATTCAAGAAATTTCCTTTTTTTGGGGCAAAATTGCAGGAATTTACCTTATTTTGCGGCAAAATTGCAGAAATTTCCTTTATTTGGGGCAAAATTGCAAAAATTTCACTTATTTTCAGGTAAAAAGGCTGAAATTTCCTTTATTTTGGGGCAAAAAGGGAAAAATTCCCCTTATTTTTGGGGCAAAATTGCAGAAATTTTCTTTTATTATGGGAAAAAATTGCAGAAATTTCCCTTATTTTAGGGCAAAATTGCAGAAATTTCACTTATTTCAGAGAAATAAAGCAAAAATATTTCTTATTTTGGGGCAAAAAGGCAGAAATTCCCATTATTTTGGGGCAAAAAGGTAGAAATTCACCTTATTTTGGGGTAAAATTGCAGAAATTTCACATATTTCAGGGCAAAAAGGCAGAAATTTCCCTTCTTTTGGGTCAAAAAGACAGAAAATCTCCTTTTTTCGGCCGAAAACAGTCAGAAATTCCCCTTATTTTAGGGCAAAGTTGAAGTAATTTCCTTTACATTGGTGCAAAATTGAAGAAATTTCCTTTATTTTGGGGCAAAATTGAAGAAATTTCACTTATTTCAGGGTAATAAGTCAGAAATTCCCCTTATTTTGGGGCAAAAATAACAGAAATTCTCTTTTTTTGGGGGAAAATTGCAGAAATTCCACTTATTTAGAGGCAAAAAGGCAGAAATTCCTCTTATTTTGGAGCAAAAATGAATAAATTTACCTTTTTTATGGCCAAAAGTTATGCATTCCCCTTATTTTCGGGCAAAAAGGCAGAAATTCCCCGTATTTTGGAGCAAAAATGCAGAAATTCCTTTAATTGTGGGGCGAAAGGGCAGAAATTCCCTATATAGTGGGGCAAAAAGACAGAAATTCTCCTTATTTTGGGGCAAAACTCAGAAATTCCACTTATTTTGGGGCAAAATTCCAGAAATTTCCTTTATTTTGGAGCAAAATTGCAGAAATTTCACTTATTGTGTGGCAAAATGCAGAAATTTCACTTATTTCAGGGTAAAAGGCAGAAATTTTCCTTATTTTGGGGCAAAAAAGCAGAAATTCTTAATATTTTGTGGCAAAAATGCAGAAATTCCCCTTATTTTGAGGTAAAAAGGCTGAAATTCCCCTTATTTGAAGGCAAAAAGGCATAAATTTCCCTTATTTTGGGGCAAAAAGACAGAAATTCCCCTTTTTTGTGGAAAAAAGGCAGAAATTTCTTTTATTTTGGGGCAAAATTGCAGAAATATCACTTATTTCAGGGCATAATTCAAAAAATTCTTTTATTTTGGGGCAAAAAGACCGAAATTCCATTTATTTTTGGGTAAAAAGGAAGAAATTTCACTTATTTTTAGGTAAAAAGGCAGAAATTCCTCTTATTCTGGGGCAAAAATGAAGAAATTTCCCTTTTTTGTGGAAAAAGGTATACATTCCCTTTACTTTCGGAATAAGAAGCAAAAATTCCCCGTATTTTGAAACAAAATTGCAGAAATTCTCATACTTTTCGGACAAAAAGCAAGAAATTTTCCGTATTTTGAAGCAAAATTGCAGAAATTCCCCTAATTTTGGGGCAAAAGTCAGAAATTCCCTTTATTTTGGGGCAAAAATCAAAAATTCCCCTTATTTTGGGGCAAAATTCAAGAAATTTCCTTTATTTTGGGGCAAAATTGCAGGAATTTACCTTATTTTGCGGCAAAATTGCAGAAATTTCCTTTATTTGGGGCAAAATTGCAAAAATTTCACTTATTTTCAGGTAAAAAGGCTGAAATTTCCTTTATTTTGGGGCAAAAAGGGAAAAATTCCCCTTATTTTTGGGGCAAAATTGCAGAAATTTTCTTTTATTATGGGAAAAAATTGCAGAAATTTCCCTTATTTTAGGGCAAAATTGCAGAAATTTCACTTATTTCAGAGAAATAAAGCAAAAATATTTCTTATTTTGGGGCAAAAAGGCAGAAATTCCCATTATTTTGGGGCAAAAAGGTAGAAATTCACCTTATTTTGGGGTAAAATTGCAGAAATTTCACATATTTCAGGGCAAAAAGGCAGAAATTTCCCTTCTTTTGGGTCAAAAAGACAGAAAATCTCCTTTTTTCGGCAGAAAACAGTCAGAAATTCCCCTTATTTTAGGGCAAAGTTGAAGTAATTTCCTTTACATTGGTGCAAAATTGAAGAAATTTCCTTTATTTTGGGGCAAAATTGAAGAAATTTCACTTATTTCAGGGTAATAAGTCAGAAATTCCCCTTATTTTGGGGCAAAAATAACAGAAATTCTCTTTTTTGGGGGGAAAATTGCAGAAATTCCACTTATTTAGAGGCAAAAAGGCAGAAATTCCCCTTATTTTGGAGCAAAAATGAATAAATTTACCTTTTTTATGGCCAAAAGTTATGCATTCCCCTTATTTTCGGGCAAAAAGGCAGAAATTCCCCGTATTTTGGAGCAAAAATGCAGAAATTCCTTTAATTGTGGGGCGAAAGGGCAGAAATTCCCTATATAGTGGGGCAAAAAGACAGAAATTCTCCTTATTTTGGGGCAAAACTCAGAAATTCCACATATTTGGGGGCAAAATTCCAGAAATTTCCTTTATTTTGGAGCAAAATTGCAGAAATTTCACTTATTGTGTGGCAAAATGCAGAAATTTCACTTATTTCAGGGTAAAAGGCAGAAATTTTCCTTATTTTGGGGCAAAAAAGCAGAAATTCTTAATATTTTGTGGCAAAAATGCAGAAATTCCCCTTATTTTGAGGTAAAAAGGCTGAAATTCCCCTTATTTGAAGGCAAAAAGGCATAAATTTCCCTTATTTTGGGGCAAAAAGACAGAAATTCCCCTTTTTTGTGGAAAAAAGGCAGAAATTTCTTTTATTTTGGGGCAAAATTGCAGAAATATCACTTATTTCAGGGCATAATTCAAAAAATTCTTTTATTTTGGGGCAAAAAGACCGAAATTCCATTTATTTTTGGGTAAAAAGGAAGAAATTTCACTTATTTTTAGGTAAAAAGGCAGAAATTCCTCTTATTCTGGGGCAAAAATGAAGAAATTTCCCTTTTTTGTGGAAAAAGGTATACATTCCCTTTACTTTCGGAATAAGAAGCAAAAATTCCCTGTATTTTGAAACAAAATTGCAGAAATTCTCATACTTTTCGGACAAAAAGCAAGAAATTTTCCGTATTTTGAAGCAAAATTGCAGAAATTCCCCTAATTTTGGGGCAAAAGTCAGAAATTCCCTTTATTTTGGGGCAAAAATCAAAAATTCCCCTTATTTTGGGGCAAAATTCAAGAAATTTCCTTTATTTTGGGGCAAAATTGCAGGAATTTACCTTATTTTGCGGCAAAATTGCAGAAATTTCCTTTATTTGGGGCAAAATTGCAAAAATTTCACTTATTTTCAGGTAAAAAGGCTGAAATTTCCTTTATTTTGGGGCAAAAAGGGAAAAATTCCCCTTATTTTTGGGGCAAAATTGCAGAAATTTTCTTTTATTATGGGAAAAAATTGCAGAAATTTCCCTTATTTTAGGGCAAAATTGCAGAAATTTCACTTATTTCAGAGAAATAAAGCAAAAATATTTCTTATTTTGGGGCAAAAAGGCAGAAATTCCCATTATTTTGGGGCAAAAAGGTAGAAATTCACCTTATTTTGGGGTAAAATTGCAGAAATTTCACATATTTCAGGGCAAAAAGGCAGAAATTTCTCTTCTTTTGGGGCAAAAAGACAGAAAATCTCCTTTTTTCGGCAGAAAACAGTCAGAAATTCCCCTTATTTTAGGGCAAAGTTGAAGTAATTTCCTTTACATTGGTGCAAAATTGAAGAAATTTCCTTTATTTTGGGGCAAAATTGAAGAAATTTCACTTATTTCAGGGTAATAAGTCAGAAATTCCCCTTATTTTGGGGCAAAAATAACAGAAATTCTCTTTTTTGGGGGGAAAATTGCAGAAATTCCACTTATTTAGAGGCAAAAAGGCAGAAATTCCCCTTATTTTGGAGCAAAAATGAATAAATTTACGTTTTTTATGGCCAAAAGTTATGCATTCCCCTTATTTTCGGGCAAAAAGGCAGAAATTCCCCGTATTTTGGAGCAAAAATGCAGAAATTCCTTTAATTGTGGGGCGAAAGGGCAGAAATTCCCTATATAGTGGGGCAAAAAGACAGAAATTCTCCTTATTTTGGGGCAAAACTCAGAAATTCCACTTATTTTGGGGCAAAATTCCAGAAATTTCCTTTATTTTGGAGCAAAATTGCAGAAATTTCACTTATTGTGTGGCAAAATGCAGAAATTTCACTTATTTCAGGGTAAAAGGCAGAAATTTTCCTTATTTTGGGGCAAAAATGCAGAAATTCTTAATATTTTGTGGCAAAAATGCAGGAATTCCCTTTATTTTGAGGTAAAAAGCCTGAAATTTCTTTTATTTGGGGGCAAAAAGGCAGAAATTTCCCTTATTGTGAGGCAAAAAGACAGAAATTCCTCTTATTTTGTGGAAAAAAGGCAGAAATTTCTTTTATTTTGGGGCAAAATTTTAGAAATTTCACATATTTCAGGGCATAATTCAAAAATTCCTTTTATTTTGAGGCAAAAAGACAGAAATTCCGTTTATTTTTGGGTCAAAAGGCCGAAATTTTTCTTATTTTGAGGGAAAAAGGCAGAAATTCCTCTTATTTTGGGGCAAAAATGAAGAAATTTCCCTTTTTTGTGGCAAAAGGTATACATTCCACTTACTTTTGGGATAAAAAGCAGAAATTCCCCGTATTTTGAAGCAAAATTGCAGAGATTCTCATAATTTTCGGGCAATAAGGCAGAAATTCTCCTTATTTTAGGGCAAAAAGACAGAAAATCTTCTTTTTTCGGAAGGAAACAGTCAGAAATTCCCCTTATTTTGGGGCAAAATTGCAGAAATTTCCTTTACATTGGGGCAAAATTGCAGAAATTTCCCTTATTTTGGGGCAAAATCGCAGAAATTTCACTTATTTCAGGGTAATAAGTCAGAAATTCCCCTTATTTTGGGGCAAAAATACAGAAATTCCCTTTGTTTTGGGGGAAAAATACAGGAATTCCACTTATTTAGAGGCAAAAATGCAGAAATTCCCCTTATTTTGTAGCAAAAATGAAGAAATTTCCCTTTTTATGGCAAGAAGGTATGCATTCCCATTATTTTCAGGCAAAAAGGCAGAAATTCCCCGTATTTTAGAGCAAAAGGCAGAAATTCCCTTTATTTTGGGGCAAAAATCAGAAATTCCCCTTATTTTGGGGACAAATTCTAGAAATTTCTTCTTTTTGGAAGGCAAAATTGCAGGAATTTACATTATATTGGGGCAAAATTGCAGAAATTTCCCTTATTTGGGGCAAAATTGCAGAAATTTCACTTATTTTCAGGTAAAAAGGCTGAAATTTCCTTTATTTTGGGGCAAAAGGATGAAATTCTCTTTATTTTAGGGCAAAATTGCAGACATTTCCCTTATTATGGGGAAAAATTGCAGAAATTTATCTTATTTTAGGGCAAAATTGCAGAAATTTCACTTATTTTAGAGAAAAAAGCAAAAATTTTTCTTAATTTGGGGCAAAAAGGCAGAAATTCGCATTATTTTGGGGCAAAAATGCAGAAATTCACCTTATTTTGGGGTAAAATTGAAGAAATTTCACATATTTCAGGGCATAAAGGCAGAGAATTCCCTTATTTAGGGGCAAAATTGCAGAAATTTTACTTATTTCAGGGTAATAAGTCAGAAATTCCCCTTATTTTGGAACAAAAAGACAGGAATTCCCTTTGTTTTGAGGGAAAAAGACAGAAATTCCACTTATTTAGAGGCAAAAAGGCAGAAATTTCCTCTTATTTTGGAGCTCAAATGATGAAATTTCCCTTTTTTATGGCAAAAAGTTATGCATTCCCCTTATTTTCGAGCAAAAAGACAGAAATTCCCCGTATTTTGGAGCAAAATTGCAGAAATTCCCCTAATTGTGGGGCAAAAAGGCAGAAATTTCACTTATTTTAGAGAAAAAAGCAAAAATTTTTCTTAATTTGGGGCAAAAATGCAGAAATTCCCATATTTTGGGGCAAAATTACAGTAATTTCCTTTACATTGGTGCAAAATTGCAGAAATTTCCTTTATTTTGGGGCAAAATTGCAGAAATTTCACTTATTTCAGGGTAATATGTCAGAAATTCCCCTTATTTTGGGGCAAAAATAACAGAAATTCCCTGTATTTTGGGGGAAAATTGGAGAAATTCCACTTATTTAGAGGCAAAAAGGCAGAAATTCTCCTTATTTTGGAGCAAAAATGAAGAAATTTCCATTTTTAATGCAAAAAGTTATGCATTCCACTTATTTTCGGGAAAAAGGCAGAAATTCCCCGTATTTTGGAGCAAAATTGCAGAAATTCCTTTAATTGTGGGGCAAAAGGGCAGAAATTCCCTATATAGTGGGGCAAAAAGACAGAAATTCTCCTTATTTTGGGGCAAAACTCAGAAATTCCACTTATTTTGGGGCAAAATTCCAGAAATTTCCCTTATTTTGGAGCAAAATTGCAGAAATTTCACTTATTTCGGGGCAAAATTGCAGAAATTTCACTTCTTTCTGGGAAAAAAATGCAGAAATTTTCCTTATTTTGGGGCAAAAATGCAGAAATTTTCTTTACATTGGGGCAAAATTGTAGAAATTTCCCTTATTTTGGGGCAAAATAGCAGAAATTTCACTTATTTCAGGGTAATATGTCAGAAATTCCCCTTATTTTGGGGCAAAAAAGACAGAAATTCCCTTTGTTTTGGGGGAAAAAGACAGAAATTCCACATATTTAGAGGCAAAAAGGCAGAAATTCCCCTTATTTTGAAGCAAAAATGAAGAAATTTCTCTTTTTTATTGCAAAAAGTTATGCATTCCCCTTATTTTCGGGCAAAAAGGCAGAAATTCCCCGTATTTTAGAGCAAAATTACAGAAATCCCTTTAATTGTGAGGCAAAAGGGCAGAAACTCCCTATATAGTGGGGAAAAAGACAGAAATTCTCCTTATTTTGGGGCAAAATGCCAGAAATTCCCCTTATTTTGGAGCAAAATTGCAGAAATTCCACTTATTTTGGGGCAAAATTGCAGAAATTTCACTTATTTCAGAGAAAAAAGGCAGAAATTTTCTTTATTTTGGGGCAAAAATGCAGAAATTCTTAATATTTTGTGGCAAAAATGCAGGAATTCCCTTTATTTTGAGGTAAAAAGGCTGAAATTTCTTTTATTTGGGGGCAAAAAGGCAGAAATTTCCTTTATTTTGGGGCAAAAAAACAGAAATTTCCCTTATTTTGTGGCAAAAAGTCAGAAATTTCTTTTATTTTTGGGCAAAATTGCAGAAATTTCACTTATTTCAGGGCATATTTCAAAAATTCCTTTTATTTTGAGGCAAAAAGACAGAAATTCCATTTATTTTTGGGTCAAAAGGCAGAAATTTTACTTATTTTGAGGGTAAAAGGCAGAAATTCCTCTTATTTTGGGGCAAAAATGAAGAAATTTCCCTTTTTTGTGGCAAAAGGTATACATTCCCCTTACTTTCGGGATAAAAAGCAAAAATTCCCCGTATTTTGAAGCAAAATTGCAGAAATTCTCATAATTTTGGGGCAAAAAGGCAGAAATTCTCCGTATTTTGGGGCAAAAAGACAGAAAATCTCCTTTTTTTGGCAGGAAACAGTCAGAAATTCATTTACATTGAGGCAAAATTGCAGAAATTTCCTTTACATTGGTGCAAAATTGCTGAAATTTTCTTTATTTTGGGGCAAAATTGCAGAAATTTCACTTATTTCAGGGTAATAAGTAAGAAATTCCCCTTATTTTGGGGCAAAAAAGAAAGAAATTCCCTTTGTTTTGGGGGAAAAGGACAGAAATTCCACTTATTTAGAGGCAAAAATGCAGAAATTCCCCTTATTTTGGTGCAAAAATGAAGAAATTTACCTTTTTATGGCAAAAAGGTATGCATTCCCATTATTTTCAGGCAAAATAGCAGAAATTCCCCGTATTTTAGAGCAAAATTGCAGAAATTCCCCTAATTTTGGGGCAAAAGGCAGAAATTCCCCTTATTTTGGAGAAAAATTCCAGAAATTTCTTTTTTTGGGGGGGCAAAATTGCAGGAATTTAATTTATTTTGGAGCTAAATTGCAGAAATTTTTCTTATTTGGGGCAAAATTGCAGAAATTTCACTTATTTTCAGGTTAAAAGGCTGAAATTTCATTTATTTTGGGGCAAAAAGAAAGAAATTCCCCTTATTTTGGGGCAAAAAAGACAGAAATTCCCTTTGTTTTGGGGGAAAAAGACAGAAATTCCCCTTATTTTGGGGCAAAATTGTAGAAATTTCCCTTATTATGGGAAAAAATTGCAGAAATTTCCCTTATTTTAAGGCAAAATTTCAAAATTTCACTTATTTCAGAGAAAAAAAGCAAAAGTTTTTTCTTATTTTGGGGCAAAAAGGCAGAAATTCCCATTATTTTGGGAAAAAAAATGCCGAAATTCACCTCATTTTGGGGTAAAATTGCAGAAATTTCATATATTTCAGAGCAAAAAGGCAAAAATTTTCCTTATTTTGGGGCAAAATTGCCGAAATTTTACTTATTTCAGAGTAATAAGTCAGAAATTTTCCTTATTTTGGGGCAAAAAGACAGAAATTCTTTTTGTTTTGGGAAAAAAGACAGAAATTCCACTTATTTAGAGGCAAAAAGGCAGAAATTCCCCTTATTTTGGAGCAAAAATGAAGAAATTTCCCTTTTCTATGGCAAAAAGGTATGCATTCCCCTTATTTTCAGGCAAAAAGGCAGAAATTCCCTGTATTTTGGAGCAAAATTGCAGATATTCTCCTAATTGTTGGGCAAAAAGGCAGAAATTCTTCGTATTTTGGAGCAAAATTGAAGAAATTCCCCTAATTGTGGGGAAATAAGGTAGAAATTCTTTATATTTTGGGGCAAAAAGACAGAAATTCTCCTTATTTTGGGGCAAAACTCAGAAATTCCACATATTTTGGGTCAAAATTGCAGAAATTTCACTTATTTAAGGGAAAAAAGGCAGAAATTTTTCTTATTTTGGGGCAAAAATGCAGAAATTTTTAATATTTTGTGGCAAAAATGCAAAAATTCCTTTTATTTTGTGGTAAAAAGTCTGAAATTCCCCTCATTTGGGGGCAAAAAGGCAGAAATTCACCTTATTTTGGGGCAAAATTGCAGAAATTTCACTTATTTCTGAGTAATAAGTCAGAAATTCCCATTATTTGGGGGCAAAAAAGTCAGAAATTCCCTTTGTTTTGGGGAAAAAAGACAGAAATTCAACTTATTTAGAGGCAAAAAAGACAGAAATTCCCCTTATTTTGGGGCAAAAATGAAGAAATTTCACTTTTTTATGGCAAAAAGGTATGCATTCCCCTTATTTTCGGGCAAACAGGCAGAAATTCCCTGTATTTTGGAGCAAAATTGCAGAAATTCCCCTAATTTTGGGGCAAAAGGCAGAAATTCCCTTTATTATGGGGTAAAAATCAGAAATTCCCCTTATTTTGGGGCAAAATTCCAGAAATTTCTTTTATTTTGGGGCAATATTGCAGAAATTTACCTTATTTTGGGGCAAAATTGCAGAAATTTCCCTTATTTGGGGCAAAATTGCAGTAATTTCACTTATCTTCAGGTAAAAAGGCTGAAATTTCCTTTATTTTGGGGCAAAAAAGGAGAAATACCTCTTAATTTGGGGCAAAATTGTATAAATTCTCTTTATTATGGGGCAAAAAGACAGAAATTCTGTAAATTTTGTGGCAAAAAATGCAGAAATTCCCCTTATTTTGAAGTAAAAAGGCTGAAATTCCCCTTATTTGGGGGCAAAAAAGCAGAAATTTCCCTTATTTTGGGACAAAATTGTATAAATTTTACTTATTTCAGGGTAATAAGTCAGAAATTCCCCTTATTTTGGTGCAAAAAAGACAGAAATTCTTTTTTTTTGGGGGAAAAAGACAGAAGTTCCACTTATTTAGAGGCAAAAAGGCAGAAATTCCCATTATTTTGTAGCAAAAATGAAGAAATTTCCCTTTTTATGGCAAAAAGGTATGCATTCCCATTATTTTCAGGCAAAAAGGCAGAAATTCCCCGTATTTTGGAGCAAAAATGAAGAAATTTCACTTTTTTATGGCAAAAAGGTATGCATTCCCCTTATTTTCGGGCAAACAGGAAGAAATTCCCTGTATTTTGGAGCAAAATTGCAGAAATTCCCCTAATTTTGGGGCAAAAGGCAGAAATTCCCTTTATATTGGGGTAAAAATCAGAAATTCCCCTTATTTTGGGGCAAAATTCCAGAAATTTTCTTTATTTTGGGGCAATATTTCAGAAATTTACCTTATTTTGGGGCAAAATTGCAGAAATTTCCCTTATTTGTGGCAAAATTGCAGTAATTTCACTTATCTTCAGGTAAAAAGGCTGAAATTTCCTTTATTTTGGGGCAAAAAAGGAGAAATTCCTCTTATTTTGGGGCAAAATTGTATAAATTTTCTTTATTAAGGGGCAAAAAGGCAGAAATTCTGTAAATTTAGTGGCAAAAATGCAGAAATTCCCCTTATTTTGAGTTAAAATGCTGAAATTCCCCTTATTTGGGGGCAAAAAAGCAGAAATTTCCCTTATTTTGGGACAAAATTGCAGAAATTTTTCTTATTTCAGGGTAATAAGTCAGAAATTCCCCTTTTTTGGGGCAAAAAAGACAGAAATTGTCTTTTTTTGGAGGAAAAAGACAGAAATTCCACTTATTTAGAGGCAAAAAGGCAGAAATTCCCCTTATTTTGTAGCAAAAATGAAGAAATATCCCTTTTTATGGCAAAAAGGTATGCATTCCCATTATTTTCAGGCAAAAAGGCAGAAATTCCCCGTATTTTGGAGCAAAATTGCAGAAATTCCCCTAATTTTGGGGCAAAAGGCAGAAATTCCCTTTATTTTGGGGCAAAAATCAGAAAATCCTTTTATTTTGGGCAAAATTCTAGAAATTTCCTTTTTTTGGAAGGCAAAATTGCAGGAATTTACATTATATTGGGGCAAAATTGCAGAAATTTACATTATATTGGGGCAAAATTGCAGGAATTTACATTATATTGGGGCAAAATTGCAGAAATTTCACTTATTTCTGGGAAAAAAGGCAGAAATTTTCCTTATTTGGGGGCAAAAATGCAGAAATTCTTAATATTTGGTGGCAAAAATGCAGGAATTCCCTTTATTTTGAGGTAAAAAGGCTGAAATTTCTTTTATTTGGGGGCAAAAAGGCAGAAATTTCCCTTCTTTGGGGCAAAAAGACAGAAATTCCCCTTATTTTGTTTCAAAAAGACAGAAATTTCTTTTATTTTGGGGCAAAATTGCAGAAATTTCACTTGTTTCGGGGCATAATTCAAAAATTCCTTTTATTTTGAGGCAAAAAGACAGAAATTCCGTTTATTTTTGGGTCAAAAGGCAGAAATTTCACTTATTTTGAGGGAAAAAGGCAGAAATTCCTCTTATTTTGGGGCAAAAATGAAGAAATTTCCCTTTTTTGTGGCAAAAGGTATACATTCCCTTACTTTTGGGATAAAAAGCAGAAATTCCCCGTATTTTTAAGCAAAATTGCAGAAATTCTCATAATTTTCGGGCAAAAAGGCAGAAATTCTCCTTATTTTGGGGCAAAAAGACATAAAATCTTTTTTCGGGAGCAAACAGTCAGAAATTCCCCTTATTTTGGGGCAAAATTGCAAAAATTTCCTTTACATTGGGGCATAATTGCAGAAATTTCCCTTATTTTGAGGAAAAATTGCAGAAATTTCATCTATTTCAGGGTAACAAGTCAGAAATTCCCCTTATTTTGGGGAAAAAAGACAGAAATTCCCATTGTTTTGGGGGAAAAAGACAGAAATTCACTTATTTAGAGGCAAAAAGGAAGAAATTCCCCTTATTTTGGAGTAAAAATGAAGAAATTTCCCTTTTTATGGCAAAAAGGTATGCATTCCCATTATTTTCAGGCAAAAAGGCAGAAATTCCCCGTATTTTTGAGCAAAATTGCAGAAATTCCCAAAATTGTGGGGCAAAAAGGCAGAAATTCCCAATATGTTGGGGCAAAAAGAGAGAAATTCTTCTTATTTTGGGGCAAAACTCAGAAATTCCACTTATTTTGGTGCAAAATTCCAGAAATTTCCCTTATTTTGGGGCAAAATTGCAGAAATTTCCCTTATTTGCGGCAAAATTGCAGAAATTTCACTTATTTCAGAGATAAAAATCAAAAATTTTTCTTATTTTGGGGCAAAAAGGCAGAAATTCACCTTATTTTGGGGTAAAATTGCAGAAATTTCACATATTTCAGGGCAAAAAGGCAGAAATTTCCCTTATTTTGGGGCAAAATTGCAGAAATTTCCCTTATTTTGGGGCAAAATTGCAGAAATTTCACTTATTTCAAAGAAAAAAGGCCGAAATTTTCCTTATTTTGGGGAAAAATGCAGAAATTCTTATTATTTTGTGGCAAAAATGCAGATATTCCCCTTATTTTGAGGTAAAAAGCCTGAAATTCCCCTTATTTGAGGGCAAAAAGGCATAAATTTCCCTTATTTTGGGGCAAAAAGACTGAAATATCCCTTATTTTGTGGCAAAAAGGCAGAAATTTCTTTTATTTTGGGGCATAATTGCAGAAATATCACTTATTTCAGGGCATAACTCAAAAATTCCTGTTATTTTGGGTCAAAAAGACAGAAATTCCATTTATTTTTTGGTAAAAAGGAAGAATTTTCACTTATTTTTATGTTAAAAGGCAGAAATTCCTCTTATTCTGGGGCAAAAATGAAGAAATTTCCCTTTTTTGTGGCAAAAGGTATACATTCCCCTTACTTTCGGGATAAAAAGCAGAAATTCCCCGTATTTTGAAGCAAAATTGCAGAAATTCTCATAATTTTCGGGCAAAAAGGCAGAAATTCCCCTTATTTTGGGGCAAAATTACAGTAATTTCCTTTACATTGGTGCAAAATTGCAGAAATTTCCTTTATTTTGGGGCAAAATTGCAGAAATTTCACTTATTTCAGGGTAAAAAGTCAGAAATTCCCCTTATTTTGGGGCAAAAATAACAGAAATTCCCTGTATTTTGGGGGAAAATTGCAGAAATTCCACTTATTTAGAGGCAAAAAGGCAGAAATTCCCCTTATTTTGGAGCAAAAATGAAGAAATTTCCCTTTTTTATGGCAAAAAGTTATGCATTCCCCTTATTTTCGGGCAAAAAGGCAGAAATTCCCCGTATTTTGGAGCAAAAATGCAGAAATTCCTTTAATTGTGGGGCGAAAGGGCAGAAATTCCCTATATAGTGGGGCAAAAAGACAGAAATTCTCCTTATTTTGGGGCAAAACTCAGAAATTCCACTTATTTTGGGGCAAAATTCCAGAAATTTCCTTTATTTTGGAGCAAAATTGCAGAAATTTCACTTATTGTGTGGCAAAATGCAGAAATTTCACTTATTTCAGGGTAAAAGGCAGAAATTTTCCTTATTTTGGGGCAAAAAAGCAGAAATTCTTAATATTTTGTGGCAAAAATGCAGAAATTCCCCTCATTTTGAGGTAAAAAGGCTGAAATTCCCCTTATTTGAAGGCAAAAAGGCATAAATTTCCCTTATTTTGGGGCAAAAAGACAGAAATTCCCCTTTTTTTGTGGAAAAAAGGCAGAAATTTCTTTTATTTTGGGGCAAAATTGCAGAAATATCACTTATTTCAGGGCATAATTCAAAAAATTCTTTTATTTTGGGGCAAAAAGACCGAAATTCCATTTATTTTTGGGTAAAAAGGAAGAAATTTCACTTATTTTTAGGTAAAAAGGCAGAAATTCCTCTTATTCTGGGGCAAAAATGAAGAAATTTCCCTTTTTTGTGGAAAAAGGTATACATTCCCTTTACTTTCAGAATAAGAAGCAAAAATTCCCCGTATTTTGAAACAAAATTGCAGAAATTCTCATACTTTTCGGACAAAAAGCAAGAAATTTTCCGTATTTTGAAGCAAAATTGCAGAAATTCCCCTAATTTTGGGGCAAAAGTCAGAAATTCCCTTTATTTTGGGGCAAAAATCAAAAATTCCCCTTATTTTGTGGCAAAATTCAAAAAATTTCCTTTATTTTGGGGCAAAATTGCAGGAATTTACCTTATTTTGCGGCAAAATTGCAGAAATTTCCTTTATTTGGGGCAAAATTGCAAAAATTTCACTTATTTTCAGGTAAAAAGGCTGAAATTTCCTTTATTTTGGGGCAAAAAGGGAAAAATTCCCCTTATTTTTGGGGCAAAATTGCAGAAATTTTCTTTTATTATGGGAAAAAATTGCAGAAATTTCCCTTATTTTAGGGCAAAATTGCAGAAATTTCACTTATTTCAGAGAAATAAAGCAAAAATATTTCTTATTTTGGGGCAAAAAGGCAGAAATTCCCATTATTTTGGGGCAAAAAGGTAGAAATTCACCTTATTTTGGGGTAAAATTGCAGAAATTTCACATATTTCAGGGCAAAAAGGCAGAAATTTCCCTTCTTTTGGGTCAAAAAAACAGAAAATGTCCTTTTTTCGGCAGAAAACAGTCAGAAATTCCCCTTATTTTAGGGCAAAGTTGAAGTAATTTCCTTTACATTGGTGCAAAATTGAAGAAATTTCCTTTATTTTGGGGCAAAATTGAAGAAATTTCACTTATTTCAGGGTAATAAGTCAGAAATTCCCCTTATTTTGGGGCAAAAATAACAGAAATTCTCTTTTTTGGGGGGAAAATTGCAGAAATTCCACTTATTTAGAGGCAAAAAGGCAGAAATTCCCCTTATTTTGGAGCAAAAATGAATAAATTTACCTTTTTTATGGCCAAAAGTTATGCATTCCCCTTATTTTCAGGCAAAAAGGCAGAAATTCCCCGTATTTTGGAGCAAAAATGCAGAAATTCCTTTAATTGTGGGGCGAAAGGGCAGAAATTCCCTATATAGTGGGGCAAAAAGACAGAAATTCTCCTTATTTTGGGGCAAAACTCAGAAATTCCACTTATTTTGGGGCAAAATTCCAGAAATTTCCTTTATTTTGGAGCAAAATTGCAGAAATTTCACTTATTGTGTGGCAAAATGCAGAAATTTCACTTATTTCCGGGTAAAAGGCAGAAATTTTCCTTATTTTGGGGCAAAAAAGCAGAAATTCTTAATATTTTGTGGCAAAAATGCAGAAATTCCCCTCATTTTGAGGTAAAAAGGCTGAAATTCCCCTTATTTGAAGGCAAAAAGGCATAAATTTCCCTTATTTTGGGGCAAAAAGACAGAAATTCCCCTTTTTTTGTGGAAAAAAGGCAGAAATTTCTTTTATTTTGGGGCAAAATTGCAGAAATATCACTTATTTCAGGGCATAATTCAAAAAATTCTTTTATTTTGGGGCAAAAAGACCGAAATTCCATTTATTTTTGGGTAAAAAGGAAGAAATTTCACTTATTTTTAGGTAAAAAGGCAGAAATTCCTCTTATTCTGGGGCAAAAATGAAGAAATTTCCCTTTTTTGTGGAAAAAGGTATACATTCCCTTTACTTTCAGAATAAGAAGCAAAAATTCCCCGTATTTTGAAACAAAATTGCAGAAATTCTCATACTTTTCGGACAAAAAGCAAGAAATTTTCCGTATTTTGAAGCAAAATTGCAGAAATTCCCCTAATTTTGGGGCAAAAGTCAGAAATTCCCTTTATTTTGGGGCAAAAATCAAAAATTCCCCTTATTTTGGGGCAAAATTCAAGAAATTTCCTTTATTTTGGGGCAAAATTGCAGGAATTTACCTTATTTTGCGGCAAAATTGCAGAAATTTACTTTATTTGGGGCAAAATTGCAAAAATTTCACTTATTTTCAGGTAAAAAGGCTGAAATTTCCTTTATTTTGGGGCAAAAAGGGAAAAATTCCCCTTATTTTTGGGGCAAAATTGCAGAAATTTTCTTTTATTATGGGAAAAAATTGCAGAAATTTCCCTTATTTTAGGGCAAAATTGCAGAAATTTCACTTATTTCAGAGAAATAAAGCAAAAATATTTCTTATTTTGGGGCAAAAAGGCAGAAATTCCCATTATTTTGGGGCAAAAAGGTAGAAATTCACCTTATTTTGGGGTAAAATTGCAGAAATTTCACATATTTCAGGGCAAAAAGGCAGAAATTTCCCTTCTTTTGGGTCAAAAAGACAGAAAATCTCCTTTTTTCGGCAGAAAACAGTCAGAAATTCCCCTTATTTTAGGGCAAAGTTGAAGTAATTTCCTTTACATTGGTGCAAAATTGAAGAAATTTCCTTTATTTTGGGGCAAAATTGAAGAAATTTCACTTATTTCAGGGTAATAAGTCAGAAATTCCCCTTATTTTGGGGCAAAAATAACAGAAATTCTCTTTTTTGGGGGGAAAATTGCAGAAATTCCACTTATTTAGAGGCAAAAAGGCAGAAATTCCCCTTATTTTGGAGCAAAAATGAATAAATTTACCTTTTTTATGGCCAAAAGTTATGCATTCCCCTTATTTTCGGGCAAAAAGGCAGAAATTCCCCGTATTTTGGAGCAAAAATGCAGAAATTCCTTTAATTGTGGGGCGAAAGGGCAGAAATTCCCTATATAGTGGGGCAAAAAGACAGAAATTCTCCTTATTTTGGGGCAAAACTCAGAAATTCCACTTATTTTGGGGCAAAATTCCAGAAATTTCCTTTATTTTGGAGCAAAATTGCAGAAATTTCACTTATTGTGTGGCAAAATGCAGAAATTTCACTTATTTCAGGGTAAAAGGCAGAAATTTTCCTTATTTTGGGGCAAAAAAGCAGAAATTCTTAATATTTTGTGGCAAAAATGCAGAAATTCCCCTTATTTTGAGGTAAAAAGGCTGAAATTCCCCTTATTTGAAGGCAAAAAGGCATAAATTTCCCTTATTTTGGGGCAAAAAGACAGAAATTCCCCTTTTTTGTGGAAAAAAGGCAGAAATTTCTTTTATTTTGGGGCAAAATTGCAGAAATATCACTTATTTCAGGGCATAATTCAAAAAATTCTTTTATTTTGGGGCAAAAAGACCGAAATTCCATTTATTTTTGGGTAAAAAGGAAGAAATTTCACTTATTTTTAGGTAAAAAGGCAGAAATTCCTCTTATTCTGGGGCAAAAATGAAGAAATTTCCCTTTTTTGTGGAAAAAGGTATACATTCCCTTTACTTTCGGAATAAGAAGCAAAAATTCCCCGTATTTTGAAACAAAATTGCAGAAATTCTCATACTTTTCGGACAAAAAGCAAGAAATTTTCCGTATTTTGAAGCAAAATTGCAGAAATTCCCCTAATTTTGGGGCAAAAGTCAGAAATTCCCTTTATTTTGGGGCAAAAATCAAAAATTCCCCATATTTTGGGGCAAAATTCAAGAAATTTCCTTTTTTTGGGGCAAAATTGCAGGAATTTACCTTATTTTGCGGCAAAATTGCAGAAATTTACTTTATTTGGGGCAAAATTGCAAAAATTTCACTTATTTTCAGGTAAAAAGGCTGAAATTTCCTTTATTTTGGGGCAAAAAGGGAAAAATTCCCCTTATTTTTGGGGCAAAATTGCAGAAATTTTCTTTTATTATGGGAAAAAATTGCAGAAATTTCCCTTATTTTAGGGCAAAATTGCAGAAATTTCACTTATTTCAGAGAAATAAAGCAAAAATATTTCTTATTTTGGGGCAAAAAGGCAGAAATTCCCATTATTTTGGGGCAAAAAGGTAGAAATTCACCTTATTTTGGGGTAAAATTGCAGAAATTTCACATATTTCAGGGCAAAAAGGCAGAAATTTCCCTTCTTTTGGGTCAAAAAGACAGAAAATCTCCTTTTTTCGGCAGAAAACAGTCAGAAATTCCCCTTATTTTAGGGCAAAGTTGAAGTAATTTCCTTTACATTGGTGCAAAATTGAAGAAATTTCCTTTATTTTGGGGCAAAATTGAAGAAATTTCACTTATTTCAGGGTAATAAGTCAGAAATTTCCCTTATTTTGGGGCACAAATAACAGAAATTTTCTTTTTTGGGGGGAAAATTGCAGAAATTCCACTTATTTAGAGGCAAAAGGCAGAAATTCCCCTTATTTTGGAGCAAAAATGAATAAATTTACATTTTTTATGGCCAAAACTTATGCATTCCCCTTATTTTCGGGCAAAAAGGCAGAAATTCCCCGTATTTTGGAGCAAAAATGCAGAAATTCCTTTAATATTGGGGCGAAAGGGCAGAAATTCCCTATATAGTGGGGCAAAAAGACAGAAATTCTTCTTATTTTGGGGCAAAACTCAGAAATTCCACTTATTTTGGGGCAAAATTCCAGAAATTTCCTTCATTTTGGAGCAAAATTGCAGAAATTTCACTTATTTTGTGGCAAAATGCAGAAATTTCACTTATTTCAGGGCAAAAGGCAGAAATTTTCCTTATTTTGGGGCAAAAAAAGCAGAAATTCTTAATATTTTGTGGCAAAAATGCAGAAATTCCCCTTATTTTGAGGTAAAAAGGCTGAAATTCCCCTTATTTGATGGCAAAAAGGCATAAATTTCCCTTATTTTGGGGCAAAAAGACAGAAATTCCCCTTTTTTTGTGGAAAAAAGGCAGAAATTTCTTTTATTTTGGGGCAAAATTGCAGAAATATCACTTATTTCAGGGCATAATTCAAAAAATTCTTTTATTTTGGGGCAAAAAGACCGAAATTCCATTTATTTTTTGGTAAAAAGGAAGAAATTTCACTTATTTTTAGGTAAAAAGGCAGAAATTCCTCTTATTCTGGGGCAAAAATGAAGAAATTTCCCTTTTTTGTGGAAAAAGGTATACATTCCCTTTACTTTCGGAATAAGAAGCAAAAATTCCCCGTATTTTGAAACAAAATTGCAGAAATTCTCATACTTTTCGGACAAAAAGCAAGAAATTTTCCGTATTTTGAAGCAAAATTGCAGAAATTCCCCTAATTTTGGGGCAAAAGTCAGAAATTCCCTTTATTTTGGGGCAAAAATCAAAAATTCCCCTTATTTTGGGGCAAAATTCAAGAAATTTCCTTTATTTTGGGGCAAAATTGCAGGAATTTACCTTATTTTGCGGCAAAATTGCAGAAATTTACTTTATTTGGGGCAAAATTGCAAAAATTTCACTTATTTTCAGGTAAAAAGGCTGAAATTTCCTTTATTTTGGGGCAAAAAGGGAAAAATTCCCCTTATTTTTGGGGCAAAATTGCAGAAATTTTCTTTTATTATGGGAAAAAATTGCAGAAATTTCCCTTATTTTAGGGCAAAATTGCAGAAATTTCACTTATTTCAGAGAAATAAAGCAAAAATATTTCTTATTTTGGGGCAAAAAGGCAGAAATTCCCATTATTTTGGGGCAAAAAGGTAGAAATTCACCTTATTTTGGGGTAAAATTGCAGAAATTTCACATATTTCAGGGCAAAAAGGCAGAAATTTCTCTTCTTTTGGGGCAAAAAGACAGAAAATCTCCTTTTTTCGGCAGAAAACAGTCAGAAATTCCCCTTATTTTAGGGCAAAGTTGAAGTAATTTCCTTTACATTGGTGCAAAATTGAAGAAATTTCCTTTATTTTGGGGCAAAATTGAAGAAATTTCACTTATTTCAGGGTAATAAGTCAGAAATTCCCCTTATTTTGGGGCAAAAATAACAGAAATTCTCTTTTTTGGGGGGAAAATTGCAGAAATTCCACTTATTTAGAGGCAAAAAGGCAGAAATTCCCCTTATTTTGGAGCAAAAATGAATAAATTTACCTTTTTTATGGCCAAAAGTTATGCATTCCCCTTATTTTCGGGCAAAAAGGCAGAAATTCCCCGTATTTTGGAGCAAAAATGCAGAAATTCCTTTAATTGTGGGGCGAAAGGGCAGAAATTCCCTATATAGTGGGGCAAAAAGACAGAAATTCTCCTTATTTTGGGGCAAAACTCAGAAATTCCACTTATTTTGGGGCAAAATTCCAGAAATTTCCTTTATTTTGGAGCAAAATTGCAGAAATTTCACTTATTGTGTGGCAAAATGCAGAAATTTCACTTATTTCAGGGTAAAAGGCAGAAATTTTCCTTATTTTGGGGCAAAAATGCAGAAATTCTTAATATTTTGTGGCAAAAATGCAGGAATTCCCTTTATTTTGAGGTAAAAAGCCTGAAATTTCTTTTATTTGGGGGCAAAAAGGCAGAAATTTCCCTTATTGTGAGGCAAAAAGACAGAAATTCCTCTTATTTTGTGGCAAAAAGGCAGAAATTTCTTTTATTTTGGGGCAAAATTTTAGAAATTTCACATATTTCAGGGCATAATTCAAAAATTCCTTTTATTTTGAGGCAAAAAGACAGAAATTCCGTTTATTTTTGGGTCAAAAGGCCGAAATTTTTCTTATTTTGAGGGAAAAAGGCAGAAATTCCTCTTATTTTGGGGCAAAAATGAAGAAATTTCCCTTTTTTGTGGCAAAAGGTATACATTCCACTTACTTTTGGGATAAAAAGCAGAAATTCCCCGTATTTTGAAGCAAAATTGCAGAGATTCTCATAATTTTCGGGCAATAAGGCAGAAATTCTCCTTATTTTAGGGCAAAAAGACAGAAAATCTTCTTTTTTCGGGAGGAAACAGTCAGAAATTCCCCTTATTTTGGGGCAAAATTGCAGAAATTTCACTTATTTCTGAGTAATAAGTCAGAAATTCCCATTATTTGGGGGCAAAAAAGTCAGAAATTCCCTTTGTTTTGGGGAAAAAAGACAGAAATTCAACTTATTTAGAGGCAAAAAAGACAGAAATTCCCCTTATTTTGGGGCAAAAATGAAGAAATTTCACTTTTTTATGGCAAAAAGGTATGCATTCCCCTTATTTTCGGGCAAACAGGCAGAAATTCCCTGTATTTTGGAGCAAAATTGCAGAAATTCCCCTAATTTTGGGGCAAAAGGCAGAAATTCCCTTTTTATGGGGTAAAAATCAGAAATTCCCCTTATTTTGGGGCAAAATTCCAGAAATTTCTTTTATTTTGGGGCAATATTGCAGAAATTTACCTTATTTTGGGGCAAAATTGCAGAAATTTCCCTTATTTGGGGCAAAATTGCAGTAATTTCACTTATCTTCAGGTAAAAAGGCTGAAATTTCCTTTATTTTGGGGCAAAAAAGGAGAAATACCTCTTATTTTGGGGCAAAATTGTATAAATTTTCTTTATTATGGGGCAAAAAGACAGAAATTCTGTAAATTTTGTGGCAAAAAATGCAGAAATTCCCCTTATTTTGAAGTAAAAAGGCTGAAATTCCCCTTATTTGGGGGCAAAAAAGCAGAAATTTCCCTTATTTTGGGACAAAATTGTATAAATTTTACTTATTTCAGGGTAATAAGTCAGAAATTCCCCTTATTTTGGTGCAAAAAAGACAGAAATTCTTTTTTTTTGGGGGAAAAAGACAGAAGTTCCACTTATTTAGAGGCAAAAAGGCAGAAATTCCCATTATTTTGTAGCAAAAATGAAGAAATTTCCCTTTTTATGGCAAAAAGGTATGCATTCCCATTATTTTCAGGCAAAAAGGCAGAAATTCCCCGTATTTTGGAGCAAAAATGAAGAAATTTCACTTTTTTATGGCAAAAAGGTATGCATTCCCCTTATTTTCGGGCAAACAGGAAGAAATTCCCTGTATTTTGGAGCAAAATTGCAGAAATTCCCCTAATTTTGGGGCAAAAGGCAGAAATTCCCTTTATATTGGGGTAAAAATCAGAAATTCCCCTTATTTTGGGGCAAAATTCCAGAAATTTTCTTTATTTTGGGGCAATATTTCAGAAATTTACCTTATTTTGGGGCAAAATTGCAGAAATTTCCCTTATTTGTGGCAAAATTGCAGTAATTTCACTTATCTTCAGGTAAAAAGGCTGAAATTTCCTTTATTTTGGGGCAAAAAAGGAGAAATTCCTCTTATTTTGGGGCAAAATTGTATAAATTTTCTTTATTAAGGGGCAAAAAGGCAGAAATTCTGTAAATTTAGTGGCAAAAATGCAGAAATTCCCCTTATTTTGAGTTAAAATGCTGAAATTCCCCTTATTTGGGGGCAAAAAAGCAGAAATTTCCCTTATTTTGGGACAAAATTGCAGAAATTTTTCTTATTTCAGGGTAATAAGTCAGAAATTCCCCTTTTTTGGGGCAAAAAAGACAAAAATTGTCTTTTTTTGGAGGAAAAAGACAGAAATTCCACTTATTTAGAGGCAAAAAGGCAGAAATTCCCCTTATTTTGTAGCAAAAATGAAGAAATATCCCTTTTTATGGCAAAAAGGTATGCATTCCCATTATTTTCAGGCAAAAAGGCAGAAATTCCCCGTATTTTGGAGCAAAATTGCAGAAATTCCCCTAATTTTGGGGCAAAAGGCAGAAATTCCCTTTATTTTGGGGCAAAAATCAGAAAATCCTTTTATTTTGGGCAAAATTCTAGAAATTTCCTTTTTTTGGAAGGCCAAATTGCAGGAATTTACATTATATTGGGGCAAAATTGCAGGAATTTACATTATATTGGGGCAAAATTGCAGAAATTTCCCTTATTTGGGGTAAAATTGCAGAAATTTCACTTATTTTCAGGTAAAAAGGCTGAAATTTCCTTTATTTTGGGGCAAAAAGGATGAAATTCTCTTTATTTTGGGGCAAAATTGCAGACATTTCCCTTATTATGGGGAAAAAATGCAGAAAATTATCTTATTTTAGGGCAAAATTGCAGAAATTTCACTTATTAAAGAGAAAAAAAGCTAAAATTTTTCTTATTTTCGGGCAAAAAGGCAGAAATTCCCCGTATTTTTGAGCAAAATTACAGAAATTCCTTTAATTGTGGGGCAAAAGGGCAGAAATTCCCTATATAGTGGGGCAAAAAGACAGAAATTCTCCTTATTTTGGGGCAAAACTCAGAAATTCCACTTATTTTGGGGCAAAATACCAGAAATTTCCCTTATTTTGGAGCACAATTGCAGAAATTTCACTTATTTTGGGGCAAAATTGCAGAAATTTCACTTATTTCTGGGAAAAAAGGCAGAAATTTTCCTTATTTGGGGGCAAAAATGCAGAAATTCTTAATATTTGGTGGCAAAAATGCAGGAATTCCCTTTATTTTGAGGTAAAAAGGCTGAAATTTCTTTTATTTGGGGGCAAAAAGGCAGAAATTTCCCTTCTTTGGGGCAAAAAGACAGAAATTCCCCTTATTTTGTTTCAAAAAGACAGAAATTTCTTTTATTTTGGGGCAAAATTGCAGAAATTTCACTTGTTTCGGGGCATAATTCAAAAATTCCTTTTATTTTGAGGCAAAAAGACAGAAATTCCGTTTATTTTTGGGTCAAAAGGCAGAAATTTCACTTATTTTGAGGGAAAAAGGCAGAAATTCCTCTTATTTTGGGGCAAAAATGAAGAAATTTCCCTTTTTTGTGGCAAAAGGTATACATTCCCTTACTTTTGGGATAAAAAGCAGAAATTCCCCGTATTTTTAAGCAAAATTGCAGAAATTCTCATAATTTTCGGGCAAAAAGGCAGAAATTCTCCTTATTTTGGGGCAAAAAGACATAAAATCTTTTTTCGGGAGCAAACAGTCAGAAATTCCCCTTATTTTGGGGCAAAATTGCAAAAATTTCCTTTACATTGGGGCATAATTGCAGAAATTTCCCTTATTTTGAGGAAAAATTGCAGAAATTTCACCTATTTCAGGGTAACAAGTCAGAAATTCCCCTTATTTTGGGGAAAAAAGACAGAAATTCCCATTGTTTTGGGGGAAAAAGACAGAAATTCACTTATTTAGAGGCAAAAAGGAAGAAATTCCCCTTATTTTGGAGTAAAAATGAAGAAATTTCCCTTTTTATGGCAAAAAGGTATGCATTCCCATTATTTTCAGGCAAAAAGGCAGAAATTCCCCGTATTTTTGAGCAAAATTGCAGAAATTCCCCAAATTGTGGGGCAAAAAGGCAGAAATTCCCAATATGTTGGGGCAAAAAGAGAGAAATTCTTTTTATTTTGGGGCAAAACTCAGAAATTCCACTTATTTTGGTGCAAAATTCCAGAAATTTCCCTTATTTTGGGGCAAAATTGCAGAAATTTCCCTTATTTTGGGGCAAAATTGCAGAAATTTCACTTATTTCAAAGAAAAAAGGCCGAAATTTTCCTTATTTTGGGGAAAAATGCAGAAATTCTTATTATTTTGTGGCAAAAATGCAGATATTCCCCTTATTTTGAGGTAAAAAGCCTGAAATTCCCCTTATTTGAGGGCAAAAAGGCATAAATTTCCCTTATTTTGGGGCAAAAAGACTGAAATTCCCCTTATTTTGTGGCAAAAAGGCAGAAATTTCTTTTATTTTGGGGCATAATTGCAGAAATATCACTTATTTCAGGGCATAACTCAAAAATTCCTGTTATTTTGGGTCAAAAAGACAGAAATTCCATTTATTTTTTGGTAAAAAGGAAGAATTTTCACTTATTTTTATGTTAAAAGGCAGAAATTCCTCTTATTCTGGGGCAAAAATGAAGAAATTTCCCTTTTTTGTGGCAAAAGGTATACATTCCCCTTACTTTCGGAATAAAAAGCAGAAATTCCCCGTATTTTGAAGCAAAATTGCAGAAATTCTCATAATTTTCGGGCAAAAAGGCAGAAATTCCCCTTATTTTGGGGCAAAATTACAGTAATTTCCTTTACATTGGTGCAAAATTGCAGAAATTTCCTTTATTTTGGGGCAAAATTGCAGAAATTTCACTTATTTCAGGGTAACAAGTCAGAAATTCCCCTTATTTTGGGGCAAAAATAACAGAAATTCCCTGTATTTTGGGGGAAAATTGCAGAAATTCCACTTATTTAGAGGCAAAAAGGCAGAAATTCCCCTTATTTTGGAGCAAAAATGAAGAAATTTCCCTTTTTTATGGCAAAAAGTTATGCATTCCCCTTATTTTCGGGCAAAAAGGCAGAAATTCCCCGTATTTTGGAGCAAAAATGCAGAAATTCCTTTAATTGTGGGGCGAAAGGGCAGAAATTCCCTATATAGTGGGGCAAAAAGACAGAAATTCTCCTTATTTTGGGGCAAAACTCAGAAATTCCACTTATTTTGGGGCAAAATTCCAGAAATTTCCTTTATTTTGGAGCAAAATTGCAGAAATTTCACTTATTGTGTGGCAAAATGCAGAAATTTCACTTATTTCAGGGTAAAAGGCAGAAATTTTCCTTATTTTGGGGCAAAAAAGCAGAAATTCTTAATATTTTGTGGCAAAAATGCAGAAATTCCCCTCATTTTGAGGTAAAAAGGCTGAAATTCCCCTTATTTGAAGGCAAAAAGGCATAAATTTCCCTTATTTTGGGGCAAAAAGACAGAAATTCCCCTTTTTTTGTGGAAAAAAGGCAGAAATTTCTTTTATTTTGGGGCAAAATTGCAGAAATATCACTTATTTCAGGGCATAATTCAAAAAATTCTTTTATTTTGGGGCAAAAAGACCGAAATTCCATTTATTTTTGGGTAAAAAGGAAGAAATTTCACTTATTTTTAGGTAAAAAGGCAGAAATTCCTCTTATTCTGGGGCAAAAATGAAGAAATTTCCCTTTTTTGTGGAAAAAGGTATACATTCCCTTTACTTTCAGAATAAGAAGCAAAAATTCCCCGTATTTTGAAACAAAATTGCAGAAATTCTCATACTTTTCGGACAAAAAGCAAGAAATTTTCCGTATTTTGAAGCAAAATTGCAGAAATTCCCCTAATTTTGGGGCAAAAGTCAGAAATTCCCTTTATTTTGGGGCAAAAATCAAAAATTCCCCTTATTTTGTGGCAAAATTCAAAAAATTTCCTTTATTTTGGGGCAAAATTGCAGGAATTTACCTTATTTTGCGGCAAAATTGCAGAAATTTCCTTTATTTGGGGCAAAATTGCAAAAATTTCACTTATTTTCAGGTAAAAAGGCTGAAATTTCCTTTATTTTGGGGCAAAAAGGGAAAAATTCCCCTTATTTTTGGGGCAAAATTGCAGAAATTTTCTTTTATTATGGGAAAAAATTGCAGAAATTTCCCTTACTTTAGGGCAAAATTGCAGAAATTTCACTTATTTCAGAGAAATAAAGCAAAAATATTTCTTATTTTGGGGCAAAAAGGCAGAAATTCCCATTATTTTGGGGCAAAAAGGTAGAAATTCACCTTATTTTGGGGTAAAATTGCAGAAATTTCACATATTTCAGGGCAAAAAGGCAGAAATTTCCCTTCTTTTGGGTCAAAAAAACAGAAAATGTCCTTTTTTCGGCAGAAAACAGTCAGAAATTCCCCTTATTTTAGGGCAAAGTTGAAGTAATTTCCTTTACATTGGTGCAAAATTGAAGAAATTTCCTTTATTTTGGGGCAAAATTGAAGAAATTTCACTTATTTCAGGGTAATAAGTCAGAAATTCCCCTTATTTTGGGGCAAAAATAACAGAAATTCTCTTTTTTGGGGGGAAAATTGCAGAAATTCCACTTATTTAGAGGCAAAAAGGCAGAAATTCCCCTTATTTTGGAGCAAAAATGAATAAATTTACCTTTTTTATGGCCAAAAGTTATGCATTCCCCTTATTTTCAGGCAAAAAGGCAGAAATTCCCCGTATTTTGGAGCAAAAATGCAGAAATTCCTTTAATTGTGGGGCGAAAGGGCAGAAATTCCCTATATAGTGGGGCAAAAAGACAGAAATTCTCCTTATTTTGGGGCAAAACTCAGAAATTCCACTTATTTTGGGGCAAAATTCCAGAAATTTCCTTTATTTTGGAGCAAAATTGCAGAAATTTCACTTATTGTGTGGCAAAATGCAGAAATTTCACTTATTTCAGGGTAAAAGGCAGAAATTTTCCTTATTTTGGGGCAAAAAAGCAGAAATTCTTAATATTTTGTGGCAAAAATGCAGAAATTCCCCTCATTTTGAGGTAAAAAGGCTGAAATTCCCCTTATTTGAAGGCAAAAAGGCATAAATTTCCCTTATTTTGGGGCAAAAAGACAGAAATTCCCCTTTTTTTGTGGAAAAAAGGCAGAAATTTCTTTTATTTTGGGGCAAAATTGCAGAAATATCACTTATTTCAGGGCATAATTCAAAAAATTCTTTTATTTTGGGGCAAAAAGACCGAAATTCCATTTATTTTTGGGTAAAAAGGAAGAAATTTCACTTATTTTTAGGTAAAAAGGCAGAAATTCCTCTTATTCTGGGGCAAAAATGAAGAAATTTCCCTTTTTTGTGGAAAAAGGTATACATTCCCTTTACTTTCAGAATAAGAAGCAAAAATTCCCCGTATTTTGAAACAAAATTGCAGAAATTCTCATACTTTTCGGACAAAAAGCAAGAAATTTTCCGTATTTTGAAGCAAAATTGCAGAAATTCCCCTAATTTTGGGGCAAAAGTCAGAAATTCCCTTTATTTTGGGGCAAAAATCAAAAATTCCCCTTATTTTGGGGCAAAATTCAAGAAATTTCCTTTATTTTGGGGCAAAATTGCAGGAATTTACCTTATTTTGCGGCAAAATTGCAGAAATTTACTTTATTTGGGGCAAAATTGCAAAAATTTCACTTATTTTCAGGTAAAAAGGCTGAAATTTCCTTTATTTTGGGGCAAAAAGGGAAAAATTCCCCTTATTTTTGGGGCAAAATTGCAGAAATTTTCTTTTATTATGGGAAAAAATTGCAGAAATTTCCCTTATTTTAGGGCAAAATTGCAGAAATTTCACTTATTTCAGAGAAATAAAGCAAAAATATTTCTTATTTTGGGGCAAAAAGGCAGAAATTCCCATTATTTTGGGGCAAAAAGGTAGAAATTCACCTTATTTTGGGGTAAAATTGCAGAAATTTCACATATTTCAGGGCAAAAAGGCAGAAATTTCCCTTCTTTTGGGTCAAAAAGACAGAAAATCTCCTTTTTTCGGCAGAAAACAGTCAGAAATTCCCCTTATTTTAGGGCAAAGTTGAAGTAATTTCCTTTACATTGGTGCAAAATTGAAGAAATTTCCTTTATTTTGGGGCAAAATTGAAGAAATTTCACTTATTTCAGGGTAATAAGTCAGAAATTCCCCTTATTTTGGGGCAAAAATAACAGAAATTCTCTTTTTTGGGGGGAAAATTGCAGAAATTCCACTTATTTAGAGGCAAAAAGGCAGAAATTCCCCTTATTTTGGAGCAAAAATGAATAAATTTACCTTTTTTATGGCCAAAAGTTATGCATTCCCCTTATTTTCGGGCAAAAAGGCAGAAATTCCCCGTATTTTGGAGCAAAAATGCAGAAATTCCTTTAATTGTGGGGCGAAAGGGCAGAAATTCCCTATATAGTGGGGCAAAAAGACAGAAATTCTCCTTATTTTGGGGCAAAACTCAGAAATTCCACTTATTTTGGGGCAAAATTCCAGAAATTTCCTTTATTTTGGAGCAAAATTGCAGAAATTTCACTTATTGTGTGGCAAAATGCAGAAATTTCACTTATTTCAGGGTAAAAGGCAGAAATTTTCCTTATTTTGGGGCAAAAAAGCAGAAATTCTTAATATTTTGTGGCAAAAATGCAGAAATTCCCCTTATTTTTAGGTAAAAAGGCTGAAATTCCCCTTATTTGAAGGCAAAAAGGCATAAATTTCCCTTATTTTGGGGCAAAAAGACAGAAATTCCCCTTTTTTGTGGAAAAAAGGCAGAAATTTCTTTTATTTTGGGGCAAAATTGCAGAAATATCACTTATTTCAGGGCATAATTCAAAAAATTCTTTTATTTTGGGGCAAAAAGACCGAAATTCCATTTATTTTTTGGTAAAAAGGAAGAAATTTCACTTATTTTTAGGTAAAAAGGCAGAAATTCCTCTTATTCTGGGGCAAAAATGAAGAAATTTCCCTTTTTTGTGGAAAAAGGTATACATTCCCTTTACTTTCGGAATAAGAAGCAAAAATTCCCCGTATTTTGAAACAAAATTGCAGAAATTCTCATACTTTTCGGACAAAAAGCAAGAAATTTTCCGTATTTTGAAGCAAAATTGCAGAAATTCCCCTAATTTTGGGGCAAAAGTCAGAAATTCCCTTTATTTTGGGGCAAAAATCAAAAATTCCCCTTATTTTGGGGCAAAATTCAAGAAATTTCCTTTTTTTGGGGCAAAATTGCAGGAATTTACCTTATTTTGCGGCAAAATTGCAGAAATTTACTTTATTTGGGGCAAAATTGCAAAAATTTCACTTATTTTCAGGTAAAAAGGCTGAAATTTCCTTTATTTTGGGGCAAAAAGGGAAAAATTCCCCTTATTTTTGGGGCAAAATTGCAGAAATTTTCTTTTATTATGGGAAAAAATTGCAGAAATTTCCCTTATTTTAGGGCAAAATTGCAGAAATTTCACTTATTTCAGAGAAATAAAGCAAAAATATTTCTTATTTTGGGGCAAAAAGGCAGAAATTCCCATTATTTTGGGGCAAAAAGGTAGAAATTCACCTTATTTTGGGGTAAAATTGCAGAAATTTCACATATTTCAGGGCAAAAAGGCAGAAATTTCCCTTCTTTTGGGTCAAAAAGACAGAAAATCTCCTTTTTTCGGCAGAAAACAGTCAGAAATTCCCCTTATTTTAGGGCAAAGTTGAAGTAATTTCCTTTACATTGGTGCAAAATTGAAGAAATTTCCTTTATTTTGGGGCAAAATTGAAGAAATTTCACTTATTTCAGGGTAATAAGTCAGAAATTTCCCTTATTTTGGGGCACAAATAACAGAAATTTTCTTTTTTGGGGGGAAAATTGCAGAAATTCCACTTATTTAGAGGCAAAAGGCAGAAATTCCCCTTATTTTGGAGCAAAAATGAATAAATTTACATTTTTTATGGCCAAAACTTATGCATTCCCCTTATTTTCGGGCAAAAAGGCAGAAATTCCCCGTATTTTGGAGCAAAAATGCAGAAATTCCTTTAATATTGGGGCGAAAGGGCAGAAATTCCCTATATAGTGGGGCAAAAAGACAGAAATTCTTCTTATTTTGGGGCAAAACTCAGAAATTCCACTTATTTTGGGGCAAAATTCCAGAAATTTCCTTCATTTTGGAGCAAAATTGCAGAAATTTCACTTATTTTGTGGCAAAATGCAGAAATTTCACTTATTTCAGGGCAAAAGGCAGAAATTTTCCTTATTTTGGGGCAAAAAAAGCAGAAATTCTTAATATTTTGT
Source organism: Micromys minutus (assembly GCF_963924665.1). Taxonomy (NCBI): domain Eukaryota; kingdom Metazoa; phylum Chordata; class Mammalia; order Rodentia; family Muridae; genus Micromys; species Micromys minutus. The sequence goes on along the minus strand of NW_027667729.1, from coordinate 255,531 downwards.
GGCAAAAATGCAGAAATTCCCCTTATTTTGAGGTAAAAAGGCTGAAATTCCCCTTATTTGATGGCAAAAAGGCATAAATTTCCCTTATTTTGGGGCAAAAAGACAGAAATTCCCCTTTTTTTGTGGAAAAAAGGCAGAAATTTCTTTTATTTTGGGGCAAAATTGCAGAAATATCACTTATTTCAGGGCATAATTCAAAAAATTCTTTTATTTTGGGGCAAAAAGACCGAAATTCCATTTATTTTTTGGTAAAAAGGAAGAAATTTCACTTATTTTTAGGTAAAAAGGCAGAAATTCCTCTTATTCTGGGGCAAAAATGAAGAAATTTCCCTTTTTTGTGGAAAAAGGTATACATTCCCTTTACTTTCGGAATAAGAAGCAAAAATTCCCCGTATTTTGAAACAAAATTGCAGAAATTCTCATACTTTTCGGACAAAAAGCAAGAAATTTTCCGTATTTTGAAGCAAAATTGCAGAAATTCCCCTAATTTTGGGGCAAAAGTCAGAAATTCCCTTTATTTTGGGGCAAAAATCAAAAATTCCCCTTATTTTGGGGCAAAATTCAAGAAATTTCCTTTATTTTGGGGCAAAATTGCAGGAATTTACCTTATTTTGCGGCAAAATTGCAGAAATTTACTTTATTTGGGGCAAAATTGCAAAAATTTCACTTATTTTCAGGTAAAAAGGCTGAAATTTCCTTTATTTTGGGGCAAAAAGGGAAAAATTCCCCTTATTTTTGGGGCAAAATTGCAGAAATTTTCTTTTATTATGGGAAAAAATTGCAGAAATTTCCCTTATTTTAGGGCAAAATTGCAGAAATTTCACTTATTTCAGAGAAATAAAGCAAAAATATTTCTTATTTTGGGGCAAAAAGGCAGAAATTCCCATTATTTTGGGGCAAAAAGGTAGAAATTCACCTTATTTTGGGGTAAAATTGCAGAAATTTCACATATTTCAGGGCAAAAAGGCAGAAATTTCTCTTCTTTTGGGGCAAAAAGACAGAAAATCTCCTTTTTTCGGCAGAAAACAGTCAGAAATTCCCCTTATTTTAGGGCAAAGTTGAAGTAATTTCCTTTACATTGGTGCAAAATTGAAGAAATTTCCTTTATTTTGGGGCAAAATTGAAGAAATTTCACTTATTTCAGGGTAATAAGTCAGAAATTCCCCTTATTTTGGGGCAAAAATAACAGAAATTCTCTTTTTTGGGGGGAAAATTGCAGAAATTCCACTTATTTAGAGGCAAAAAGGCAGAAATTCCCCTTATTTTGGAGCAAAAATGAATAAATTTACCTTTTTTATGGCCAAAAGTTATGCATTCCCCTTATTTTCGGGCAAAAAGGCAGAAATTCCCCGTATTTTGGAGCAAAAATGCAGAAATTCCTTTAATTGTGGGGCGAAAGGGCAGAAATTCCCTATATAGTGGGGCAAAAAGACAGAAATTCTCCTTATTTTGGGGCAAAACTCAGAAATTCCACTTATTTTGGGGCAAAATTCCAGAAATTTCCTTTATTTTGGAGCAAAATTGCAGAAATTTCACTTATTGTGTGGCAAAATGCAGAAATTTCACTTATTTCAGGGTAAAAGGCAGAAATTTTCCTTATTTTGGGGCAAAAATGCAGAAATTCTTAATATTTTGTGGCAAAAATGCAGGAATTCCCTTTATTTTGAGGTAAAAAGCCTGAAATTTCTTTTATTTGGGGGCAAAAAGGCAGAAATTTCCCTTATTGTGAGGCAAAAAGACAGAAATTCCTCTTATTTTGTGGCAAAAAGGCAGAAATTTCTTTTATTTTGGGGCGAAATTTTAGAAATTTCACATATTTCAGGGCATAATTCAAAAATTCCTTTTATTTTGAGGCAAAAAGACAGAAATTCCGTTTATTTTTGGGTCAAAAGGCCGAAATTTTTCTTATTTTGAGGGAAAAAGGCAGAAATTCCTCTTATTTTGGGGCAAAAATGAAGAAATTTCCCTTTTTTGTGGCAAAAGGTATACATTCCACTTACTTTTGGGATAAAAAGCAGAAATTCCCCGTATTTTGAAGCAAAATTGCAGAGATTCTCATAATTTTCGGGCAATAAGGCAGAAATTCTCCTTATTTTAGGGCAAAAAGACAGAAAATCTTCTTTTTTCGGGAGGAAACAGTCAGAAATTCCCCTTATTTTGGGGCAAAATTGCAGAAATTTCACTTATTTCTGAGTAATAAGTCAGAAATTCCCATTATTTGGGGGCAAAAAAGTCAGAAATTCCCTTTGTTTTGGGGAAAAAAGACAGAAATTCAACTTATTTAGAGGCAAAAAAGACAGAAATTCCCCTTATTTTGGGGCAAAAATGAAGAAATTTCACTTTTTTATGGCAAAAAGGTATGCATTCCCCTTATTTTCGGGCAAACAGGCAGAAATTCCCTGTATTTTGGAGCAAAATTGCAGAAACTCCCCTAATTTTGGGGCAAAAGGCAGAAATTCCCTTTATTATGGGGTAAAAATCAGAAATTCCCCTTATTTTGGGGCAAAATTCCAGAAATTTCTTTTATTTTGGGGCAATATTGCAGAAATTTACCTTATTTTGGGGCAAAATTGCAGAAATTTCCCTTATTTGGGGCAAAATTGCAGTAATTTCACTTATCTTCAGGTAAAAAGGCTGAAATTCCCTTTATTTTGGGGCAAAAAAGGAGAAATACCTCTTATTTTGGGGCAAAATTGTATAAATTTTCTTTATTATGGGGCAAAAAGACAGAAATTCTGTAAATTTTGTGGCAAAAAATGCAGAAATTCCCCTTATTTTGAAGTAAAAAGGCTGAAATTCCCCTTATTTGGGGGCAAAAAAGCAGAAATTTCCCTTATTTTGGGACAAAATTGTATAAATTTTACTTATTTCAGGGTAATAAGTCAGAAATTCCCCTTATTTTGGTGCAAAAAAGACAGAAATTCTTTTTTTTTGGGGGAAAAAGACAGAAGTTCCACTTATTTAGAGGCAAAAAGGCAGAAATTCCCATTATTTTGTAGCAAAAATGAAGAAATTTCCCTTTTTATGGCAAAAAGGTATGCATTCCCATTATTTTCAGGCAAAAAGGCAGAAATTCCCCGTATTTTGGAGCAAAAATGAAGAAATTTCACTTTTTTATGGCAAAAAGGTATGCATTCCCCTTATTTTCGGGCAAACAGGAAGAAATTCCCTGTATTTTGGAGCAAAATTGCAGAAATTCCCCTAATTTTGGGGCAAAAGGCAGAAATTCCCTTTATATTGGGGTAAAAATCAGAAATTCCCCTTATTTTGGGGCAAAATTCCAGAAATTTTCTTTATTTTGGGGCAATATTTCAGAAATTTACCTTATTTTGGGGCAAAATTGCAGAAATTTCCCTTATTTGTGGCAAAATTGCAGTAATTTCACTTATCTTCAGGTAAAAAGGCTGAAATTTCCTTTATTTTGGGGCAAAAAAGGAGAAATTCCTCTTATTTTGGGGCAAAATTGTATAAATTTTCTTTATTAAGGGGCAAAAAGGCAGAAATTCTGTAAATTTAGTGGCAAAAATGCAGAAATTCCCCTTATTTTGAGTTAAAATGCTGAAATTCCCCTTATTTGGGGGCAAAAAAGCAGAAATTTCCCTTATTTTGGGACAAAATTGCAGAAATTTTTCTTATTTCAGGGTAATAAGTCAGAAATTCCCCTTTTTTGGGGCAAAAAAGACAGAAATTGTCTTTTTTTGGAGGAAAAAGACAGAAATTCCACTTATTTAGAGGCAAAAAGGCAGAAATTCCCCTTATTTTGTAGCAAAAATGAAGAAATATCCCTTTTTATGGCAAAAAGGTATGCATTCCCATTATTTTCAGGCAAAAAGGCAGAAATTCCCCGTATTTTGGAGCAAAATTGCAGAAATTCCCCTAATTTTGGGGCAAAAGGCAGAAATTCCCTTTATTTTGGGGCAAAAATCAGAAAATCCTTTTATTTTGGGCAAAATTCTAGAAATTTCCTTTTTTTGGAAGGCCAAATTGCAGGAATTTACATTATATTGGGGTAAAATTGCAGGAATTTACATTATATTGGGGCAAAATTGCAGAAATTTCCCTTATTTGGGGTAAAATTGCAGAAATTTCACTTATTTTCAGGTAAAAAGGCTGAAATTTCCTTTATTTTGGGGCAAAAAGGATGAAATTCTCTTTATTTTTGGGCAAAATTGCAGACATTTCCCTTATTATGGGGAAAAAATGCAGAAAATTATCTTATTTTAGGGCAAAATTGCAGAAATTTCACTTATTAAAGAGAAAAAAAGCTAAAATTTTTCTTATTTTCGGGCAAAAAGGCAGAAATTCCCCGTATTTTTGAGCAAAATTACAGAAATTCCTTTAATTGTGGGGCAAAAGGGCAGAAATTCCCTATATAGTGGGGCAAAAAGACAGAAATTCTCCTTATTTTGGGGCAAAACTCAGAAATTCCACTTATTTTGGGGCAAAATACCAGAAATTTCCCTTATTTTGGAGCACAATTGCAGAAATTTCACTTATTTTGGGGCAAAATTGCAGAAATTTCACTTATTTCTGGGAAAAAAGGCAGAAATTTTCCTTATTTGGGGGCAAAAATGCAGAAATTCTTAATATTTGGTGGCAAAAATGCAGGAATTCCCTTTATTTTGAGGTAAAAAGGCTGAAATTTCTTTTATTTGGGGGCAAAAAGGCAGAAATTTCCCTTCTTTGGGGCAAAAAGACAGAAATTCCCCTTATTTTGTTTCAAAAAGACAGAAATTTCTTTTATTTTGGGGCAAAATTGCAGAAATTTCACTTGTTTCGGGGCATAATTCAAAAATTCCTTTTATTTTGAGGCAAAAAGACAGAAATTCCGTTTATTTTTGGGTCAAAAGGCAGAAATTTCACTTATTTTGAGGGAAAAAGGCAGAAATTCCTCTTATTTTGGGGCAAAAATGAAGAAATTTCCCTTTTTTGTGGCAAAAGGTATACATTCCCTTACTTTTGGGATAAAAAGCAGAAATTCCCCGTATTTTTAAGCAAAATTGCAGAAATTCTCATAATTTTCGGGCAAAAAGGCAGAAATTCTCCTTATTTTGGGGCAAAAAGACATAAAATCTTTTTTCGGGAGCAAACAGTCAGAAATTCCCCTTATTTTGGGGCAAAATTGCAAAAATTTCCTTTACATTGGGGCATAATTGCAGAAATTTCCCTTATTTTGAGGAAAAATTGCAGAAATTTCACCTATTTCAGGGTAACAAGTCAGAAATTCCCCTTATTTTGGGGAAAAAAGACAGAAATTCCCATTGTTTTGGGGGAAAAAGACAGAAATTCACTTATTTAGAGGCAAAAAGGAAGAAATTCCCCTTATTTTGGAGTAAAAATGAAGAAATTTCCCTTTTTATGGCAAAAAGGTATGCATTCCCATTATTTTCAGGCAAAAAGGCAGAAATTCCCCGTATTTTTGAGCAAAATTGCAGAAATTCCCCAAATTGTGGGGCAAAAAGGCAGAAATTCCCAATATGTTGGGGCAAAAAGAGAGAAATTCTTTTTATTTTGGGGCAAAACTCAGAAATTCCACTTATTTTGGTGCAAAATTCCAGAAATTTCCCTTATTTTGGGGCAAAATTGCAGAAATTTCCCTTATTTTGGGGCAAAATTGCAGAAATTTCACTTATTTCAAAGAAAAAAGGCCGAAATTTTCCTTATTTTGGGGAAAAATGCAGAAATTCTTATTATTTTGTGGCAAAAATGCAGATATTCCCCTTATTTTGAGGTAAAAAGCCTGAAATTCCCCTTATTTGAGGGCAAAAAGGCATAAATTTCCCTTATTTTGGGGCAAAAAGACTGAAATTCCCCTTATTTTGTGGCAAAAAGGCAGAAATTTCTTTTATTTTGGGGCATAATTGCAGAAATATCACTTATTTCAGGGCATAACTCAAAAATTCCTGTTATTTTGGGTCAAAAAGACAGAAATTCCATTTATTTTTTGGTAAAAAGGAAGAATTTTCACTTATTTTTATGTTAAAAGGCAGAAATTCCTCTTATTCTGGGGCAAAAATGAAGAAATTTCCCTTTTTTGTGGCAAAAGGTATACATTCCCCTTACTTTCGGAATAAAAAGCAGAAATTCCCCGTATTTTGAAGCAAAATTGCAGAAATTCTCATAATTTTCGGGCAAAAAGGCAGAAATTCCCCTTATTTTGGGGCAAAATTACAGTAATTTCCTTTACATTGGTGCAAAATTGCAGAAATTTCCTTTATTTTGGGGCAAAATTGCAGAAATTTCACTTATTTCAGGGTAACAAGTCAGAAATTCCCCTTATTTTGGGGCAAAAATAACAGAAATTCCCTGTATTTTGGGGGAAAATTGCAGAAATTCCACTTATTTAGAGGCAAAAAGGCAGAAATTCCCCTTATTTTGGAGCAAAAATGAAGAAATTTCCCTTTTTTATGGCAAAAAGTTATGCATTCCCCTTATTTTCGGGCAAAAAGGCAGAAATTCCCCGTATTTTGGAGCAAAATTGCAGAAATTCCTTTAATTGTGGGGCAAAAGGGCAGAAATTCCCTATATAGTGGGGCAAAAAGACAGAAATTCTCCTTATTTTGGGGCAAAACTCAGAAATTCCACTTATTTTGGGGCAAAATACCAGAAATTTCCCTTATTTTGGAGCAAAATTGCAGAAATTTCACTTATTTTGGGGCAAAATTGCAGAAATTTCACTTATTTCTGGGAAAAAAGGCAGACATTTTTTTTATTTTGGGGCAAAAATGCAGAAATTCTTAATATTTGGTGGCAAAAATGCAGGAATTCCTTTTATTTTGAGGTTAAAAAGGCTGAAATTTCTTTTATTTGGGGGCAAAAAGGCAGAAATTTCCCTTATTTTGGGGCAAAAAGACAGAAATTCCCCTTATTTTGTTTCAAAAAGGCAGAAATTTCTTTTATTTTGGGGCAAAATTGCAGAAATTTCACTTATTTCAGGGCATAATACAAAAATTCCTTTTATTTTGAGGCAAAAAGACAGAAATTCCATTTATTTTTGGGTCAAAAGGCAGAAATTTCACTTATTTTGTGGGGAAAAGGCAGAAATTCCTATTATTTTGGGGCAAAAATGAAGAAATTTCCCTTTTTTGTGGCAAAAGGTATACATTCCCCTTACTTTTGGGATAAAAAGCAGAAATTCCCCGTTTTTTTAAGCAAAATTGCAGAAATTCTCATAATTTTCAGGCAAAAAGTCAGAAATTCTCCTTATTTTAGGGCAAAAAGACAGAAAATCTTCTTTTTTCGGGAGCAAACAGTCAGAAATTCCCCTTATTTTGGGGCAAAATTGCAGAAATTTCTCTTATTTTCAGGTAAAAAGGCTGAAATTTCCTTTATTTTCGGGCAAAAAGGATGAAATTCTCTTTATTTTAGGGCAAAATTGCAGACATTTCCCTTATTATGGGGAAAAATTGCAGAAATTTATCTTATTTTAGGGCAAAATTGCAGAAATTTCACTTATTTTAGAGAAAAAAGCAAAATTTTTTTCTTAATTTGGGGCAAAAAGGCAGAAATTGGCATTATTTTGGGGCAAAAATGCAGAAATTCACCTTATTTTGTGGTAAAATTGAAGAAATTTCACATATTTCAGGGCATAAAGGCAGAGAATTTCCTTATTTTGGGGCAAAATTGCAGAAATTTCACTTATTTCAGGGTAATAAGTCAGAAATTCCCCTTATTTTGGGGCAAAAAGACAGAAATTCCCTTTGTTTTGGGGGAAAAAGACAGAAATTCCACTTATTTAGAGGCAAAAAGGCAGAAATTTCCTCTTATTTTGGAGCTCAAATGATGAAATTTCCCTTTTTTATGGCAAAAAGATATGCATTCCCCTTATTTTCGAGCAAAAGGACAGAAATTCCCCGTATTTTGGAGCAAAATTGCAGAAATTCCCCTAATTGTGGGGCAAAAAGGCAGAAATTTCACTTATTTTAGAGAAAAAAGCAAAAATTTTTCTTAATTTGGGGCAAAAATGCAGAAATTCCCTTATTTTGGGGCAAAATTACAGTAATTTCCTTTACATTGGTGCAAAATTGCAAAAATTTCCTTTATTTTGGGGCAAAATTGCAGAAATTTCACTTATTTCATGGTAATAAGTCAGAAATTCCGCTTATTTTGGGGCAAAAAAGACAGAAATTCCCTTTGTTGTGGGGGAAAAAGACAGAAATTCCACATATTTAGAGGCAAAAAGGCAGAAATTTCCCTTATTTTGGAGCAAAAATGAAGAAATTTCTCTTTTTTATGGCAAAAAGTTATGCATTCCCCTTATTTTCGGGCAAAAAGGCAGAAATTCCCCGTATTTTAGAGCAAAATTGCAGAAATTCCTTTAATTGTGGGGCAAAAGGGCAGAAATTCCCTATACAGTGGGGCAAAAGACAGAAATTCTCCTTATTTTGGGGCAAAATGCCAGAAATTTCCCTTATTTTGGAGCAAAATTGCAGAAATTCCACTTATTTTGGGGCAAAATTGCAGAAATTTCACTTATTTCAGAGAAAAAAGGCAGAAATTTTCTTTATTTTGGGGCAAAAATGAAGAAATTCTTAATATTTTGTGGCAAAAATGCAGGAATTCCCTTTATTTTGAGGAAAAAGGCTGAAATTTCTTTTATTTGGGGGCAAAAAGGCAGAAATTTTCCTTTATTTTAATGCAAAAAGACAGAAATTTCCCTTATTTTGTGGCAAAAAGGCAGAAATTTCTTTTATTTTGGGGCAAAATTGAAGAAATTTCACTTATTTCAGGGCATAATTCAAAAATTCCTTTTATTTTGAGGCAAAAAGACAGAAATTCCATTTATTTTTGGGTCAAAAAGCAGAAATTTTACTTATTTTGAGGGTAAAAGGCAGAAATTCCTCCTATTTTGGGGCAAAAATGAAGAAATTTCCCTTTTTTGTGGCAAAAGGTATACATTCCCCTTACTTTCGTGATAAAAAGCAGAAATTCCCCGTATTTTGAAGCAAAATTGCAGAAATTCTCATAATTTTGGGGCAAAAAGGCAGAAATTCTCCTTATTTTGGGGCAAAAAGACAGAAAATCTCCTTTTTTTGGCAGCAAACAGTCAGAAATTCATTTACATTGAGGCAAAATTGCAGAAATTTCCTTTACATTGGTGCAAAATTGCTGAAATTTTCTTTATTTTGGGGCAAAATTGCAGAAATTTCACTTATTTCAGGGTAATAAGTAAGAAATTCCCCTTATTTTGGGGCAAAAAAGAAAGAAATTCCCTTTGTTTTGGGGGAAAAGGACAGAAATTCCACTTATTTAGAGGCAAAAATGCAGAAATTCCCCTTATTTTGGTGCAAAAATGAAGAAATTTACCTTTTTATGGCAAAAAGGTATGCATTCCCATTATTTTCAGGCAAAATAGCAGATATTCCCCGTATTTTAGAGCAAAATTGCAGAAATTCCCCTAATTTTGGGGCAAAAGGCAGAAATTCCCCTTATTTTGGAGAAAAATTCCAGAAATTTCTTTTTTTGGGGGGGCAAAATTGCAGGAATTTAATTTATTTTGGAGCTAAATTGCAGAAATTTTTCTTATTTGGGGCAAAATTGCAGAAATTTCACTTATTTTCAGGTAAAAAGGCTGAAATTTCATTTATTTTGGGGCAAAAAGAAAGAAATTCCCCTTATTTTGGGGCAAAAAAGACAGAAATTCCCTTTGTTTTGGGGGAAAAAGACAGAAATTCCCCTTATTTTGGGGCAAAATTGTAGAAATTTCCCTTATTATGGGGAAAAATTGCAGAAATTTCCCTTATTTTATGGCAAAATTGCAGAAATTTCACTTATTTCAGAGAAAAAAAGCAAAAGTTTTTTCTTATTTTGGGGCAAAAAGGCAGAAATTCCCATTATTTTGGGAAAAAAAGGCCGAAATTCACCTCATTTTGGGGTAAAATTGCAGAAATTTCATATATTTCAGAGCAAAAAGGCAAAAATTTTCCTTATTTTGGGGCAAAATTGCAGAAATTTCACTTATTTCAGAGTAATAAGTCAGAAATTTTCCTTATTTTGGGGCAAAAAGACAGAAATTCTCTTTGTTTTGGGAAAAAAGACAGAAATTCCACTTATTTAGAGGCAAAAAGGCAGAAATTCCCATTATTTTGAAGCAAAAATTAAGAAATTTCCCTTTTCTATGACAAAAAGGTATGCATTCCCCTTATTTTCAGGCAAAAAGGCAGAAATTCCCTGTATTATGGAGCAAAATTGCAGAAATTCCTCTAATTGTTGGGCAAAAAGGCAGAAATTCTTCGTATTTTGGAGCAAAATTGAAGAAATTCCCCTAATTGTGGGGAAATAAGGTAGAAATTCTCTATATTTTGGGGCAAAAAGACAGAAATTCTCCTTATTTTGGGGCAAAACTCAGAAATTCCACTTATTTTGGGGCAAAATTGCAGAAATTTCACTTATTTCAGGGAAAAAAGGCTGAAATTTTTCTTATTTTGGGGCAAAAATGCAGAAATTCTTAATATTTTGTGGCAAAAATGCAAAAATTCCCTTTATTTTGTGGTAAAAAGTCTGAAATTCCCCTCATTTGGGGGCAAAAAGGCAGAAATTCACCTTATTTTGGGGCAAAATTGCAGAAATTTCACTTATTTCTGAGTAATAAGTCAGAAATTCCCATTATTTGGGGGCAAAAAAAGTCAGAAATTCCCTTTGTTTTGGGGGAAAAAGACAGAATTTCAACTTATTTAGAGGCAAAAAAGACAGAAATTCCCCTTATTTTGGAGCAAAAATGAAGAAATTTCCCTTTTTTATGGCAAAAAGTTATGCATTCCCCTTATTTTCGGGCAAAAAGGCAGAAATTCCCCGTATTTTGGAGCAAAATTGCATAAATTCCTTTAATTGTGGGGCAAAAGGGCAGAAATTCCCTATATAGTGGGGCAAAAAGACAGAAATTCTCCTTATTTTGGGGCAAAACTCAGAAATTCCACTTATTTTGGGGCAAAATACCAGAAATTTCCCTTATTTTGGAGCAAAATTGCAGAAATTTCACTTATTTTGGGGCAAAATTGCAGAAATTTCACTTATTTCTGGGAAAAAAGGCAGAAATTTTTTTTATTTTGGGGCAAAAATGCAGAAATTCTTAATATTTGGTGGCAAAAATGCAGGAATTCCTTTTATTTTGAGGTAAAAAGGCTGAAATTTCTTTTATTTGGGGGCAAAAAGGCAGAAATTTCCCTTATTTTGGGGCAAAAAGACAGAAATTCCCCTTATTTTGTTTCAAAAAGGCAGAAATTTCTTTTATTTTGGGGCAAAATTGCAGAAATTTCACTTATTTCAGGGCATAATACAAAAATTCCTTTTATTTTCAGGCAAAAAGACAGAAATTCCATTTATTTTTGGGTCAAAAGGCAGAAATTTCACTTATTTTGAGGGGAAAAGGCAGAAATTCCTATTATTTTGGGGCAAAAATGAAGAAATTTCCCTTTTTTGTGGCAAAAGGTATACATTCCCCTTACTTTTGGGATAAAAAGCAGAAATTCCCCGTTTTTTTAAGCAAAATTGCAGAAATTCTCATAATTTTCAGGCAAAAAGTCAGAAATTCTCCTTATTTTAGGGCAAAAAGACAGAAAATCTTCTTTTTTCGGGAGCAAACAGTCAGAAATTCCCCTTATTTTGGGGCAAAATTGCAGAAATTTCTCTTATTTTCAGGTAAAAAGGCTGAAATTTCCTTTATTTTCGGGCAAAAAGGATGAAATTCTCTTTATTTTAGGGCAAAATTGCAGACATTTCCCTTATTATGGGGAAAAATTGCAGAAATTTATCTTATTTTAGGGCAAAATTGCAGAAATTTCACTTATTTTAGAGAAAAAAGCAAAATTTTTTTCTTAATTTGGGGCAAAAAGGCAGAAATTGGCATTATTTTGGGGCAAAAATGCAGAAATTCACCTTATTTTGTGGTAAAATTGAAGAAATTTCACATATTTCAGGGCATAAAGGCAGAGAATTTCCTTATTTTGGGGCAAAATTGCAGAAATTTCACTTATTTCAGAGAAAAAAGGCAGAAATTTTCTTTATTTTGGGGCAAAAATGAAGAAATTCTTAATATTTTGTGGCAAAAATGCAGGAATTCCCTTTATTTTGAGGAAAAAGGCTGAAATTTCTTTTATTTGGGGGCAAAAAGGCAGAAATTTTCCTTTATTTTAATGCAAAAAGACAGAAATTTCCCTTATTTTGTGGCAAAAAGGCAGAAATTTCTTTTATTTTGGGGCAAAATTGAAGAAATTTCACTTATTTCAGGGCATAATTCAAAAATTCCTTTTATTTTGAGGCAAAAAGACAGAAATTCCATTTATTTTTGGGTCAAAAAGCAGAAATTTTACTTATTTTGAGGGTAAAAGGCAGAAATTCCTCCTATTTTGGGGCAAAAATGAAGAAATTTCCCTTTTTTGTGGCAAAAGGTATACATTCCCCTTACTTTCGGGATAAAAAGCAGAAATTCCCCGTATTTTGAAGCAAAATTGCAGAAATTCTCATAATTTTGGGGCAAAAAGGCAGAAATTCTCCTTATTTTGGGGCAAAAAGACAGAAAATCTCCTTTTTTTTGGCAGCAAACAGTCAGAAATTCATTTACATTGAGGCAAAATTGCAGAAATTTCCTTTACATTGGTGCAAAATTGCTGAAATTTTCTTTATTTTGGGGCAAAATTGCAGAAATTTCACTTATTTCAGGGTAATAAGTAAGAAATTCCCCTTATTTTGGGGCAAAAAAGAAAGAAATTCCCTTTGTTTTGGGGGAAAAGGACAGAAATTCCACTTATTTAGAGGCAAAAATGCAGAAATTCCCCTTATTTTGGTGCAAAAATGAAGAAATTTACCTTTTTATGGCAAAAAGGTATGCATTCCCATTATTTTCAGGCAAAATAGCAGATATTCCCCGTATTTTAGAGCAAAATTGCAGAAATTCCCCTAATTTTGGGGCAAAAGGCAGAAATTCCCCTTATTTTGGAGAAAAATTCCAGAAATTTCTTTTTTTGGGGGGGCAAAATTGCAGGAATTTAATTTATTTTGGAGCTAAATTGCAGAAATTTTTCTTATTTGGGGCAAAATTGCAGAAATTTCACTTATTTTCAGGTAAAAAGGCTGAAATTTCATTTATTTTGGGGCAAAAAGAAAGAAATTCCCCTTATTTTGGGGCAAAAAAGACAGAAATTCCCTTTGTTTTGGGGGAAAAAGACAGAAATTCCCCTTATTTTGGGGCAAAATTGTAGAAATTTCCCTTATTATGGGGAAAAATTGCAGAAATTTCCCTTATTTTATGGCAAAATTGCAGAAATTTCACTTATTTCAGAGAAAAAAAGCAAAAGTTTTTTCTTATTTTGGGGCAAAAAGGCAGAAATTCCCATTATTTTGGGAAAAAAAGGCCGAAATTCACCTCATTTTGGGGTAAAATTGCAGAAATTTCATATATTTCAGAGCAAAAAGGCAAAAATTTTCCTTATTTTGGGGCAAAATTGCAGAAATTTCACTTATTTCAGAGTAATAAGTCAGAAATTTTCCTTATTTTGGGGCAAAAAGACAGAAATTCTCTTTGTTTTGGGAAAAAAGACAGAAATTCCACTTATTTAGAGGCAAAAAGGCAGAAATTCCCATTATTTTGAAGCAAAAATTAAGAAATTTCCCTTTTCTATGGCAAAAAGGTATGCATTCCCCTTATTTTCAGGCAAAAAGGCAGAAATTCCCTGTATTATGGAGCAAAATTGCAGAAATTCCTCTAATTGTTGGGCAAAAAGGCAGAAATTCTTCGTATTTTGGAGCAAAATTGAAGAAATTCCCCTAATTGTGGGGAAATAAGGTAGAAATTCTCTATATTTTGGGGCAAAAAGACAGAAATTCTCCTTATTTTGGGGCAAAACTCAGAAATTCCACTTATTTTGGGGCAAAATTGCAGAAATTTCACTTATTTCAGGGAAAAAAGGCAGAAATTTTTCTTATTTTGGGGCAAAAATGCAGAAATTCTTAATATTTTGTGGCAAAAATGCAAAAATTCCCTTTATTTTGTGGTAAAAAGTCTGAAATTCCCCTCATTTGGGGGCAAAAAGGCAGAAATTCACCTTATTTTGGGGCAAAATTGCAGAAATTTCACTTATTTTGGGGCAAAATTGCAGAAATTTCACTTATTTCAGAAAAAAATTCAGAAATTTTCCTATTTTGGTGCAAAAAGGCAGAAATTTCTATTTTGGTACAAAATTGCAGAAATTTTTCTTTTTTTGGGGCAAAAAGGCACAAATCTCCCATATTGTGGGGAAAAAATGCAGAAATTCCTCTTATTTTGAGGTAAAAAGGTAGAAATTTCCCTTATTTGGGGGAAAAAGGCAGAAATTTCCCTTATTTTGAGGCAAAATTGCAGAAATTTCACTTATTTCAGTGTAATAAGTCAGAAATTTTTTTTATTTTGGGGCAAAAAGACAGAAATTCCCTTTGTTTTGGGGGAAAAAGACAGAAATTCCACTTTTTTAGCGGCAAAAAAGCAGAAATTCATTTTATTTTGGAGTAAAAATGAAGAAATTTCTTTTTTTTTGTGGCAAAAGATATACATTCCCCTTATTTTCAGGCTAAAAAGCAGAAATTCCCCGTATTTTGGAGCAAAATTGCAGAAATTCCCCTAATTGTGGGGCAAAAAGGCAGAAATTTCCGATATGTTAGGGCAAAAAGACAGAAATTCTTTTTATTTTGGGGCTAAACTCAGAAATTCCACTTATTTTGGGGCAAAATTCCAGAAATTTCCCTTATTTTGGGGCAAAATTGCAGAAATTTCACTTATTTTGGGGCAAAATTGCAGAAATTTCACTTATTTCAGGGTAATAAGTCAGAAATTTTCCTTATTTTGGGGCCAAAAAGACAGAAATTCCCTTTGTTTTGGGGGAAAAAGACAGAAATTCCACTTATTTAGAGGCAAAAAAGCAGAAATTCCTCTTATTTTGGAGCAAAATTGCAGAAATTCCCCTAATTGTGGGGCAAAAAGGCAGAAATTCCCTATATGTTGGGGCAAAAAGAAACAAATTCTCCTTATTTGGGGTCAAAACTCAGAAATTCCACTGATATTGGGGCAAAATTCCAGAAATTTCCCGTATTTTGGGGCAAAATTGCAGAAATTTCACTTATTTTGGGGCAAAATTGCAGAAATTTCACTTATTTCAGAAAAAAAAGCAGGAATTTTCTTATTTTGGTGCAAAAAGGCGGAAATTTCTTTTATTTTGGTACAAAATTGCAGAAATTTTTCTTATTTTGGGGCAAAAAGTCAGAAATCTCCCATATTTAGGGGAAAAATGCAGAAATTCCTCTTATTTTGAGGTAAAAGGCTGAAATTCCCCTTATTTGGGGGCAAAAAGGCAGAAATTTCCCTAATTTTGAGGCAAAATTTCAGAAATTTCACTTATTTCAGGGTAATAAGTCAGAAATTTTCTCTATTTTGGGGCAAAAAAGACAGAAATTCCCTTTGTATTCAGGGAAAAAGACAGAAATTCCACTTATTTAGAGGCAATAATGCAGAAATTCCCCTTATTTTGGAGCAAAAATGAAGAAATTTCCCTTTTTTATGGCAAAAAGGTATGCATTCTTCTTATTTTCGGTCAAAAAGGCAGAAATTCCCCATATTTTAGAGCAAAATTGCAGAAATTCCCCTAATTGTGGGGCAAAAAGGCAGAAATTCCCTATATGTTGGGGCAAAATACAGAAATTCTCCTTATTTTGGTGAAAAACTCAGAAATTCCACTTATTTTGGGGCAAAATTGCAGAAATTTCCCTTATTTTGGGGCAAAATTGCAGAAATTTCACTTATTTTGGGGCAAAATTGCAGAAATTTCACTTTTTTCAGGGTAATAAGTCAGAAATTTTCCTTATTTTGGGGCAAAAAAGACAGAAATTCCCTATGTTCTGGGGGAAAAGACAGTAATTCCACTTTTTTAGAGGCAAAAAAGCAGAAATTCCTTTTATTTTGGAGTAAAAATGAAGAAATTTCTTTTTTTTGTGGCAAATGTATACATTCCCTTTATTTTCGGGCAAAAAGACAGAAATTCCCCGTATTTTGGAGCAAACTTGCAGATATTCCCCTAATTGTGGGGCAAAAAGGCAGATATTCCCTATATGTTGGGGCAAAAAGACAGAAATTCTCCTTATTTTGGGGCAAAACTCAGAAATTCCACTTATTTTGGGGCAAAATTCCAGAAATTTCCCTTATTTTGGGGCAAAATTGCAGAAATTTCACTTATTTTCAGGCAAAATTACATAAATTTCACTTATTTCAGAAAAAAAGCAGAATTTTCTTATTTTGGTGCAAAAAGGCAGAAATTTCTTTTATTTTGTTACAAAATTGCAGAAATTTTTCTTATTTTGGGGCAAAAAGGCAGAAATCTCCCATATTTTGAGGCAAAAATGCAGAAATTCCTCTTATTTTGAGGTAAAAAGGCTGAAATTCCCCTTATTTTGGGGCAAAAGGGCAGAAATTTCCCTTATTTTGAGGCAAAATTGCAGAAATTTCACTTATTTCAGAAAAAAAAAAAACAAAAACTTTTCTTATTTTAGGGCAAAATGCAGAAATTCCCATTATTTTGGGGCAAAAGGCAGAAATTCACCTTATTTTGTGGTAAAATTGCAGACATTTCACATATTTCAGGGCAAAAAGGTAGAAATTCCCCTTATTTGGGGGCAAAAAGGCACAAATTCCCCTTATTTTGGGATAAAATTGCAGAAATGTCCCTTTTTTGGGGTAAAAAGGCAGAAAATCCCCTTAATTGTTGGCAAAAAAGCAGAAATTTCCCGTATTTTGGAGCAAAATTGCAGAAATTCCCCTAATATTGGGGCAAAAATGCAGAAATTCCTATTATTTGGGGCAAATCGGCAGAAGTTCCCCTTATTTTCGGAAAAAGAGGCAGAAATTCCCTGTATTTTGAAGCAAAATTGCAGAAACTCCCCTAATTTTGGGGCAAAAAGGCATAAATTTCTCATATTTTGGGGCAAAAATGCAGAAATTTTTCTTATTTTGAGGTAAAAAGGCTGAAATTCCCCTTATTTGGGGGCAAAAAAGAAGAATTTCTCTTATTTTGGGGAAAAATTGCAGAAATTTCACTTATTTCAGAGTAATAAGTCAGAAATTTTCGTTATTTTGGGGCAAAAAAGACAGAAATTCCCTTTGTTTTGGGAGAAAAAGACAGAAATTCCACTTTTTTAGAGGCAAAAAAGCAGAAATTCCTTTTATTTTGGAGTAAAAATGAAGAAATTTCCCTTTTTTGTGGCAAAAGGTATGAATTCCACTTATTTTCGGGCAAAAAGGCAGAAATTACCCGTATTTTGGAGCAATATTGCAGAAATTCGCCTAATTGTGGGGCAAAGAGGCAGAAATTCCCTATATGTTAGGGCAAAAAGACAGAAATTCTACTTATTTTGGGGCAAAATTCCAGAAATTTCCCTTATTTTGGGGCAAAATTGCAGAAATTTCACTTATTTTGGGGCAAAATTGCAGAAATTTCACTTATTTCAGGGTAATAAGTCAGAAATTTTTCTTATTTTGGGGCCAAAAAGACGGAAATTCCCTTTGTTTTGGGGGAAAAAGACAGAAATTCCACTTATTTAGAGGCAAAAAAGCAGAAATTCCTCTTATTTTGGAGCAAAATTGCAGAAATTCCCCTAATTGTGGGGCAAAAAGGCAGAAATTCCCTATATGTTGGGGCAAAAAGAAACAAATTCTCCTTATTTGGGGTCAAAACTCAGAAATTCCACTGATATTGGGGCAAAATTCCAGAAATTTCCCGTATTTTGGGGCAAAATTGCAGAAATTTCACTTATTTTGGGGCAAAATTGCAGAAATTTCACTTATTTCAGAAAAAAAAGCAGGAATTTTCTTATTTTGGTGCAAAAAGGCGGAAATTTCTTTTATTTTGGTACAAAATTGCAGAAATTTTTCTTATTTTGGGGCAAAAAGTCAGAAATCTCCCATATTTAGGGGAAAAATGCAGAAATTCCTCTTATTTTGAGGTAAAAGGCTGAAATTCCCCTTATTTGGGGGCAAAAAGGCAGAAATTTCCCTTATTTTGAGGCAAAATTTCAGAAATTTCACTTATTTCAGGGTAATAAGTCAGAAATTTTCTCTATTTTGGGGCAAAAAAGACAGAAATTCCCTTTGTTTTCAGGGAAAAAGACAGAAATTCCACTTATTTAGAGGCAAAAATGCAGAAATTCCCCTTATTTTGGAGCAAAAATGAAGAAATTTCCCTTTTTTATGGCAAAAAGGTATGCATTCTTCTTATTTTCGGTCAAAAAGGCAGAAATTCCCCATATTTTAGAGCAAAATTGCAGAAATTCCCCTAATTGTGGGGCAAAAAGGCAGAAATTTCCTATATGTTGGGGCAAAATACAGAAATTCTCCTTATTTTGGTGAAAAACTCAGAAATTCCACTTATTTTGGGGCAAAATTGCAGAAATTTCACTTATTTTGGGGCAAAATTGCAGAAATTTCACTTTTTTCAGGGTAATAAGTCAGAAATTTTCCTTATTTTGGGGCAAAAAAGACAGAAATTCCCTATGTTCTGGGAGAAAAAGACAGTAATTCCAATTTTAGAGGCAAAAAAGCAGAAATTCCTTTTATTTTGGAGTAAAAATGAAGAAATTTCTTTTTTTGTGGCAAAAGGTATACATTCCCTTTATTTTCGGGCAAAAAGGCAGAAATTCCCCGTATTTTGGAGCAAACTTGCAGATATTACCCTAATTGTGGGGCAAAAAGGCAGAAATTTCCTATATGTTAGGGCAAAAAGACAGAAATTCTCTTTATTTTTGGGGCAAAACTCAGAAATTCCATTTATTTTGGGGCAAAATTCCAGAAATTTCTTTTATTTTGGGGCAAAATTGCAGAAATTTCACTTATTTTGGGGCAAAATTGCAGAAATTTCACTTATTTCATGGTAAAAAGTCAGAAATTATCCTTATTTTGATGCAAAAATGCAGAAATTCCAAATATTTTGTGGCAAAAATGAAGAAATTCCCTTTATTTTGAGGTAAAAAGGCAGAAATTCCCCTTATTTGGGGGCAAAAAAAAGAAATTTCACTTATTTTGGGGCAAAAACTCAGAAATTCCACACTTTTTTGGTCAAAATTCCAGAAATTTCCCTTATTTTGGGGCAAAATTGCAGAAATTTCACTTATTTTGGTGCAAAATTGCAGAAATTTAACTTATTTCAGAAAAAAATTCAGAAATTTTCTTATTTTGGTGCAAAAAGGCAGAATTATCTTTTATTTTGGTACAAAATTGCAGAAATTTTTCTTCTTTTGGGGCAAAAAGGCAGAAATCTCCCATATTTTGGAGCAAAAATGAAGATATTCCTCTTATTTTGAGGTAAAAAGGCTGAAATTTCCTTTATTTGGGGGCAAAAAGGCAGAAATTTCCCTTATTTTGAGGAAAATTGCAGAAATTTCACTTATTTCAGGGTAATAAGTCAGAAATTTTCGTTATTTTGGGGCAAAAAAGACAGAAATTCCCTTTGTTTTGGGGGAAAAAGACAGAAATTCCACTTTTTTAGAGGCAAAAAAGCAGAAATTCCTTTTATTTTGGAGTAAAAATGAAGAAATTTCTTTTTTTGTGGCAAAAGGTATACATTCCACTTATTTTTGGGCTAAAAAGCAGAAATTACCCGTATTTTGGAGCAAAATTGCAGAAAATCCCCTAATTGTGGGGCAAAGAGGCAGAAATTCCCTATATGTTAGGGCAAAAAGACAGAAATTCTCCTTATTTTGGGGCAAAACTCAGAAATTCCACTTATTTTGCGGCAAAATTCTAGAAATTTCCCTTATTTTGGGGCAAAATTGCAGAAATTTCACTTATTTTGGGGCAAAATTGCAGTAATTTCACTTATTTTTGGGCAAAATTGCAGAAATTCCAAATATTTTGTGGCAAAAAGGCAGAAATTCCCCTTATTTTAAGGTAAAAAGGCAGAAATTCCCCTTATTTGGGGGTAAAAAACAGAAATTTCCCTTATTTTGGGGCAAAATTGCAGAAATTTCACTTATTTTGGGGCAAAATTGCAGAAATTTCACTTATTTCAGAAAAAAATTCAGAAATTTTCCTATTTTGGTGCAAAAAGGCAGAAATTTCTATTTTGGTACAAAATTGCAGAAATTTTTCTTTTTTGGGGGCAAAAAGGCACAAATCTCCCATATTTTGGGGAAAAAATGCAGAAATTCCTCTTATTTTGAGGTAAAAAGGTAGAAATTTCCCTTATTTGGGGGAAAAAGGCAGAAATTTCCCTTATTTTGAGGCAAAATTGCAGAAATTTCACTTATTTCAGTGTAATAAGTCAGAAATTTTTTTTATTTTGGGGCAAAAAGACAGAAATTCCCTTTGTTTTGGGGGAAAAAGACAGAAATTCCACTTTTTTAGCGGCAAAAAAGCAGATTTTCATTATATTTTGGAGTAAAAATGAAGAAATTTCTTTTTTTTTGTGGCAAAAGATATACATTCCCCTTATTTTCAGGCTAAAAAGCAGAAATTCCCCGTATTTTGGAGCAAAATTGCAGAAATTCCCCTAATTGTGGGGCAAAAAGGCAGAAATTTCCTATATGTTAGGGCAAAAAGACATAAATTCTTTTTATTTTGGGGCTAAACTCAGAAATTCCACTTATTTTGGGGCAAAATTCCAGAAATTTCCCTTATTTTGGGGCAAAATTGCAGAAATTTCACTTATTTTGGGGCAAAATTGCAGAAATTTCACTTATTTCAGGGTAATAAGTCAGAAATTTTCCTTATTTTGGGGCCAAAAAGACAGAAATTTTCTTTGTTTTGGGGTGAAAAAGATAGAAATTCCACTTATTTAGAGGCAAAAAAGCAGAAATTCCTCTTATTTTGGAGCAAAAATGAAGAAATTTCCTTTTTTTATGGCAAAAAGGTATGCATTCTTCTTATTTTCGGGCAAAAAGGCAGAAATTCCCAGTATTTTGGAGCAAAATTGCAGAAATTCCCCTAATTGTGGGGCAAAAAGGCAGAAATTCCCTATATGTTGGGGCAAAAAGAAACAAATTCTCCTTATTTTGGGTCAAAACTCAGAAATTCCACTGATATTGGGTCAAAATTCCAGAAATTTCCCTTATTTTGGGGCAAAATTGCAGAAATTTCACTTATTTTGGGGCAAAATTGCAGAAATTTCACTTATTTCAGAAAAAAAAGCAGAAATTTTCTTATTTTGGTGCAAAAAGGCGGAAATTTCTTTTATTTTGGTACAAAATTGCAGAAATTTTTCTTATTTTGGCGCAAAAAGGCAGAAATCTCCCATATTTTGGGGCAAAAATGAAGAAATTTCTCTTATTTTGAGGTAAAAAGGCTGAAATTCCCATTATTTGGCGGCAAAAAGGCAAAAATTTCCCTTATTTTGAGGCAAAATTGCAGAAATTTCACTTATTTCAGTGTAATAAGTCAGAAATTTTCTTTATTTTGAAGCAAAAAAGACAGAAATTCTTTTTGTTTTGAGGGAAAAAGGCAGAAATTCCACTTTTTTAGCGGCAAAAAAGCAAAAATTCATTTTATTTTGGAGTAAAAATGAAGAAATTTCTTTTTTTTGTGGCAAAAAGTATACATTCCCCTTATTTTCAGGCTAAAAAGCAGAAATTCCCCGTATTTTGGAGCAAAATTGCAGAAATTCCCCTAATTGTGGGGCAAAAAGCCAGAAATTGCCTATATGTTGGGGCAAAAAGACAGAAATTCTCCTAATTTTGGGGCAAAACTCAGAAATTCCACTTATTTTGGGGCAAAATTCCAGAAATTTCCTTTATTTGGGAGCAAAATTGCAGAAATTTCTGTTATTTTGGGGCAAAATTGCAGAAATTTCACTTATTTCAGAAAAAAAAGCAGAAATTTTCTTATTTTGGTGCAAAAAGGCGGAAATTTCTTTTATTTTGGTACAAAATTGCAGAAATTTTTCTTATTTTGGGGCAAAAAGGCAGAAATCTCCCATATTTTGAGGCAAAAATGCAGAAATTCCTCTTATTTTGAGGTAAAAAGGTTGAAATTCCCCTTATTTGGGGGCAAAAAGGCAGAAATTTCCCTTATTTTGAGGCAAAATTGCAGAAATTTCACTTATTTCAGGGTAATAAGTCAGAAATTTTCCTTATTTTGGGGCAAAAAACACAGAAATTCCCTTTGTTTTGGGGGAAAAAGGCAGAAATTCCACTTTTTTAGAGGCAAAAAAGCAGAAATTCCTTTTATTTTGGAGTAAAAATGAAGAAATTTCCCTTTTTTGTGGCAAAATGTATACATTCCACTTATTTTTGGGCTAAAAAGCAGAAATTACCCGTATTTTGGAGCAAAATTGCAGAAATTCCCCTAATTGTGGGGAAAAGGCAGAAATTCCCTATATGTTGGAGAAAAAGACAGAAATTCTCCTTATTTTGGGGCAAAACTCAGAAATTCCACTTATTTTGCGGCAAAATTCCAGAAATTTCCCTTATTTTGGGGCAAAATTGCAGAAATTTCACTTATTTTGGGGCAAAATTGCAGAAATTTCACTGATTTCATTGTAATAAGTCAGAAATTTTCGTTATTTTGGGGCAAAAAAGACAGAAATTCCCTTTGTTTTGGAGGAAAAAGACAGAAATTCCACTTTTTTAGAGGCAAAAAAGCAGAAATTCCTATTATTTTGGAGTAAAAATGAAGAAATTTCCCTTTTTTGTGGCCAAAGGTATACATTCCACTTATTTTTGGGCTAAAAAGCAGAAATTACCCGTATTTTGGAGCAAGATTGCAGAAATTCCCCTAATTGTGGGGCAAAAAGGCAGAAATTCTCTATATGTTAAGGCAAAAAGGCAGAAATTCTCCTTATTTTGGGGCAAAACTCAGAAATTCCACTTATTTTGGGGCAAAATTCCAGAAATTTCCCTTATTTTGGGGCAAAATTGCAGAAATTTCACTTATTTGGGGCAAAATTGCAGAAATTTCACTTATTTCATAGTAAAAAGGCAGAAATTATCCTTATTTTGGGGCAAAAATGCAGAAATTCCAAATATTTTGTAGCAAAAATGCAGAAATTCCCCTTATATAGAGGTAAAAATGCAGAAATTCCCCTTATTTGGGGGCAAAAAACAGAAATTTCCCTTATTTTGGGGCAAAATTGCAGAAAGTTCACTTATTTTGGGGCAAAATTGCAGAAATTTCACTTATTTCAGGGTAATAAGTCAGAAATTTTCCTTATTTTGGGGCCAAAAAGACAGAAATTTCCTTTGTTTTGGGGTGAAAAAGATAGAAATTCCACTTATTTAGAGGCAAAAAAGCAGAAATTCCTCTTATTTTGGAGCAAAAATGAAGAAATTTCCTTTTTTTATGGCAAAAAGGTATGCATTCTTCTTATTTTCGGGCAAAAAGGCAGAAATTCCCAGTATTTTGGAGCAAAATTGCAGAAATTCCCCTAATTGTGGGGCAAAAAGGCAGAAATTCCCTATATGTTAGGGCAAACAGGCAGAAATTCTCCTTATTTTGGGTCAAAACTCAGAAATTCCACTGATATTGGGGCAAAATTCCAGAAATTTCCCTTATTTTGGGGCAAAATTGCAGAAATTTCACTTATTTTGGGGCAAAATTGCAGAAATTTCACTTATTTCAGAAAAAAAAGAAGAAATTTTCTTATTTTGGTGCAAAAAGGCGGAAATTTCTTTTATTTTGGTACAAAATTGCAGAAATTTTTCTTATTTTGGGGCAAAAAGGCAGAAATCTCCCATATTTTGGGGCAAAAATGAAGAAATTTCTCTTATTTTGAGGTAAAAAGGCTGAAATTCCCATTATTTGGGGGCAAAAAGGCAGAAATTTCCTTTTTTTGAGGCAAAATTGCAGAAATTTCACTTATTTCAGTGTAATAAGTCAGAAATTTTCTTTATTTTGGGGCAAAAAAGACAGAAATTCTTTTTGTTTTGAGGGAAAAAGGCAGAAATTCCACTTTTTTAGCGGCAAAAAAGAAAAAATTCATTTTATTTTGGAGTAAAAATGAAGAAATTTCTTTTTTTTTGTGGCAAAAAGTATACATTCCCCTTATTTTCAGGCTAAAAAGCAGAAATTACCCGTATTTTGGAGCAAAATTGCAAAAATTCTGCTAATTTTGGGGCAAAAATGCAGAAATTCCCTGTAAGTTAGAGCAAAAAAACAGAAAATCTCCTTATTTTGGGGCAAAACTCAGATTCCACTTACTTTGGGGCAAAATTCCAAAAATTTCCCTTATTTTGGGCCAAAATTGCAGAAATTTCACTTATTTTGAGGCAAAATTGCATAAATTTCACTTATTTCAGGGTAATAAGTCAGAAATTTTCCTTATTTTGGGGCAAAAAACACAGAAATTCCCTTTGTTTTGGGGGAAAAAGACAGAAATTCCACTTTTTTAGAGGCAAAAAAGCAGAAATTCCTTTTATTTTGGAGTAAAAATGAAGAAATTTCTTTTTTGTGGCAAATGGTATACATTCCCCTTATTTTCAGGCTAAAAAGCAGAAATTACCCGTATTTTGGAGCAAAATTGCAGAAATTACCCTAATTGTGGGGCAAAATGCAGAAATTCCCTATATGTTAGGGCAAACAGACAGAAATTCTCCTTATTTTGGGGCAAAACTCAGAAATTCCACTTATTTTGGGGCAAAATTCCAGAAATTTCCCTTATTTTGGGGCAAAATTGCAGAAATTTCACTTATTTTGGGGCAAAATTGCAGAAATTTCACTTATTTCAGGGTAATAAGTCAGAAATTTTCCTTATTTTGGAGCAAAAAAACAGAAATTCCCTTTGTTTTGGGGGAAAAAGACAGAAATTCCACTTATTTAGAGGCAAAAAAGCTGAAATTCCCCTTATTTTGGAGCAAAAATGAAGAACTTTCCCTTTTTTATGGCAAAAAGGTATGCATTCTTCTTATTTTCGGGCAAAAAGGCAGAAATTCCCCGTATTTTGGAGCAAAATTGCAGAAATTCCCCCTAATTGTGGGGCGAAAAGGCAGAAATTCCCTATATGTTGGGGCAAAAAGACAAAAATTCTCCTTATTTTGGGGCAAAACTCAGAAATTCCTTTTATTTTAAGGCAAAATTCCAGAAATTTCCTTTATTTGGGAGCAAAATTGCAGAAATTTCTGTTATTTTGGGGCAAAATTGCAGAAATTTCACTTATTTCAGAAAAAAAAAGCAGAAATTTTCTTATTTTGGTGCAAAAAGGCGGAAATTTCTTTTATTTTGGTACAAAATTGCAGAAATTTTTCTTATTTTGGGGCAAAAAGGCAGAAATCTCCCATATTTTGGGGCAAAAATGCAGAAATTCCTCTTATTTTGAGGTAAAAATGCTGAAATTCCCCTTATTTGGAGGCAAAAAGGCAGAAATTTTTCTTATTTTGGGGCAAAATTGCAGAAATTTCACTTATTTCAGAGTAGTCAGTCAGAAATTTTTCTTATTTTGGGGCAAAAAAGCAGAAATTCCTTTTATTTTGGAGTAAAAATGAAGAAATTTCTTTTTTGTGGCAAATGGTATACATTCCCCTTATTTTCAGGCTAAAAAGCAGAAATTACCCGTATTTTGGAGCAAAATTGCAAAAATTCTGCTAATTGTGGGGCAAAAAGGCAGAAATTCCCTGTAAGTTAGAGCAAAAAAAACAGAAAATCTCCTTATTTTGGGGCAAAACTCAGAAATTCCACTTACTTTGGGGCAAAATTCCAAAAATTTCCCTTATTTTGGGCCAAAATTGCAGAAATTTCACTTATTTTGAGGCAAAATTGCAGAAATTTCACTTATTTAAGGGTAATAAGTCAGAAATTTTCCTTATTTTGGGGCAAAAAACACAGAAATTCCCTTTGTTTTGGGGGAAAAAGACAGAAATTCCACCTTTTTAGAGGCAAAAAAGCAGAAATTCCTTTTATTTTGGAGTAAAAATGAAGAAATTTCCCTTTTTTGTGGCAAAATGTATACATTCCACTTATTTTTGGGCTAAAAAGCTGAAATTACCCGTATTTTGGAGCAAAATTGCAGAAATTCCCCTAATTGTGGGGCAAAATGCAGAAATTCCCTATATGTTAGGGCAAACAGGCAGAAATTCTCCTTATTTTGGGGCAAAACTCAGAAATTCCACTTATTTTGGGGCAAAATTCTAGAAATTTCCCTTATTTTGTGGCAAAATTGCAGAAATTTCCTTTACATTGGGGCAAAATTGCAGAAATTTCCCTTATTTTGGGGCAAAATTGCAGAAATTTCACTTATTTCATGGTAAAAAGGCAGAAATTTTCCTCATTTTGGGGCAAAAATGCAGAGATTCCAAATATTTTGTGGTAAAATTGCAAAAATTCCCCTTATTTTGAGGTAAAAAGGCAGAAATTCCCCTTATTTGGGGGCAAAAAGCAGAAATTTCCCTTATTCTGGGACAAAATTGCAGAAATTTCACTTATTTCAGGGTAATAAGTCAGAAATTTTTCTTATTTGGGGCAAAAAAGACAGAAATTCCTTTTGTTTTGGGGGGAAAAGTCAGAAATTCTACTTATTTAGAAGCAAAAAAGCAGAAATTCCCCTTATTTTGGAGCAAAAATGAAGAAATTTCCTTTTTTTGTGGCAAAAGGTATGCATTCTTCTTATTTTCAGGCTAAAAAGCAGAAATTCCCCGTATTTTGGAGCAAAATTGCAGAAATTCCCCTAATTGTGGGACAAAAAGGCAGAAATTTGCTATATGTTGGGGCAAAAAGACAGAAATTCTTTTTATTTTGGGGCAAAACTCAGAAATTCCACTTATTTTGGGACAAAATTCCAGAAATTTCACTTATTTTGGGGCAAAATTGCAGAAATTTCACTTATTTTGGCAAAATTGCAGAAATTTCAATTATTTCAGAAAAAAAGCAGAAATTTTCTTATTTTGGTGCAAAAAGGCAGAAATTTCTTTTATTTTGGTACAAAATTGCAGAAATTTTTCTTATTTGGGGGCAAAAAGCAGAAATCCCCTATATTTTGGGGCAAAAATGCATAAATTCCTCTTATTTTGAGGTAAAAAGGCTGAAATTTCCCTTATTTTGAGGCAAAATTGCAGAAATTTCACTTATTTCAGGGTAATAAGTCAGAAATTTTTCTTACTTTGGGGCAAAAAACAGAAATTCCCTTTGTTTTGGGGGAAAAAGACAGAAATTCCACTTATTTAGAGGCAAAAAAGCAGAAATTCTTCTTTATTGGAGCAAAAATGAAGAAATTTATCTTTTTTTGTGGCAAAAGGTATACATTCCGCTTATTTTCGGGCTAAAAAGCAGAAATTCCCCGTATTTTGTATCAAAATTGCAGAAATTCCCCTTATTTTGGAGCAAAAATAAAGAAATTTCCCTTTTTTATGGTAAAAAGGTATGCATTCTTCTTATTTTCGGGCAAAAAGGCAGAAATTCCTTGTATTTTGGAGCAAAATTGCAGAAATTCCCCTCATTGTGGGGCAAAAAGGCAGAAATTCCCTATATGTTGGGGCAAAAAGACAGAAATTCTCCTTATTTTGGGGCAAAACTCAGAAATTCCACTTATTTTGGTGCAAAATTCCAGAAATTTCCCTTATTTTAGGGCAAAATTTCAGAAATTTCACTTATTTTGGGGCAAAATTGCAGAAATTTCACTTATTTCAGAAAAAAAGCAGAATTTATTTATTTTGGTGCAAAAAGGCAGAAATTTCTTTTATTTTGGTACAAAATTGCAGAAATTTTTCTTATTTTGGGGCAAAAAGGCAGAAATCTCCCATATTTTGTGGCAAAAATGCAGAAATTTCTCTTATTTTGAGGTAAAAAGGCTGAAATTCCCCTTATTTGGGGGCAAAAAGGCAGAAATTTCCCTTATTTTGAGGCAAAATTGCAGAAATTTCACTTATTTCAGGGTAATAAGTCAGAAATTTTCCTTATTTTGGGGCAAAAAACACAGAAATTCCCTTTGTTTTGGGGGAAAAAGACAGAAATTCCACTTTTTTAGAGGCAAAAAAGCAGAAATTCCTTTTATTTTGGAGTAAAAATGAAGAAATTTCTTTTTTTGTGGCAAAAGGTATACATTCCACTTATTTTTGGGCTAAAAAGCAGATATTACTGGTATTTTGGAGCAAAATTGCAGAAAATCCCCTAATTGTGGGGCAAAAAGGCAGAAATTCTCTATATGTTAAAGCAAAAAGACAGAAATTCTCCTTATTTTGGGGCAAAACTCAGAAATTCCACTTATTTTGGGGCAAAATTCCAGAAATTTCCCTTATTTTGTGGCAAAATTGCAGAAATTTCACTTATTTGGGGCAAAATTGCAGAAATTTCACTTATTTCATAGTAAAAAGGCAGAAATTATCCTTATTTTGGGGCTAAAATGCAGAAATTCCAAATATTTTGTAGCAAAAATGCAGAAATTCCCCTTATATTGAGGTAAAAAGGCAGAAATTCCCCTTATTTGGGGGCAAAAAACAGAAATTTCCCTTATTTTGGGGCAAAATTGCAGAAAGTTCACTTATTTTGGGGCAAAATTGCAGAAATTTCACTTATTTCAGACAAAAATTCAGAAATTTTCCTATTTTGGTTCAAAAAGGCAGAAATTTCTATTTTGGTACAAAATTGCAGAAATTTTTTTTATTTTGGGGCAAAAGGGCAGAAATCTCCCATATTTTTGGGCAAAAATGCAGAAATTCTGCTTATTTTTAGGTAAAAAGGTAGAAATTTCCCTTATTTGGGGGCAAAATGCAGAAAATTCCATTATTTTGATGCAAAATTGCAGGAATTTCACTTATTTCAGTGTAATAAGTCAGAAATTTTCGTTATTTTTGGGCAAAAAAGACAGAAATTCCCTTTGTTTTGGGGGAAAAAAACAGAAATTCCACTTTTTTAGCGGTAAAAAAGCAGAAATTCACTTTATTTTGGAGTAAAAATGAAGAAATTTCTTTTTTTTTTTTGTGGCAAAAGGTATACATTCCCCTTATTTTCAGGCTAAAAAGCAGAAATTCCCCGTATTTTGGAGCAAAATTGCAGAAATTCCCCTAATTGTGGGGCAAAAAGGCAGAAATTTCCTTTATGTTAGGGCAAAAAGACAGAAATTCTCCTTATTTTGGGGCAAAATTCAGAAATTCCACTTATTTTGGGGCAAAATTCCAGAAATTTCCGTTATTTTGGGGCAAAATTGCAGAAATTTTACTTATTTTGGGGCAAAATTGCAGAAATTTCACTTATTTCAAGGTAATAAGTCAGAAATTTTCCTTATTTTGGCGCCAAAAGGACAGAAATTCCCTTTGTTTTGGGGGAAAAAGACAGAAATTTCACTTATTTAGAGGCAAAAAAGCAGAAATTCCCCTTATTTTGGAGCAAAAATGAAGAAATTTCCTTTTTTTATGGCAAAAAGGTATGCATTCTTCTTATTTTCGGGCAAAAAGGCAGAAATTTCCCGTATTTTGGAGAAAATTGCAGAAATTCCCTTAATTGTGGAACAAAAAGGCAGAAATTCCCTATATGTTGGGGCAAAAAGACAGAAATTCTGCTTATTTTGGGGCAAAACTCAGAAATTCCACTTATTTTCGGGCAAAATTCCAGAAATTTCCCTTATTTTCGGGCAAAATTTCAGAAATTTCACTTATTTTGGGGCAAAATTGCAGACATTTCACTTATTTCAGAAAAAAAGGCAGAAATTTTCTTATTTTGGTGCAATAAGGCAGAAATTTCTTTTATTTTGGTACAAAATTGCAGAAATTTTTCTTATTTTGGGGCAAAAAGGCAGAAATCTCCCATATTTTGGGGCAAAAATGCAGAAATTCCTCTTATTTTGAGGTAAAAAGGCTGAAATTCCCCTTATGTGGGGGTAAAAAGGCAGAAATTTCCCTTATTTTGGGGCAAAATTGCAGAAGTTTCACTTATTTCAGGGTAATAAGTCAGAAATTTTCCTTATTTTGGGGCAATAAAGACAGAAATTTCTTTTGTTTTGAGGGATAAAGACAGAAATTCCACTTATTTAGAGGCAAAAAAGCAGAAATTCCCCTTATTTTGGAGCAAAACTGAAGAAATTTCACTTTTTTATGGCAAAAAGGTATGCATTCTTCTTATTTTCGGGCAAAAAGGCAGAAATTCCCCGTATTTTCGAGCAAAATTGCAGAAATTCCCCTAATTGTGGGGCAAAAAGTGAGAAATTCTCTATATGTTGGGGCAAAAAGACAGAAATTCTCCTTATTTTGGGGCAAAACTCAGAAATTCCACTTATTTTGGGGCAAAATTCCAGCAATTTCCCTTATTTTGGGGCAAAATTGCAGAAATTTCACTTATTTTGAGGCAAAATTGCAGAAATTTAACTTATTTCAGAAAAAAATTCAGAAATTTTCCTATTTTGGTGCAAAAAGGCAGAAATTTCTTTTATTTTGGTACAAAATTGCAGAAATTTTTCTTATTTTGAAGCAAAAAGGCAGAAATCCCCATATTTTGGGGCAAAAAAGCAGAAATTCCTCTTATTTTGAGGTAAAAAGCCTGAAATTTCCCTTATTTGGGGGCAAAAGGGCAGAAATTTCCCTTATTTTGAGGCAAAATTGCAGAAATTTCACTTATTTCAGTGTAATAAGTCAGAAATTTTCCTTATTTTGGGGCAAAAAAGACAGAAATTCCCTTTGTTTTGGGGGAAAAAGACAGAAATTCCACTTTTTTAGAGGCAAAAAAGCAGAAATTCCTTATACTTTGGAGTAAAAATGAACAAATTTCCCTTTTTTTGTGTCAAAAGGTATACATTCCACTTATTTTTGGGCTAAAAAGCAGAAATTACCCGTATTTTGGAGCAAAATTGCAGAAATTTCCCTAATTGTGGGGCAAAAAGGCAGAAATTCCCTATATGTTGGGGCAAAAAGACAGAAATTCTCCTTATTTTGGGGCAAAACTCAGAAATTCCACTTATTTTGGGGGCAAAATTCCAGAAATTTCCCTTATTTTGGGGCAAAATTGCAGAAATTTCACATATTTTGTGGCAAAATTGCAGAAATTTCACTTATTTCATGGTAAAAAGGCAGAAATTATCCTTATTTTGGGGGCAAAAATGCAGAAATTCCAAATATTTTGTGGCAAAAATGAAG
Organism: Micromys minutus; assembly: GCF_963924665.1. NCBI lineage: Eukaryota > Metazoa > Chordata > Mammalia > Rodentia > Muridae > Micromys > Micromys minutus. The sequence continues at coordinate 224,541 of NW_027667729.1, read as the reverse complement.
AAATTACCATTATTTTGAGGTAAAAAGGCTGAAATTCCCCTTATTTGGGGGCAAAAAAGAAGAATTTCTTATTTTGGGGCAAAATTGCAGAAATTTTACTTATTTCCGAGTAATAAGTCAGAAATTTTCCTTATTTTGCGGCAAAAAAACAGAAATTCCACTTATTTAGAGGCAAAAAAGCAGAAATTCCGCTTATTTTGGAGCAAAAATTAAGAAATTTTCCTTTTTTATGGCAAAAAGGTATGCATTCTTCTTGTTTTCGGTCAAAAAGGCAGAAATTCCCCGTTTTTTGGAGCAAAATTGCAGAAATTCCCCTAATTTTGGGGCAAAAATGCAGAAATTCCCTATATGTTGGGGCAATAAGACAGAAATTCTCCTTATTTTGGGGCAAAATTCAGAAATTCCATTTCTTTTGGTGCAAAATTCCCAAAATTTCCCTTATTTTGGGGCAAAATTGCAGAAATTTTACTTATTTAGGGGCAAAATTGCAGAAATTTCATTTTTTCAGGGAAAAAAGGCCGAAATTTTCCATTTTTGGGAGCAAAAAGGCAGAAATTCCTAATATTTTGTGGCAAAAATGCAGAAATTTCTCTTATTTTGAGGTAAAAAGGCTGAAATTCCCCTTATTTGGGGGCAAAAATGCAGAAATTTCTCTTATACTGGGGCAAAATTGCAGAAATTTCACTTATTTCAGGGTAATAAATCAGAAATTTTCCTTATTTTGGGGCAAAAAATACAGAAATTCCAATTGTATGGGGGAAAAAGACAGAAATTCCATTTATTTAGAGTCAAAAAAGCAGAAATTCCCCTTATTTTGGGGCAAAATTGCAGAAATTTCCTTTACATTGGGGCAAAATTGCAGAAATTCCCCTTATTTTGGGGCAAAATTGCAGAAATTTCACTTATTTCAGAGAAAAAGCACAGAAATTTCTCTTATTTTGGGGAAAAAGGCAGAAATTTCTTTTATTTTGGTACAAAATTGCAGAAATTTTCTTTATTTTGGGGAAAATGCTGAAATTCCCCTTATTTTGAGGCAAAAAGGCAGAAATTCCCTTTCTTTTGTGGCAAAAAGGCAGAAATTCCTCTTATTTTGCGGCAAAAATGAAGAAATTTCCCTTTTTTGTGGCAAAAGGTATACATTCCCCTTATTTTCGGGCAAAAAGGCAGAAATTCCCCGTATTTTGGAGCACAATTGCAGAGAATCCCCAAATTGTGGGGCAAATAGGCAGAAATTCCCTATATGTTGGGGCAAAAAGACAAAAATTCTCCTTATTTTGGGACAAAACTCAGAATTTCCACTTATTTTGGGGCAAAATTCCAGAAATTTCCCTTATTTTGGGGCAAAATTGCAGAAATTTCACTTATTTTGGGGCAAAATTGCAGAAATTTCACTTATTTCAGGTAAAAATGGCAGAAATTTCACTTATTTTGGGGCAAAATTGCAGAAATTTCACTTATTTTGGGGCAAAATTGCAGAAATTTCACTTATTTCAGGTAAAAATTGCAGAAATTTTTCTTATTTTGGGGCAAAAAGGCTGAAATTCTTCTTATTTTGAGGTAAAATGCTGAAATTCCCCATATTTTGGGGCAAAAGGCAAAAATTCTTCTTATTTTGGGGCAAAAAGGCACAAATTTCCCTTATTTTCGGGCAAAATTGCAGAAATTTCATTTATTTCAGGGCAAAAATTCAGAAATTCCTTTTATTTTGGGGCAAAGAGCAGAAATTTCTTTTATTATGGTACAAAATTGAAGAAATTTTTCTTATTTTGAAACAAAAAGGCAGAAAATTCCCCTTATTTTGAGGCAAAAGGCAGAAATTATTCTCAATTTGAGGTAAAATTCAGAAATTCCCTTTATTTTGGGGCTAGAAAGCAGAAATTCCCCGTATTTTGAAGCAAAATTGCAGAAATTCTCATAATTTTCGGGCAAAAGGCAAAAATTCTCCTTATTTTGGGGCAAAAAGACAGAAAATCTCCTTTTTTGGGAGCAAACAGTCAGAAATTTTCCTTATTTTGGGGCAAAATTGCAGAAATTTCCTTTACATTGGGGCAAAATTGCAGAAATGTCCATATTTTGGGGCAAAATTGCAGAAATTTCACTTATTTCAGGGAAAAAAGGCAAAAATTTTTTGGGGGGGGCAAAAAGGCAGAAATTTTTTTTATTTTGGTACAAAATTGCAGAAATTTTTCTTATTTTGGGGCAAAAAGTCAGAAATTCCTCATATTTTGGGGCAAAAAGGCAGAAATTCCCCTTATTTTGAGGTAAAAAGGCTGAAATTCCCCTTATTTTGGGGCAAAAAGACAGAAATTTCGTTTATTTTGGGGAAAAGGCAGAAATTGCACTTATTTTGAGTCAAAAAGGTGGAAAATCCCCTTATTTTGGGGCAAAAATGAAGAAATTTGCTTTTTTTATGGCAAAAAGGTATACATTCCCTTTATTTTTGGGCAAAATGGCACAAATTCCCCGTATTTTGGAGCAACATTGCAGAAATTCCCCTAATTTTTGGGCAAAAAGGCAGAAATTCCCCTTATTTTGGGGTAAAACTGCAGAAATTTCACTTTTTTGCGGCAAAATGTCAGAAATTCCCCTTATTTTCGGCAAAAAAAGCAGATAATCCCCTTATTTTAGGGAAAAATTGCAGAAATTTCTCTTATTTTGGGGCAAAATTGCAGAAATTTCACTTATTTCGCGGCAAAATGTCAGAAATTCCCCTTATTTTCGACAAAAAAGGCAAAAAATTCCCGTATTTTGGAGAATAAATTGCAGAAATTCACCTAATTTTAGGGTAAAAAAATACAGTAATTTTCTTTATTTTTGGGCAAAAAGGCAGAAATTCTCCTTATTTTAGGGCAAAAAGGCAGAAATTCTTCTTATTTTAGGGCAAAATTGCAGAAATTTTCCTTATTTGGGGGCAAAAAACAGAAATTCCCCTTATTTTGGGGCAAAATTGCAGAAATTTCCCTTATTATGGGGAAAAATTGCAGAAATTTCCCTTATTTTAGGGCAAAATTGCAGAAATTTCACTTATTTCAGAGAAAAAAAGCAAAATTTTTCTTATTTTGGGGCAAAAAGGCAGAAATTCCCATTATTTTGGGGCAAAAAGGCAGAAATTCACCTTATTTTGGGGTAAAATTGCAGAAATTTCACATATTTTAGGGCAAAAAGACAGAAATTCCCCTTATTTTAAGGCAGAAAGGCAGAAATTCCCCTTATTTTGGAATAAAATTGCAGAAATTTTTTTTCTTTAGGTGCAAAAAGGCAGAAAATCCACTTAATTTCGGGTAAAAAAGCAGAAATTCCTCTTATTTTGGAGCAAAATTGCAGAAACTCCCCTAATTTTGGGGCATAAAGGCAGAAATTCCCTTTATTTTGGGGCAAAAATAGAGAAATTCTCATTATTTTGGGGCAAAAATCAGAAATTTCCCTTATTTCGGGTCAAAATTTTAGAAATTTCTTTTATATTGTTACAGACTTGCAGAAATTTTTCTTATTTTGTGGCAAAAAGGCAGAAATTTCCCATATTTTGGTGCAAAAAGCCTAAAATTTCCTTTATTATGAGGTAAAATCCTGAAATTCCCCATATGTTGGGGCAAAAAGGCAGAAATTCCCCTCATTTGGAGGCAAAAATACACAAATTTCCCTTATTTTCGGGCATAATTGCAGGAATTTCATTTATTTCAGGGCAAAAAGTCAGAAATTCCTTTTATTTTGGGGCAAAAGCAGAAATTTCTTTTATTTTGATACAAAATTGTAGAAATTTTCCTTATTTTGGAACAAAAAGGCAAAAATTACCCATATTTTGGGGAAAAAGGCAGAAATTCCCCTTATTTTGAGGTAAAAAGGCTGAAATTCCCGTTATTTTGGGGCAAAAAGGCAGAAATTCCTAATATTTTGTGGCAAAAATGCAGAAATTCCCCTTATTTTGAGGTAAAAAGGCTGAAATTCCCCTTTTTTGGGTGCAAAAAGGCAGAAAATTTTCTTATTTTGGGGCAAAATTGCAGACATTTCACTTATTTCAGGGTAATAAGTCAGAAATTTTCCTTATTTTGGGGCAAAAAAGAAAGAAATTCCCCTAATTGTGGGGCAAAAAGGCAGAAATTCCCTATATGTTGGGGCAAAAAGACAGAAATTCTCCTTATTTTGGGGCAAAACTCAAAAATTCCACTTATTTTGGGGCAAAATTGCAGGAATTTACCTTATTTTGGGGCAAAATTGCAGAAATTTTCCTTATTTGGGGCAAAATTGCAGAAATTTCACTTATTTTCAGGTAAAAAGACTGAAATATCCTTTATTTTGGGGCAAAAAGGAAGAAATTCCCCTTATTTGGGGGCAAAATTGCAGAAATTTTTCTTATTTTGGGGCAAATAGGCTGAAATTCTTATTTTGAGGTAAAATGCTGAAATTCCCCATATTTTGGGGCAAAAGGCAAAAATTCTTCTTATTTTGGGGCAAAAAGGCACAAATTTCCCTTATTTTCGGGCAAAATTGCAGAAATTTCATTTATTTCAGGGCAAAAATTCAGAAATTCCTTTTATTTTGGGGCAAAGAGCAGAAATTTCTTTTATTATGGTACAAAATTGAAGAAATTTTTCTTATTTTGAAACAAAAAGGCAGAAAATTCCCCTTATTTTGAGGCAAAAGGCAGAAACTATTCTTATTTTGTGGTAAAATGCAGAAATTCCCTTTATTTTGGGGCTAGAAAGCAGAAATTCCCCGTATTTTGAAGCAAAATTGCAGAAATTCTCATAATTTTCGGGCAAAAGGCAAAAATTCTCCTTATTTTGGGGCAAAAAGACAGAAAATCTCCTTTTTTGGGAGCAAACAGTCAGAAATTTTCCTTATTTTGGGGCAAAATTGCAGAAATTTCCTTTACATTGGGGCAAAATTGCAGAAATTTCCATATTTTGGGGCAAAATTGCAGAAATTTCACTTATTTCAGGGAAAAAAGTCGAAAATTTTTTTTGGGGGGCAAAAAGGCAGAAATTTTTTTTATTTTGGTACAAAATTGCAGAAATTTTTCTTATTTTGGGGCAAAAAGTCAGAAATTCCTCATATTTTGGGGCAAAAAGGCAGAAATTCCCCTTATTTTGAGGTAAAAAGGCTGAAATTCCCCTTATTTTGGGGCAAAAAGACAGAAATTTCGTTTATTTTGGGGAAAAGGCAGAAATTGCACTTATTTTGAGTCAAAAAGGTGGAAAATCCCCTTATTTTGGGGCAAAAATGAAGAAATTTGCTTTTTTTATGGCAAAAAGGTATACATTCCCTTTATTTTTGGGCAAAATGGCACAAATTCCCCGTATTTTGGAGCAACATTGCAGAAATTCCCCTAATTTTTGGGCAAAAAGGCAGAAATTCCCCTTATTTTGGGGTAAAACTGCAGAAATTTCACTTTTTTGCGGCAAAATGTCAGAAATTCCCCTTATTTTCAGCAAAAAAAGCAGATAATCCCCTTATTTTAGGGAAAAATTGCAGAAATTTCTCTTATTTTGGGGCAAAATTGCAGAAATTTCACTTATTTCGCGGCAAAATGTCAGAAATTCCCCTTATTTTCGACAAAAAAGGCAGAAAATTCCCGTATTTTGGAGAATAAATTGCAGAAATTCACCTAATTTTAGGGTAAAAAAATACAGTAATTTTCTTTATTTTTGGGCAAAAAGGCAGAAATTCTCCTTATTTTAGGGCAAAAAGGCAGAAATTCTTCTTATTTTAGGGCAAAATTGCACTAATTTTCCTTATTTGGGGGCAAAAAACAGAAATTCCCCTTATTTTGGGGCAAAATTGCAGAAATTTCCCTTATTATGGGGAAAAATTGCAGAAATTTCCCTTATTTTAGGGCAAAATTGCAGAAATTTCACTTATTTCAGAGAAAAAAAGCAAAATTTTTCTTATTTTGGGGCAAAAAGGCAGAAATTCCCATTATTTTGGGGCAAAAAGGCAGAAATTCACCTTATTTTGGGGTAAAATTGCAGAAATTTCACATATTTCAGGGCAAAAAGACAGAAATTCCCCTTATTTTAAGGCAGAAAGGCAGAAATTCCCCTTATTTTGGAATAAAATTGCAGAAATTTTTTTTTTCTTTAGGGGCAAAAAGGCAGAAAATCCACTTAATTTCGGGTAAAAAAGCAGAAATTCCTCTTATTTTGGAGCAAAATTGCAGAAACTCCCCTAATTTTGGGGCATAAAGTCAGAAATTCCCTTTATTTTAGGGCAAAAATAGAGAAATTCTCATTATTTTGGGGCAAAAATCAGAAATTTCCCTTATTTCGGGTCAAAATTTTAGAAATTTCTTTTATATTGTTACAGACTTGCAGAAATTTTTCTTATTTTGTGGCAAAAAGGCAGAAATTTCCCATATTTTGGTGCAAAAAGCCTAAAATTTCCTTTATTATGAGGTAAAATCCTGAAATTCCCCATATTTTGGGGCAAAAAGGCAGAAATTCCCCTCATTTGGAGGCAAAAATACACAAATTTCCCTTATTTTCGGGCATAATTGCAGGAATTTCATTTATTTCAGGGCAAAAAGTCAGAAATTCCTTTTATTTTGGGGCAAAAGCAGAAATTTCTTTTATTTTGATACAAAATTGTAGAAATTTTCCTTATTTTGGAACAAAAAGGCAAAAATTACCCATATTTTGGGGAAAAAGGCAGAAATTCCCCTTATTTTGAGGTAAAAAGGCTGAAATTCCCGTTATTTTGGGGCAAAAAGGCAGAAATTCCTAATATTTTGTGGCAAAAATGCAGAAATTCCCCTTATTTTGAGGTAAAAAGGCTGAAATTCCCCTTTTTTGGGTGCAAAAAGGCAGAAATTTTTCTTATTTTGGGGCAAAATTGCAGACATTTCACTTATTTCAGGGTAATAAGTCAGAAATTTTCCTTATTTTGGGGCAAAAAAGACAGAAATTCCCCTAATTGTGGGGCAAAAAGGCAGAAATTCCCTATATGTTGGGGCAAAAAGACAGAAATTCTCCTTATTTTGGGGCAAAACTCAAAAATTCCACTTATTTTGGGGCAAAATTGCAGGAATTTACCTTATTTTGGGGCAAAATTGCAGAAATTTTCCTTATTTGGGGCAAAATTGCAGAAATTTCTCTTATTTTGAGGTAAAAAGGCTGAAATTCCCCTTATTTGGGGGCAAAAAGGCAGAAAATCTCCTTTTTCGGGAGCAAACAGTCAGAAATTCCCCTTATTTTGGGGCAAAATTGCAGAAATTTCCTTTACATTGGGGCAAAATTGCAGAAATTTCCCTTATTTTGGGGCAAAACTGAAGAAATTTTCTTTTTTTATGGCAAAAAGGTATGCATTCTTCTTATTTTCGGGCAAAAAGGCAGAAATTCCCCTATTTTGGAGCAAAATTGCAGAAATTCCCCTAATTGTGGGGAGAAAAGGCAGATATTCCCTATATGTTGTGGCAAAAAGACAGAAATTCTCCTTATTTTGGGGCAAAACTCAGAAATTCCACTTATTTTAGGGCAAAATTCCAGAAATTTCCCTTATTTTGGGGCAAAATTGCAGAAATTTCACTTATTTTGGAGCAAAATTGCAGAAATTTCACTTATTTCAGAAAAAAAGCAGAAATTTTCTTATTTTGGTGCAAAAAGGCAGAAATTTCTTTTATTTTGGTACAAAATTGCATAAATTATTCTTATTTTGGAAGAAAAAGGCAGAAATCTCCCATATTTTGGGGCAAAAATGCAGCAATTCCTCTTATTTTGAGGTAACAAGGCTTAAATTCCCCTTATTTGGGGGGAAAAAGGCAGAAATTTCCCTTATTTTCGAGCAAAATTGCAGAAATTTCACTTATTTCAGGGTAATAAGTCAGAAATTTTCCTTATTGTGGGGCAAAAAAGACAGAAATTCCCTTTGTTTTTGGGGATAAAGACAGAAATTCCACTTATTTAGAGGCAAAAAAGCAGAAATTCCCCTTATTTTGGAGCAAAACTGAAGAAATTTCCCTCTTTTATGGCAAAAAGGTATGCATTCTTCTTATTTTCGGGCAAAAAGGCAGAAATTCCCCCTATTTTAGAGCAAAATTGCATAAATTCCCCTAATTGTGGGGCAAAAAGGCAGAAATTCCCTATATGTTGGGGCAAAATACAGAAATTCTCCTTATTTTGGGGAAAAACACTGAAATTCCACTTATTTTGGGGCAAAATTGCAGAAATTTCCCTTATTTTGGGGCAAAATTGCAGAAATTTCACTTATTTTGGGGCAAAATTGCAGAAATTTCACCTTTTTCAGGGTAATAAGTCAGAAATTTTCCTCATTTTGGGGCAAAAAAGACAGAAATTCCCTATGTTCTGGGGGAAAAAGACAGTAATTCCACTTTTTTAGAGGCAAAAAAGCAGAAATTCCTTTTATTTTGGAGTAAAAATGAAGAAATTTCTTTTTTTTTGTGGCAAAAGGTATACATTTCCTTTATTTTCGGGCAAAAAGGCAGAAATTCCCCGTATTTTGGAGCAAACTTGCAGATATTCCCCTAATTGTGGGGCAAAAAGGCAGAAATTCCCTATATGTTGGGGCAAAAAGACAGAAATTCTCCTTATTTTGGGGCAAAACTCAGAAATTCCACTTATTTTGGGGCAAAATTCCAGAAATTTCCCTTATTTTGGGGCAAAATTGCAGAAATTTCACTTATTTTCAGGCAAAATTACATAAATTTCACTTATTTCAGAAAAAAAGCAGAATTTTCTTATTTTGGTGCAAAAAGGCAGAAATTTCTTTTCTTTTGTTACAAAATTGCAGAAATTTTTCTTATTTTGGGGCAAAAAGGCATAAATTTCTCATATTTTGGGGCAAAAATGCAGAAATTTTTTTATTTTGAGGTAAAAAGGCTGAAATTCCCCTTATTTGGGGGCAAAAAAGAAGAATTTCTCTTATTTTGGGGCAAAATTGCAGAAATTTCACTTATTTCAGAGTAATAAGTCAGAAATTTTCGTTATTTTGGGGCAAAAAAAACAGAAATTCCCTTTGTTTTGGGGGGAAAAGACAGAAATTCCACTTTTTTAGAGGCAAAAAAGCAGAAATAACTTTTATTTTGGAGTAAAAATGTAGAAATTTCCCTTTTTTATGGCAAAAAGGTATGCATTCTTCTTATTTTCGGGCAAAAAAACAGAAATTCCCCGTATTTTCGAGCAAAATTGCAAAAATTCCCCTAATTTTAGGGCAAAAAGGCAGAAATTCCCTATATGTTGGGGCAAAAAGACAGAAATTCTCCTTATTTTGGGGCAAAACTCAGAAATTCCACTTATTTTGGGGCAAAATTCTAGAAATTTCTCTTATTTTAAAGCAAAATTGCAGAAATTTCACTTATTTTGGGGTAAAATTGCAGAAATTTCACTTATTTCATGGTAAAAAGGCAGAAATTATCTTATTTTGATGCAAAAATGCAGAAATTCCAAATATTTTGTGGCAAAAATGAAGAAATTCCCTTTATTTTGAGGTAAAAAGGCAGAAATTCCCCTTATTTGGGGGCAAAAAAAAGAAATTTCACTTATTTTGGGGCAAAAACTCAGAAATTTCACTTATTTTGGTGCAAAATTGCAGAAATTTAACTTATTTCAGAAAAAAATTCAGAAATTTTCCTATTTTGGTGCAAAAAGGCAGAATTATCTTTTATTTTGGTACAAAATTGCAGAAATTTTTCTTATTTTGGGGCAAAAAGGCAGAAATTTCACTTATTTTGGGGCAAAATTGCAGTAATTTAACTTATTTTGGGGCAAAATTGCAGAAATTCCAAATATTTTGTGGCAAAAATGCAGAAATTCCCCTTATTTTAAGGTAAAAAGGCAGAAATTCCTCTTATTTGGGGGTAAAAAACAGAAATTTCCCTTATTTTGGGGCAAAATTGCAGAAATTTCACTTATTTTGTGGCAAAATTGCAGAAATTTCACTTATTTCAGAAAAAAATTCAGAAATTTTCCTATTTTGGTGCAAAAAGGCAGAAATTTCTATTTTGGTACAAAATTGCAGAAATTTTTCTTTTTTTGGGGCAAAAAGGCACAAATCTCTTATATTTTGGGGAAAAAATGCAGAAATTCCTCTTATTTTGAGGTAAAAAGGTAGAAATTTCCCTTATTTGGGGGAAAAAGGCAGAAATTTTCCTTATTTTGAGGCAAAATTGCAGAAATTTCACTTATTTCAGTGTAATAAGTCAGAAATTTTCCTTATTTTGGGGCAAAAAAGACAGAAATTCCCTTTGTTTTGGGGGAAAAAGACAGAAATTCCACTTTTTTAGCGGCAAAAAAGCAGAAATTCATTTTATTTTGGAGTAAAAATGAAGAAATTTCTTTTTTTTGTGGCAAAAGATATACATTCCCCTTATTTTCAGGCTAAAAAGCAGAAATTCCCCGTATTTAGAGCAAAATTGCAGAAATTCCCCTAATTGTGGGGCAAAAAGGCAGAAATTTCCGATATGTTAGGGCAAAAAGACAGAAATTTTTTTTATTTTGGGGCTAAACTAAGAAATTCCACTTATTTTGGGGCAAAATTCCAGAAATTTCCCTTATTTTGGGGCAAAATTGCAGAAATTTCACTTATTTTGGTGCAAAATTGCAGAAATTTCACTTATTTCAGGGAAAAAAGGCAGAAATTTTCCTTATTTTGGGGCCAAAAAGACAGAAATTTCCTTTGTTTTGGGGTGAAAAGGATAGAAATTCGACTTATTTAGAGGCAAAAAAGCAGAAATTCCTCTTATTTTGGAGCAAAAATGAAGAAATTTCCTTTTTTTATGGCAAAAAGGTATGCATTCTTCTTATTTTCGGGCAAAAAGGCAGAAATTCCCAGTATTTTGGAGCAAAATTGCAGAAATTCCCCTAATTGTGGGGCAAAAAGGCAGAAATTTTCTATATGTTGGGGCAAAAAGAAACAAATTCTCATTATTTTGGGTCAAAACTCAGAAATTCCACTGATATTTGGGCTAAATTCCAGAAATTTCCCTTATTTTGGGGCAAAATTGCAGAAATTTCACTTATTTTAGGGCAAAATTGCAGAAATTTCACTTATTTCAGAAAAAAAAGCAGAAATTTTCTTATTTTGGTGCAAAAAGGCGGAAATTTCTTTTATTTTGGTACAAAATTGCAGAAATTTTTCTTATTTTGGGGCAAAAAGGCAGAAATCTCCCATATTTTGGGGCAAAAATGAAGAAATTTTTCTTATTTTGAGGTAAAAAGGCTGAAATTCCCATTATTTGGGGGCAAAAAGGCAGAAATTTCCCTTATTTTGAGGCAAAATTGCAGAAATTTCACTTATTTCAGTGTAATAAGTCAGAAATTTTCTTTATTTTGGGGCAAAAAAGACAGAAATTCTTTTTGTTTTGAGGGAAAAAGGCAGAAATTCCACTTTTTTAGCGGCAAAAAAGCAAAAATTCATTTTATTTTGGAGTAAAAATGAAGAAATTTCTTTTTTTTTGTGGCAAAATTATACATTCCCCTTATTTTCAGGCTAAAAAGCAGAAATTCCCCATATTTTGGAGCAAAATTGCAGAAATTCCCCTAATTTTGGGGCAAAAAGGCAGAAATTGCCTATATGTTGGGGCAAAAAGACAGAAATTCTCCTAATTTTGGGGCAAAACTCAGAAATTCCACTTATTTTGGGGCAAAATTCCAGAAATTTCCCTTATTTTGGGGCAAAATTGCAGAAATTTCACTTATTTTGGGGCAAAATTGCAGAAATTTCACTTATTTCAGGGTAATAAGTCAGAAATTTTCCTTATTTTGGAGCAAAAAAACAGAAATTCCCTTTGTTTTGGGGGAAAAAGACAGAAATTCCACTTATTTAGAGGCAAAATCTGAAATTCCCCTTATTTTGGAGCAAAAATGAAGAACTTTCCCTTTTTTATGGCAAAAAGTTTTGCATTCTTCTTATTTTCGGGCAAAAAGGCAGAAATTCCCCGTATTTTGGAGCAAAATTGCAGAAATTCCCCTAATTGTGGGGCGAAAAGGCAGAAATTCCCTATATGTTAGGGCAAAAAGACAGAAATTCTCCTTATTTTGGGGCAAAACTCAGAAATTCCACTTATTTTAAGGCAAAATTCCAGAAATTTCCTTTATTTGGGAGCAAAATTGCAGAAATTTCTGTTATTTTGGGGCAAAATTGCAGAAATTTCACTTATTTCAGAAAAAAAAGCAGAAATTTTCTTATTTTGGTGCAAAAAGGCGGAAATTTCTTTTATTTTGGTACAAAATTGCAGAAATTTTTCTTATTTTGGGGCAAAAAGGCAGAAATCTCCCATATTTTGGGGCAAAAATGCAGAAATTCCTCTTATTTTGAGGTAAAAATGCTGAAATTCCCCTTATTTGGAGGCAAAAAGGCAGAAATTTTTCTTATTTTGGGGCAAAATTGCAGAAATTTCACTTATTTCAGAGTAGTCAGTCAGAAATTTTTCTTATTTTGGGGCAAAAAAGCAGAAATTCCTTTTATTTTGGAGTAAAAATGAAGAAATTTCTTTTTTGTGGCAAATGGTATACATTCCCCTTATTTTCAGGCTAAAAAGCAGAAATTACCCGTATTTTGGAGCAAAATTGCAAAAATTCCGCTAATTGAGGGGCAAAAAGGCAGAAATTCCCTGTAAGTTAGAGCAAAAAAACAGAAAATCTCCTTATTTTGGGGCAAAACTCAGAAATTCCACTTACCTTGGGGCAAAATTCCAAAAATTTCCCTTATTTTGGGCCAAAATTCCAGAAATTTCACTTATTTTGAGGCAAAATTGCATAAATTTCACTTATTTCAGGGTAATAAGTCAGAAATTTTCCTTATTTTGGGGCAAAAAACACAGAAATTCCCTTTGTTTTGGGGGAAAAAGACAGAAATTCCACTTTTTTAGAGGCAAAAAAGCAGAAATTCCTTTTATTTTGGAGTAAAAATGAAGAAATTTCCCTTTTTTGTGGCAAAATGTATACATTCCACTAATTTTTGGGCTAAAAAGCTGAAATTACCCGTATTTTGGAGCAAAATTGCAGAAATTCCCCTAATTGTGGGGCAAAATGCAGAAATTCCCTATATGTTAGGGCAAAAAGACAGAAATTCTCCTTATTTTGGGGCAAAACTCAGAAATTCCACTTATTTTGGGGCAAAATTCCAGAAATTTCCCTTATTTTGTGGCAAAATTGCCGAAATTTCACTTATTTTGGGGCAAAATTGCAGAAATTTCACTTATTTCATGGTAAAAAGGCAGAAATTTTCCTCATTTTGGGCAAAAATGCAGAGATTCCAAATATTTTGTGGTAAAATTGCAAAAATTCCCCTTATTTTGAGGTTAAAAGGCAGAAATTCCCCTTATTTGGGGGCAAAAAGCAGAAATTTCCCTTATTCTGGGACAAAATTGCAGAAATTTCACTTATTTCAGGGTAATAAGTCAGAAATTTCCCTTATTTGGGGCAAAAAAGACAGAAATTCTTTTTGTTTTGGGGGAAAAATTCAGAAATTCCACTTATTTAGAAGCAAAATAGCAGAAATTCCCCTTATTTTGGAGCAAAAATGAAGAAATTTCCTTTTTTTGTGGCAAAAGGTATGCATTCTTCTTATTTTCAGGCTAAAAAGCAGAAATTCCCCGTATTTTGGAGCAAAATTGCAGAAATTCCCCTAATTGTGGAACAAAAAGGCAGAAATTTGCTATATGTTGGGGCAAAAAGACAGAAATTCTCCTTATTTTAGAGCAAAACTCAGAAATTTCAATTATTTTGACGCAAAATTGCAGAAATTTCACTTATTTCAGAAAAAAAGCAGAAATTTTCTTAATTTGGGGCAAAAAGGCAGAAATTTCTCATATTTTGGGGCAAAAATGCAGAAAATCCCCTTATTTTGAGGTAAAAAGTCTAAAATTCCCCTTATTTGGTTGCAAAAAGCAGAAATTTCCCTTATTTTGGGGCAAAATTGCAGATATTTCATTTATTTCAGGGTAATAAGTCAGAAATTTTCCTTATTTTGGGGCAAAAAAGACACAAATTCTCTATGTTTTGGGGGAAAAAGACAGAAATTCCACTTATTTAGAGGCAAAAAAGCAGAAATTCCCCTTATTTTGGAGCGAAAATGAAGAAATTTCCCTTTTTTATGGCAAAAAGGTATGCATTCTTCTTATTTTCGGGCAAAAAGACAGAAATTCCCTGTATTTTTGAGCAAAATTGCAGAAATTCCCCTAATTGTGGGGCAAAAAGGCAGAAATTCCCTATGTGTTGGGGCAAAAAGACAGAAATTCTACTTATTTTGGGGCAAAACTCAGAAATTCCACTTATTTTGGGGCAAAATTCCAAAAATTTCCCTTATTTTGGGGCAAAATGCAGAAATTTCACTTATTTTGGGGCAAAATTGCAGAAATTTCACTTATTTCAGGGAAAAAAAGACAGAAATTTCTTTTATTTTGGTACAAAATTGCAGAAATTTTTTTTATTTTTGGCAAAAAGGCAGAAATTTCCCATATTTTGGGGCAAAAATGCAGAAATTCCCCTTATTTTGAGGTAAAAATGCTGAAATTCCCCTTATTTTGGGGCAAAAAGCAGACATTTCCCTTATTTTGGGCAAAAATTGCAGAAATTTCAGTTATTTTGAGTCAAAAAGGCAGAAAATCCAATTATTTTGGGGTAAAAATGAAGAAATTCCCCTTGTTTTGAGGTAAAAAGGCTGAAATTCCCCTTTTTTGGAGGCAAAAAGGCAGAAATTCCCCGTATTTTGGGGCAAAAAGCAGATATTTCCCTTATTTTTGGGGAAAAATTTTAGAAATTTAACTTATTTCAGGGCAAAAAGTCAGAAATTCCGTTTATTTTTGGGGAAAAGTCAGAAATTGCACTTATTTTGAGTCAAAAAGGCGGAAAATCCCCTTATTTTGGAGTAAAAATGAAGAAATTTCCCTTTTTTATGGCAAAAGGTATACATTCTTTTTATTTTCGGGCAAAAAGGCAGAAATTCCCTGTATTTTGGAGCAAAATTGCAGAAATTCCTCTAATTTTGGGGCAAAAACGCAGAACTTCCCCTTATTTTGGGGTAAAACTGCAGAAATTTCACTTATTTCGCGGCAAAATGGCAGAAATTCACTTCATTTTTGGCGAAAAGGGAGAAAATTCCCGTATTTTGGAGCAAAATTGCAGAAATTCACCTAATTTTGGGGTAAAACATGCAGTAATTTTCTTTATTTTAAGGCAAAAAGGCAGAAATTCCCCTTATTTTGTGGCAAAAATCAGAAATTCCCCTTATTTTAGAAAAAATTGCAAAAATTTCCTTTATTATGGGGAAAAATTGCAGAAATTTCTTTTATTGTAAGGCAAAATTGCAGAAATTTCATTTATTTCAGAGAAAAAAACAAAATTTTTTTTTATTTTAGGGCAAAATGCAGAAATTTGCATTATTTTGGGGCACAAAGACAGAAATTCACCTTCTTTTGGGGTAAAATTTCAAACATTTCACATATTTCAGGGCAAAAAGGCAGAAATTCGCCTTATTTGGAGGTAAAAAGGCAGAAATTCTTCATATTTTGGGTTAAAATTGCAGAAATTTCCCTTGTTTGGGGGCAAAAAGGCAGAAAATCCCCTTAATTTCGGGCAAAAAGGCAGAAATTCCCTGTATTTTGGAGCAAAATTGCAGAAATTCCCCTAATTGTGGGGCAAAAAGGCAGAAATTACCGATATGTTGGGGCAAAAAGACAGAAATTCTCCTTATTTTCGGGCAAAACTCAGAAATTCCATTTATTTTGGGGCAAAATTCCAGAAATTTCCCTTAATTTGGGGCAAAATTGCAGAAATTTCACTTATTTCAGGGCAAAATTCAAAAATTGCTTTTATTTTGGGGCAAAAAGACAGAAATTCCGTGTACTTTTGGGTAAAAAGGCAGAAATTTCACTTATTTTGAGGTAAGAAGGCAGAAATTCCTCTTATTTTGCGGCAAAAATGAAGAAATTTCCCTTTTTTGTGGCAAAAGGTATATATTCCCCTTATTTTCGGGCAAAAAAGCAGAAATTCTCCGTATTTTGGAGTACAATTGCAGAAAATCCCCAAATTGTGGGGCAAATAGGCAGAAATTCCCTATATGTTGGGGCAAAAAGACAAAAATTCTCCTTATTTTGGGACAAAACTCAGAATTTCCACTTATTTTGGGGCAAAATTCCGGAAATTTCCCTTATTTTGGGGCAAAATTGCAGAAATTTCACTTATTTTGGGGCAAAATTGCAGAAATTTCTCTTATTTCAGGTAAAAATGGCAAAATTTTTCTTATTTTGGGGCAAAATTGCAGAAATTCCTAATATTTTGTGGCATAAATGCATAAATTCCCCTTATTTTGAGGTAAAAAGGCTGAAATTCCCCTTATTTGGGTGCAAAAAGGCAGAAATTTTTCTTATTTTGGGGCAAAATTGCAGACATTTCACTTATTTCAGGGTAATAAGTCAGAAATTTTCCTTATTTTGGGGCAAAAAAGACAGAAATTCCCCTAATTGTGGGGCAAAAAGGCAGAAATTCCCTATATGTTGGGGCAAAAAGACAGAAATTCTCCTTATTTTGGGGCAAAACTCAAAAATTCCACTTATTTTGGGGCAAAATTGCAGGAATTTACCTTATTTTGAGGCAAAATTGCAGAAATTTTCCTTATTTGGGGCAAAATTGCAGAAATTTCACTTATTTTCAGGTAAAAAGACTGAAATATCCTTTATTTTGGGGCAAAAAGGAAGAAATTCCCCTTATTTTGGGGCAAAATTGCAGAAATTTTTCTTATTTTGGGGCAAAAAGGCTGAAATTCTTCTTATTTTGAGGTAAAATGCTGAAATTCCCCATATTTTGGGGCAAAAGGCAAAAATTCTTCTTATTTTGGGGCAAAAAGGCACAAATTTCCCTTATTTTCGGGCAAAATTGCAGAAATTTCATTTATTTCAGGGCAAAAATTCAGAAATTCCTTTTATTTTGGGGCAAAGAGCAGAAATTTCTTTTATTATGGTACAAAATTGAAGAAATTTTTCTTATTTTGAAACAAAAAGGCAGAAAATTCCCCTTATTTTGAGGCAAAAGGCAGAAACTATTCTTATTTTGTGGTAAAATGCAGAAATTCCCTTTATTTTGGGGCTAGAAAGCAGAAATTCCCCGTATTTTGAAGCAAAATTGCAGAAATTCTCATAATTTTCGGGCAAAAGGCAAAAATTCTCCTTATTTTGGGGCAAAAAGACAGAAAATCTCCTTTTTTGGGAGCAAACAGTCAGAAATTTTCCTTATTTTGGGGCAAAATTGCAGAAATTTCCTTTACATTGGGGCAAAATTGCAGAAATTTCCATATTTTGGGGCAAAATTGCAGAAATTTCACTTATTTCAGGGAAAAAAGGCGAAAATTTTTTTTGGGGGGCAAAAAGGCAGAAATTTTTTTTATTTTGGTACAAAATTGCAGAAATTTTTCTTATTTTGGGGCAAAAAGTCAGAAATTCCTCATATTTTGGGGCAAAAAGGCAGAAATTCCCCTTATTTTGAGGTAAAAAGGCTGAAATTCCCCTTATTTTGGGGCAAAAAGACAGAAATTTCGTTTATTTTGGGGAAAAGGCAGAAATTGCACTTATTTTGAGTCAAAAAGGTGGAAAATCCCCTTATTTTGGGGCAAAAATGAAGAAATTTGCTTTTTTATGGCAAAAAGGTATACATTCCCTTTATTTTTGGGCAAAATGGCACAAATTCCCCGTATTTTGGAGCAACATTGCAGAAATTCCCCTAATTTTTGGGCAAAAAGGCAGAAATTCCCTATATGTTGGGGCAAAAAGACAGAAATTCTCATTATTTTGGGGCAAAACTCAGAAATTCCACTTATTTTGGCGGAAAATTCCGGAAATTTCCCTTATTTTGAGGCAAAATTGCAGAAATTTCACTTATTTTGGGGCAAAATTGCAAAAATTTCACTTATGTCAGAAAAAAAAGCAGAAATTTTCTTATTTTGGTCCAACAAGGCAGAAATTTCTAATATTGTGGTACAAAATTGCAGAAATTTTTCTTATTTTAGGGCAAAAAGGCAGAAATTCCTAATATTTTGGGGCAAAAATGCAGAAATTCCTCTTATTTTTAGGTAAAAAGGCTGAAATTCCGCTTATTTGGGGGCAAAAAGGCAGAAATTTTCCTTATTTTGAGGCAAAATTGCAGAAATTTCACTTATTTCAGAGAACAAAAGCAGAAATTTTCTTATTTTGGGGCAAAAAGGCAGAAATTTCTTATATTTTGGTACAAAATTGCAGAAATGTTTCTTATTTTGGGGCAAAAAGGCAGAAATCTCCCATATTTTGGGGCAAAAAAGCAGAAATTTCCCTTATTTTGAGGTAAAAACGCTGAAATTCCCCTTATTTGGGGGCAAAAAGGCAGAAATTTCCCTTATTTTGAGGCAAAATTGCAGAAATTTCACTTATGTCAGAATAATAAGTCAGAAATTTTCCTTATTGTGGGGCAAAAAACAGAAATTCTCTTTGTTTTAAAGGAAAAAGACTGATATTCCACTTATTTAGAGGCTAAAAAGCAGAAATTCTTATTATTTTGGAGCAAAAATGAAGAAATTTTTCTTTTTTGTGGAAAAAGGTATGCATTCCTCTAATTTTCGGGCTAAAAAGCAGAAATTCCCCGTATTTTGGAGCAAAATACAGAAATTCCCCTAATTGTGGGGCAAAAAGGCAGAAATTCTCTATATGTTGGAGCAAAAAGACAGAAATTCTCCTTATTTTGGGGCAAAACTCAGAAATTCCACTTATTTTGGGGCAAAATTCCAGAAATTTCCCTTATTTTGGGGCAAAATTGCAGAAATTTCACTTATTTTGGGGCGAAATTGCAGAAATTTCACTTTTTTCATGGAAAAAAAGGCAGAAATTTTCCTTATTTTGGGGCAAAAAAACAGAAATTCCTAATATTTTGTGGCAAAAATTCAGAAATTCCTCTTATTTTGAGGTAAAAAGGCTGAAATTCCCCTTATTTGAGGGCAAAAAGGCATAAATTTCCCTTATTTTGGGGCAAAATTGCAGAAATTTCACTTATTTCAGAGAAAAAAACAAAAATCTTTCTTATTTTTGGCAAAATGCAGAAATTCCCATTATTTTGGGGCAAAAAGGCAGAAATTCACCTTATTTTGGGGTAAAATTGAAGACATGTCACATATTTCAGGGCATAAAGGCAGAAATTGCCCTTATTTGGGGGCAAAAAGGCAGAAATTCCCCTTATATTGGGATAAAATTGCAGAAATGTCAGTTTTTTTGGGGCAAAAAGGCAGAAAATCCCCTTAATTTCGGGCAAAAAGGCAGAAATTCCCTGTATTTTGGAGCAAAATTGCAGAAATTCTCCTAATATTGGGGCAAAAATGCAGAAATTCCCTTTATTTGGGGCAAATTGGCAGAAGTTCCCCTTATTTTCAGGAAAAGAGGCAGAAATTCCCATTATTTTGAAGCAAAATTGCAGAAACTCCCCTAATTTTGGGGCAAAAAGGCAGAAATTCCCTTTATTTTGGGGCAAAAATACAGAAATTCTCCGTATATCTGGGCAAAAATCAGAAATTTCCCTTATTTTGGAGAAAAATTTTAGAAATTTCTTTATTTTGGTACAGAATTGGAGAAATTTTTCTTATTCTGTGGCAAAAAGGCAGAAATTTCTTTTATTTTGGTGCAAAATTGCAGAAATTTTTCTTATTTTGGGGCAAAAAGGCATAAATTTCCCATATTTTGGGGCAAAAATGTAGAAATTTTCTTTATTTTGAGGTAAAAAGGCTGAAATTTCCCTTATTTGGGGGCAAAAAGGCAGAAATTTCTCTTATTTTGGGGCAAAATTGCAGAAATTTCACTTATTTCAGAAAAAAAGGAAAAATTTTCTTATTTGGGGGCAAAAAGGCAGAAATTTCTTTTATTTTGGTGCAAAATTACAGAAATTTTCTTTATTTTGGGGCAAAAAAAGACAGAAATTCCCTTTGTTTTGGGGGAAAAAGACAGAAATTCCACTTATTTAGAGGCAAAAAAGCAGAAATTCCTCTTATTTTGGAGCAAAATTGCAGAAATTCCCCTAATTGTGGGGCAAAAAGGCAGATATTCCCTATATGTTGGGGCAAAAAGACAGAAATTCTCTTTATTTTTGGGGCAAAACTCAGAAATTCCATTTATTTTGGGGCAAAATTCCAGAAATTTTTCTTATTTTGGGGCAAAATTCCAGAAATTTCTCTTATTTTGGGGCAAAATTGCAGAAATTCCCCTTATTTGGGGGCAAAAAAAAGAAATTTCACTTATTTTGGGGCAAAAACTCAGAAATTCCACACTTTTTTGGTCAAAATTCCAGAAATTTCCCTTATTTTGGGGCAAAACTCCAGAAATTTCTCTTATTTTGGGGCAAAATTGCAGAAATTTCACTTATTTTGGGGCAAAATTGCAGAAATTTCACTTATTTCATGGTAAAAAGGCAGAAATTATCCTTATTTTGATGCAAAAATGCAGAAATTCCAAATATTTTGTGGCAAAAATGAAGAAATTCCCTTTATTTTGAGGTAAAAAGGCAGAAATTCCCCTTATTTGGGGGCAAAAAAAGAAATTTCACTTATTTTGGGGCAAAAACTCAGAAATTCCACACTTTTTTGGTCAAAATTCCAGAAATTTCCCTTATTTTGGGGCAAAATTGCAGAAATTTCACTTATTTTGGTGCAAAATTGCAGAAATTTAACTTATTTCAGAAAAAAATTCAGAAATTTTCCTATTTTGGTGCAAAAAGGCAGAATTATCTTTTATTTTGGTACAAAATTGCAGAAATTTTTCTTATTTTGGGGCAAAAAGGCAGAAATTTCACTTATTTTGGGGCAAAATTGCAGTAATTTCACTTATTTTGGGGCAAAATTGCAGAAATTCCAAATATTTTGTGGCAAAAATGCAGAAATTCCCCTTATTATAAGGTAAAAAGGCAGAAATTCTCCTTATTTGGGGGTAAAAAACAGAAATTTCCCTTATTTTGGGACAAAATTGCAGAAATTTCACTTATTTTGGGGCAAAATTGCAGAAATTTCACTTATTTCAGAAAAAAATTCAGAAATTTTCCTATTTTGATGCAAAAAGGCAGAAATTTCTATTTTGGTACAAAATTGCAGAAATTTTTCTTTTTTGGGGCAAAAAGGCACAAATCTCCCATATTTTGGGGAAAAAATGCAAAAATTCCTCTTATTTTGAGGTAAAAAGGTAGAAATTTCCCTTATTTGGGGGAAAAAGGCAGAAATTTTCCTTATTTTGAGGCAAAATTGCAGAAATTTCACTTATTTCAGTGTAATAAGTCAGAATTTTTTTTTATTTTGGGGCAAAAATGACAGAAATTCCCTTTGTTTTGGAGGAAAAAGACAGAAATTCCACTTTTTTAGCGGCAAAAAAGCAGAAATTCATTTTATTTTGGAGTAAAAATGAAGAAATTTCTTTTTTTTGTGGCAAAAGATATACATTCCCC
Organism: Micromys minutus; assembly: GCF_963924665.1. Classification (NCBI taxonomy): domain Eukaryota; kingdom Metazoa; phylum Chordata; class Mammalia; order Rodentia; family Muridae; genus Micromys; species Micromys minutus. The sequence continues at coordinate 203,152 of NW_027667729.1, read as the reverse complement.
TTATTTTCAGGCTAAAAAGCCGAAATTCCCCGTATTTTGGAGCAAAATTGCAGAAATTCCCCTAATTGTGGGGCAAAAAGGCAGAAATTTCCGATATGTTAGGGCAAAAAGACAGAAATTCTTTTTATTTTGGGGCTAAACTCAGAAATTCCACTTATTTTGGGGCAAAATTCCAGAAATTTCCCTTATTTTGGGGCAAAATTGCAGAAATTTCACTTATTTTGGTGCAAAATTGCAGAAATTTCACTTATTTCAGGGAAAAAAGGCAGAAATTTTCCTTATTTTGGGGCCAAAAAGACAGAAATTTCCTTTGTTTTGGGGTGAAAAAGATAGAAATTCCACTTATTTAGAGGCAAAAAAGCAGAAATTCCTCTTATTTTGGAGCATAAATGAAGAAATTTCCTTTTTTTATGGCAAAAAGGTATGCATTCTTCTTATTTTCGGGCAAAAAGGCAGAAATTCCCAGTATTTTGGAGCAAAATTGCAGAAATTCCCCTAATTGTGGGGCAAAAAGGCAGAAATTCCCTATATGTTGGGGCAAAAAGAAACAAATTCTCCTTATTTTGGGTCAAAACTCAGAAATTCCACTGATATTGGGGCAAAATTCCAGAAATTTCCCTTATTTTGGGGCAAAATTGCAGAAATTTCACTTATTTTAGGGCAAAATTGCAGAAATTTCACTTATTTCAGAAAAAAAAGCAGAAATTTTCTTATTTTGGTGCAAAAAGGCGGAAATTTCTTTTATTTTGGTACAAAATTGCAGAAATTTTTCTTATTTTGGGGCAAAAAGGCAGAAATCTCCCATATTTTGGGGCAAAAATGAAGAAATTTCTCTTATTTTGAGGTAAAAAGGCTGAAATTCCCATTATTTGGGGGCAAAAAGGCAGAAATTTCCCTTATTTTGAGGCAAAATTGCAGAAATTTCACTTATTTCAGTGTAATAAGTCAGAAATTTTCTTTATTTTGGGGCAAAAAAGACAGAAATTCTTTTTGTTTTGAGGGAAAAAGGCAGAAATTCCCCTTTTTTAGCGGCAAAAAAGCAAAAATTCATTTTATTTTGGAGTAAAAATGAAGAAATTTCTTTTTTTTTGTGGCAAAAAGTATACATTCCCCTTATTTTCAGGCTAAAAAGCAGAAATTGTCAATATTTTGGAGCAAAATTGCAGAAATTCCCCTAATTGTGGGGCAAAAGTGCAGAAATTGCCTATATGTTGGGGCAAAAAGGCAGAAATTCTCTTAATTTTGGGGCAAAACTCAGAAATTCCACTTATTTTGGGGCAAAATTCCAGAAATTTCCCTTATTTTGGGGCAAAATTGCAGAAATTTCACTTATTTTGGGGCAAAATTGCAGAAATTTCACTTATTTCAGGGTAATAAGTCAGAAATTTTCCTTATTTTGGAGCAAAAAAACAAAAATTCCCTTTGTTTTGGGGGAAAAAGACAGAAATTCCACTTATTTAGAGGCAAAAAAGCTGAAATTCCCCTTATTTTGGAGCAAAAATGAAGAACTTTCCCTTTTTTATGGCAAAAAGTTATGCATTCTTCTTATTTTCGGGCAATAAGGCAGAAATTCCCCGTATTTTGGAGCAAAATTGCAGAAATTCCCCTAATTGTGGGGCGAAAAGGCAGAAATTCCCTATATGTTAGGGCAAAAAGACAGAAATTCTCCTTATTTGGGGGCAAAACTCAGAAATTCCACTTATTTTAAGGCAAAATTCCAGAAATTTCCTTTATTTGGGAGCAAAATTGCAGAAATTTCTGTTATTTTGGGGCAAAATTGCAGAAATTTCACTTATTTCAGAAAAAAAAGCAGAAATTTTCTTATTTTGGTGCAAAAAGGTGGAAATTTCTTTTATTTTGGTACAAAATTGCAGAAATTTTTCTTATTTTGGGGCAAAAAGGCAGAAATCTCCCATAATTTGGGGCAAAAATGCAGAAATTCCTCTTATTTTGAGGTAAAAAGGCTGAAATTCCCCTTATTTGGAGGCAAAAAGGCAGAAATTTTTCTTATTTTGGGGCAAAATTGCAGAAATTTCACTTATTTCAGAGTAGTCAGTCAGAAATTTTTCTTATTTTGGGGCAAAAAAGCAGAAATTCCTTTTATTTTGGAGTAAAAATGAAGAAATTTCTTTTTTGTGGCAAATGGTATACATTCCCCTTATTTTCAGGCTAAAAAGCAGAAATTACCCGTATTTTGGAGCAAAATTGCAAAAATTCCGCTAATTGTGGGGCAAAAAGGCAGAAATTCCCTGTAAGTTAGAGCAAAAAAACAGAAAATCTCCTTATTTTGGGGCAAAACTCAGAAATTCCACTTACCTTGGGGCAAAATTCCAAAAATTTCCCTTATTTTGGGCCAAAATTGCAGAAATTTCACTTATTTTGAGGCAAAATTGCATAAATTTCACTTATTTCAGGGTAATAAGTCAGAAATTTTCCTTATTTTGGGGCAAAAAACACAGAAATTCCCTTTGTTTTGGGGGAAAAAGACAGAAATTCCACTTTTTTAGAGGCAAAAAAGCAGAAATTCCTTTTATTTTGGAGTAAAAATGAAGAAATTTCCCTTTTTTGTGGCAAAATGTATACATTCCACTTATTTTTTGGCTAAAAAGCTGAAATTACCCGTATTTTGGAGCAAAATTGCAGAAATTCCCCTAATTGTGGGGCAAAATGCAGAAATTCCCTATATGTTAGAGCAAAAAGACAGAAATTCTCCTTATTTTGGGGCAAAACTCAGAAATTCCACTTATTTTGGGGCAAAATTCCAGAAATTTCCCTTATTTTGTGGCAAAATTGCCGAAATTTCACTTATTTTGGGGCAAAATTGCAGAAATTTCACTTATATCATGGTAAAAAGGCAGAAATTTTCCTCATTTTGGGGCAAAAATGCAGAGATTCCAAATATTTTGTGGTAAAATTGCAAAAATTCCCCTTATTTTGAGGTAAAAAGGCAGAAATTCCCCTTATTTGGGGGCAAAAAGCAGAAATTTCCCTTATTCTGGGACAAAATTGCAGAAATTTCACTTATTTCAGGGTAATAAGTCAGAAATTTTCCTTATTTGGGGCAAAAAAGACAGAAATTCCTTTTGTTTTGGGGGAAAAAGTCAGAAATTCCACTTATTTAGAAGCAAAAAAGCAGAAATTCCCCTTATTTTGGAGCAAAAATGAAGAAATTTCCTTTTTTTGTGGCAAAAGGTATGCATTCTTCTTATTTTCAGGCTAAAAAGCAGAAATTCCCCGTATTTTGGAGCAAAATTGCAGAAATTCCCCTAATTGTGGGACAAAAAGGCAGAAATTCCCTATATGTTTGGGCAAAAAGACAGAAATTCTCCTTATTTTAGAGCAAAACTCAGAAATTTCACTTATTTTGACGCAAAATTGCAGAAATTTCACTTATTTCAGAAAAAAAAGCAGAAATTTTCTTAATTTGGGGCAAAAAGGCAGAAATTTCTCATATTTTGGGGCAAAAATGCAGAAAATCCCCTTATTTTGAGGTAAAAAGTCTAAAATTCCCCTTATTTGGTTGCAAAAAGCAGAAATTTCCCTTATTTTGGGGCAAAATTGCAGATATTTCATTTATTTCAGGGTAATAAGTCAGAAATTTTCCTTATTTTGGGGCAAAAAAGACACAAATTCTCTATGTTTTGGGGGAAAAAGACAGAAATTCCACTTATTTAGAGGCAAAAAAGCAGAAATTCCCCTTATTTTGGAGCGAAAATGAAGAAATTTCCCTTTTTTATGGCACAAAGGTATGCATTCTTCTTATTTTCGGGCAAAAAGACAGAAATTCCCCGTATTTGTGAGCAAAATTGCAGAAATTCCCCTAATTGTGGGGCAAAAAGGCAGAAATTCCCTATGTGTTGGGGCAAAAAGACAGAAATTCTACTTATTTTGGGGCAAAACTCAGAAATTCCACTTATTTTGGGGCAAAATTCCAAAAATTTCCCTTATTTTGGGGCAAAATTGCAGAAATTTCACTTATTTTGGGGCAAAATTGCAGAAATTTCACTTATTTCAGGGAAAAAAAAGACAGAAATTTCTTTTATTTTGGTACAAAATTGCAGAAATTTTTTTTATTTTTGGCAAAAAGGCAGAAATTTCCCATATTTTGGGGCAAAAATGCAGAAATTCCCCTTATTTTGAGGTAAAAATGCTGAAATTCCCCTTATTTTGGGGCAAAAAGCAGACATTTCCCTTATTTTGGGCAAAAATTGCAGAAATTTCACTTATTTTGAGTCAAAAAGGCAGAAAATCCAATTATTTTGGGGTAAAAATGAAGAAATTCCCCTTGTTTTGAGGTAAAAAGGCTGAAATTCCCCTTTTTTGGAGGCAAAAAGGCAGAAATTTCCCGTATTTTGGGGCAAAATTGCAGAAATTTCACTTATTTCAGAATAATAATTCAGAAATTTTTTTTATTTGGGGGTAAAAAAAGACAGAAATTCCCTTTGTTTGGGGGAAAAAACAGAAATTCCACTTATTTAGAGGCAAAAAAGCAGAAATTCCCCTTATTTTGGAGCAAAATTAAGAAATTTCATTTTTTTATGGCAAAAAGGTATGCACTCTTATTATTTTCGGGCAAAAAGACAGAAATTCCCCGTATTTTAGAGCAAAATTGCAGAAATTCCCCTAATTGTGGGGCAAAAAGGCATAAATTCCCTATATGTTGGAGCAAAAAGACAGAAATTCATCTTATTTTGGGGCAAAACTCAGAAATTCCACTTATTTTGGGGCACAATTCCAGAAATTTCCCTTCTTTTGGGGCAAAATTGCAGAAATTTCACTTATTTTGAGGCAAAATTGCAGAAATTTTACTTATTTCAGAAAAAAAAGCAGAAATTTTCTTATTTAGGGGCAAAAAGGCAGAATTTTTTTTAATTTTGGTACTAAATTGCAGAAATTTTTCTTATTTTGGGGCAAAAAGTCAGAAATTTCCCATTATTTGGGGCAAATATGCAGAAATTCCCCTTATTTTGGGGCAAGAAGTCAGAAATTCCCCTTATTTTGGGGCAAAAAGCAGATATTTCCCTTATTTTTGGGGAAAAATTTTAGAAATTTAACTTATTTCAGGGCAAAAAGTCAGAAATTCCGTTTATTTTTGGGGAAAAGTCAGAAATTGCACTTATTTTGAGTCAAAAAGGCGGAATATCCCCTTATTTTGGAGTAAAAATGAAGAAATTTCCCTTTTTTATGGCAAAAGGTATACATTCTTTTTATTTTCGGGCAAAAAGGCAGAAATTCCCTGTATTTTGGAGCAAAATTGCAGAAATTCCTCTAATTTTGGGGCAAAAACGCAGAACTTCCCCTTATTTTGGGGTAAAACTGCAGAAATTTCACTTATTTCTCGGCAAAATGGCAGAAATTCACTTCATTTTCGGTGAAAAGGGAGAAAATTCCCGTATTTTGGAGCAAAATTGCAGAAATTCACCTAATTTTGAGGTAAAACATGCAGTAATTTTCTTTATTTTAAGGCAAAAAGGCAGAAATTCCCCTTATTTTGTGGCAAAAATCAGAAATTCCCCTTATTTTAGAAAAACTTGCAGAAATTTCCTTTATTATGGGGAAAAATTGCAGAAATTTCTTTTATTGTAAGGCAAAATTGCAGAAATTTCATTTATTTCAGAGAAAAAAACAAAAATTTTTTATATTTTAGGGCAAAATGCAGAAATTTCCATTATTTTGGGGCACAAAGACAGAAATTCACCTTCTTTTGGGGTAAAATTTCAAACATTTCACATATTTCAGGGCAAAAAGGCAGAAATTCGCCTTATTTGGGGGTAAAAAGGCAGAAATTCTTCATATTTTGGGTTAAAATTGCAGAAATTTCCCTTGTTTGGGGGCAAAAAGGCAGAAAATCCCCTTAATTTCGGGCAAAAAGGCAGAAATTCCCCGTATTTTGGAGCAAAATTGCAGAAATTCCCCTAATTGTGGGGCAAAAAGGCAGAAATTCCCGATATGTTGGGGCAAAAAGACAGAAATTCTCCTTATTTTCGGGCAAAACTCAGAAATTCCATTTATTTTGGGGCAAAATTCCAGAAATTTCCCTTATTTTGGGGCAAAATTGCAGAAATTTCACTTATTTCAGGGCAAAATTCAAAAATTGCTTTTATTTTGGGGCAAAAAGACAGAAATTCCGTTTACTTTTGGGTAAAAAGGCAGAAATTTCACTTATTTTGAGGTAAGAAGGCAGAAATTCCTCTTATTTTGCGGCAAAAATGAAGAAATTTCCCTTTTTTGTGGCAAAAGGTATATATTCCCCTTATTTTCGGGCAAAAAAGCAGAAATTCCCCGTATTTTGGAGCACAATTGCAGAAAATCCCCTAATTGTGGGGTAAAAAGGCAGAAATTCCCATTATTTTGATGGCAAAAAGGCAGGAATTCACCTTATTTTGGGCTAAAATTGCAGAAATTTCACATATTTCAGGGCAAAAAGGCAGAAATTTCCCTTCATTTGGGGCAAAAATGAAGAAATTTCCATTTTTTATGGCAAAAAGGTATGCATTCCCCTTATTTTCGGCAAAAAGGCAGAAATTCCCCGTATTTTGGAGCAAAATTGCAGAAATTCCCCTAATTGTGGGGCAAAAAGGCAGAAATTCTCTTTATTTTGGGGCAAAACTCAGAAATTCCACTTATTTTGGGGCAAAATTCCAGAAATTTCCCTTATTTTGGGGCAAAATTGCAGAAATTTCACTTATTTTGGGGCAAAATTGCAGAAATTTCACTTATTTCAGGTAAAAATGGCAGAAATTTTTCTTATTTTGGGGCAAAAAGGCAGAATTTCCTAATATTTTGTGGCAAAAATGCAGAAATTCCCCTTATTTTGAGGTAAAAAGGCTTAAATTCCCCTTATTTGGGGGCAAAAAGGCAGAAATTTTTCTTATTTTGGGGCAAAATTGCAGACATTTCACTTATTTCAGGGTAATAAGTCAGAAATTTTCCTTATTTTGGGTCAAAAAAGACAGAAATTCCCTTTGTTTTGGAAGGAAAATACAGAAATTCCACTTCTTTAGAGGCAAAAAGGCAGAAATTCCCCTTATTTTTAAGCAAAAATGAAGAAATTCCCCTAATTGTTGGGCAAAAAGGCAGAAATTCCCTATATGTTGGGGCAAAAAGACAGAAATTCTTCTTATTTTGGGACAAAACTCAGAAATTCCACTTATTTTGGGGCAAAATTGCAGGAATTTACCTTATTTTGAGGCAAAATTGCAGAAATTTCCCTTATTTGGGGCAAAATTGCAGAAATTTCACTTATTTTCAGGTAAAAAGGCTGAAATATCCTTTATTTTGGGGCAAAAAGGAAGAAATTCCCCTTATTTTGGGGCAAAATTGCAGAAATTTTCCTTATTTTGGGGCAAAAAGGCTGAAATTCTTATTTTGAGGTAAAATGCTGAAATTCCCCATATTTTGGGGCAAAAGGCAAAACTTCTTCTTATTTTGGGGCAAAGAGGCACAAATTTCTCTTATTTTCGGGCAAAATTGCAGAAATTTCATTTATTTCAGGGCAAAAAGTCAGAAATTCCTTTTATTTTGGGGCAAAGAGCAGAAATTTCTTTTATTATGGTACAAAATTGAAGAAATTTTTCTTATTTTGAAACAAAAAGGCAGAAAATTCCACTTATTTTGAGGCAAAAGGCAGAAATTATTCTCAATTTGAGGTAAAATGCAGAAATTTATTTATTTTGGGGCTAAAAAACAGAAATTCCCTGTATTTTGAAGCAAAATTGCAGAAATTCTCATAATTTTTGGGCAAAAAGGCAGACATTCTTCTTATTATGGGGCAAAAAGACAGAAAATCTCCTTTTTTGGGAGCAAACAGTCAGAAATTCCCCTTATTTCTGGGCAAAAATGAAGAAATTTGCTTTTTTATGGCAAAAAGGTATACATTCCCTTTATTTTCGGGCAAAAAGGCAGAAATTCTTTGTATTTTGGAGCAAAATTGCAGAAATTCTCATAATTTTCGGGCAAAAAGGCAGAAATTCTCCTTATTTTGGGGCAAAAAGACAGAAAATCTCCTTTTTCGGGAGCAAACAGTCAGAAATTCCCCTTATTTTGGGGCAAAATTGCAGAAATTTCCTTTACATTAGGGCAAAATTGCAGAAATTTCCCTTATTTTGGGGCAAAATTGCAGAAATTTCACTTATTTCAGGGAAAAAAGGCAGAAATTTTCCTCATTTTGGGGCAAAAATGAAGAAATTCCAAATATTTTGTGGCAAAAATGAAAAAATTCCCCTTATTTTGTGATAAAAAGGCAGAAATTTCCATTATTTGGAGGCAAAAAGCAGAAATTTCCCTTATTATGGGGCAAAATTGAAGAAATTTCACTTATTTCAGGGTAATAAGTCAGAAATTTTCCTTATTTGGGGCAAAAAAGACAGAAATTCCTTTTGTTTTGGGGGAAAAAGTCAGAAATTCCACTTATTTAGAAGCAAAAAAGCAGAAATTCCCCTTATTTTGGAGCAAAAATGAAGAAATTTTTTTTTGTGGCAAAAGGTATGCATTCTTCTTATTTTCAGGCTAAAAAGCAGAAATTCCTCGTATTTTGGAGCAAAATTGCAGAAATTCCCCTAATTGTGGGGCAAAAAGACAGAAATTCTTTTTATTTTGGGGCAAAACTCAGAAATTCCACTTATTTTGGGACAAAATTCCAGAAATTTCGCTTATTTTGGGGCAAAATTGCAGAAATTTCACTTATTTTGGCAAAATTGCAGAAATTTCAATTATTTCAGAAAAAAAGCAGAAATTTTCTTATTTTGGTGCAAAAAGGCAGAAATTTCTTTTATTTTGGTACAAAATTGCAGAAATTTTTCTTATTTGGGGGCAAAAAGCAGAAATCCCCTATATTTTGGGGCAAAAATGCATAAATTCCTCTTATTTTGAGGTAAAAAGGCTGAAATTTCCCTTATTTGGGGGCAAAAAGCAGAAATTTCCCTTATTTTGGGGCAAAATTGCAGATATTTCATTTATTTCAGGGTAATAAGTCAGAAATTCATCTTACTTTGGGGCAAAAAACAGAAATTCCCTTTGTTTTGGGGGAAAAAGACAGAAATTCCACTTATTTAGAGGCAAAAAAGCAGAAATTCTTCTTTATTGGAGCAAAAATGAAGAAATTTATCTTTTTTTGTGGCAAAAGGTATACATTCCGCCTATTTTTGGGCTAAAAAGCAGAAATTCCCCGTATTTTGGATCAAAATTGCAGAAATTCCCCTTATTTTGGAGCAAAAATAAAGAAATTTCCCTTTTTTATGGCAAAAAGCTATGCATTCTTCTTATTTTCGGGCAAAAAGGCAGAAATTCCCCGTATTTTGGAGCAAAATTGCAGAAATTCCCCTAATTGTGGGGCAAAAAGGCAGAAATTCCCTATATTTTGGGGCAAAAAGACAGAAATTCTCCTTATTTCGGGGCAAAACTCAGAAATTCCACTTATTTTGGGGCAAAATTCCAGAAATTTCCCTTATTTTAGGGCAAAATTGCAGAAATTTCACTTATTTTGGGGCAAAATTGCAGAAATTTCACTTATTTCAGAAAAAATCAGAATTTATTTATTTTGGTGCAAAAAGGCAGAAATTTCTTTTATTTTGGTACAAAATTGCAGAAATTTTTCTTATTTTGGGGCGAAAAGGCAGAAATCTCCCATATTTTGTGGCAAAAATGCAGAAATTCCTCTTATTTTGAGGTAAAAAGGCTGAAATTCCCCTTATTTGGGGGCAAAAAGGCAGAAATTTCCCTTATTTTGGGGCAAAATTGCAGAAATTTCACTTATTTCAGGGTAATAAGTCAGAAATTGTTTTTACTTTGGGGCAAAAAAGACAGAAATTCTCTTTGTTTTGGGGGATAAAGACAGAAATTCCACTTATTTAGAGGCAAAAAAGCAGAAATTCCCCTTATTTTGGAGCAAAACTGAAGAAATTTCCCTTTTTTATGGCAAAAAGGTATGCATTCTTCTTATTTTCGGGCAAAAAGGCAGAAATTCCCCGTATTTTGAAGCAAAATTGCAGAAATTCCCCTAATGGTGGGGCAAGAAGGGAGAAATTCCCTATATTTTGGGGCAAAAAGACAGAAATTCTCCTTATTTTGGGGCACAACTCAGAAATTCCACTTATTTTGGTGCAAAATTCCAGAAATATCACCTATTTTGGGGCAAAATTGCAGAAATTTCACTTATTTTGAGGCAAAATTGCAGAAATTTTACTTATTTCAGAAAAAAAAGCAGAAATTTTCTTATTTTGGGGCAAAAAGGCAGAAATTTTTTTTATTTTGGTACTAAATTGCAGAAATTTTTCTTATTTTGGGGCAAAAAGTCAGAAATTTCCCATTATTTGGGGCAAATATGCAGAAATTCCCCTTATTTTGAGGAAAAAAGGCTGACATTCCCCTTATTTTGGGGCAAAAAGTCAGAAATTCCTTTTATTTTGGGGCAAAAAGCAGATATTTCCCTTATTTTTGGGGAAAAATTTTAGAAATTTAACTTATTTCAGGGCAAAAAGTCAGAAATTCCATTTATTTTTGGGGAAAAGTCAGAAATTGCACTTATTTTGAGTCAAAAAGGCGGAATATCCCCTTATTTTGGAGTAAAAATGAAGAAATTTCCCTTTTTTATGGCAAAAGGTATACATTCTTTTTATTTTCGGGCAAAAAGGCAGAAATTCCCTGTATTTTGGAGCAAAATTGCAGAAATTCCTCTAATTTTGGGGCAAAAATGCAGAACTTCCCCTTATTTTGGGGTAAAACTGCAGAAATTTCACTTATTTCGCGGCAAAATGGCAGAAATTCACTTCATTTTCGGCGAAAAGGGAGAAAATTCCCGTATTTTTGCAGTAAAATTGCAGAAATTCACCTAATTTTGGGGTAAAACATGCAGTACTTTTCTTTATTTTAAGGCAAAGAGGCAGAAATTCCCCTTATTTTGTGGCAAAAATCAGAAATTCCCCTTATTTTAGAAAAAATTGCAGAAATTTCCTTTATTATGGGGAAAAATTGCAGAAATTTCTTTTATTGTAAGGCAAAATTGCAGAAATTTCATTTATTTCAGAGAAAAAAACAAAAATTTTTTTTATTTTAGGGCAAAATGCAGAAATTTCCATTATTTTGGGGCACAAAGACAGAAATTCACCTTCTTTTGGGGTAAAATTTCAAACATTTCACATATTTCAGGGCAAAAAGGCAGAAATTCCCCTTATTTGGGGGTAAAAAGGCAGAAATTCTTCATATTTTGGGTTAAAATTGCAGAAATTTCCCTTGTTTGGGGGCAAAAAGGCAGAAAATCCCCTTAATTTTGGGCAAAAAGGCAGAAATTCCCCGTATTTTGGAGCAAAATTGCAGAAATTCCCCTAATTGTGGGGCAAAAAGGCAGAAATTCCCGATATGTTGTGGCAAAAAGACAGAAATTCTCCTTATTTTCGGGCAAAACTCAGAAATTCCATTTATTTTGGGGCAAAATTCCAGAAATTTCCCTTAATTTGGGGCAAAATTGCAGAAATTTCACTTATTTCAGGGCAAAATTCAAAAATTGCTTTTATTTTGGGGCAAAAAGACAGAAATTCCGTTTACTTTTGGGTAAAAAGGCAGAAATTTCACTTATTTTGAGGTAAGAAGGCAGAAATTCCTCTTATTTTGCAGCAAAAATGAAGAAATTTCCCTTTTTTGTGGCAAAAGGTATACATTCCCCTTATTTTCGGGCAAAAAAGCAGAAATTCCTTGTATTTTGGAGCACAATTGCAGAAAATCCCCTAATTGTGGGGCAAAAAGGCAGAAATTCCCATTATTTTGATGGCAAAAAGGCAGGAATTCACCTTATTTTGGGCTAAAATTGCAGAAATTTCACATATTTCAGGGCAAAAAGGCAGAAATTTCCCTTCATTTGGGGCAAAAATGAAGAAATTTCACTTTTTTATGGCAAAAACGTATGCATTCCCCTTATTTTCGGCAAAAAGGCAGAAATTCCCCGTATTTTGGAGCAAAATTGCAGAAATTCCCCTAATTGTGGGGCAAAAAGGCAGAAATTCTCTTTATTTTGGGGCAAAACTCAGAAATTCCACTTATTTTGGGGCAAAATTCCAGAAATTTCCCTTATTTTGGGGCAAAATTGCAGAAATTTCACTTATTTTGGGGCAAAATTGCAGAAATTTCCCTTATTTCAGGTAAAAATGGCAGAAATTTTTCTTATTTTGGGGCAAAAAGGCAGAAATTCCTAATATTTTGTGGCAAAAATGCAGAAATTCCCCTTATTTTGAGGTAAAAAGGCTGAAATTCCCCTTATTTGGGTGCAAAAAGGCAGAAATTTTTCTTATTTTGGGGCAAAATTGCAGACATTTCACTTATTTCAGGGTAATAAGTCAGAAATTTTCCTTATTTTGGGGCAAAAAAGACAGAAATTCCCCTAATTGTGGGGCAAAAAGGCAGAAATTCCCTATATGTTGGGGCAAAAAGACAGAAATTCTCCTTATTTTGGGGCTAAACTCAAAAATTCCACTTATTTTGGGGCAAAATTGCAGGAATTTACCTTATTTTGGGGCAAAATTGCAGAAATTTTCCTTATTTTGGGCAAAATTGCAGAAATTTCACTTATTTTCAGGTAAAAAGACTGAAATATCCTTTATTTTGGGGCAAAAAGGAAGAAATTCCCCTTATTTTGGGGCAAAATTGCAGAAATTTTTCTTATTTTGGGGCAAAAAGGCTGAAATTGTTCTTATTTTGAGGTAAAATGCTGAAATTCCCCATATTTTGGGGCAAAAGGCAAAAATTCTTCTTATTTTGGGGCAAAAAGGCATAAATTTCCCTTATTTTCGGGCAAAATTGCAGAAATTTCATTTATTTCAGGGCAAAATTTCAGAAATTCCTTTTATTTTGGGGCAAAGAGCAGAAATTTCTTTTATTATGGTACAAAATTGAAGAAATTTTTCTTATTTTGAAACAAAAAGGCAGAAAATTCCCCTTATTTTGAGGCAAAAGGCAGAAACTATTCTTATTTTGTGGTAAAATGCAGAAATTCCCTTTATTTTGGGGCTAGAAAGCAGAAATTCCCCGTATTTTGAAGCAAAATTGCAGAAATTCTCATAATTTTCTGGCAAAAGGCAAAAATTCTCCTTATTTTGGGGCAAAAAGACAGAAAATCTCCTTTTTTGGGAGCAAACAGTCAGAAATTTTCCTTATTTTGGGGCAAAATTGCAGAAATTTCCTTTACATTGGGGCAAAATTGCAGAAATTTCCATATTTTGGGGCAAAATTGCAGAAATTTCACTTATTTCAGGGAAAAAAAGCGAAAATTTTTTTGGGGGGCAAAAAGGCAGAAATTTTTTTTATTTTGGTACAAAATTGCAGAAATTTTTCTTATTTTGGGGCAAAAAGTCAGAAATTCCTCATATTTTGGGGCAAAAAGGCAGAAATTCCCCTTATTTTGGGGCAAAATTGCAGAAATTTCCCTTATTATGGGGAAAAATTGCAGAAATTTCCCTTATTTTAGGGCAAAATTGCAGAAATTTCACTTATTTCAGAGAAAAAAAGCAAAATTTTTCTTATTTTGGGGCAAAAAGGCAGAAATTCCCATTATTTTGGGGCAAAAAGGCAGAAATTCACCTTATTTTGGGGTAAAATTGCAGAAATTTCAGATATTTTAGGGCAAAAAGACAGAAATTCCCTTTATTTTAAGGCAGAAAGGCAGAAATTCCCCTTATTTTGGAATAAAATTGCAGAAATTTTTTTTCTTTAGGGGCAAAAAGGCAGAAAATCCACTTAATTTCGGGTAAAAAAGCAGAAATTCCTCTTATTTTGGAGCAAAATTGCAGAAACTCCCCTAATTTTGGGGCATAAAGGCAGAAATTCCCTTTATTTTGGGGCAAAAATAGAGAAATTCTCATTATTTTGGGGCAAAAATCAGAAATTTCCCTTATTTCGGGTCAAAATTTTAGAAATTTCTTTTATATTGTTACAGACTTGCAGAAATTTTTCTTATTTTGTGGCAAAAAGGCAGAAATTTCCCATATTTTGGTGCAAAAAGCCTAAAATTTCCTTTATTATGAGGTAAAATCCTGAAATTCCCCATATTTTGGGGCAAAAAGGCAGAAATTCCCCTCATTTGGAGGCAAAAATACACAAATTTCCCTTATTTTCGGGCATAATTGCAGGAATTTCATTTATTTCAGGGCAAAAAGTCAGAAATTCCTTATATTTTGGGGCAAAAAGCAGAAATTTCTTTTATTTTGATACAAAATTGTAGAAATTTTCCTTATTTTGGAACAAAAAGGCAAAAATTACCCATATTTTGGGGAAAAAGGCAGAAATTCCCCTTATTTTGAGGTAAAAAGGCTGAAATTCCCGTTATTTTGGGGTAAAAAGGCAGAAATTCCCTTTACTTTGTGGCAAAAAGGCAGAAATTCCCGTTAATTGGGGCAGAAAAGCAGAAATTTTCCTTATTTAAGGGCAATAGGGCAGATATTCCCCATATTTTGTGGCAAAAAGGCAGAAATTCCCCTTATTTGGAGGTAAAATGATGAAATTCCCCTTTTTTTCGGCAAAAAGGCAGAAATTCCTATTATTTTGGGGCAAAATTGCAGAAATTTCCTTTATTTTGGGGCAAAGTTGCAGAAATTTCCCTTATTTTGGGGCAAAATTGCAGAAATTTCACTTATTTCATGGTAAAAAGGCAGAAATTTTCCTCATTTTGGGGCAAAAATGAAGAAATTCCAAATATTTTGTGGCAAAAATGCAAAAATTCCCCTTATTTTGTGATAAAAAGGCAGAAATTTCCCTTATTTGGGGGCAAAAAGCAGAAATTTCCCTTATTTGGGGGCAAAATTGAAGAAATTTCACTTATTTCAGGGTAATAAGTCAGAAATTTTCCTTATTTGGGGCAAAAAAGACAGAAATTCCTTTTGTTTTGGGGGAAAAAGTCAGAAATTCCACTTATTTAGAAGCAAAAAAGCAGAAATTCTCCTTATTTTGGAGCAAAAATGAAGAAATTTTTTTTTGTGGCAAAAGGTATGCATTCTTCTTATTTTCAGGCTAAAAAGCAGAAATTCCCCGTATTTTGGAGCAAAATTGCAGAAATTCCCCTAATTGTGGGGAAAAAGACAGAAATTCTTTCTATTTTGGGGCAAAACTCAGAAATTCCACTTATTTTGGGACAAAATTCCAGAAATTTCACTTATTTTGGGGCAAAATTGCAGAAATTTCACTTATTTTGGCAAAATTGCAGAAATTTCAATTATTTCAGAAAAAAAGCAGAAATTTTCTTATTTTGGTGCAAAAAGGCAGAAATTTCTTTTATTTTGGTACAAAATTGCAGAAATTTTTCTTATTTGGGTCAAAAAACAGAAATCCCCTATATTTTGGGGCAGAAATGCATAAATGCCTCTTATTTTGAGGTAAAAAGGCTGAAATTTCCCTTATTTGGGGGCAAAAAGACAGAAATTTCCCTTATTTTGAGGCAAAATTGCAGAAATTTCACTTATTTCAGGGTAATAAGTCAGAAATTTTTCTTACTTTGGGGCAAAAAACAGAAATTCCCTTTGTTTTGGGGGAAAAAGACAGAAATTCCACTTATTTAGAGGCAAAAAAGCAGAAATTCTTCTTTATTGGAGCAAAAATGAAGAAATTTATCTTTTTTTGTGGCAAAAGGTATACATTCCGCTTATTTTCGGGCTAAAAAGCAGAAATTCCCCGTATTTTTGATCAAAATTGCAGAAATTCCCCTTATTTTGGAGCAAAAATAAAGAAATTTCCCTTTTTTATGGCAAAAAGCTATGCATTCTTCTTATTTTCGGGCAAAAAGGCAGAAATTCCCCGTATTTTGGAGCAAAATTGCAGAAATTCCCCTAATTGTGGGGCAAAAAGGCAGAAATTCCCTATATGTTCAGGCAAAAAGACAGAAATTCTCCTTATTTCGGGGCAAAACTCAGAAATTCCACTTATTTTGGGGCAAAATTCCAGAAATTTCCCTTATTTTAGGGCAAAATTGCAGAAATTTCACTTATTTTAGGGCAAAATTCCAGAAATTTCACTTATTTCAGAAAAAAAAAGCAGAATTTATTTATTTTGGTGCAAAAAGGCAGAAATTTCTTTTATTTTGGTACAAAATTGCAAAAATTTTTCTTATTTTGGGGCAAAAAGGCAGAAATCTCCCATATTTTGTGGCAAAAATGCAGAAATTTCTCTTATTTTGAGGTAAAAAGGCTGACATTCCCCTTATTTGGGGGCAAAAAGGCAGAAATTTCCCTTATTTTGTGGCAAAATTGCAGAAATTTCACTTATTTCAGGGTAATAAGTCAGAAATTGTTTTTACTTTGGGGCAAAAAAGACAGAAATTCTCTTTGTTTTGGGGGAAAAAGACAGAAATTTTACTTATTTAGAGGCACAAAAGCAGAAATTCCCCTTATTTTGGAGCAAAACTGAAGAAATTTCCCTTTTTTATGGCAAAAAGGTATGCATTCTTCTTATTTTCGGGCAAAAAGGCAGAAATTCCCCGTATTTTGGAGCAAAATTGCAGAAATTCCCCTAATTGTGGGGCAAAAAGGCAGAAATTCCCTATATGTTCAAGCAAAAAGACAGAAATTCTCCTTATTTCGGGGCAAAACTCAGAAATTCCACTTATTTTGGTGCAACATTCCAGAAATTTCCCTTATTTGGGGGCAAAATTGCAGAAATTTAACTTATTTAAGAAAAAAATTCAGAAATTTTCCTATTTTGGTGCAAAAAGGCAGAAATTTTTTTTTATTTTGATACAAAATTGCAGAAATTTTTCTTTTTTTGGGTAAAAAGGCAGAAATCACTATATATTGGGGCAAAAATGCAGAAATTCCTCTTATTTTGAGGAAAAAAGGCGAAATTTCCCTTATTTGGGGGCCAAAAGGCAGAAATTTCCCTTATTTTGAGGCAAAATTGCAGAAATTTCCCTTATTTCAGTGTAATAAGTCAGAAATTTTCCTTATTTTGGGGCAAAAAAGACAAAAATTCCCTTTGTTTTGGGGGAAAAAGACAGAAATTCCACTTTTTTAGAGGCAAAAAAGCAGAAATTCCTTTTATTTTGGGGTAAAAATGAAGAAATTTCCCTTTTTTGTGGCAAAAGGTATACATTCCACTTATATTTGGGTTAGAAAGCAGAAATTACCCGTATTTTGGAGCAAAATTGCAGAAATTCCCCTAATTGTGTGGCAAAAAGGCAGAAATTTCCTATATGTTAGGGCAAAAAGACAGAAATTCTCCTTATTTTGATGCAAAACTCAGAAATTCCACTTATTTTGGGGCAAAATTCCAGAAATTTCCCTAATTTTGTAGCAAAATTGCAGAAATTTCACTTATCTTGGGGCAAAATTGCAGAAATTTCACTTATTTCATAGTAAAAAGGCAGAAATTTTCCTTATTTTTGGGCAAAAATGCAGAGATTCCAAATATTTTGTGGTAAAAATGCAAAAATTCCCCTTATTTTGAGGTAAAAAGGCAGAAATTCCCCTTATTTGGGGGCAAAAAGCAGAAATTTTCCTTATTCTGGGGCAAAGTTGCAGAAATTTCACTTATTTCAGGGAAATAATTCAGAAATTTTCCTTATTTGGGGCAAAAAAGACAGAAATTCCCTTTGTTTTGGGAAAAAAAGACAGAAATTCCACTTATTTAGAAGCAAAAAAGCAGAAATTTCCCTTATTTTGGTGCAAAAATGAAGAAATTTCCCTTTTTTGTGGCAAAAGGTATACATTCCCCTTATTTTCAGGCTAAAAAGCAGAAATTCCCCGTATTTTGGAGCAAAATTGCATAAATTCCCCTAATTGTGGGGCAAAATGCAGAAATTCCCTATATGTTGGGGCAAAAAGACCGAAATTCTCTTTATTTTGGGGTAAAACTCAGAAATTCCACTTATTTTGGGGAAAAATTCCAGAAATATCACTTATTTTGGGGCAAAATTGCAGAAATTTCACTTATTTTGGGGCAAAATTGCAGAAATTTCACTTATTTCAGAAAAAAAAGCAGAAATTTTCTTATTTTGATGCAAAAGGCAGAAATTTCTTTTATTTTGGTACAAAATTGCAGAAATTTTTCTTATTTGGGGGCAAAAAGGCATAAATCTCTTATATTTTGGGGCAAAAATGCATAAATTCCTCTTATTTTGAGGTAAAAAGGCTGAAATTCCCCTTATTTGGGGGCAAAAAGGCAGAAATTTCCCTTATTTTGAGGCAAAATTGCAGAAATTTCACTTATTTCAGGGTAATAAGTCAGAAATTTTCCTTATTTTGGGGCAAAAAACAGAAATTTCCTTGGTTTTGGGGGAAAAAGACAGAAATTCCACTTATTTAGAGGCAAAAAAGCAGAAATTCTTCTTATTTTGAAGCAAAAATGAAGAAATTTATCTTTTTTGTGGCAAAAGGTATACATTCCCCTTATTTTCGGGCTAAAAAGAAGAAATTCCCCGTATTTTGGAGCAAAATTGAAGAAATTCCCCTTATTTTGGAGCAAAAATGAAGAAATTTTCCTTTTTTATGGCAAAAAGGTATGCATTCTTTATATATTCGTGCAAAAAGGCAGAAATTCCTCGTATTTTGGAGCAAAATTGCAGAAATTCCCCTAAATGTGGGGCAAAAATGCAGAAATTCCCTATATTTTTAGGACAAAAAGAGAGAAATTCTCCTTATTTTGGGGCAAAACTCAGAAATTCCACTTATTTTGGGGCAAAATTCCAGAAATTTCCCTTATTTAGGGGCAAAATTGCAGAAATTTCACTTATTTTGGGGCAAAATTGCAGAAATTTCACTTATTTCAGAGAAAAAATGCAGAAATTTTCCTTATTTTGGTGCAAAAAGGCAGAAATTCCTAATATTTTGTGGGAAAAAGGCAGAAATTCCCCTTATTTTGAGGTAAAAACAGCTGAAATTCCCCTTCATTGGGGGCAAAAAGGCAGAAATTTCCCTTATTTTGGGGCAAAATTGCAGAAATTTCACTTATTTCAGGGTAATAAGTCAGAAATTTTCCTTATTTTGGGGCCAAATGACAGAAATTTTCTTTGTTTTGGGGGGAAAAGACAGAAATTCCACTTATTTAGAGGCAAAAAATCATAAATTCCCCTTATTTTGGAGCAAAAATGAAGAAATTTCCCTTTTTTATGGCAAAAAGGTATGCATTCTTTATATTTTCAGGCAAAAATGCAGAAATTCCCTGTATTTTGGAGCAAAATTGCAAAAATTCCCCTAATTGTGGGGCAAAAATGCAGAAATTCTCTATATGTTAGGGCAAAAGGAAAGAAATTCTTTTTATTTTGGGGCAAAATTCAGAAATTCTACTTATTTTGGGGCAAAATTCCAGATATTTCCCTTATTTTGGGGCAAAATTGCAGAAATTTTACTTATTTTGGGGCAAAATTGCAGAAATATCACTTATTTCAGGGAAAAAAGGCAGAAATTTTTCTTATTTTGGGGCAAAAAAGACAGAAATTCCCTTTGCTTTGGGGGAAAAAGAGAGAAATTCAACTTATTTAGAGGCAAAAAAGCAGAAATTCTTCTTATTTTGGAGCAAAAATGAAGAAATTTTCCTTTTTTATGGAAAAAAGGTATGCATTCTTCTTATTTTCAGACAAAAAGGCAGAAATTCCCCGTATTTTGGAGCAAAATTGCAGAAATTTCCCTAATTGTGTGCAAAAAGGCAAAAATTCCCTATATGTTGTGGCAAAAAGACAGAAATTCTCCTTATTTTGGGGCAAAATTCAGAAATTTCACTTATTTTTGGGCAAAATTGCAGAAATTTCACTTATTTCAGAAAAAAAGGAGAAATTTTCTTATTTTGGGGCAAAAGGCAGAAATTCTCCTTATTTTAGAACAAAATTTCGGAAATTTCCCTTATTTTGTGACAAAAAACAGAAATTCTCTTTATTTTGGGGCAATATTACAGAAAATACCTTTATTATGGGGAAAAATTGCAGATATTTCTTTTATTTTAAGGATAAATTGCAGAAATTTCACTTATTTCAGAGAAAAAAAGCAAAACTTTTTCTTATTTTAGGGCAAAATGCAGAAATTCCCATTATTTTCGGGCACAATGGCAGAAATTCACCTTATTTTGGGGTGAAATTGCAGACATTTCACATATTTCAGGGCAAAAAGGCAGAAATTCCCCTTATTTTGGAGCAAAAATGAAAAAATTTCCATTTTTTATGGCAAAAATGTATGCATTCTTCTTATTTTCGGGCAAAAAGGCAGAAATTCCCCGTATTTTGGAGCAAAATTGCAGAAATTCCCCTAATTGTGGGGCAAAAAGGCAGAAATTCCCTATATGTTGGGGCAAAAAGACAGAAATTCTCATTATTTTGGGGCAAAACTCAGAAATTCCACTTATTTTGGCGCAAAATTCCAGAAATTTCCCTTATTTTGAGGCAAAATTGCAGAAATTTCACTTATTTTGGGGCAAAATTGAAAAATTTCACTTATGTCAGAAAAAATAGCAGAAATTTTCTTATTTTGGTGCAAAAAGGCAGAAATTTCTAATATTTTGGTACAAAATTGCAGAAATTTTTCTTATTTTAGGGCAAAAAGGCAGAAATCTCCCATATTTTGGGGCAAAAATGCAGAAATTCCTCTTATTTTTAGGTAAAAAGGCTGAAATTCCCCTTATTTGGGGGCAAAAAGGCAAAAATTTCCCTTATTTTGAGGCAAAATTGCAGAAATTTCACTTATTTCATTGTAATAAGTCAGAAATTTTCCTTATTTTGGGGCAAAAAAGACAGAAATTCCCTTTGTTTCGGGGGAAAAACACAGAAATTCCACTTTTTTAGAGGCAAAAAAGCAGAAATTCCTTTTATTTTGGAGTAAAAATGAAAAAATTTCCCTTTTTTGTGGCAAAAGGTATACATTCCACTTATTTTTGGGCTAAAAAGCAGAAATTCCTTGTATTATGGAGCAAAATTGCAGAAATTCTCCTAATTGTGGAACAAAAATGCAGAAATTCCCTATATGTTAGGGCAAAAAGACAGAAATTCTCCTTATTTTGGGGCAAAACTCAGAAATTCCACTTATTTTGGGGCAAACTTCCAGAAATTTCCCTTATTTTGTGGCAAAATTGCAGAAATTTCACTTATTTTGGGGCAAAATTGCAGAAATTTCACTTATGTCAGGGAAAAAAGGAAGAAATTTTCCTTATTTTGGGGCAAAAAACAGAAATTTCTTTTATTTTGTGGCAAAAATGCAGAAATTCCCCTTATTTTGAGGTAAAAAGGCTGAAATTTCCCTTATTTGGGGGCAAAAAGGCAGAAATTTTCCTTATTTTGGGGCAAAATTGGAGAAATTTCACTTATTTCAGGGTAATAAGTCAGAAATTTACCTTTTTTTGGGGCAAAAAAGACAGAAATTAATTTTGTTTTGGGGGAAAAGGACAGAAATTCTACTTATTTAGAGGCAAAAAAGCAGAAATTCCCATTATTTTGAAGCAAAAATGAAGAAATTTCGCTATTTTATGGCAAAAAGTTATGCATTCTTCTTATTTTCGGGCAAAAAGGCAGAAATTCCCCGTATTTTGGAGCAAAATTGCAGAAATTCCCCTTATTGTGGGGCAAAAAGGCAGAAATTCCCTATATGTTGGGGCAAAAAGACAGAAATACTCCTTATTTTGGGGCAAAACTCAGAAATTCCACTTATTTTGGGGCAAAATTCCAGAAATTTCCCTTACTTTGGGGCAAAATTGCAGAAATTCCACTTATTTTGGGGCAAAATTGCAGAAATTACCCGTATTTTGGAGCAAAATTGCAGAAATTCCCCTAATTGTGGGGCAAAAATGCAGAAATTCCCTATATGTTGGGGCAAAAAGGCAAAAATTCCCAATATGTTGGGGCAAAAAGACAGAAATTCTCCTTATTTTAGGGCAAAATTCAGAAATTTCACTTATTTTTGGGCAAAATTGCAGAAATTTCACTTATTTCAGAAAAAAAGGAGAAATTTTCTTATTTTTGGGCAAAAGGCAGAAATTCCCCTTATTTTAGGGCAAAATTGCAGAAATTTCCCTTATTTTGAAACAAAAAACAGAAATTCCCTTTATTTTGTGGCAAAATTGCAGAAAATATCTTTATTATGGGGGAAAATTGCAGATATTTCTTTTATTTTAAGGCAAAATTGCAGAAATTTCACTTATTTCAGAAAAAAAAAGCAAAAATTTATCTTATTTTAGGGCAAAATGCAGAAATTCCCATTATTTTGGGGCACAATAGCAGAAATTCACCTTATTTTGGGGTAAAATTGCAGACATTTCACATATTTCAGGGCAAAAAGGCAGAAATTCCCCTTTTTGGGGCAAAAAGGCTGAAATTCCCCTTATTTTCTATAAAATTGCAGAAATTCCCCTTGTTTGGGGGCAAAAAGGCAGAAAATCTTCTTAATTTTGGGCAAAAAGGCAGAAATTCCCCGTATTTTGGAGAAAAATTGCAGAAATACCCCTAATATTGGGGCAAAAAGGCAGAAATTCCCTTTATTTTGGGGCAAAAATACAGAAATTCTCCTTATTTCGGGACAAAAATCAAAAATTTCCTTTATTTTGGGGCAAAATTTTAGAAATTTCTTTTATTTTGGTACAGAATTGCAGAAATTTTTCTTATTTGGTGACAAAAAGGCAGAAAATTCCCATATTTTGGAACAGAAATGCAGAAATTGCCCTTATTTTGAGGTAAAAAGGCTGAAATTCCCCTTATTTTGGGGAAAAAAGGAAGAAATTTCATTTATTTTGGGGCAAAATTGCAGAAATTTCACTTATTTCAGAAAATAAAGGAGAAATTTTCTTATTTTGGGGCAAAATGCAGAAATTTCTTTTATTTTGGTACAAAATTGCAGAAATTTTTCTTATTTTGGGGCAAAAATTCATAAATTTTCCATATTTTGGGGCAAAAATGCAAAAATTCCCCTTATTTTGAGGTAAAAAGGCTGAAATTCCCCTTATTTGGGGGCAAAAAGGCAGAAATTTTCCTTATTTTGGGGCTAAATTGCAGAAATTTTACTTATTTCAGGGTAATAAGTCAGAAATTTTCCTTATTTTGGGGCAAAAAGGACAGAAATTCCCTTTGTTTTGGGGGAAAAAGACAGAAATTCCACTTATATAGAGGCAAATAAGCAGAAATTCCCATTATTTTGAAGCAAAAATTAAGAAATTTCCCTTTTTTATGGCAAAAAGGTATGCATTCTTTTTATTTTCGGGCAAAAAGGCAGAAATTCCCCGTATTTTGGAGCAAAATTGCAGAAATTTTACTTATTTCAGAAAAAAAAGGAGAAATTTTCTTATTTTGGGGCAAAAGGCAGAAATTCCCCTTATTTTAGGGCAAAATTGCAGAAATTTTCCATATTTGGGGACAAAAAACAGAAATTCCCTTTATTTTGGGGCAAAATTGCAGAAAATTCCTTTATTATGGGGAAAAATTGCAGATATTTCTTTTATTTTAATGCAAAATTGCAGAAATTTCACTTATTTCAGAGAAAAATAGCAAAAATTTTTCTTATTTTAGGGCAAAATGCAGAAATTCCCATTATTTTGGGACAAAAAGGCAGAAATTCACCTTATTTTTGGGTAAAATTGAAGACATGTCACATATTTCAGGTCAAATAGGCAGAAATTCCCCTTATTTGGGGGCAAAAAGGCAGAAATTCCCCTTAATTTGGGATAAAATTGCAGAAATTTCCCTTGTTTGGGGGCAAAAAGGCAAAAAATCCCCTTAATTTCGAGCAAAAAGGCAGAAATTCCTTGTATTTTGGAGCAAAATTGCAGAAATTCCCCTAATATTGGGGCAAAAATGCAGAAATTCCCTTTATTTGGGGCAAATCGGCAGAAGTTTTTCTTATTTTTGGGAAAAGAGGCAGAAATTCCCTGTATTTTGAAGCAAAATTGCAGAAACTCCCCTAATTTTGGGGCAAAAAAGCCAGAAATTCCCTAAATTTTGGGGCAAAAATACAGAAATTCTCCTTATATCGGGGCAAAAATCAGAAATTTCCCTAATTTTGGAGCAAAATTTTAGAAATTTCTTTTATTTTGGTACAGAATTGCAGAAATTTTTCTTATTTTGTGGCAAAAATGCAGAAATTTCCCATATTTTGGGACAAAAATGCAGAAATTCTTCTTATTTTGAGGTAAAAAGGCTAAAATTCCCCTTATTTGGGGGCAAAAAGGCAGAAATTTCTCTTATTTTGGGGCAAAATTGCAGAAATTTCACTTATTTCAGGGTAATAAGTCAGAAATTTTCCTTATTTTGAGGCAAAAAAGACAGAAATTCCCTTTGTTTTGGGGCACAATGGCAGAAATTCCACTTATTTAGAGGCAAAAAAGCAGATATTCCCATTATTTTGAAGCAAAAATGAAGAAATTTCTATTTCTTATGGCAAAAAGGTATGCATTCTTCTTATTTTCGGGCAAAAAGGCAGAAATTCTTTGTATTTTGGAGCAAGATTGCAGAAATTCCCCTAATTGTGGGGCAAAAAGGCAGAAATCCCCTATATGTTGGGGCAAAAAGAAAGAAATTCTCCTTATTTTGGGGCAAAACTCAGAAATTCCACTTATTTTGGGGCAAAATTTCAGAAATTTCCCTTATTTTGGAGCAAAATTGAAGAAATTTCACTTATTTCAAAGAAAAAAAAGCACAAATTTTCTTATTTTGGGGCAAAAAGGCAGAAATTTCATTTATTTTGGTACAAAATTGAAGAAATTTTTCTTAATTTGGGCAAAAATGCAGAAATTTCCCAGATTTTTAGATAAAAATGCAGAAATTCCCCTTATTTTGAGGTAAAAAGGCTGAAATTCCCCTTATTTTGGGGCAAAAAGTTAGAAATTCCCCTTATTTTAAAGGAGAAAGACAGAAATTCCGTTTATTTTTGTGGAAAAGTCAGAAATTGCACTTATTTTCAGTCAAAAAGGCGGAAAATCCCCTTATTTTGGGGTAAAAAATGAAGAAATTAACCTTTTTTATGGCAAAAAGGTATACATTCTTTTTATTTTCGAGCAAAATTGCAGAAATTCCCCTAATTATGGGGAAAAAGGGCAGAAATTCCCCGTAATTTGGAGCAAAATTGCAGAAATTCCCCTAATTTTGGGGCAAAAACGCAGAACGTCCCTTTATTTTGGGGTAAAACTGCAGAAATTTCACTACTTTCGCGGCAAAATGGCAGAAATTCCCTTTATTTTCGGAGAAAAAGGCAGAAAATCCCCGTATTTTAGAGCAAAATTGCAGAAATTTACCTAATTTTGGGGTAAAACATGCAGTAATTTTCTTTATTTTGGGGCAAAAAGGCAGAAATTCCCCTTATTTTGGGGCAAAAATCAAAAATATCCCTTATTTTGGGGCAAAATTTTAGAAATTTCTTTTATTTTGGTACAGAATTGCAGAAATTTTTCTTATTTTGTGGCAAAAAGGAAGAAATTTCCCATATTTTGGAACAAAAATGCAGAAATTCCCCTTATTTTGAGGTAAAAAGGCTGAAATTCCCCTTATTTCGGGACAAAAAGGCAGAAATTTCCCTTATTTTGGGGCAAAATTGCAGAAATTTCACTTATTTCAGGGTAATAAGTCAGAAATTTTCCTTACTTTGGGGCCAAAAGGACAAAAATTTCCTTTGTTTTGGGGGAAAAAGACAGAAATTCCACTTATTTAGAGGCAAAAAAGCAGAAATTTCTCTTATTTTGGAACAAAAATGAAGAAATTTCCCTTTTTTATGGCAAAAAGTTATGCATTCTTCTTATTTTCGGGCAAAAAGGCAGAAATTCCCCGTATTTTGGAGCAAAATTGCAGAAATTCCCCTAATTGTGGGGCAAAAAGGCAGAAATTCCCTATATGTTGGGGCAAAAAGACAGAAATTCTCATTATTTTGGGGCAAAACTCAGAAATTCCACTTATTTTGGCGCAAAATTCCAGAAATTTCCCTTATTTTGAGGCAAAATTGCAGAAATTTCACTTATTTTGGGGCAAAATTGAAAAATTTCACTTATGTCAGAAAAAATAGCAGAAATTTTCTTATTTTGGTGCAAAAAGGCAGAAATTTCTAATATTTTGGTACAAAATTGCAGAAATTTTTCTTATTTTAGGGCAAAAAGGCAGAAATCTCCCATATTTTGGGGCAAAAATGCAGAAATTCCTCTTATTTTTAGGTAAAAAGGCTGAAATTCCCCTTATTTGGGGGCAAAAAGGCAGAAATTTCCCTTATTTTGAGGCAAAATTGCAGAAATTTCACTTATTTCAGAGAACAAAAGCAGAAATTTTCTTATTTTGGGGCAAAAAGGCAGAAATTTCTTTTATTTTGGTACAAAATTGCAGAAATGTTTCTTATTTTGGGGCAAAAATGCAGAAATCTCCCATATTTTGGGGCAAAAAAGCAGAAATTTCCCTTATTTTGAGGTAAAAACGCTGAAATTCCTCTTATTTGGGGGCAAAAAGGCAGAAATTTCCCTTATTTTGAGGCAAAATTGCAGAAATTTTACTTATTTCAGAATAATAAGTCAGAAATTTTCCTTATTTTGGGGAAAAAAACAGAAATTCTCTTTGTTTTAAAGGAAAAAGACTGATATTCCACTTATTTAGAGGCTAAAAAGCAGAATTTCTTATTATTTTGGAGCAAAAATGAAGAAATTTTCCTTTTTTTGTGGAAAAAGGTATACATTCCTCTAATTTTCGGGCTAAAAAGCAGAAATTCCCCGTATTTTGGAGCAAAATTGCAGAAATTCCCCTAATTGTGGGGCAAAAAGGCAGAAATTCCCTATATGTTGGGGCAAAAAGACAGAAATTCTCCTTATTTTGGGGCAAAACTCAGAAATTCCACTTATTTTGGGGCAAAATTCCAGAAATTTCCCTTATTTTGGGGCAAAATTGCTGAAATTTCACTTATTTTGGGGCGAAATTGCAGAAATTTCACTTTTTTCATGGAAAAAAAGGCAGAAATTTTCCTTATTTTGGGGCAAAAATTCCTAATATTTTGTGGCAAAAATTCAGAAATTCCTCTTATTTTGAGGTAAAAAGGCTGAAATTCCCCTTATTTGGGGGCAAAAAGGCATAAATTTCCCTTATTTTGGGGCAAAATTGCAGAAATTTCACTTATTTCAGGGTAATAAGTCAGAAATTTTCCTTATTTTGGGGCAAAAAAGACAGAAATTCCCTTTGTTTTGGGATAAAAAGACAGAAATTCCACTTATTTAGAGGGAAAAAAGCAGAAATTCCACTTATGTTGGAGTAAAAATTAAGAGATTTCCCTTTTTTATGGCAAAAAGGTATGCATTCTTTTTATTTTCGGACAAAAAGGCAGAAATTCCCCGTATTTTGGAGCAAAATTGCAGAAATTTCACTTATTTCAGAATAAAAATGAGAAATTTTCTTATTTTGGGGCAAAAGGCAGAAATTTCCCTTATTTTATGGCAAAATTGCAGAAATTGCCTTTATTTGGGGACAAAAAACAGAAATTCCCTTTATTTTGGGGCAAAATTTCAGAAAATTTTTTTATTATGGGAAAAAATTGAAGATATTTCTTTTATTTTAAGGCAAAATTGCAGAAATTTCACTTATTTCAGAGAAAAAAACAAAAATCTTTCTTATTTTTGGCAAAATGCAGAAATTCCCATTATTTTGGGGCAAAAAGGCAGAAATTCACCTTATTTTGGGGTAAAATTGAAGACATGTCACATATTTCAGAGCATAAAGGCAGAAATTGCCCATATTTGGGGGCAAAAAGGCAGAAATTCCCCTTATTTTGGGATAAAATTGCAGAAATTACCCTTGTTTGGGGGCAAAAAGGCAGAAAATCCCCTTAATTTCGGGCAAAAAGGCAGAAATTCCCTGTATTTTGGAGCAAAATTGCAGAAATTCTCCTAATATTGGGGCAAAAATGCAGAAATTCCCTTTATTTGGGGCAAATTGCCAGAAGTTCCCCTTATTTTCAGGAAAAGAGGCAGAAATTCCCATTATTTTGAAGCAAAATTGCAGAAACTCCCCTAATTTTGGGGCAAAAAGGCAGAAATTCCCTTTATTTTGGGGCAAAAATACAGAAATTCTCCTTATATCTGGGCAAAAATCAGAAATTTCCCTTATTTTGGAGCAAAATTTTAGAAATTTCTTTTATTTTGGTACAGAATTGGAGAAATTTTTCTTATTCTGTGGCAAAAAGGCAGAAATTTCTTTTATTTTGGTGCAAAATTGCAGAAATTTTTTTTATTTTGGGGCAAAAAGGCATAAATTTCCCATATTTTGGGGCAAAAATGTAGAAATTTTCTTTATTTTGAGGTAAAAAGGCTGAAATTTCCCTTATTTGGGGGCAAAAAGGCAGAAATTTCTCTTATTTTGGGACAAAATTGCAGAAATTTCATTTATTTCAGAAAAAAAGGAAAAATTTTCTTATTTGGGGGCAAAAAGGCAGAAATTTCTTTTATTTTGGTGCAAAATTACAGAAATTTTCTTTATTTTGGGGCAAAAAAGACAGAAATTCCCTTTGTTTTGGGGGAAAAAGACAGAAATTCCACTTATTTAGAGGCAAAAAAGCAGAAATTCCCCTTATTTTGGAGCAAAAATGAAGAAATTTCCCTTTTTCATGGCAAATACGTATGCATTCTTCTTATTTTCGGGCAAAAAGGCAGAAATTCCCTATATTTTGGGGCAAAAAGACAGAAATTCTCCTTATTTTGGGGCAAAACTCAGATATTCCACATATTTTGGGGCAAAATTCCATGAATTTCCCTTATTTTGGGGCAAAATTGCAGAAATATCACTTATTTTAAGGCAAAATTGGAGAAATTTCACTTATTTCAGAAGAAAAAAGCAGAAATTTTCTTGTTTTGGGGCAAAAAGGGAGAAATTTCTTTTATTTTTGTACAAAATTGCAGAAATTTTTCTTATTTTGGGGCAAGAAGGCAGAAATATCTTATATTTTGGGGCAAAAATTCAGAAATTCCCCTTATTTTTAGGTAAAAAGGCTGAAATTCTCTTTATTTGGGAGCAAAAAGGCAGAAATTGCCCTGATTTTGTGGCAAAATTCCAGAAATTACACTTATTTTAGGGTAATAAGTCAGAAATTTTTTATTTTGGGGCAAAAAGGCAGAAATTTCTTTTATTTTGGTACAAAATTACAGAAATTTTTCTTATTTTGGGGCAAAAAAGAAGAAATTTCCCTTATTTTGGGGCAAAATTGCAGAAATTTCACTTATTTTGATGTAAAAAGGCTGAAATTCCCCTTATTTTGGGGCAAAATGGCAGAAGTTTTCCTTATTTTGGGGCAAAATTGCAGAAATTTCACTTATTTCAAGGTAATAAGTCAGAAATTTTCCTTATTTTGGGGCAAAAAAACAGAAATTCCTTGTTTTGGGGGAAAAAGACAGAAATTCCACTTATTTAGGGGCAAAAAAGCAGAAATTCCCCATATTTTGGAGCAAAATTGCAGAAATTCCCCTAATTGTGGGGCAAAAAGGCAGAAATTCCCTATATGTTAGGGCAAAACGACAGAAATTCTCCTCATTTGGGGGCAAAATTCAGAAATTCCATTTATTTTGGGGCAAAATTTCCAAAATTCCCCTTATTTTGGGGCAAAATTGCAGAAATTTCAATTATTTTGGGGCAAAATTGCAGAAATTTCACTTTTTTCAGGGAAAAAAGGCCGAAATTTTCCGTTTTTGGGGGCAAAAAGGCAGAAATTCCTAATATTTTGAGGCAAAAATGCAGAAATTCCTCTTATTTTGAGGTAAAAAGGCTGAAATTCCCCTTATTTGGGGGCAAAAATGCAGAAATTTCTCTAATACTGGGGCAAAATTGCAGAAATTTCACTTATTTCAGGGTAATAATTCAGAAATTTTCCTTATTTTGGGGCAAAAAATAAAGAAATTCCATTTGTATGGGGGGAAAAAGACAGAAATTCCATTTATTTAGAGGCAAAAAAGCAGAAATTCCCCTTATTTTGGAGCAAAATTGCAGAAATTTCCCTTTTTATAGCCAAAAGGTATGCATTCTTCTTATTTTCAGGCAAAAAGGCAGAAATTCCTCGTATTTTGGAGTAAAATTGCAGAAATTCCCTTAATTGTAGGGCAAAAAGACAGAAATTCTCCTTATTTTGGGGCAAAACTCAGAAATTCCACTTATTTTGGAACAAAATTTCAGAAATTTCCCTTATTTTTGGCCAAAATTGCAGAAATTTCACTTATTTTGGGGCAAAATTGCAGAAATTTCACTTATTTCAGGGGAAAAAAGCAGAAATTTTCTTATTTTGGGGCAAAAAGTCAGAAATTTCCCATAATTTGAGGCAAAAATGCAGAAATTCCCCTTATTTTGAGGTAAAAAGGCTGAAATTCTCCTTATTTGGGGGCAAAAAGGCAGAAATTTCCCATATTTTGGGGCAAAATTGCAGAAATTTCACTTATTTCAGGGTACTAAGTCAGAAATTTTTCTTACTTTGGGGCAAAAAAGACAGAAATTCCCTTTGTTTTCAGGGAAAAAGACAGAAATTCCACTTATTTAGAGGCAAAAATGCAGAAATTCCCCTTATTTTGGAGCAAAAATGAAAAAATTTCCCTTTTTTATGGCAAAAAGGTATGCATTCTTCTTATTTTCGGGCAAAAAGGCAGAAATTCCCCCTATTTTAGAGCAAAATTGCAGAAATTCCCTCTAATTGTGGGGCAAAAAGTCAGAAATTCCCTATTGTTGGGGCAAAAAGACAGAAATTCTCCTTATTTTAAAGCAAAACTCAGAAATTTCACTTATTTTGGGGCAAAATTACAGAAATTTCACTTATTTCAAAAAAAAAGCAGAAATTTTCTTATTTTGGGGCAAAAAGGCAAAAATTTCTTTTATTTTGGTACAAAATTGCAGAAATTATTATTATTTTGAAGCAAAAAAGCAGAAATTTCTCATATTTTGGGGCAAAATTGCAGAAAATTTCCTTATTTTGAGGTAAAAAGGCTAAAATTCCCCTTATTTGGTTTCAAAAAGGCAGAAATTTTCCTTATTTTGGGGAAAAATTGCAGAAATTTCACTTATTTCAGGGTAATAAGTCAGAAGTTTTTCTTACTTTGGGGCAAAAAAGACAGAAATTCCCTTTGTTTTCAGGGAAAAAGACAGAAATTCCACTTATTTAGAGGCAAAAATGCAGAAATTCCCCTTATTTTGGAGCAAAAATGAAGAAATTTCCGTTTTTTGTGGCAAAAAGGTATGCATTCTTCTTATTTTCGGGCAAAAAGGCAGAAATTCCCTTTGTTTTGGGGGAAAAAGACAGAAATTCCACTTATTTAGAGGCAAAAAAGCAGAAATTCCCCATATTTTGGAGCAAAATTGCAGAAATTCCCCTAATTGTGGGGCAAAAAGGCAGAAATTCCCTATATGTTAGGGCAAAACGACAGAAATTCTCCTCATTTGGGGGCAAAATTCAGAAATTCCATTTATTTTGGGGCAAAATTTCCAAAATTCCCCTTATTTTGGGGCAAAATTGCAGAAATTTCAATTATTTTGGGGCAAAATTGCAGAAATTTCACTTTTTTCAGGGAAAAAAGGCCGAAATTTTCCGTTTTTAGGGGCAAAAAGTCAGAAATTCCTAATATTTTGAGGCAAAAATGCAGAAATTCCTCTTATTTTGAGGTAAAAAGGCTGAAATTCCCCTTATTTGGGGGCAAAAATGCAGAAATTTCTCTTATACTGGGGCAAAATTGCAAAAATTTCACTTATTTCAGGGTAATAATTCAGAAATTTTCCTTATTTTGGGGCAAAAAATACAGAAATTCCATTTGTATGGGTGGAAAAAGACAGAAATTCCATTTATTTAGAGGCAAAAAAGCAGAAATTCCCCTTATTTTGGAGCAAAATTGCAGAAATTTCCCTTTTTATAGCCAAAAGGTATGCATTCTTCTTATTTTCAGGCAAAAAGGCAGAAATTCCCCGTATTTTGGAGTAAAATTGCAGAAATTCCCTATATGTTGGGGCAAAAAGACAGAAATTCTCCTTATTTTGGGGCAAAACTCAGAAATTTCACTTATTTTGGAACAAAATTTCAGAAATTTCCCTTATTTTTGGCCAAAATTGCAGAAATTTCACTTATTTTGGGGCAAAATTGCAGAAATTTCACTTATTTCAGGGAAAAAAAGCAGAAATTTTCCTATTTTGGGGCAAAAAGGCAGAAATTTCCCATATTTTGAGGCAAAAATGCAGAAATTCCCCTTATTTTGAGGTAAAAAGGCTGAAATTCCCCTTATTTGGGGGCAAAAAGGCAGAAATTTCCCATATTTTGGGGCAAAATTGCAGAAATTTCACTTATTTCAGGGTACTAAGTCAGAAATTTTTCTTACTTTGGGGCAAAAAAGACAGAAATTCCCTTTGTTTTCAG
This sequence comes from Micromys minutus, assembly GCF_963924665.1. Taxonomy (NCBI): domain Eukaryota; kingdom Metazoa; phylum Chordata; class Mammalia; order Rodentia; family Muridae; genus Micromys; species Micromys minutus. The sequence continues at coordinate 170,891 of NW_027667729.1, read as the reverse complement.
GGAAAAAGACAGAAATTCCACTTATTTAGAGGCAAAAATGCAGAAATTCCCCTTATTTTGGAGCAAAAATGAAGAAATTTCCCTTTTTTATGGCAAAAAGGTATGCATTCTTCTTATTTTCGGGCAAAAAGGCAGAAATTCCCCCTATTTTAGAGCAAAATTGCAGAAATTCCCCTAATTGTGGGGCAAAAAGGCAGAAATTCCCTATATGTTGGGGCAAAATACAGAAATTCTCCTTATTTTGGTGAAAAACTCAGAAATTCCACTTATTTTGGGACAAAATTGCAGAAATTTCACTTATTTTGGGGCAAAATTGCAGAAATTTCACTTTTTTCAGGGTAATAAGTCAGAAATTTTCCTTATTTTGGGGCAAAAAAGACAGAAATTCCCTATGTTCTGGGAGAAAAAGACAGTAATTCCACTTTTTTAGAGGCAAAAAAGCAGAAATTCCTTTTATTTTGGAGTAAAAATGAAGAAATTTCTTTTTTTTGTGGCAAAACATATACATTTCCTTTATTTTCGGGCAAAAAGGCAGAAATTCCCCGTATTTTGGAGCAAACTTGCAGATATTCCCCTAATTGTGGGGCAAAAAGGCAGAAATTCCCTATATGTTGGGGCAAAAAGACAGAAATTCTCCTTATTTTGGGGCAAAACTCAGAAATTCGACTTATTTTGGGGCAAAATTCCAGAAATTTCCCTTATTTTGGGGCAAAATTGCAGAAATTTCACTTATTTTCAGGCAAAATTACATAAATTTCACTTATTTCAGAAAAAAAGCAGAATTTTCTTATTTTGGTGCAAAAAGGCAGAAATTTCTTTTATTTTGTTACAAAATTGCAGAAATTTTTCTTATTTTGGGGCAAAAAGGCAGAAATCTCCCATATTTTGGGGCAAAAATGCAGAAATTTCTCTTATTTTGAGGTAAAAAGGCTGAAATTCCACTTATTTGGGGGCAAAAGGGCAGAAATTTCCCTTATTTTGAGGCAAAATTGCAGAAATTTCACTTATTTCAGAGAAAAAAAGCAAAAAATTTTCTTATTTTAGGGCAAAATGCAGAAATTCCCATTATTTTGGCGCAAAAGGCAGAAATTCACCTTATTTTGTGGTAAAATTGCAGACATTTCACATATTTCAGGGCAAAAAGGTAGAAATTCCCCTTATTTGGGGGCAAAAAGGCAGAAATTCCCCTTATTTTGGGATAAAATTGCAGAAATGTCCCTTGTTTGGGGGCAAAAAGGCAGAAAATCCCCTTAATTTTTGGCAAAAAAGCAGAAATTTCCCGTATTTTGGAGCAAAATTGCAGAAATTCCCCTAATATTGGGGCAAAAATGCAGAAATTCCTATTATTTGGGGCAAATCGGCAGAAGTTCCCCTTATTTTCGGAAAAAGAGGCAGAAATTCCCTGTATTTTGAAGCAAAATTGCAGAAACTCCCCTAATTTTGGGGCAAAAAGGCATAAATTTCTCATATTTTGGGGCAAAAATGCAGAAATTTTTCTTATTTTGAGGTAAAAAGGCTGAAATTCCCCTTATTTGGGGGCAAAAAAGAAGAATTTCTCTTATTTTGGGGCAAAATTGCAGAAATTTCACTTATTTCAGAGTAATAAGTCAGAAATTTTCGTTATTTTGGGGCAAAAAAAACAGAAATTCCCTTTGTTTTGGGGGGAAAAGACAGAAATTCCACTTTTTTAGAGGCAAAAAAGCAGAAATAACTTTTATTTTGGAGTAAAAATGTAGAAATTTCCCTTTTTTATGGCAAAAAGGTATGCATTCTTCTTATTTTCGGGCAAAAAGGCAGAAATTCCCCGTATTTTCGAGCAAAATTGCAAAAATTCCCCTAATTATAGGGCAAAAAGTCAGAAATTCCCTATATGTTGGGGCAAAAAGACAGAAATTCTCCTTATTTTGGGGCAAAACTCAGAAATTCCACTTATTTTGGGGCAAAATTCTAGAAATTTTTCTTATTTTAAAGCAAAATTGCAGAAATTTCACTTATTTTGGGGTAAAATTGCAGAAATTTCACTTATTTCAGGGAAAAAAGGCAGAAATTTTTCTTATTTTCGGGCAAAAAGGAAAAATTTCCTAATATTTTGTGGCTAAAATGCCGAAATTCCTTTTATTTTGAGGTAAAAAAGGTGAAATTTCCCTTATTTGGGGGCAAAAAGGCAGAAATTTCCCTTATTTTGGGGCAAAATTGCAGAAATTTCAATTATTTCAGGGTAATAAGTCAGAAATTTTCCTTATTTTGGGGCCAATAGGACAGAAATTCCCTTTGTTTTGGGGGAAAAAGACAGAAATTCCACTTATTTAGAGGCAAAAAAGCAGAAATTCCCCTTATTTTGGAGCAAAAATGAAGAAATTTCCCTTTTTTTATGGCAAAAAGGTATGCATTCTTCTTATTTTCGGGCAAAAAGGCAGAAATTCCTTGTATTTTGAAGCAAAATTGCAGAAATTCCCCTAATTGTAGGGCAAAAAAACAGAAATTCCCTATATGTTGGGGCAAAAAGACAGAAATTCTCCTTATTTTGGGGTAAAACTCAGAAATTCCACTTATTTTGGGGGGCAAAATTCCTGAAATTTCCCTTATTTTGGGGCAAAATTGCAGAAATTTTACTTATTTTGGGGCAAAATTGCAGAAATTTCACTTATTTCAGAAAAATAAGCAGAATTTATTTATTTTGGTGCAAAAAGGCAGAAATTTCTTTTATTTTGGTACAAATTGCAGAAATTTTTCTTATTTTGGGGCAAAAAGGCAGAAATCTTCATATTTTGGGGCAAAAATGCAGAAATTCCTCTTATTTTGAGGTAAAAAGGCTGAAATTTCCCTTATTTGGGGGCAAAAAAGAAAAAATTTCCCTTATTTTGAGGCAAAATTGCAGAAATTTCACTTATTTCAGGATAATAAGTCAGAAATTTTCGTTATTTTGGGGCAAAAGAGACAGAAATTCCCTTTGTTTTCAGGGAAAAAAACAGAAATTCCACTTTTTTAGAGGCAAAAAAAAACAGAAATTCCTTTTATTTTGGAGTAAAAATGAAGAAATTTCCCTTTTTTGTGGCAAAAGGTATACATTCCACTTATTTTTGGCTAAAAAGCAGAAATTACCCGTATTTTGGAGCAAAATTGCAGAAATTCCCCTAATTGTGGGGCAAGAAGGGAGAAATTCCCTATATGTTAGGGCAAAAAGACAGAAATTCTCTTTATTTTGGGGCAAAACTCAGAAATTCTACTTATTTTGGGGCAAAATTCCAGAAATTTCCCTTATTTTGGGGCAAAATTGCAGAAATTTCACTTATTTTGGGGCAAAATTGCAGAAATTTCACTTATTTCAGGGTAATAAGTCAGAAATTTTCCTTATTTTGGGGCCAAAAAGACAGAAATTTTCTTTGTTTTGGGGGAAAAAGACAGAAATTCCACTTATTTAGAGGCAAAAAAGCAGAAATTCCTCTTATTTTGGAGCAAAATTGCAGAAATTCCCCTAATTGTGGGGCAAATAGGCAGAAATTCCCTATATGTTGGGGCAAAAAGAAACAAATTCTCCTTATTTTGGGTCAAAACTCAGAAATTCCACTGATATTGGGGCAATATTCCAGAAATTTCCCGTATTTTGGGGCAAAATTGCAGAAATTTCACTTATTTTGGGGCAAAATTGCAGAAATTTCACTTATTTCAGAAAAAAAAGCAGGAATTTTCTTATTTTGGTGCAAAAAGGCGGAAATTTCTTTTATTTTGGTACAAAATTGCAGAAATTTTTCTTATTTTGGGGCAAAAAGGCAGAAATCTCCCATATTTTGGGGCAAAAATGCAGAAATTTCTCTTATTTTGAGGTAAAAAGGCTGAAATTCCCCTTATTTGGGGGCAAAAAGGCAGAAATTTCCCTTATTTTGGGGCAAAATGCAGAAATTTCACTTATTTCAGGCTAATAAGTCAGAAATTTTCCTTATTTTGGGGCAAAAAAGACAGAAATTTCCTTTGTTTTGGGGGATAAAAACAGAAATACCACTTATGTAGAGGCAAAAAAGCAGAAATTCCCCTTATTTTGGAGCAAAACTGAAGAAATTTCAATTTTTTATGGCAAAAGGGTATGCATTCTTCTATTTTCGGGCAAAAAGGCAGAAATTCCCCGTATTTTGGAGCAAAATTGCAGAAATTCCCCTAATTGTGGGGTAAAAATGCAGAAATTCCCTATATGTTGGGGCAAAAAGACAGAAATTCTCCTTATTTTGGGGCAAAACTCAGAAATTCCACTTGTTTTGGTGCAAAATTCCAGAAATTTCCCTTATTTTAGGGCAAAATTGCAGAAATTTCACTTATTTTGGGGAAAAATTGCAGAAATTTAACTTATTTCAGAAAAAAATTCAGAAATTTTTCTATTTTGGTGCAAAGAGGCAGAAATTTCTTTTATTTTGGTACAAAATTGCAGAAATTTTTCTTATTTTGGGGCAAAAAGTCAGAAATCTCCCATATTTAGGGGAAAAATGCAGAAATTCCTCTTATTTTGAGGTAAAAGGCTGAAATTCCCCTTATTTGGATGCAAAAAGGCAGAAATTTCCCTTATTTTGAGGGAAAATTGCAGAAATTTCACTTATTTCAGGGTAATAAGTCAGAAATTTTCTCTATTTTGGGGCAAAAAAGACAGAAATTCCCTTTGTTTTGGGAGAAAAATACAGATATTTCACTTTTTTAGAGGCAAAAAAGCAGAAATTCCTTTTATTTTGGAGTAAAAATGAAGAAATTTCCCTTTTTAGTGGCAAAAGGTATACATTCCACTTATTTTTGGGCTAAAAAGCAGAAATTACCCGTATTTTAGAGCAAAATTGCAGAAATTCTCCTAATTGTAAGGCAAAATGGCAGAAATTCCCTATATGTTAGGGCAAAAAGACAGAAATTCTCTTTATTTTTGGGGCAAAACTCAGAAATTCCATTTATTTTGGGACAAAATTCCAGAAATTTCTCTTATTTTGGGGCAAAATTGCAGAAATTTCACTTATTTTGGGGCAAAATTGCAGAAATTTCACTTATTTCATGGTAAAAAGGCAGAAATTATCCTTATTTTGATGCAAAAATGCAGAAATTCCAAATATTTTGTGGCAAAAATGAAGAAATTCCCTTTATTTTGAGGTAAAAACACAGAAATTCCCCTTATTTGGGGGCAAAAAAAAAGAAATTTCACTTATTTTGGCGCAAAAACTCAGAAATTCCACACTTTTTTGGTCAAAATTCCAGAAATTTCCCTTATTTTGGGGCAAAATTGCAGAAATTTCACTTATTTTGGTGCAAAATTGCAGAAATTTAACTTATTTCAGAAAAAAATTCAGAAATTTTCCTATTTTGGTGCAAAAAGGCAGAATTATCTTTTATTTTGGTACAAAATTGCAGAAATTTTTCTTATTTTGGGGCAAAAAGGCAGAAATCTCCCATATTTTGGGGCAAAAATGAAGATATTCCTCTTATTTTGAGGTAAAAAGGCTGAAATTTCCTTTATTTGGGGGCAAAAAGGCAGAAATTTCCCTTACTTTGAGGAAAATTGCAGAAATTTCACTTATTTCAGGGTAATAAGTCAGAAATTTTCGTTATTTTGGGGCAAAAAAGACAGAAATTCCCTTTGTTTTGGGGGAAAAAGACAGAAATTCCACTTTTTTAGAGGCAAAAAAGCAGAAATTCCTTTTATTTTGGAGTAAAAATGAAGAAATTTCTTTTTTTGTGGCAAAAGGTATACATTCCACTTATTTTTGGGCTAAAAAGCAGATATTACTGGTATTTTGGAGCAAAATTGCAGAAAATCCCCTAATTGTGGGGCAAAGAGGCAGAAATTCCCTATATGTTTGGGCAAAAAGACAGAAATTCTCCTTATTTTGGGGCAAAACTCAGAAAATCCACATATTTTGCGGCAAAATTTTAGAAATTTCCCTTATTTTGGGGCAAAATTGCAGAAATTTCACTTATTTTGGGGCAAAATTGCAGTAATTTCACTTATTTTGGGGCAAAATTGCAGAAATTCCAAATATTTTGTGGCAAAAATGCAGAAATTCCTTTTATTTTAAGGTAAAAAGGCAGAAATTCCCCTTATTTGGGGGTAAAAAACAGAAATTTCCCTTATTCTGGGGCAAAATTGCAGAAATTTCACTTATTTTGGGGCAAAATTGCAGAAATTTCACTTATTTCAGAAAAAAATTCAGAAATTTTCCTATTTTGGTGCAAAAAGGCAGAAATTTCTATTTTGGTACAAAATTGCAGAAATTTTTCTTTTTTGGGGCAAAAAGGCACAAATCTCCCATATTTTGGGGAAAAAATGCAGAAATTCCTCTTATTTTGAGGTAAAAAGGTAGAAATTTCCCTTATTTGGGGGAAAAAGGCAGAAATTTCCCTTATTTTGAGGCAAAATTGCAGAAATTTCACTTATTTCAGTGTAATAAGTCAGAAATTTTCCTTATTTTGGGGCAAAAATAACAGAAATTCCCTTTGTTTTGGGGGAAAAAGACAGAAATTCCACTTTTTTAGCGGCAAAAAAGCAGAAATTCATTTTATTTTGGAGTAAAAATGAAGAAATTTCTTTTTTTTTTGTGGCAAAAGATATACATTCCCCTTATTTTCAGGCTAAAAAGCAGAAATTCCCCGTATTTTGGAGCAAAATTGCAGAAATTCCCCTAATTGTGGGGCAAAAAGGCAGAAATTTCCGATATGTTAGGGCAAAAAGACAGAAATTCTTTTTATTTTGGGGCTAAACTCAGAAATTCCACTTATTTTGGGGCAAAATTCCAGAAATTTCTCTTATTTTGGGGCAAAATTGCAGAAATTTCACTTATTTTGGTGCAAAATTGCAGAAATTTCACTTATTTCAGGGTAATAAGTCAGAAATTTTCCTTATTTTGGGGCCAAAAAGACAGAAATTTCCTTTGTTTTGGGGTGAAAAAGATAGAAATTCCACTTATTTAGAGGCAAAAAAGCAGAAATTCCTCTTATTTTGGAGCAAAAATGAAGAAATTTCCTTTTTTTATGGCAAAAAGGTATGCATTCTTCTTATTTTCGGGCAAAAAGGCAGAAATTCCCAGTTTTTTGGAGCAAAATTGCAGAAATTCCCCTAATTGTGGGGCAAAAAGGCAGAAATTCCCTATATGTTGGGGCAAAAAGAAACAAATTCTCCTTATTTTGGGTCAAAACTCAGAAATTCCACTGATATTGGGGCAAAATTCCAGAAATTTCAATTATTTTGGGGCAAAATTGTAGAAATTTCACTTATTTTGGGGCAAAATTGCAGAAATTTCACTTATTTCAGAAAAAAAAGCAGAAATTTTCTTATTTTGGTGCAAAAAGGCGGAAATTTCTTTTATTTTGGTACAAAATTGCAGAAATTTTTCTTATTTTGGGGCAAAAAGGCAGAAATCTCCCATATTTTGGGGCAAAAATGAAGAAATTTCTCTTATTTTGAGGTAAAAAGGCTGAAATTCCCATTATTTGGGGGCAAAAAGGCAGAAATTTCCCTTATTTTGAGGCAAAATTGCAGAAATTTCACTTATTTCAGTGTAATAAGTCAGAAATTTTCTTTATTTTGGGGCAAAAAAGACAGAAATTCTTTTTGTTTTGAGGGAAAAAGGCAGAAATTCCACTTTTTTAGCGGCAAAAAAGCAAAAATTCATTTTATTTTGGAGTAAAAATGAAGAAATTTCTTTTTTTTGTGGCAAAAAGTATACATTCCCCTTATTTTCAGGCTAAAAAGCAGAAATTCCCCGTATTTTGGAGCAAAATTGCAGAAATTCCCCTAATTGTGGGGCAAAAAGGCAGAAATTGCCTATATGTTGGGGCAAAAAGACAGAAATTCTCCTAATTTTGGGGCAAAACTCAGAAATTCCACTTATTTTGGGGCAAAATTCCAGAAATTTCCCTTATTTTGGGGCAAAATTGCAGAAATTTCACTTATTTTGGGGCAAAATTGCAGAAATTTCACTTATTTCAGGGTAATAAGTCAGAAATTTTCCTTATTTTGGAGCAAAAAAACAGAAATTCCCTTTGTTTTGGGGGAAAAAGACAGAAATTCCACTTATTTAGAGGCAAAAAAGCTGAAATTCCCCTTATTTTGGAGCAAAAATGAAGAACTTTCCCTTTTTTATGACAAAAAGGTATGCATTCTTCTTATTTTCGGGCAAAAAGGCAGAAATTCCCCGTATTTTGGAGCAAAATTGCAGAAATTCCCCTAATTGTGGGGCGAAAAGGCAGAAATTCTTTATATGTTAGGGCAAAAAGACAGAAATTCTCCTTATTTTGGGGCAAAACTCAGAAATTCCACTTATTTTAAGGCAAAATTCCAGAAATTTCCTTTATTTGGGAGCAAAATTGCAGAAATTTCTGTTATTTTGGGGCAAAATTGCAGAAATTTCACTTATTTCAGAAAAAAAAGCAGAAATTTTCTTATTTTGGTGCAAAAAGGCGGAAATTTCTTTTATTTTGGTACAAAATTGCAGAAATTTTTCTTATTTTGGGGCAAAAAGGCAGAAATCTCCCATATTTTGGGGCAAAAATGCAGAAATTCCTCTTATTTTGAGGTAAAAAGGCTGAAATTCCCCTTATTTGGAGGCAAAAAGGCAGAAATTTTTCTTATTTTGGGGCAAAATTGCAGAAATTTCACTTATTTCAGAGTCGTCAGTCAGAAATTTTTCTTATTTTGGGGCAAAAAAGCAGAAATTCCTTTTATTTTGGAGTAAAAATGAAGAAATTTCTTTTTTGTGGCAAATGGTATACATTCCCCTTATTTTCAGGCTAAAAAGCAGAAATTACCCGTATTTTGGAGCAAAATTGCATAAATTCCGCTAATTGTGGGGAAAAAAGGCAGAAATTCCCTGTAAGTTAGAGCAAAAAAACAGGAAATCTCCTTATTTTGGGGCAAAACTCAGAAATTCCACTTACTTTGGGGCAAAATTTCAAAAATTTCCCTTATTTTGGGCCAAAATTGCAGAAATTTCACTTATTTTGAGGCAAAATTGCATAAATTTCACTTATTTCAGGGTAATAAGTCAGAAATTTTCCTTATTTTGGGGCAAAAAACACAGAAATTCCCTTTGTTTTGTGGGAAAAAGACAGAAATTCCACTTTTTTAGAGGCAAAAAAGCAGAAATTCCTTTTATTTTGGAGTAAAAATGAAGAAATTTCCCTTTTTTGTGGCAAAATGTATACATTCCACTTATTTTTGGGCTAAAAAGCTGAAATTCCCCGTATTTTGGAGCAAAATTGCAGAAATTCCCCTAATTGTGGGGCAAAATGCAGAAATTCCCTATATGTTAGGGCAAACAGACAGAAATTCTCCTTATTTTGGGGCAAAACTCAGAAATTCCACTTATTTTGGGGCAAAATTCCAGAAATTTCCCTTATTTTGTGGCAAAATTGCCGAAATTTCACTTATTTTTGGGCAAAATTGCAGAAATTTCACTTATTTCATGGTAAAAAGGCAGAAATTTTCCTCATTTTGGGGCAAAAATGCAGAGATTCCAAATATTTTGTGGTAAAATTGCAAAAATTCCCCTTATTTTGAGGTAAAAAGGCAGAAATTCCCCTTATTTGGGGGCAAAAAGCAGAAATTTCCCTTATTCTCGGACAAAATTGCAAAAATTTCACTTATTTCAGGGTAATAAGTCAGAAATTTTCCTTATTTGGGGCAAAAAAGACAGAAATTCCTTTTGTTTTGGGGGAAAAAGTCAGAAATTCCACTTATTTAGAAGCAAAAAAGCAGAAATTCCCCTTATTTTGGAGCAAAAATGAAGAAATTTCCTTTTTTTGTGGCAAAAGGCATGCATTCTTCTTATTTTCGGGCTAAAAAGCAGAAATTCCCCGTATTTTGTATCAAAATTGCAGAAATTCCCCTTATTTTGGAGCAAAAATAAAGAAATTTCCCTTTTTTATGGCAAAAAGGTATGCATTCTTATTATTTTCGGGCAAAAAGGCAGAAATTCCCCGTATTTTGGAGCAAAATTGCAGAAATTCCCCTAATTGTGGGGCAAAAAGGCAGAAATTCCCTATATGTTGGGGCAAAAAGACAGAAATTCTCCTTATTTTGGGTCAAAACTCAGAAATTCCACTTATTTTGGGGCAAAATTCCAGAAATTTCCCTTATTTTAGGGCAAAATTGCAGAAATTTCACTTATTTTGGGGCAAAATTGCAGAAATTTCACTTATTTCAGAAAAAAAAGCAGAATTTATTTATTTTGGTGCAAAAAGGCAGAAATTTCTTTTATTTTGGTACAAAGTTGCAGAAATTTTTCTTATTTTGGGGCAAAAAGGCAGAAATCTCCCATATTTTGTGCAAAAATGCAGAAATTTCTCTTATTTTGAGGTAAAAAGGCTGAAATTCCCCTTATTTGGGGGCAAAAAGGCAGAAATTTCCCTTATTTTGGTGCAAAATTGCATAAATTTCACTTATTTCAGGGTAATAAGTCAGAAATTTTCCTTATTTTGGGGCAAAAAACACAGAAATTCCCTTTGTTTTGGGGAAAAAAGACAGAAATTCCACTTTTTTAGAGGCAAAAAAGCAGAAATTCCTTTTATTTTGGAGTAAAAATGAAGAAATTTCCCTTTTTTGTGGCAAAATGTATACATTCCACTTATTTTTGGGCTAAAAAGCAGAAATTACCCGTATTTTGGAGCAAAATTGCAGAAATTCCACTAATTGTGGGGCAAAAGGCAGAAATTCCCTATATGTTGGGGAAAAAGACAGAAATTCTCCTTATTTTGGGGCAAAACTCAGAAATTCCACTTATTTTGCGGCAAAATTCCAGAAATTTCCCTTATTTTGGGGCAAAATTGCAGAAATTTCACTTATTTTGGGGCAAAATTGCAGAAATTTCACTTATTTCATTGTAATAAGTCAGAAATTTTCATTATTTTGTGGCAAAAAAGACAGAAATTCCCTTTGTTTTGGGGGAAAAAGACAGAAATTCCACTTTTTTAGAGGCAAAAAAGCAGAAATTCCTATTATTTTGGAGTAAAAATGAAGAAATTTCTCTTTTTTGTGGCCAAAGATATACATTCCACTTATTTTTGGGCTAAAAAGCAGAAATTACCCGTATTTTGGAGCAAGATTGCAGAAATTCCCCTAATTGTGGGGCAAAAATGCAGAAATTCTCTATATGTTAAGGCAAAAAGACAGAAATTCTCCTTATTTTGGGGCAAAACTCAGAAATTCCACTTATTTTGGGGCAAAATTCCAGAAATTTCCCTTATTTTGGGGCAAAATTGCAGAAATTTCACTTATTTGGGGCAAAATTGCAGAAATTTCACTTATTTCATAGTAAAAAGGCAGAAATTATCCTTATTTTGGGGCAAAAATGCAGAAATTCCAAATATTTTGTAGCAAAAATGCAGAAATTCCCCTTATATTGAGGTAAAAAGGCAGAAATTCCCCTTATTTGGGGGCAAAAAACAGAAATTTCCCTTATTTTGGGGCAAAATTGCAGAAAGTTCACTTATTTTGGGGCAAAATTGCAGAAATTTCACTTATTTCAGGGTAATAAGTCAGAAATTTTCCTTATTTTGGGGCCAAAAAACAGAAATTTCCTTTGTTTTTTGGTGAAAAAGATAGAAATTCCACTTATTTAGAGGCAAAAAAGCAGAAATTCCTCTTATTTTGGAGCAAAAATGAAGAAATTTCCTTTTTTTATGGCAAAAAGGTATGCATTCTTCTTATTTTCGGGCAAAAAGGCAGAAATTCCCAGTATTTTGGAGCAAAATTGCAGAAATTCCCCTAATTGTGGGGCAAAAAGGCAGAAATTCCCTATATGTAGGGGCAAAAAGAAACAAATTCTCCTTATTTTGGGTCAAAACTCAGAAATTCCACTGATATTGGGGCAAAATTCCAGAAATTTCCCTTATTTTGGGGCAAAATTGCAGAAATTTCACTTATTTTGGGGCAAAATTGCAGAAATTTCACTTATTTCAGAAAAAAAAAGAAATTTTCTTATTTTGGTGCAAAAAGCCGGAAATTTCTTTTATTTTGGTACAAAATTGCAGAAATTTTTCTTATTTTGGGGCAAAAAGGCAGAAATCTCCCATATTTTGGGGCAAAAATGAAGAAATTTCTCTTATTTTGAGGTAAAAAGGCTGAAATTCCCATTATTTGGGGGCAAAAAGGCAGAAATTTCCCTTATTTTGAGGGAAAATTGCAGAAATTTCACTTATTTCAGTGTAATAAGTCAGAAATTTTCTTTATTTTGGGGCAAAAAAGACAGAAATTCTTTTTGTTTTGAGGGAAAAAGGCAGAAATTCCACTTTTTTAGCGGCAAAAAAGCAAAAATTCATTTTATTTTGGAGTAAAAATGAAGAAATTTCTTTTTTTTTTGTGGCAAAAAGTATACATTCCCCTTATTTTCAGGCTAAAAAGCAGAAATTCCCCGTATTTTGGAGCAAAATTGCAGAAATTCCCCTAATTGTGGGGCAAAAAGGCAGAAATTGCCTATATGTTGGGGCAAAAAACAGAAATTCTCCTAATTTTGGGGCAAAACTCAGAAATTCCACTTATTTTGGGGCAAAATTCCAGAAATTTCCCTTATTTTGGGGCAAAATTGCAGAAATTTCACTTATTTTGGGGCAAAATTGCAGAAATTTCACTTATTTCAGGGTAATAAGTCAGAAATTTTCCTTATTTTGGAGCAAAAAAACAGAAATTCCCTTTGTTTTGGGGGAAAAAGACAGAAATTCCACTTATTTAGAGGCAAAAAAGCTGAAATTCCCCTTATTTTGGAGCAAAAATGAAGAACTTTCCCTTTTTTATGGCAAAAAGTTATGCATTCTTCTTATTTTCGGGCAAAAAGGCAGAAATTCCCCGTATTTTGGAGCAAAATTGCAGAAATTCCCCTAATTGTGGGGTGAAAAGGCAGAAATTCCCTATATGTTGGGGCAAAAAGACAGAAATTCTCCTTATTTTGGGGCAAAACTCAGAAATTCCACTTATTTTAAGGCAAAATTCCAGAAATTTCCTTTATTTGGGAGCAAAATTGCAGAAATTTCTGTTATTTTGGGGCAAAATTGCAGAAATTTCACTTATTTCAGAAAAAAAAGCAGAAATTTTCGTATTTTGGTGCAAAAAGGCGGAAATTTCTTTTATTTTGGTACAAAATTGCAGAAATTTTTCTTATTTTGGGGTAAAAAGGCAGAAATCTCCCATATTTTGGGGCAAAAATGCAGAAATTCCTCTTATTTTGAGGTAAAAAGGCTGAAATTCCCCTTATTTGGAGGCAAAAAGGCAGAAATTTTTCTTATTTTGGGGCAAAATTGCAGAAATTTCACTTATTTCAGAGTAGTCAGTCAGAAATTTTTCTTATTTTGGGGCAAAAAAGCAGAAATTCCTTTTATTTTGGAGTAAAAATGAAGAAATTTCTTTTTTGTGGCAAATGGTATACATTCCCCTTATTTTCAGGCTAAAAAGCAGAAATTACCCGTATTTTGGAGCAAAATTGCAAAAATTCCGCTAATTGTGGGGAAAAAAGGCAGAAATTCCCTGTAAGTTAGAGCAAAAAAACAGGAAATCTCCTTATTTTGGGGCAAAACTCAGAAATTCCACTTACTTTGGGGCAAAATTCCAAAAATTTCCCTTATTTTGGACCAAAATTGCAGAAATTTCACTTATTTTGAGGCAAAATTGCATAAATTTCACTTATTTCAGGGTAATAAGTCAGAAATTTTCCTTATTTTGGGGCAAAAAACACAGAAATTCCCTTTGTTTTGGGGGAAAAAGACAGAAATTCCACTTTTTTAGAGGCAAAAAAGCAGAAATTTCTTTTATTTTGGAGTAAAAATGAAGAAATTTCCCTTTTTTGTGGCAAAATGTATACATTCCACTTATTTTTGGGCTAAAAAGCTGAAATTACCCGTATTTTGGATCAAAATTGCAGAAATTCCCCTAATTGTGGGGCAAAATGCAGAAATTCCCTATATGTTAGGGCAAACAGACAGAAATTCTTTTTATTTTGGGGCAAAACTCAGAAATTCCACTTATTTTGGGGCAAAATTCCAGAAATTTCCCTTATTTTGTGGCAAAATTGCAGAAATTTCCTTTACATTGGGGCAAAATTGCAGAAATTTCCCTTATTTTGGGGCAAAATTGCAGAAATTTCACTTATTTCATGGTAAAAAGGCAGAAATTTTCCTCATTTTGGGGCAAAAATGCAGAGATTCCAAATATTTTGTGGTAAAATTGCAAAAATTCCCCTTATTTTGAGGAAAAATGCAGAAATTCCCCTTATTTGGGGGCAAAAAGCAGAAATTTCCCTTATTCTGGGACAAAATTGCAGAAATTTCACTTATTTCAGGGTAATAAGTCAGAAATTTTCCTTATTTGGGGCAAAAAAGACAGAAATTCCTTTTGTTTTGGGGGAAAAAGTCAGAAATTCCACTTATTTAGAAGCAAAAAAGCAGAAATTCCCCTTATTTTGGAGCAAAAATGAAGAAATTTCCTTTTTTTGTGGCAAAAGGTATGCATTCTTCTTATTTTCAGGCTAAAAAGCAGAAATTCCCCGTATTTTGGAGCAAAATTGCAGAAATTCCCCTAATTGTGGGACAAAAAGGCAGAAATTTGCTATATGTTGGGGCAAAAAGACAGAAATTCTTTTTATTTTGGGGCAAAACTCAGAAATTCCACTTATTTTGGGACAAAATTCCAGAAATTTCACTTATTTTGGGGCAAAATTGCAGAAATTTCACTTATTTTGGCAAAATTGCAGAAATTTCAATTATTTCAGAAAAAAAGCAGAAATTTTCTTATTTTGGTGCAAAAAGGCAGAAATTTCTTTTATTTTGGTACAAAATTGCAGAAATTTTTCTTATTCGGGGGCAAAAAGCAGAAATGCCCTGTATTTTGGGGCAAAAATGCATAAATTCCTCTTATTTTGAGGTAAAAAGGCTGAAATTTCCCTTATTTGGGAGCAAAAAGAAAGAAATTTCCCTTATTTTGAGGCAAAATTGCAGAAATTTCACTTATTTCAGGGTAATAAGCAGAAATTTTTCTTACTTTGGGGCAAAAAACAGAAATTCCCTTTGTTTTGGGGGAAAAAGACAGAAATTCCACTTATTTAGAGGCAAAAAAGCAGAAATTCTTCTTTATTGGAGCAAAAATGAAGAAATTTATCTTTTTTTGTGGCAAAAGGTATACATTCCGCTTATTTTCGGGCTAAAAAGCAGAAATTCCCCGTATTTTGTATCAAAATTGCAGAAATTCCCCTTATTTTGGAGCAAAAATAAAGAAATTTCCCTTTTTTATGGTAAAAAGGTATGCATTCTTCTTATTTTCGGGCAAAAAGGCAGAAATTCCCCGTATTTTGGAGCAAAATTGCAGAAATTCCCCTAATTGTGGGGCAAAAAGGCAGAAATTCCCTATATGTTGGGGCAAAAAGACAGAAATTCTCCTTATTTTGGGGCAAAACTCAGAAATTCCACTTATTTTGGTGCAAAATTCCAGAAATTTCCCTTATTTTAGGGCAAAATTGCAGAAATTTCACTTATTTTGGGGCAAAATTGCAGAAATTTCACTTATTTCAGAAAAAAAAGCAGAATTTATTTATTTTGGTGCAAAAAGGCAGAAATTTCTTTTATTTTGGTACAAAATTGCAGAAATTTTTCTTATTTTGGGGCAAAAAGGCAGAAATCTCCCATATTTTGTGGCAAAAATGCAGAAATTTCTCTTATTTTGAGGTAAAAAGGCTGAAATTCCCCTTATTTGGGGGCAAAAAGGCAGAAATTTCCCTTATTTTGAGGCAAAATTGCAGAAATTTCACTTATTTCAGGGTAATAAGTCAGAAATTTTCCTTATTTGGGGGCAAAAAACAAAGAAATTCCCTTTGTTTTGGGGGAAAAAGACAGAAATTCCACTTTTTTAGAGGCAAAAAAGCAGAAATTCCTTTTATTTTGGAGTAAAAATGAAGAAATTTCCCTTTTTTGTGGCAAAATGTATACATTCCACTTATTTTTGGGCTAAAAAGCAGAAATTACCCGTATTTTGGAGCAAAATTGCAGAAATTCCCCTAATTGTGGGGCAAAAGGCAGAAATTCCCTATATGTTAGGGAAAAAGACAGAAATTCTCCTTATTTTGGGGCAAAACTCAGAAATTCCACTTATTTTGCGGCAAAATTCCAGAAATTTCCCTTATTTTGGGGCAAAATTGCAGAAATTTCACTTATTTTGGGGCAAAATTGCAGAAATTTCACTTATTTCATTGTAATAAGTCAGAAATTTTCGTTATTTTGTGGCAAAAAAGACAGAAATTCCCTTTGTTTTGGGGGAAAAAGACAGAAATTCCACTTTTTTAGAGGCAAAAAAGCAGAAATTCCTATTATTTTGGAGTAAAAATGAAGAAATTTCCCTTTTTTGTGGCCAAAGGTATACATTCCACTTATTTTTGGGCTAAAAAGCAGAAATTACCCGTATTTTGGAGCAAGATTGCAGAAATTCCCCTAATTGTGGGGCAAAAAGGCAGAAATTCTCTATATGTTAAGGCAAAAAGACAGAAATTCTCCTTATTTTGGGGCAAAACTCAAAAATTCCACTTATTTTGGGGCAAAATTCCAGAAATTTCCCTTATTTTGGGGCAAAATTGCAGAAATTTCACTTATTTGGGGCAAAATTGCAGAAATTTCACTTATTTCATAGTAAAAAGGCACTAATTATCCTTATTTTGGGGCAAAAATGCAGAAATTCCAAATATTTTGTAGCAAAAATGCAGAAATTCCCCTTATATTGAGGTAAAAAGGCAGAAATTCCCCTTATTTGGGGGCAAAAAACAGAAATTTCCCTTATTTTGGGGCAAAATTGCAGAAAGTTCACTTATTTTGGGGCAAAAATGCAGAAATTTCACTTATTTCAGACAAAAATTCAGAAATTTTCCTATTTTGGTTCAAAAAGGCAGAAATTTCTATTTTGGTACAAAATTGCACAAATTTTTTTTATTTTGGGGCAAAAGGGCAGAAATCTCCCATATTTTTGGGCAAAAATGCAGAAATTCTGCTTATTTTGAGGTAAAAAGGTAGAAATTTCCCTTATTTGGGGGCAAAATGCAGAAATTTCCGTTATTTTGATGCAAAATTGCAGGAATTTCACTTATTTCAGTGTAATAAGTCAGAAATTTTCGTTATTTTGGGGAAAAAAGACAGAAATTCCCTTTGTTTTGGGGGAAAAAAACAGAAATTCCACTTTTTTAGCGGTAAAAAAGCAGAAATTCATTTTATTTTGGAGTAAAAATGAAGAAATTTCTTTTTTTTTTGTGGCAAAAGGTATACATTCCCCTTATTTTCAGGCTAAAAAGAAGAAATTCCCCGTATTTTGGAGCAAAATTGCAGAAATTCCCCTAATTGTGGGGCAAAATGCAGAAATTTCCTTTATGTTAGGGCAAAAAGACAGAAATTCTCCTTATTTTGGGGCAAAACTCAGAAATTCCACTTATTTTGGGGCAAAATTCCAGAAATTTCCGTTATTATGGGGCAAAATTGCCGAAATTTCACTTATTTTGGGGCAAAATTGCAGAAATTTCACTTATTTCAAGGTAATAAGTCAGAAATTTTTCTTATTTTGGCGCCAAAAGGACAGAAATTCCCTTTGTTTTGGGGGAAAAAGACAGAAATTTCACTTATTTAGAGGCAAAAAAGCAGAAATTCCCCTTATTTTGGAGCAAAAATGAAGAAATTTCCTTTTTTTATGGCAAAAAGGTATGCATTCTTCTTATTTTCGGGCAAAAGGGCAGAAATTCCCCGTATTTTGGAGAAAATTGCAGAAATTCCCTTAATTGTGGAACAAAAAGGCAGAAATTCCCTATATGTTGGGGCAAAAAGACAGAAATTCTGCTTATTTTGGGGCAAAACTCAGAAATTCCACTTATTTTCGGGCAAAATTCCAGAAATTTCCCTTATTTTCAGGCAAAATTGCAGAAATTTCACTTATTTTGGGGCAAAATTGCAGACATTTCACTTATTTCAGAAAAAAAAGCAGAAATTTTTCTATTTTGGTGCAAAAAGGCAGAAATTTCTTTTATTTTGGTACAAAATTGCAGAAATTTTTCTTATTTTGGGGCAAAAAGGCAGAAATCTCCCATATTTTGGGGCAAAAATGCAGAAATTCCTCTTATTTTGAGGTAAAAAGGCTGAAATTCCCCTTATGTGGGGGCAAAAAGGCAGAAATTTCCCTTATTTTGGGGCAAAATTGCAGAAATTTCACTTATTTCAGGGTAATAAGTCAGAAATTTTCCTTATTTTGGGGCAATAAAGACAGAAATTTCTTTTGTTTTGAGGGATAAAGACAGAAATTCCACTTATTTAAAGGCAAAAAAGCAGAAATTCCCCTTATTTTCGAGCAAAACTGAAGAAATTTCCTTTTTATGGCAAAAAGGTATGCATTCTTCTTATTTTCGGGCAAAAAGGCAGAAATTCCCCGTATTTTCGAGCAAAATTGCAGAAATTCCCCTAATTGTGGGGCAAAAAGTGAGAAATTCTCTATATGTTTGGGCAAAAAGACAGAAATTCTCCTTATTTTGGGGCAAAACTCAGAAATTCCATTTATTTTGGGGCAAAATTCCAGAAATTTTTCTTATTTTGGGGCAAAATTGCAGAAATTTCACTTATTTTGGGGCAAAATTGCAGAAATTTAACTTATTTCAGAAAAAAATTCAGAAATTTTCCTATTTTGGTGCAAAAAGGCAGAAATTTCTTTTATTTTGGTACAAAATTGCAGAAATTTTTCTTATTTTGAAGCAAAAAGGCAGAAATCCCCATATTTTGGGGCAAAAATGCAGAAATTCCTCTTATTTTGAGGTAAAAAGGCTGAAATTTCCCTTATTTGGGGGCAAAAGGCCAGAAATTTCCCTTATTTTGAGGCAAAATTGCAGAAATTTCACTTATTTCAGTGTAATAAGTCAGAAATTTTCATTATTTTGGGGCAAAAAAGAGAGAAATTCCCTTTGTTTTGGGGGAAAAAGACAGAAAATCCACATTTTTAGAGGCAAAAAAGCAGAAATTCCTTTTACTTTGGAGTAAAAATGAACAAATTTCCTTTTTTTGTGGCAAAAGGTATACATTCCACTTATTTTTGGGCTAAAAAGCAGAAATCCCCCGTATTTTGGAGCAAAATTGCAGAAATTCCCCTAATTGTGGGGCAAAAAGGCAGAAATTCCCTATATGTTGGGGCAAAAAGTCAGAAATTCTCCTTATTTTGGGGCAAAACTCAGAAATTCCACTTATTTTGGGGGCAAAATTCCAGAAATTTCTTTTATTTTGGGGCAAAATTGCAGAAATTTCACTTATTTTGTGGCAAAATTGCAGAAATTTCACTTATTTCAGGGTAATAAGTCAGAAATTTTCCTTATTTTGGGGCAATAAAGACAGAAATTTCTTTTGTTTTGAGGGATAAAGACAGAAATTCCACTTATTTAAAGGCAAAAAAGCAGAAATTCCCCTTATTTTCGAGCAAAACTGAAGAAATTTCCTTTTTATGGCAAAAAGGTATGCATTCTTCTTATTTTCGGGCAAAAAGGCAGAAATTCCCCGTATTTTCGAGCAAAATTGCAGAAATTCCCCTAATTGTGGGGCAAAAAGTGAGAAATTCTCTATATGTTTGGGCAAAAAGACAGAAATTCTCCTTATTTTGGGGCAAAACTCAGAAATTCCATTTATTTTGGGGCAAAATTCCAGAAATTTTTCTTATTTTGGGGCAAAATTGCAGAAATTTCACTTATTTTGGGGCAAAATTGCAGAAATTTAACTTATTTCAGAAAAAAATTCAGAAATTTTCCTATTTTGGTGCAAAAAGGCAGAAATTTCTTTTATTTTGGTACAAAATTGCAGAAATTTTTCTTATTTTGAAGCAAAAAGGCAGAAATCCCCATATTTTGGGGCAAAAATGCAGAAATTCCTCTTATTTTGAGGTAAAAAGGCTGAAATTTCCCTTATTTGGGGGCAAAAGGGCAGAAATTTCCCTTATTTTGAGGCAAAATTGCAGAAATTTCACTTATTTCAGTGTAATAAGTCAGAAATTTTCGTTATTTTGGGGAAAAAAGACAGAAATTCCCTTTGTTTTGGGGGAAAAAGACAGAAAATCCACATTTTTAGAGGCAAAAAAGCAGAAATTCCTTTTACTTTGGAGTAAAAATGAACAAATTTCCTTTTTTTGTGGCAAAAGGTATACATTCCACTTATTTTTGGGCTAAAAAGCAGAAATTAACCGTATTTTGGAGCAAAATTGCAGAAATTCCCCTAATTGTGGGGCAAAAAGGCAGAAATTCCCTATATGTTGGGGCAAAAAGTCAGAAATTCTCCTTATTTTGGGGCAAAACTCAGAAATTCCACTTATTTTGGGGGCAAAATTCCAGAAATTTCTTTTATTTTGGGGCAAAATTGCAGAAATTTCACTTATTTTGTGGCAAAATTGCAGAAATTTCACTTATTTCATGGTAAAAAGGCAGAAATTATCCTTATTTTGGGGGCAAAAATGCAGAAATTCCAAATATTTTGTGGCAAAAATGCAGAAATTCCCCTTATTTTGAGGTAAAAAGGCTGAAATTCCCCTTATTTGGGGGCAAAAAAGAAGAATTTCTTATTTTGGGGCAAAATTGCAGAAATTTTACTTATTTCAGAGTAATAAGTCAGAAATTTTCCTTATTTTGCGGCAAAAAAACAGAAATTCCACTTATTTAGAGGCAAAAATGCAGAAATTCCGCTTATTTTGGAGCAAAAATTAAGAAATTTTCCTTTTTTATGGCAAAAGGTATGCATTCTTTTTGTTTTCGGTCAAAAAGGCAGAAATTCCCTGTTTTTTGGAGCAAAATTGCAGAAATTCCCCTAATTTTGGGGCAAAAAGGCAGAAATTCCCTATACGTTGGGGCAATAAGACAGAAATTTTTCTTATTTTGGGGCAAAATTCAGAAATTCCATTTCTTTTGGTGCAAAATTCCCAAAATTTCCCTTATTTTGGGGCAAAATTGCAGAAATTTTACTTATTTAGGGGCAAAATTGCAGATATTTCACTTTTTTCAGGGAAAAAAGGCCGAAATTTTCCATTTTTGGGAGCAAAAAGGCAGAAATTCCTAATATTTTGTGGCAAAAATGCAGAAATTTCCCTTATTTTGAGGTAAAAAGGCTGAAATTCCCCTTATTTGGGGGCAAAAATGCAGAAATTTCTCTTATACTGGGGCAAAATTGCAGAAATTTCACTTATTTCAGGGTAATAAATCAGAAATTTTCCTTATTTTGGGGCAAAAAATACAGAAATTTCATTTGTATGGGGGGAAAAAGACAGAAATTCCATTTATTTAGAGTCAAAAAAGCAGAAATTCCCCTTATTTTGGGGCAAAATTGCAGAAATTTTTTTTACATTGTGGCAAAATTGCAGAAATTCCCCTTATTTTGGGGCAAAATTGCAGAAATTTCACTTATTTCAGAGAAAAAGCACAGAAATTTCTCTTATTTTGGGGAAAAAGGCAGAAATTTCTTTTATTTTGGTACAAAATTGCAGAAATTTTCTTTATTTTGGGGAAAATGCTAAAATTCCCCTTATTTTGAGGCAAAAAGGCAGAAATTCCCTTTCTTTTGTGGCAAAAAGGCAGAAATTCCTCTTATTTTGCGGCAAAAATGAAGAAATTTCCCTTTTTTGTGGCAAAAGGTATACATTCCCCTTATTTTCGGGCAAAAAGGCAGAAATTCCCCGTATTTTGGAGCACAATTGCAGAAAATCCCCAAATTGTGGGGCAAATAGGCAGAAATTCCCTATATGTTGGGGCAAAAAGACAAAAATTCTCCTTATTTTGGGACAAAACTCAGAATTTCCACTTATTTTGGGGCAAAATTCCAGAAATTTCCCTTATTTTGGGGCAAAATTGCAGAAATTTCACTTATTTTGGGGCAAAATTGCAGAAATTTCACTTATTTCAGGTAAAAATGGCAGAAATTTTTCTTATTTTGGGGCAAAATGGCAGAAATTCCTAATATTTTGTGGCAAAAATGCAGAAATTCCTCTTATTTTGAGGTAAAAAGGCTGAAATTCCCCTTATTTGGGTGCAAAAAGGCAGAAATTTTTCTTATTTTGGGGCAAAATTGCAGACATTTCACTTATTTCAGGGTAATAAGTCAGAAATTTTCCTTATTTGGGGCAAAAAAGACAGAAATTCCCCTAATTGTGGGGCAAAAAGGCAGAAATTCCCTATATGTTGGGGCAAAAATACAGAAATTCTCCTTATTTTAGGGCAAAACTCAAAAATTCCACTTATTTTGGGGCAAAATTGCAGGAATTTACCTTATTTTGAGGCAAAATTGCAGAAATTTTCCTTATTTGGGGCAAAATTGCAGAAATTTCACTTATTTTCAGGTAAAAAGACTGAAATATCCTTTATTTTGGGGCAAAAAGGAAGAAATTCCCCTTATTTTGGGGCAAAATTGCAGAAATTTTTCTTATTTTGGGGCAAAAAGGCTGAAATTCTTCTTATTTTGAGGTAAAATGCTGAAATTCCCCATATTTTGGGGCAAAAGGCAAAAATTCTTCTTATTTTGGGGCAAAAAGGCACAAATTTCCCTTATTTTCGGGCAAAATTGCAGAAATTTCATTTATTTCAGGGCAAAAATTCAGAAATTCCTTTTATTTTGGGGCAAAGAGCAGAAATTTCTTTTATTATGGTACAAAATTGAAGAAATTTTTCTTATTTTGAAACAAAAAGGCAGAAAATTCCCCTTATTTTGAGGCAAAAGGCAGAAACTATTCTTATTTTGTGGTAAAATGCAGAAATTCCCTTTATTTTGGGGCTAGAAAGCAGAAATTCCCCGTATTTTGAAGCAAAATTGCAGAAATTCTCATAATTTTCGGGCAAAAGGCAAAAATTCTCCTTATTTTGGGGCAAAAAAACAGAAAATCTCCTTTTTTGGGAGCAAACAGTCAGAAATTTTCCTTATTTTGGGGCAAAATTGCAGAAATTTCCTTTACATTGGGGCAAAATTGCAGAAATTTCCATATTTTGGGGCAAAATTGCAGAAATTTCACTTATTTCAGGGAAAAAAGGCGAAAATTTTTTTTGGGGGGCAAAAAGGCAGAAATTTTTTTATTTTGGTACAAAATTGCAGAAATTTTTCTTATTTTGGGGCAAAAAGTCAGAAATTCCTCATATTTTGGGGCAAAAAGGCAGAAATTCCCCTTATTTTGAGGTAAAAAGGCTGTAATTCCCCTTATTTTGGGGCAAAAAGACAGAAATTTCGTTTATTTTGGGGAAAAGGCAGAAATTGCACTTATTTTGAGTCAAAAAGGTGGAAAATCCCCTTATTTTGGGGCAAAAATGAAGAAATTTGCTTTTTTTATGGCAAAAAGGTATACATTCCCTTTATTTTTGGGCAAAATGGCACAAATTCCCCGTATTTTGGAGCAACATTGCAGAAATTCCCCTAATTTTTGGGCAAAAAGGCAGAAAATCCCTATATGTTGGGGCAAAAAGACAGAAATTCTCATTATTTTGGGGCAAAACTCAGAAATTCCACTTATTTTGGCGCAAAATTCCAGAAATTTCCCTTATTTTGAGGCAAAATTGCAGAAATTTCACTTATTTTGGGGCAAAAATGCAAAAATTTCACTTATGTCAGAAAAAAAAGCAGAAATTTTCTTATTTTGGTGCAAAAAGGCAGAAATTTCTAATATTTTGGTACAAAATTGCAGAAATTTTTCTTATTTTAGGGCAAAAAGGCAGAAATTCCTAATATTTTGGGGCAAAAATGCAGAAATTCCTCTTATTTTTAGGTAAAAAGGATGAAATTCCCCTTATTTGGGGGCAACAAGGCAGAAATTTCCCTTATTTTGAGGCAAAATTGCAGAAATTTCACTTATTTCAGAGAACAAAAGCAGAAATTTTCTTATTTTGGGGCAAAAAGGCAGAAATTTCTTTTATTTTGGTACAAAATTACAGAAATGTTTCTTATTTTGGGGCAAAAAGGCAGAAATCTCCCATATTTTGGGGCAAAAAAAGCCGAAATTTCCCTTATTTTGAGGTAAAAACGCTGAAATTCCCCTTATTTGGGGGCAAAAAGGCAGAAATTTCCCTTATTTTGAGGCAAAATTGCAGAAATTTCACTTATTTCAGAATAATAAGTCAGAAATTTTCCTTATTTTGGGGCAAAAAACAGAAATTCTCTTTGTTTTAAAGGAAAAAGACTGATATTCCACTTATTTAGAGGCTAAAAAGCAGAAATTCTTATTATTTTGGAGCAAAAATGAAGAAATTTTCCTTTTTTTGTGGAAAAAGGTATACATTCCTCTAATTTTTGGGCTAAAAAGCAGAAATTCCCCGTATTTTGGAGCAAAATTGCAGAAATTCCCCTAATTGTGGGGCAAAAAGGCAGAAATTCCCTATATGTTGGGGCAAAAAGACAGAAATTCTCCTTATTTTGGGGCAAAACTCAGAAATTCCACTTATTTTGGGGCAAAATTCCAGAAATTTCCCTTATTTTGGGGCAAAATTGCAGAAATTTCACTTATTTTGGGGCGAAATTGCAGAAATTTCACTTTTTTCATGGAAAAAAAAGGCAGAAATTTTCCTTATTTTGGGGCAAAAAGGCAGAAATTCCTAATATTTTGTGGCAAAAATTCAGAAATTCCTCTTATTTTGAGTTAAAAAGGCTGAAATTCCCCTTATTTGGGGGCAAAATTGCAGAAATTTCCCTTATTTTGGGGCAAAATTGCAGAAATTTCACTTATTTCAGGGTAATAAGTCAGAAATTTTCCTTATTTTGGGGCAAAAAAGACAGAAATTCCCTTTGTTTTGGGATAAAAAGACAGAAATTCCACTTATTTAGAGGCAAAAAAGCAGAAATTCCACTTATTTTGGAGTAAAAATTAAGAGATTTCCCTTTTTTATGGCAAAAAGGTATGCATTCTTTTTATTTTCGGACAAAAAGGCAGAAATTCCCCGTATTTTGGAGCAAAATTGCAGAAATTTCACTTATTTCAGAATAAAAATGAGAAATTTTCTTATTTTGGGGCAAAAGACAGAAATTCCCCTTATTTTATGGCAAAATTGCAGAAATTGCCTTTATTTGGGGACAAAAAACAGAAATTCCCTTTATTTTGGGGCAAAATTGCAGAAAATTTTTTTATTATGGGAAAAAATTGAAGATATTTCTTTTATTTTAAGGCAAAATTGCAGAAATTTCACTTATTTCAGAGAAAAAAACAAAAATCTTTCTTATTTTTGGCAAAATGCAGAAATTCCCATTATTTTGGGGCAAAAAGGCAGAAATTCACCTTATTTTGGGGTAAAATTGAAGACATGTCACATATTTCAGGGCATAAAGGCAGAAATTGCCCTTATTTGGGGGCAAAAAGGCAGAAATTCCCCTTATTTTGGGATAAAATTGCAGAAATTACCCTTGTTTGGGGGCAAAAAGGCAGAAAATCCCCTTAATTTCGGGCAAAAAGGCAGAAATTCCCTGTACTTTGGAGCAAAATTGCAGAAATTCTCCTAATATTGGGGCAAAAATGCAGAAATTCCCTTTATTTGGGGCAAATTGGCAGAAGTTCCCCTTATTTTCAGGAAAAGAGGCAGAAATTCCCATTATTTTGAAGCAAAATTGCAGAAACTCCCCTAATTTTGGGGCAAAAAGGCAGAAATTCCCTTTATTTTGGGGCAAAAATACAGAAATTCTCCTTATATCTGGGCAAAAATCAGAAATTTCTCTTATTTTGGAGCAAAATTTTAGAAATTTCTTTTATTTTGGTACAGAATTGGAGAAATTTTACTTATTCTGTGGCAAAAAGGCAGAAATTTCTTTTATTTTGGTGCAAAATTGCAGAAATTTTTCTTATTTTGGGGCAAAAAGGCATAAATTTCCCATATTTTGGGGCAAAAATGTAGAAATTTTCTTTATTTTGAGGTAAAAAGGCTGAAATTTCCCTTATTTGGGGGCAAAAAGGCAGAAATTTCTCTTATTTTGGGGCAAAATTGCAGAAATTTCACTTATTTCAGAAAAAAAAAATTTTCTTATTTGGGGCAAAAAGGCAGAAATTTCTTTTATTTTGGTGCAAAATTACAGAAATTTTCTTTATTTTGGGGCAAAAAAGACAGAAATTCCCTTTGTTTTGGGGGAAAAAGACAGAAATTCCACTTATTTAGAGGCAAAAAAGCAGAAATTCCCCTTATTTTGGAGCAAAAATGAAGAAATTTCCCTTTTTCATGGCAAAAAGGTATGCATTCTTCTTATTTTCGGGCAAAAAGGCAGAAATTCTTTGTATTTTGGAGCAAGATTGCAGAAATTCCCCTAATTGTGGGGCAAAAAGGCAGAAATCCCCTATATGTTGGGGCAAAAAGAAAGAAATTCTCCTTATTTTGGGGCACAACTCAGAAATTCCACTTATTTTGGGGCAAAATTTCAGAAATTTCCCTTATTTTGGAGCAAAATTGCAGAAATTTCACTTATTTCAAAGAAAAAAAGCACAAATTTTCTTATTTTGGGGCAAAAATGCAGAAATTTCATTTATTTTGGTACAAAATTGCAGAAATTTTTCTTAATTTGGGCAAAAATGCAGAAATTTCCCATATTTTTCGACAAAAATGCAGAAATTCCCCTTATTTTGAGGTAAAAAGGCTGAAATTCCCCTTATTTTGGGGCAAAAAGTTAGAAATTCCCCTTATTTTAAAGGAAAAAGACAGAAATTCCGTTTATTTTTGTGGAAAAGTCAGAAATTGCACTTATTTTGAGTCAAAAAGGCGGAAAATCCCCTTATTTTGGGGTAAAAAATGAAGAAATTAACCTTTTTTATGGCAAAAAGGTATACATTCTTTTTATTTTCGAGCAAAATTGCAGAAATTCCCCTAATTATGGAGAAAAAAAGGCAGAAATTCCCCGTAATTTGGAGCAAAATTGCAGAAATTCCCCTAATTTTGGGGCAAAAACGCAGAACGTCCCTTTATTTTGGGGTAAAAGTGCAGAAATTTCACTTATTTCGCGACAAAATGGCAGAAATTCCCTTTATTTTCGGAGAAAAAGGCAGAAAATCCCCGTATTTTAGAGCAAAATTGCAGAAATTTACCTAATTTTGGGGTAAAACATGCAGTAATTTTCTTTATTTTGGGGCAAAAAGGCAGAAATTCCCCTTATTTTGGGGCAAAAATCAAAAATATCCCTTATTTTGGGGCAAAATTTTAGAAATTTCTTTAATTTTGGTACAGAATTGCAGAAATTTTTCTTATTTTGTGGCAAAAAGGAAGAAATTTCCCATATTTTGGAACAAAAATGCAGAAATTCCCCTTATTTTGAGGTAAAAAGGCTGGAATTCCCCTTATTTCAGGGCAAAAAGGCAGAAATTTCCCTTATTTTGGGGCAAAATTGCAGATATTTCATTTATTTCAGGGTAATAAGTCAGAAATTTTCCTTATTTTGGGGCAAAAAAGACACAAATTCTCTATGTTTTGGGGGAAAAAGACAGAAATTCCACTTATTTAGAGGCAAAAAAGCAGAAATTCCCCTTATTTTGGAGCAAAAATGAAGAAATTTCCTTTTTTATGGCAAAAAGGTATGCATTCTTCTTAATTTCGGGCAAAAAGACAGAAATTCCCCGTATTTTTGAGCAAAATTGCAGAAATTCCCCTAATTGTGGGGCAAAAAGGCAGAAATTCCCTATGTGTTGGGGCAAAAAGACAGAAATTCTACTTATTTTGGGGCAAAACTCAGAAATTCCACTTATTTTGGGGCAAAATTCCAAAAATTTCCCTTATTTTGGGGCAAAATTGCAGAAATTTCACTTATTTTGGGGCAAAATTGCAGAAATTTCACTTATTTCAGGGAAAAAAAGACAGAAATTTCTTTTATTTTGGTACAAAATTGCAGAAATTTTTTTTATTTTTGGCAAAAAGGCAGAAATTTCCCATATTTTGGGGCAAAAATGCAGAAATTCCCCTTATTTTGAGGTAAAAATGCTGAAATTCCCCTTATTTTGGGGCAAAAAGCAGACATTTCCCTTTTTTTGGGCAAAAATTGCAGAAATTTCACTTATTTTGAGTCAAAAAGGCAGAAAATCCAATTATTTTGGGGTAAAAATTAAGAAATTCCCCTTGTTTTGAGGTAAAAAAAGGCTGAAATTCCCCTTTTTTGGAGGCAAAAAGGCAGAAATTTCCCGTATTTTGGGGCAAAATTGCAGAAATTTCACTTATTTCAGAATAATAATTCAGAAATTTTTTTTATTTGGGGGGAAAAAAAGACAGAAATTCCCTTTGTTTGGGGGAAAAAACAGAAATTCCACTTATTTAGAGGCAAAAAAGCAGAAATTCCCCTTATTTTGCAGCAAAAATTAAGAAATTTCATTTTTTTATGGCAAAAGGTATGCACTCTTATTATTTTCGGGCAAAAAGGCAGAAATTCCCCGTATTTTAAAGCAAAATTGCAGAAATTCCCCTAATTGTGGGGCAAAAAGGCATAAATTCCCTATATGTTGGAGCAAAAAGACAGAAATTCATCTTATTTTGGGGCAAAACTCAGAAATTCCACTTATTTTGGGGCACAATTCCAGAAATTTCTCTTCTTTTGGGGCAAAATTGCAGAAATTTCACTTATTTTGAGGCAAAATTGCAGAAATTTTACTTATTTCAGAAAAAAAAGCAGAAATTTTCTTATTTTGGGGCAAAAAGGCAGAAATTTTTTTTATTTTGGTACTAAATTGCAGAAATTTTTCTTATTTTGGGGCAAAAAGTCAGAAATTTCCCATTATTTGGGGCAAATATGCAGAAATTCCCCTTATTTTGGGGCAAAAAGTCAGAAATTCCTTTTATTTTGGGGCAAAAAGCAGATATTTCCCTTATTTTTGGGGAAAAATTTTAGAAATTTAACTTATTTCAGGGCAAAAAGTCAGAAATTCCGTTTATTTTTGGGGAAAAGTCAGAAATTGCACTTATTTTGAGTCAAAAAGGCGGAAAATCCCCTTATTTTGGAGTAAAAATGAAGAAATTTCCCTTTTTTATGGCAAAAGGTATACATTCTTTTTATTTTCGGGCAAAAAGGCAGAAATTCCCTGTATTTTGGAGCAAAATTGCAGAAATTCCTCTAATTTTGGGGCAAAAACGCAGAACTTACCCTTATTTTGGGGTAAAACTGCAGAAATTTCACTTATTTCGCGGCAAAATGGCAGAAATTCACTTCATTTTCGGCGAAAAGGGAGAAAATTCCTGTATTTTGGAGCAAAATTGCAGAAATTCACCTAATTTTGGGGTAAAACATGCAGTAATTTTCTTTATTTTAAGGCAAAAAGGCAGAAATTCCCCTTATTTTGTGGCAAAAATCAGAAATTCCCCTTATTTTAGAAAAAATTGCAGAAATTTCCTTTATTATGGGGAAAAATTGCAGAAATTTCTTTTATTGTAAGGCAAAATTGCAGAAATTTCATTTATTTCAGAGAAAAAAACAAAATTTTTTTTTATTTTAGGGCAAAATGCAGAAATTTCCATTATTTTGGGGCACAAAGACAGAAATTCACCTTCTTTTGGGGTAAAATTTCAAACATTTCACATATTTCAGGGCAAAAAGGCAGAAATTCCCCTTATTTGGGGGTAAAAAGGCAGAAATTCTTCATATTTTGGGTTAAAATTGCAGAAATTTCCCTTGTTTGGGGGCAAAAAGGCAGAAAATCCCCTTAATTTCGGGCAAAAAGGCAGAAATTCCCCGTATTTTGGAGCAAAATTGCAGAAATTCCCCTAATTGTGGGGCAAAAAGGCAGAAATTCCCGATATGTTGGGGCAAAAAGACAGAAATTCTCCTTATTTTCGGGCAAAACTCAGAAATTCCATTTATTTTGGGGCAAAATTCCAGAAATTTCCCTTATTTTGGGGCAAAATTGCAGAAATTTCACTTATTTCAGGGCAAAATTTAAAAATTGCTTTTATTTTGGGGCAAAAAGACAGAAATTCCGTTTACTTTTGGGTAAAAAGGCAGAAATTTCACTTATTTTGAGGTAAGAAGGCAGAAATTCCTCTTATTTTGCGGCAAAAATGAAGAAATTTCCCTTTTTTGTGGCAAAAGGTATATATTCCCCTTATTTTCGGGCAAAAAAGCAGAAATTCCCTGCATTTTGGAGCACAATTGCAGAAAATCCCCTAATTGTGGGGCAAAAAGGCAGAAATTCCCTATGTGTTGGGGCAAAAAGACAGAAATTCTACTTATTTTGGGGCAAAACTCAGAAATTCCACTTATTTTGGGGCAAAATTCCAAAAATTTCCCTTATTTTGGGGCAAAATTGCAGAAATTTCACTTATTTTGGGGCAAAATTGCAGAAATTTCACTTATTTCAGGGAAAAAAAGACAGAAATTTCTTTTATTTTGGTACAAAATTGCAGAAATTTTTTTTCATTTTTGGCAAAAAGGCAGAAATTTCCCATATTTTGGGGCAAAAATGCAGAAATTCCCCTTATTTTGATGTAAAAATGCTGAAATTCCCCTTATTTTGGGGCAAAAAGCAGACATTTCCCTTATTTTGGGCAAAAATTGCAGAAATTTCACTTATTTTGAGTCAAAAAGGCAGAAAATCCAATTATTTTGGGGTAAAAATTAAGAAATTCCCCTTGTTTTGAGGTAAAAAAAGGCTGAAATTCCCCTTTTTTGGAGGCAAAAAGGCAGAAATTTCCCGTATTTTGGGGCAAAATTGCAGAAATTTCACTTATTTCAGAATAATAATTCAGAAATTTTTTTTATTTGGGGGGAAAAAAAGACAGAAATTCCCTTTGTTTGGGGGAAAAAACAGAAATTCCACTTATTTAGAGGCAAAAAAGCAGAAATTCCCCTTATTTTGCAGCAAAAATTAAGAAATTTCATTTTTTTATGGCAAAAGGTATGCACTCTTATTATTTTCGGGCAAAAAGGCAGAAATTCCCCGTATTTTAAAGCAAAATTGCAGAAAATCCCCTAATTGTGGGGCAAAAAGGCATAAATTCCCTATATGTTGGAGCAAAAAGACAGAAATTCATCTTATTTTGGGGCAAAACTCAGAAATTCCACTTATTTTGGGGCACAATTCCAGAAATTTCTCTTCTTTTGGGGCAAAATTGCAGAAATTTCACTTATTTTGAGGCAAAATTGCAGAAATTTTACTTATTTCAGAAAAAAAAGCAGAAATTTTCTTATTTTGGGGCAAAAAGGCAGAAATTTTTTTTTATTTTGGTACTAAATTGCAGAAATTTTTCTTATTTTGGGGCAAAAAGTCAGAAATTTCCCATTATTTGGGGCAAATATGCAGAAATTCCCCTTATTTTGGGGCAAAAAGTCAGAAATTCCTTTTATTTTGGGGCAAAAAGCAGATATTTCCCTTATTTTTGGGGAAAAATTTTAGAAATTTAACTTATTTCAGGGCAAAAAGTCAGAAATTCCGTTTATTTTTGGGGAAAAGTCAGAAATTGCACTTATTTTGAGTCAAAAAGGCGGAAAATCCCCTTATTTTGGAGTAAAAATGAAGAAATTTCCCTTTTTTATGGCAAAAGGTATACATTCTTTTTATTTTCGGGCAAAAAGGCAGAAATTCCCTGTATTTTGGAGCAAAATTGCAGAAATTCCTCTAATTTTGGGGCAAAAACGCAGAACTTACCCTTATTTTGGGGTAAAACTGCAGAAATTTCACTTATTTCGCGGCAAAATGGCAGAAATTCACTTCATTTTCGGCGAAAAGGGAGAAAATTCCTGTATTTTGGAGCAAAATTGCAGAAATTCACCTAATTTTGGGGTAAAACATGCAGTAATTTTCTTTATTTTAAGGCAAAAACGCAGAAATTCCCCTTATTTTGTGGCAAAAATCAGAAATTCCCCTTATTTTAGAAAAAATTGCAGAAATTTCCTTTATTATGGGGAAAAATTGCAGAAATTTCTTTTATTGTAAGGCAAAATTGCAGAAATTTCATTTATTTCAGAGAAAAAAACAAAATTTTTTTTATTTTAGGGCAAAATGCAGAAATTTCCATTATTTTGGGGCACAAAGACAGAAATTCACCTTCTTTTGGGGTAAAATTTCAAACATTTCACATATTTCAGGGCAAAAAGGCAGAAATTCCCCTTATTTGGGGGTAAAAAGGCAGAAATTCTTCATATTTTGGGTTAAAATTGCAGAAATTTCCCTTGTTTGGGGGCAAAAAGGCAGAAAATCCCCTTAATTTCGGGCAAAAAGGCAGAAATTCCCCGTATTTTGGAGCAAAATTGCAGAAATTCCCCTAATTGTGGGGCAAAAAGGCAGAAATTCCCGATATGTTGGGGCAAAAAGACAGAAATTCTCCTTATTTTCGGGCAAAACTCAGAAATTCCATTTATTTTGGGGCAAAATTCCAGAAATTTCCCTTATTTTGGGGCAAAATTGCAGAAATTTCACTTATTTCAGGGCAAAATTTAAAAATTGCTTTTATTTTGGGGCAAAAAGACAGAAATTCCGTTTACTTTTGGGTAAAAAGGCAGAAATTTCACTTATTTTGAGGTAAGAAGGCAGAAATTCCTCTTATTTTGCGGCAAAAATGAAGAAATTTCCCTTTTTTGTGGCAAAAGGTATATATTCCCCTTATTTTCGGGCAAAAAAGCAGAAATTCCCTGCATTTTGGAGCACAATTGCAGAAAATCCCCTAATTGTGGGGCAAAAAGGCAGAAATTCCCTATGTGTTGGGGCAAAAAGACAGAAATTCTACTTATTTTGGGGCAAAACTCAGAAATTCCACTTATTTTGGGGCAAAATTCCAAAAATTTCCCTTATTTTGGGGCAAAATTGCAGAAATTTCACATATTTTGGGGCAAAATTGCAGAAATTTCACTTATTTCAGGGAAAAAAAGACAGAAATTTCTTTTATTTTGGTACAAAATTGCAGAAATTTTTTTTATTTTTGGCAAAAAGGCAGAAATTTCCCATATTTTGGGGCAAAAATGCAGAAATTCCCCTTATTATGAGGTAAAAATGCTGAAATTCCCCTTATTTTGGGGCAAAAAGCAGACATTTCCCTTACTTTGGGCAAAAATTGCAGAAATTTCACTTATTTTGAGTCAAAAAGGCAGAAAATCCAATTATTTTGGGGTAAAAATTAAGAAATTCCCCTTGTTTTGAGGTAAAAAAAGGCTGAAATTCCCCTTTTTTGGAGGCAAAAAGGCAGAAATTTCCCGTATTTTGGGGCAAAATTGCAGAAATTTCACTTATTTCAGAATAATAATTCAGAAATTTTTTTTATTTGGGGGGAAAAAAAGACAGAAATTCCCTTTGTTTGGGGGAAAAAACAGAAATTCCACTTATTTAGAGGCAAAAAAGCAGAAATTCCCCTTATTTTGCAGCAAAAATTAAGAAATTTCATTTTTTTATGGCAAAAGGTATGCACTCTTATTATTTTCGGGCAAAAAGGCAGAAATTCCCCGTATTTTAAAGCAAAATTGCAGAAATTCCCCTAATTGTGGGGCAAAAAGGCATAAATTCCCTATATGTTGGAGCAAAAAGACAGAAATTCATCTTATTTTGGGGCAAAACTCAGAAATTCCACTTATTTTGGGGCACAATTCCAGAAATTTCTCTTCTTTTGGGGCAAAATTGCAGAAATTTCACTTATTTTGAGGCAAAATTGCAGAAATTTTACTTATTTCAGAAAAAAAAGCAGAAATTTTCTTATTTTGGGGCAAAAAGGCAGAAATTTTTTTTATTTTGGTACTAAATTGCAGAAATTTTTCTTATTTTGGGGCAAAAAGTCAGAAATTTCCCATTATTTGGGGCAAATATGCAGAAATTCCCCTTATTTTGGGGCAAAAAGTCAGAAATTCCTTTTATTTTGGGGCAAAAAGCAGATATTTCCCTTATTTTTGGGGAAAAATTTTAGAAATTTAACTTATTTCAGGGCAAAAAGTCAGAAATTCCGTTTATTTTTGGGGAAAAGTCAGAAATTGCACTTATTTTGAGTCAAAAAGGCGGAAAATCCCCTTATTTTGGAGTAAAAATGAAGAAATTTCCCTTTTTTATGGCAAAAGGTATACATTCTTTTTATTTTCGGGCAAAAAGGCAGAAATTCCCTGTATTTTGGAGCAAAATTGCAGAAATTCCTCTAATTTTGGGGCAAAAACGCAGAACTTACCCTTATTTTGGGGTAAAACTGCAGAAATTTCACTTATTTCGCGGCAAAATGGCAGAAATTCACTTCATTTTCGGCGAAAAGGGAGAAAATTCCTGTATTTTGGAGCAAAATTGCAGAAATTCACCTAATTTTGGGGTAAAACATGCAGTAATTTTCTTTATTTTAAGGCAAAAAGGCAGAAATTCCCCTTATTTTGTGGCAAAAATCAGAAATTCCCCTTATTTTAGAAAAAATTGCAGAAATTTCCTTTATTATGGGGAAAAATTGCAGAAATTTCTTTTATTGTAAGGCAAAATTGCAGAAATTTCATTTATTTCAGAGAAAAAAACAAATTTTTTTTTTATTTTAGGGCAAAATGCAGAAATTTCCATTATTTTGGGGCACAAAGACAGAAATTCACCTTCTTTTGGGGTAAAATTTCAAACATTTCACATATTTCAGGGCAAAAAGGCAGAAATTCCCCTTATTTGGGGGTAAAAAGGCAGAAATTCTTCATATTTTGGGTTAAAATTGCAGAAATTTCCCTTGTTTGGGGGCAAAAAGGCAGAAAATCCCCTTAATTTCGGGCAAAAAGGCAGAAATTCCCCGTATTTTGGAGCAAAATTGCAGAAATTCCCCTAATTGTGGGGCAAAAAGGCAGAAATTCCCGATATGTTGGGGCAAAAAGACAGAAATTCTCCTTATTTTCGGGCAAAACTCAGAAATTCCATTTATTTTGGGGCAAAATTCCAGAAATTTCCCTTATTTTGGGGCAAAATTGCAGAAATTTCACTTATTTCAGGGCAAAATTTAAAAATTGCTTTTATTTTGGGGCAAAAAGACAGAAATTCCGTTTACTTTTGGGTAAAAAGGCAGAAATTTCACTTATTTTGAGGTAAGAAGGCAGAAATTCCTCTTATTTTGCGGCAAAAATGAAGAAATTTCCCTTTTTTGTGGCAAAAGGTATATATTCCCCTTATTTTCGGGCAAAAAAGCAGAAATTCCCTGCATTTTGGAGCACAATTGCAGAAAATCCCCTAATTGTGGGGCAAAAAGGCAGAAATTCCCATTATTTTGATGGCAAAAAGGCAGGAATTCACCTTATTTTGGGCTAAAATTGCAGAAATTTCACATATTTCAGGGCAAAAAGGCAGAAATTTCCCTTCATTTGGGGCAAAAATGAAGAAATTTCCCTTTTTTATGGCAAAAAGGTATGCATTCCCCTTATTTTCGGCAAAAAGGCAGAAATTCCCCGTATTTTGGAGCAAAATTGCAGAAATTCCCCTAATTGTGGGGCAAAAAGGCAGAAATTCTCTTTATTTTGGGGCAAAACTCAGAAATTCCACTTATTTTGGGGCAAAATTCCAGAAATTTCCCTTATTTTGGGGCAAAATTGCAGAAATTTCACTTATTTTGGGGCAAAATTGCAGAAATTTCACTTATTTTGAGGCAAAATTGCAGAAATTTTACTTATTTCAGAAAAAAAAGCAGAAATTTTCTTATTTTGGGGCAAAAAGGCAGAAATTTTTTTTATTTTGGTACTAAATTGCAGAAATTTTTCTTATTTTGGGGCAAAAAGTCAGAAATTTCCCATTATTTGGGGCAAATATGCAGAAATTCCCCTTATTTTGGGGCAAAAAGTCAGAAATTCCTTTTATTTTGGGGCAAAAAGCAGATATTTCCCTTATTTTTGGGGAAAAATTTTAGAAATTTAACTTATTTCAGGGCAAAAAGTCAGAAATTCCGTTTATTTTTGGGGAAAAGTCAGAAATTGCACTTATTTTGAGTCAAAAAGGCGGAAAATCCCCTTATTTTGGAGTAAAAATGAAGAAATTTCCCTTTTTTATGGCAAAAGGTATACATTCTTTTTATTTTCGGGCAAAAAGGCAGAAATTCCCTGTATTTTGGAGCAAAATTGCAGAAATTCCTCTAATTTTGGGGCAAAAACGCAGAACTTACCCTTATTTTGGGGTAAAACTGCAGAAATTTCACTTATTTCGCGGCAAAATGGCAGAAATTCACTTCATTTTCGGCGAAAAGGGAGAAAATTCCTGTATTTTGGAGCAAAATTGCAGAAATTCACCTAATTTTGGGGTAAAACATGCAGTAATTTTCTTTATTTTAAGGCAAAAAGGCAGAAATTCCCCTTATTTTGTGGCAAAAATCAGAAATTCCCCTTATTTTAGAAAAAATTGCAGAAATTTCCTTTATTATGGGGAAAAATTGCAGAAATTTCTTTTATTGTAAGGCAAAATTGCAGAAATTTCATTTATTTCAGAGAAAAAAACAAAATTTTTTTTTATTTTAGGGCAAAATGCAGAAATTTCCATTATTTTGGGGCACAAAGACAGAAATTCACCTTCTTTTGGGGTAAAATTTCAAACATTTCACATATTTCAGGGCAAAAAGGCAGAAATTCCCCTTATTTGGGGGTAAAAAGGCAGAAATTCTTCATATTTTGGGTTAAAATTGCAGAAATTTCCCTTGTTTGGGGGCAAAAAGGCAGAAAATCCCCTTAATTTCGGGCAAAAAGGCAGAAATTCCCCGTATTTTGGAGCAAAATTGCAGAAATTCCCCTAATTGTGGGGCAAAAAGGCAGAAATTCCCGATATGTTGGGGCAAAAAGACAGAAATTCTCCTTATTTTCGGGCAAAACTCAGAAATTCCATTTATTTTGGGGCAAAATTCCAGAAATTTCCCTTATTTTGGGGCAAAATTGCAGAAATTTCACTTATTTCAGGGCAAAATTTAAAAATTGCTTTTATTTTGGGGCAAAAAGACAGAAATTCCGTTTACTTTTGGGTAAAAAGGCAGAAATTTCACTTATTTTGAGGTAAGAAGGCAGAAATTCCTCTTATTTTGCGGCAAAAATGAAGAAATTTCCCTTTTTTGTGGCAAAAGGTATATATTCCCCTTATTTTCGGGCAAAAAAGCAGAAATTCCCTGCATTTTGGAGCACAATTGCAGAAAATCCCCTAATTGTGGGGCAAAAAGGCAGAAATTCCCATTATTTTGATGGCAAAAAGGCAGGAATTCACCTTATTTTGGGCTAAAATTGCAGAAATTTCACATATTTCAGGGCAAAAAGGCAGAAATTTCCCTTCATTTGGGGCAAAAATGAAGAAATTTCCCTTTTTTATGGCAAAAAGGTATGCATTCCCCTTATTTTCGGCAAAAAGGCAGAAATTCCCCGTATTTTGGAGCAAAATTGCAGAAATTCCCCTAATTGTGGGGCAAAAAGGCAGAAATTCTCTTTATTTTGGGGCAAAACTCAGAAATTCCACTTATTTTGGGGCAAAATTCCAGAAATTTCCCTTATTTTGGGGCAAAATTGCAGAAATTTCACTTATTTTGGGGCAAAATTGCAGAAATTTCACTTATTTCAGGTAAAAATGACAGAAATTTTTCTTATTTTTGGGCAAAAAGGCAGAATTTCCTAATATTTTGTGGCAAAAATGCAGAAATTCCCCTTATTTTGAGGTAAAAGGGCTTAAATTCCCCTTATTTGGAGGCAAAAAGGCAGAAATTTTTCTTATTTTGGGGCAAAATTGCAGACATTTCACTTATTTCAGGGTAATAAGTCAGAAATTTTCCTTATTTTGGGGCAAAAAAGACAGAAATTCCCTTTGTTTTGGGGGGAAAATACAGAAATTCCACTTCTTTGAAGGCAAAAAGGCAGAAATTCCCCTTATTTTGGAGCAAAAATGAAGAAATTCCCCTAATTGTTGGGCAAAAAGGCAGAAATTCCCTATATGTTGGGGCAAAAAGACAGAAATTCTCCTTATTTTGGGGCAAAACTCAGAAATTCCACTTATTTTGGGGCAAAATTGCAGGAATTTACCTTATTTTGGGGCAAAATTGCAGAAATTTCCCTTATTTGGGGCAAAATAGCAGAAATTTCACTTATTTTCAGGTAAAAAGGCTGAAATATCCTTTATTTTGGGGCAAAAAGGCAGAAATTCCCCTTATTTTGGGGCAAAAATACAGAAAATCTCCTTTATCGGGAGCAAACAGTCAGAAATTCCCCTTATTTTGGGGCAAAATTGCAGAAATTTCCTTTACATTGGGGCAAAATTGCAGAAATTTCCCTTATTTTGGGGCAAATTTGCAGAAATTTCCTTTATTTTGGGGCAAAATTGCAGAAATTTCCCTTATTTTGGGGCAAAATTGCAGAAATTTCACTTATTTCAGGGAAAAAAGGCGGAAATTTTTTTTGGGAGGCAAAAAGGCAGAAATTTCTTTTATTTTGGTACAAAATTGCAGAAATTTTTCTTATTTTGGGGCAAAAAGTAAGAAATTCCCCATATTTTGGGGCAAAAAGGCAGAAATTCCCCTTATTTTTAGGTAAAAAGGCTGAAATTCCCCTTATTTTGGGGCAAAAAGACAGAAATTTCGTTTATTTTGGGGAAAAGGCAGAAATTGCACTTATTTTGAGTCAAAAAGGTGGAAAATCCCCTTATTTTGGGGCAAAAATGAAGAAATTTGCTTTTTTTATGGCAAAAAGGTATACATTCCCTTTATTTTCGGGCAAAAAGGCAGAAACTACCCGTATTTTGGAGCAAAATTGCAGAAATTCCTCTAATTTTTGGGCAAAAAGTCAGAAATTCCCCTTATTTTGGGGTAAAACTGCAGAAATTTCACTTATTTTACGGCAAAATGTCAGAAATTCCCCTTATTTTCGGCAAAAAAGGCAGAAAATCCCCTTATTTTAGGGCAAAATTGCAGAAATTTCCCTTATTTGGGGGCAAAAACAGAAATTCCCCTTCTTTTGAGGCAAAATTGCAGAAATTTCCCTTATTATGGGGAAAAATTGCAGAAATTTCCCTTATTTTAGGACAAAATTGCAGAAATTTCACTTATTTCAGAGAAAAAAAAGCAAAAATTTTTCTTATTTTGGGGCAAAAAGGCAGAAATTCCAATTATTTTGGGGCAAAAAGGCAGAAATTCACCTTATTTTGGGTTAAAATATCAGAAATTTCACATATTTCAGGGCAAAATGGCAGAAATTCCCCTTATTTGGGGGCAATAAGGCAGAAATTTCCCTTCTTTTGGGATAAAATTGCAGAAATTTCCCTTATTTGGGGGAAAAAAGGCAGAAAATCCACTTAATTTCGGGTAAAAAGGCAGAAATTCCTCGTATTTTGAAGCAAAATTGCAGAAACTCCCCTAATTTTGGGGCAAAAAGGCAGAAATTCCCTTTATTTTGGGGCAAAAATAGAGAAATTCTCCTTAT
Organism: Micromys minutus; assembly: GCF_963924665.1. NCBI lineage: Eukaryota > Metazoa > Chordata > Mammalia > Rodentia > Muridae > Micromys > Micromys minutus. The sequence goes on along the minus strand of NW_027667729.1, from coordinate 131,642 downwards.
TTTGGTGCAAAAATCAGAAATTTCCCTTATTTTGGGGCAAAATTATAGAAATTTCTTTTATTTTGTTACAGACTTGCAGAAATTTTTCTTATTTTGTGGCAAAAATGCTAAAATTCTACTTATTTTGAGGTAAAATCCTGAAATTCCACATATTTTGGGGCAAAAAGGCAGAAATTCCCCTCATTTGGGGGCAAAAAGGCACATATTTCCCTTATTTTCAGGCATAATTGCAGGAATTTCATTTATTTCAGGGCAAAAAGTCAGAAATTCCTTTTATTTTGGGGCAAAAAGCAGAAATTTCTTTTATTATGGTACAAAATTGAAGAAATTTTTCGTATTTTGAAACAAAAAGGCAGAAAATTCCCCTTATTTTGAGGCAAAAGGCAGAAATTATTCTTATTTTGAGGTAAAATGCAGAAATTCTTTTTATTTTGGGGCTAAAAGGCAGAAATTCCTCGTATTTTGATGCAAAATTGCAGAAATTCTCATAATTTTCGGGCAAAAAGGCAGAAATTCTCCCTATTTTGGGGCAAAAAGACACAAAATCTCCTTTTTCGGGAGCAAACAGTCAGAAATTCCCCTTATTTTGGGGCAAAATTGCAGAAATTTCCTTTACATTGGGGCAATATTGCAGAAATTTCCCTTATTTTGAGGCAAAATTGCAGAAATTTCACTTATTTCAGGGAAAAAAGGCGGAAATTTTTTTTGCGGGGAAAAAAGGCAGAAATTTTTTTTATTTTGGTACAAAATTGCAGAAATTTTTATTATTTTGGGGCAAAGAGTCAGAAATTCCCCATATTTTGGTGCAAAAAGGCTGAAATTCCACTTATGTTGAGGTAAAATCCTGAAATTCCCCATATTTTGGGGCAAAAAGGCAGAAATTCCCCTCATTTGGGGGCAAAAAGGCACAAATTTCCCTTATTTTCAGGCATAATTGCAGGAATTTCATTTATTTCAGGGCAAAAAGTCAGAAATTCCTTTTATTTTGGGGCAAAAAGCAGAAATTTCTTTTATTTTGATACAAAATTGTAGAAATTTTCCTTATTTTGGAACAAAAAGGCAAAAATTACCCATATTTTGGGGAAAAAGGCAGAAATTCTTCTTATTTTGAGGTAAAAAGGCTGAAATTCCCGTTATTTTGGGGCAAAAAGGCAGAAATTCTCTTAACTTTGTGGCAAAAAGGCAGAAATTCCCGTTAATTGGGGCAGAAAAGCAGAAATTTTCCTTATTTAAGGGCAATAGGGCAGAAATTCCCTATATTTTGTGGCAAAAATGCAGAAATTCCCCTTATTTAGAGGTAAAATGATGAAATTCCCCTTATTTTCGGCAAAAAGGCAGAAATTCCTATTATTTTGGGGCAAAATTGCAGAAATTTCAATTATTTCAGGGCAAAAAGTCAGAAATTTGCCTTATTTTGGGGCAAAAAGCAGAAATTCCCCTAATTTTGGGGCCAAAAACAGAAATTCCCCTTATTTTGGGGTAAAATTGCAGAAATTTCAAATATTTCAGGGCAAAAAGGCAGAAATTCCACTTTATTTCGGACAATAACGCAGAAATTCCCCGTATTTTAAAGCTAAATTTCAGAAATTCCCCTTATATTGGTGCAAAAATGCAGAAATTCCTTTTATTTTTGTGCAATAATGCAGATTTCCCCGTATTTTGAAGCAAAATTGCACATATTCCCCTAATTTTGAGGGAAAATGCAGAAATTCACATTATTTTGGAACAAAAAGACAGAAATTCTCCTTATTTCAGTACAAGAAGTCAGAAATTCCCCTTATTTTGGGGCAAAATTGCAGAAATTTCACTTATTTCAGAGAAAAAGCACAGAAATTTCTCTTATTTTGGGGAAAAAGGCAGAAATTTCTTTTATTTTGGTACAAAATTGCAGAAATTTTCTTTATTTTGGGGAAAATGCAGAAATTCCCCATATTTTTGGGCAAAAAGGCAGAGAAACCCTTATTATGAGGTAAAATGCTGAAATTCCCCTTATTTTGAGACAAAAAGACAGAAATTCCCTTTCTTTTGTGGCAAAAAGGCAGAAATTTCCCTTATTTTGGGGCAAAATTGCAGAAATTTCAACTATTTCAGGGAAATATTCAAAAATTCCTTTTATTTTGGAACAAAAAGAGAGAAATTCCGTTTATTTTTGGGTAAAAAGGCAGAAATTTCAGTTATTTTGAGGTAAGAAGGCAGAAATGCCTCTTAATTTGCGGCAAAAATGAAGAAATTTCCCTTTTTTGTGGCAAAAGGTATACATTCCCCTTATTTTTGGGCAAAAAGGCAGAAATTCCCTATATGTTGGGGCAAAAAGACAAAAATTCTCCTTATTTTGGGACAAAACTCAGAATTTCCACTTATTTTGGGGCAAAATTCCAGAAATTTCCCTTATTTTGGGGCAAAATTGCAGAAATTTCACTTATTTTGGGGCAAAATTGCAGAAATTTCCCTTATTTCAGGTAAAAATGGCAGAAATTTTTCTTATTTTGGGGCAAAAAGGCAGAAATTCCTAATATTTTGTGGCAAAAATGCAGAAATTCCCCTTATTTTGAGGTAAAAAGGCTGAAATTCCCCTTATTTGGGTGCAAAAAGGCAGAAATTTTTCTTATTTTGGGGCAAAATTGCAGACATTTCACTTATTTCAGGGTAATAAGTCAGAAATTTTCCTTATTTTGGGGCAAAAAAGACAGAAATTCCCCTAATTGTGGGGCAAAAATGCAGAAATTCCCTATATGTTGGGGCAAAAAGACAGAAATTCTCCTTATTTTGGGGCAAAACTCAAAAATTCCACTTATTTTGGGGCAAAATTGCAGGAATTTACCTTATTTTGGGGCAAAATTGCAGAAATTTTTTTTATTTGGGGCAAAATTGCCGAAATTTCACTTATTTTCAGGTAAAAAGACTGAAATATCCTTTATTTTGGGGCAAAAAGGAAGAAATTCCCCTTATTTTGGGGCAAAATTGCAGAAATTTTTCTTATTTTGGGGCAAAAAGGCTGAAATTCTTCTTATTTTGAGGTAAAATGCTGAAATTCCCCATATTTTGGGGCAAAAGGCAAAAATTCTTCTTATTTTGGGGCAAAAAGGCACAAATTTCCCTTATTTTCGGGCAAAATTGCAGAAATTTCATTTATTTCAGGGCAAAAATTCAGAAATTCCTTTTATTTTGGGGCAAAGAGCAGAAATTTCTTTTATTATGGTACAAAATTGAAGAAATTTTTCTTATTTTGAAACAAAAAGGCAGAAAATTCCCCTTATTTTGAGGCAAAAGGCAGAAATTATTCTCAATTTGAGGTAAAATGCAGAAATTCCCTTTATTTTGGGGCTAGAAAGCAGAAATTCCCCGTATTTTGAAGCAAAATTGCAGAAATTCTCATAATTTTCGGGCAAAAGGCAAAAATTCCCCTTATTTTGGGGCAAAAAGACAGAAAATCTCCTTTTTTGGGAGCAAACAGTCAGAAATTTTCCTTATTTTGGGGCAAAATTGCAGAAATTTATTTTACATTGGGGCAAAATTGCAGAAATTTCCATATTTTGGGGCAAAATTGCAGAAATTTCACTTATTTCAGGGAAAAAAGGCGAAAATTTTTTTTGGGGGGCAAAAAGGCAGAAATTTTTTTTATTTTGGTACAAAATTGCAGAAATTTTTCTTATTTTGGGGCAAAAAGTCAGAAATTCCTCATATTTTGGGGCAAAAAGGCAGAAATTCCCCTTATTTTGAGGTAAAAAGGCTGTAATTCCCCTTATTTTGGGGCAAAAAGACAGAAATTTCGTTTATTTTCGGGAAAAGGCAGAAATTGCACTTATTTTGAGTCAAAAAGGTGGAAAATCCCCTTATTTTGGGGCAAAAATGAAGAAATTTGCTTTTTTTATGGCAAAAAGGTATACATTCCCTTTATTTTTGGGCAAAATGGCACAAATTCCCCGTATTTTGGAGCAACATTGCAGAAATTCCCCTAATTTTTGGGCAAAAAGGCAGAAATTCCCCTTATTTTGGGGTAAAACTGCAGAAATTTCACTTTTTTGCGGCAAAATGTCAGAAATTCCCCTTATTTTCAGCAAAAAAAGCAGATAATCCCCTTATTTTAGGGAAAAATTGCAGAAATTTCTCTTATTTTGGGGCAAAATTGCAGAAATTTCACTTATTTCGCGGCAAAATGTCAGAAATTCCCCTTATTTTCGGCAAAAAAGGCAGAAAATTCCCGTATTTTGGAGAATAAATTGCAGAAATTCACCTAATTTTAGGGTAAAAAAATACAGTAATTTTCTTTATTTTTGGGCAAAAAGGCAGAAATTCTCCTTATTTTAGGGCAAAAAGGCAGAAATTCTTCTTATTTTAGGGCAAAATTGCAGAAATTTTCCTTATTTGGGGGCAAAAAACAGAAATTCCTTTTATTTTGGGGCAAAATTGCAGAAATTTCCCTTATTATGGGGAAAAATTGCAGAAATTTCCCTTATTTTAGGGCAAAATTGCAGAAATTTCACTTATTTCAGAGAAAAAAAGCAAAATTTTTCTTATTTTGGGGCAAAAAGGCAGAAATTCCCATTATTTTGGGGCAAAAAGGCAGAAATTCACCTTATTTTGGGGTAAAATTGCAGAAATTTCACATATTTCAGGGCAAAAAGACAGAAATTCCCCTTATTTTAAGGCAGAAAGGCAGAAATTCCCCTTATTTTGGAATAAAATTGCAGAAATTTTTTTTCTTTAGGGGCAAAAAGGCAGAAAATCCACTTAATTTCGGGTAAAAAAGCAGAAATTCCTCTTATTTTGGAGCAAAATTGCAGAAACTCCCATAATTTTGGGGCATAAAGGCAGAAATTCCCTTTATTTTGGGGCAAAAATAGAGAAATTCTCATTATTTTGGGGCAAAAATCAGAAATTTCCCTTATTTCGGGTCAAAATTTTAGAAATTTCTTTTATGTTGTTACAGACTTGCAGAAATTTTTTTTATTTTGTGGCAAAAAGGCAGAAATTTCCCATATTTTGGTGCAAAAAGCCTAAAATTTCCTTTATTATGAGGTAAAATCCTGAAATTCCCCATATTTTGGGGCAAAAAGGCAGAAATTCCCCTCATTTGGAGGCAAAAATAAACAAATTTCCCTTATTTTCGGGCATAATTGCAGGAATTTCATTTATTTCAGGGCAAAAAGTCAGAAATTCCTTTTATTTTGGGGCAAAAAGCAGAAATTTCTTTTATTTTGATACAAAATTGTAGAAATTTTCCTTATTTTGGAACAAAAAGGCAAAAATTACCCATATTTTGGGGAAAAAGGCAGAAATTCCCCTTATTTTGAGGTAAAAAGGCTGAAATTCCCGTTATTTTGGAATAAAAAGGCAGAAATTCCCTTTACTTTGTGGCAAAAAGGCAGAAATTCCCGTTAATTGGGGCAGAAAAGCAGAAATTTTCCTTATTTAAGGGCAATAGGGCAGATATTCCCCATATTTTGTGGCAAAAAGGCAGAAATTCCCCTTATTTGGAGGTAAAATGATGAAATTCCCCTTTTTTTCGGCAAAAAGGCAGAAATTCCTATTATTTTGGGGCAAAATTGCAGAAATTTCCTTTATTTTGGGGCAAAATTGCAGAAATTTCCCTTATTTTGGGGCAAAATTGCAGAAATTTCACTTATTTCAGGGAAAAAGCACAGAAATTTCTCTTATTTTGGGGCAAAAAAGCAGAAATTTTTTTTATTTTGGTACAAAATTGCAGAAATTTTCTTTATTTTGGGGCAAAAATGAAGAAATTCCCCATATTTTGGGGCAAAAAGGAAGAGATTCCCCTTATCATGAGGTAAAATGCTGAAATATCCCTTTTTTTGGGGCAAAAAGACAGAAATTCCCTTTATTTTGTGGCAAAAAGGCAAAAATTTCCCTTATTTTGGGGCAAAATTGCAGAAATTTCACTTATTTCAGGGCAAAATTCAAAAATTCCTTTTATTTTTGGGCAAAAAGAGAAATTTTGTTTATTTTTGGGTAAAAAGGCAGAAATTTCCCTTATTGTGAGGTAAGAAGGCAGAAATTCCTCTTATTTCGGGGCAAAAATGAAGAAATTTCCCTTTTTTGTGGCAAAAGGTATATATTCTCCTTATTTTCGGGCAAAAAAGCAGAAATATCCCGTTTTTTGGAGCACAATTGCAGAAAATCCCCTAATTGTGGGGCAAAAAGGCAGAAATTCCCTATATGTTGGGGCAAAAAGACAGAAATTCTCCTTATTTTGGGGCAAAACTCAGAAATTCCACTTATTTTGGGGCAAAATTCCAGAAATTTCCCTTATTTTGGGGCAAATTTGCAGAAATTTCACTTATTTTGGGGCAAAATTGCAGAAATTTCACTTATTTCAGATAGAAAAAAGGCAGAAATTTTTCTTATTTTGGGGCAAAAAGGCAGAAATTCCTAATATTTTGTGGCAAAAATGCAGAAATTCCCCTTATTTTGAGGTAAAAAGGCTGAAATTCCCCTTATTTGGGGGCAAAAAGGCAGAAATTTCCCTTATTTTGGGGCAAAATTGCAAACATTTCACTTATTTCAGGGTAATAAGTCAGAAATTTTTCTTATTTTGGGGCAAAAAACACAGAAATTCCCTTTGTTTTGGAAGGAAAATACAGAAATTCCACTTCTTTAGAGGCAAAAAGGCAGAAATTCCCCTTATTTTGAAGCAAAAATGAAGAAATTCCCCTAATTGTTGGGCAAAAAGGCAGAAATTCCCTATATGTTGGGGCAAAAAGACAGAAATTCTTCTTATTTTGGGACAAAATTCAGAAATTCCACTTATTTTGGGGCAAAATTGCAGGAATTTACCTTATTTTGAGGCAAAATTGCAGAAATTTCCCTTATTTGGGGCAAAATTGCAGAAATTTCACTTATTTTCAGGTAAAAAGGCTGAAATATCCTTTATTTTGGGGCAAAAAGGAAGAAATTCCCCTTATTTTGGGGCAAAATTGCAGAAATTTTCCTTATTTTGGGGCAAAAAGGCTGAAATTCTTATTTTGAGGTAAAATGCTGAAATTCCCCATATTTTGGGGCAAAAGGCAAAACTTCTTCTTATTTTGGGGCAAAGAGGCACAAATTTCTCTTATTTTCGGGCAAAATTGCAGAAATTTCATTTATTTCAGGGCAAAAAGTCAGAAATTCCTTTTATTTTTGGGCAAAGAGCATAAATTTCTTTTATTATGGTACAAAATTGAAGAAATTTTCTTATTTTGAAACAAAAAGGCAGAAAATTCCCCTTATTTTGAGGCAAAAGGCAGAAATTATTCTCAATTTGAGGTAAAATGCAGAAATTCCCTTTATTTTGGGGCTAAAAACCAGAAATTCCCTGTATTTTGAAGCAAAATTGCAGAAATTCTCATAATTTTTGGGCAAAAAGGCAGAAATGCTCCTTATTATGGGGCAAAAAGACAGAAAATCTCCTTTTTCGGGAGCAAACAGTCAGAAATTCCCCTTATTTTGGGGCAAAATTGCAGAAATTTCCTTTACATTGGGGCAAAATTGCAGAAATTTCCCTTATTTTGGGGCAAAACTGAAGAAATTTTCTTTTTTTATGGCAAAAAGGTATGCATTCTTCTTATTTTCGGGCAAAAAGGCAGAAATTCCCCTATTTTGGAGCAAAATTGCAGAAATTCCCCTAATTGTGGGGCAAAAAGGGAGAAATTCCCTATATGTTGTGGCAAAAAGACAGAAATTCTCCTTATTTTGGGGCAAAACTCAGAAATTCCACTTATTTTAGGGCAAAATTCCAGAAATTTCCCTTATTTTGGGGCAAAATTGCAGAAATTTTACTTATTTTGGAGCAAAATTGCAGAAATTTCACTTATTTCAGAAAAAAAGCAGAAATTTTCTTATTTTGGTGCAAAAAGGCAGAAATTTCTTTTATTTTGGTACAAAATTGCATAAATTATTCTTATTTTGGAAGAAAAAGGCAGAAATCTTTCATATTTTGGGGCAAAAATGCAGCAATTCCTCTTATTTTGAGGTAACAAGGCTTAAATTCCCCTTATTTGGGGGGAAAAAGGCAGAAATTTCCCTTATTTTCGAGCAAAATTGCAGAAATTTCACTTATTTCAGGGTAATAAGTCAGAAATTTTTCTTATTTTGGGGCAAAAAAGACAGAAATTCCCTTTGTTTTTGGGGATAAAGACAGAAATTCCACTTATTTAGAGGCAAAAAAGCAGAAATTCCCCTTATTTTGGAGCAAAACTGAAGAAATTTCCCTTTTTTATGGCAAAAAGGTATGCATTATTCTTATTTTCGGGCAAAAAGGCAGAAATTCCCCTATTTTGGAGCAAAATTGCAGAAATTCCCCTAATTGTGGGGCAAAAAGGGAGAAATTCCCTATATGTTGGGGCAAAAAGACAGAAATTCTCCTTATTTTGGGGCAAAACTCAGAAATTCCACTTATTTTGGTGCAAAATTCCAGAAATTTCCCTTATTTTGGGGAAAAATTGCAGAAATTTCACTTATTTTGGGGCAAAATTGCAGAAATTTAACTTATTTCAGAAAAAAATTCAGAAATTTTCCTATTTTGGTGCAAAAAGGCAGAAATTTCTTTTATTTTGGTACAAAATTGCAGAAATTTTTCTTATTTTGAGGCAAAAAGGCAGAAATCCCCATATTTTGGGGCAAAAAAGCAGAAATTCCTTTTATTTTGAGGTAAAAAGGCTGAAATTTCCCTAATTTGGAGGCAAAAAGGCAGAAATTTCCTTTATTTTGAGGCAAAATTGCAGAAATTTCACTTATTTCAGAGTAATAAGTCAGAAATTTTCCTTTTTTTGGGGCAAAAAACACAGAAATTCCCTTTGTTTTGGGGGAAAAAGACAGAAATTCCACTTTTTAGAGGCAAAAAAGCAGAAATTCCTTTTATTTTGGAGTAAAAATGAAGAAATTTCCCTTTTTTGTGGCAAAATGTATACATTCCACTTATTTTTGGGCTAAAAAGCTGAAATTCCCCGTATTTTGGAGCAAATTTGCAGAAATTCCCCTAATTGTGGGGCAAAATGCAGAAATTCCCTATATGTTAGGGCAAAAAGACAGAAATTCTCCTTATTTTGGGGCAAAACTCAGAAATTCCCCTTATTTTGGGGCAAAATTCCAGAAATTTCCCTTATTTTGTGGCAAAATTGCCGAAATTTCACTTATTTTGGGGCAAAATTTCAGAAATTTCACTTATTTCATGGTAAAAAGGCAGAAATTTTCCTCATTTTGGGGCAAAAATGAAGAAATTCCAAATATTTTGTGGCAAAAATGCAAAAATTCCCCTTATTTTGTGATAAAAAGGCAGAAATTTCCCTTATTTGGGGGCAAAAAGCAGAAATTTCCCTTATTTGGGGGCAAAATTGAAGAAATTTCACTTATTTCAGGGTAATAAGTCAGAAATTTTCCTTATTTGGGGCAAAAAAGACAGAAATTCCTTTTGTTTTGGGGGAAAAAGTCAGAAATTCCACTTATTTAGAAGCAAAAAAGCAGAAATTCCCCTTATTTTGTAGCAAAAATGAAGAAATTTTTTTTTTGTGGCAAAAGGTATGCATTCTTTTTATTTTCAGGCTAAAAAGCAGAAATTCCCCGTATTTTGGAGCAAAATTGCAGAAATTCCCCTAATTGTGGGGCAAAAAGAAAGAAATTCTTTTTATTTTGGGGCAAAACTAAGAAATTCCACTTATTTTGGGACAAAATTCCAGAAATTTCACTTATTTTGGGGCAAAATTGCAGAAATTTCACTTATTTTGGCAAAATTGCAGAAATTTCAATTATTTCAGAAAAAAAGCAGAAATTTTCTTATTTTGGTGCAAAAAGGCAGAAATTTCTTTTATTTTGGTACAAAATTGCAGAAATTTTTCTTATTTGGGGGCAAAAAGCAGAAATCCCCTATATTTTGGGGCAAAAATGCATAAATTCCTCTTATTTTGAGGTAAAAAGGCTGAAATTTCCATTATTTGGGGGCAAAAAGACAGAAATTTCCCTTATTTTGAGGCAAAATTGCAGAAATTTCACTTATTTCAGGGTAATAAGTCAGAAATTCATCTTACTTTGGGGCAAAAAAAAGAAATTCCCTTTGTTTTGGGGGAAAAAGACAGAAATTCCACTTATTTAGAGGCAAAAAAGCAGAAATTCTTCTTTATTGGAGCAAAAATGAAGAAATTTATCTTTTTTTGTGGCAAAAGGTATACATTCCGCTTATTTTCGGGCTAAAAAGCAGAAATTCCCCGTATTTTGGATCAAAATTGCAGAAATTCCCCTTATTTTGGAGCAAAAATAAAGAAATTTCCCTTTTTTATGGCAAAAAGCTATGCATTCTTCTTATTTTCGGGCAAAAAGGCAGAAATTCCCCGTATTTTGGAGCAAAATTGCAGAAATTCCCCTAATTGAGGGGCAAAAAGGCAGAAATTCCCTATATGTTGGGGCAAAAAGACAGAAATTCTCCATATTTCGGGGCAAAACTCAGAATTTCCACTTATTTTGGGGCAAAATTCCAGAAATTTCCCTTATTTTAGGGCAAAATTGCAGAAATTTCACTTATTTTGGGGCAAAATTGCAGAAATTTCACTTATTTCGGAAAAAAAAGCAGAATTTATTTATTTTGGTGCAAAAAGGCAGAAATTTCTTTTATTTTGGTACAAAATTGCAGAAATTTTTCTTATTTTGGGGCGAAAAGGCAGAAATCTCCCATATTTTGTGGCAAAAATGAAGAAATTTCTCTTATTTTGAGGTAAAAAGGCTGAAATTCCCCTTATTTGGGGGCAAAAAGGCAGAAATTTCCCTTATTTTGGGGCAAAATTGCAGAAATTTCACTTATTTCAGGGTAATAAGTCAGAAATTGTTTTTACTTTGGGGCAAAAAAGACAGAAATTCTCTTTGTTTTGGGGGAAAAAGACAGAAATTCCACTTATTTAGAGGCACAAAAGCAGAAATTCCCCTTATTTTGGAGCAAAACTGAAGAAATTTCCCTTTTTTATGGCAAAAAGGTATGCATTCTTCTTATTTTCGGGCAAAAAGGCAGAAATTACCCGTATTTTGAAGCAAAATTGCAGAAATTCCCCTAATGGTGGGGCAAGAAGGGAGAAATTCCCTATATTTTGGGGCAAAAAGACAGAAATTCTCCTTATTTTGGGGCAAAACTCAGAAATTCCACTTATTTTGGTGCAAAATTCCAGAAATTTCCCTTATTTGGGGGCAAAATTGAAGAAATTTCACTTATTTTGGGGCAAAATTGCAGAAATTTAACTTATTTAAGAAAAAAATTCAGAAATTTTCCTATTTTGGTGCAAAAAGGCAGAAATTTTTTATATTTTGATACAAAATTGCAGAAATTTTTCTTTTTTTGGGGCAAAAAGGCAGAAATCACTATATATTGGGGCAAAAATGCAGAAATTCCTCTTATTTTGAGGAAAAAAGGCGAAATTTCCCTTCTTTGGGGGCAAAAAGGCAGAAATTTCCCTTATTTTGCGGCAAAATTGCAGAAATTTCACTTATTTCAGTGTAATAAGTCAGAAATTTTCCTTATTTTGGGGCAAAAAAGACAAAAATTCCCTTTGTTTTGGGGGAAAAAGACAGAAATTCCACTTTTTTAGAGGCAAAAAAGCAGAAATTCCTTTTATTTTGTAGTAAAAATGAAGAAATTTCCCTTTTTTGTGGCAAAAGGTATACATTCCACTTATATTTGGGCTAGAAAGCAGAAATTACCCGTATTTTGGAGCAAAATTGCAGAAATTCCCCTAATTGTGGGGCAAAAAGGCAGAAATTCCCTATATGTTAGGGCAAAAAGACAGATATTCTCCTTATTTTAGGGCAAAACTCAGAAATTCCACTTATTTTGGGGCAAAATTCCAGAAATTTCCCTAATTTTGTAGCAAAATTGCAGAAATTTCACTTATCTTGGGGCAAAATTGCAGAAATTTCACTTATTTCATAGTAAAAAGGCAGAAATTTTCCTTATTTTTGGGCAAAAATGCAGAGATTCCAAATATTTTGTGGTAAAAATGCAAAAATTCCCCTTATTTTGAGGTAAAAAGGCAGAAATTCCCCTTATTTGGGGGCAAAAAGCAGAAATTTTCCTTATTCTGGGGCAAAATTGCAGAAATTTTACTTATTTCAGGGTAATATGTCAGAAATTTTCCTTATTTGGGGCAAAAAAGACAGAAATTCCCTTTGTTTTGGGAAAAAAAGACAGAAATTCCACTTATTTAGAAGCAAAAAAGCAGAAATTTCCCTTATTTTGGTGCAAAAATGAAGAAATTTCCCTTTTTTTGTGGCAAAAGGTATACATTCCCCTTATTTTCAGGCTAAAAAGCAGAAATTCCCCGTATTTTGGAGCAAAATTGCATAAATTCCCCTAATTGTGGGGCAAAAAGGCAGAAATTCCCTATATGTTGGGGCAAAAAGACAGAAATTCTCCTTATTTTGGGGCAAAACTCAGAAATTCCACTTATTTTGGGGCAAAATTCCAGAAATTTCCCTTATTTTGGGGCAAAATTGCAGAAATTTCACTTATTTTGGGGCAAAATTGCAGAAATTTCACTTATTTCAGGGAAAAAAGGCAGAAATTTTTCTTATTTTGGGGCAAAAAAACAGAAATTTCTTTTATTTTGTGGCAAAAATGCAGAAATTCCCCTTCTTTTGAGGTAAAAAGTCTGAAATTTCCCTTATTTAATGGCAAAAAGGCAGAAATTTATTTTATTTTGGGGCAAAATTGGAGAAATTTCACTTATTTCAGGGTAATAAGTCAGAAATTTTACTTATTTTGGGGCCAAAATAACAGAAATTCTCTTTGTTTTGAAGGAAAAGACAGAAATTCCACTTATTTAGAGGCAAAAAAGCAGAAATTCCCCTTATTTTGAAGCAAAAATGAAATTTCCTTTTTTTTTATGGCAAAAAGGTATGCATTCTTCTTATTTTCGGGCAAAAAGGCAGAAATTCCCCGTATTTTGGAGCAAAATTGCAGAAATTCCCCTAATTGTGGGGCAAAAAGACAGAAATTCCCGATATGTTGGGGCAAAAAGACAGAAATTCTCCTTATTTTGGGGCAAAACTCAGAAATTCCACTTATTTTGGGGCAAAATTCCAGAAATTTTCTTTATTTTGGGGCAAAATTGCAGAAATTTCACTTATTTTGGGGCAAAATTGCAGAAATTTCACTTATTTCATGGTAAAAAGGCAGAAATTTTCCTTATTTTGGGGCAAAAATGCAGAAATTCCTAATATTTTGTGGTAAAAATGCAGAAATTCCCCTTATTTTGAGGTAAAAAGGCTGAAATTCCCCTTATTTGGGAACAAAAAATAAGAAATTTCCCTTATTTTGGGGCAAAATTGCAGAAATTTCACTTATTTCAGGGTAATAAGTAAGAAATTTTCCTTATTTGGGGCAAAAAAGACAGAAATCCCATTTGTTTTGGGGGAAAAAGACAGAAATTCCACTTATTTAGAGGCAAAAAAGCAGAAATTCCCCTTATTTTGGAGCAAAAATGAAGAAATTTCCCTTTTTTGTGGCAAAAGGTATACATTCCCCTTATTTTCAGGCTAAAAAGCAGAAATTCCCCGTATTTTGGAGCAAAATTGCAAAAATTCCCTTAATTGTGGGGCAAAAATGCAGAAATTCTCTATATGTTAGGGCAAAAAGAAAGAAATTCTTTTTATTTTGGGGCAAAACTCAGAAATTCTACTTATTTTGGGGCAAAATTCCAGATATTTCCCTTATTTTGGGGCAAAATTGCAGAAATTTTACTTATTTTGGGGCAAAATTGCAGAAATATCACTTATTTCAGGGAAAAAAGGCAGAAATTTTTCTTATTTTGGGGCAAAAAAGACAGAAATTCCCTTTGCTTTGGGGGAAAAAGAGAGAAATTCAACTTATTTAGAGGCAAAAAAAGCAGAAATTCTTATTATTTTGGAACAAAAATGAAGAAATTTTCCTTTTTTATGGAAAAAACGTATGCATTCTTCTTATTTTCAGACAAAAAGGCAGAAATTCCGTGTATTTTGGAGCAAAATTGCAGAAATTTCCCTAATTGTGTGCAAAAAGGCAAAAATTCCCTATATGTTGTGGCAAAAAGACAGAAATTCTCCTTATTTTGGGGCAAAATTCAGAAATTTCACTTATTTTTGGGCAAAATTGCAGAAATTTCACTTATTTCAGAAAAAAAACGAGAAATTTTCTTATTTTGGGGCAAAAGGCAGAAATTCTCCTTATTTTAGGGCAAAATTGCAGAAATTTCCCTTATTTTGTGACAAAAAACAGAAATTCTCTTTATTTTGGGGCAATATTACAGAAAATACCTTTATTATGGGGAAAAATTGCAGATATTTCTTTTATTTTAAGGATAAATTGCAGAAATTTCACTTATTTCAAAGAAAAAAAGCAAAACTTTTTCTTATTTTAGGGCAAAATGCAGAAATTCCCATTATTTTGGGGCACAATGGCAGAAATTCACCTTATTTTGGGGTGAAATTGCAGACATTTCACATATTTCAGGGCAAAAAGGCAGAAATTCCCCTTATTTTGGAGCAAAAATGAAAAAATTTCCCTTTTTTATGGCAAAAAGGTATACATTCTTCTTATTTTCGGGCAAAAAGGCAGAAATTCCCTGTATTTTGGAGAAAAATTGCAGAAATTCCCCTAATTGTGGGGCAAAAAGGCAGAAATTTCCTATATGTTGGGGCAAAAAGACAGAAATTCTCCTAATTTTGGGGCAAAACTCAGAAATTCCACTTATTTTGGGGCAAAATGCCAGAAATTTCCCTTATTTTGGGGCAAAATTGCAGAAATTTCACTTATTTTGGGGCAAAATTGCAGAAATTTCTCTTATTTCGGAAAAAAAGCAGAATTTATTTATTTTGGTGCAAAAAGGCAGAAATTTTTTTTATTTTGGTACAAAATTGCAGAAATTTTTCTTATTGTGGGGCAAAAATGCAGAAATCTCCCATATATTGGGGCAAAATGCAGAAATTCCTCTTATTTTGAGGTAAAACGGCTGAAAATCCCATTATTTGGAAGCAAAAAGGCAGAAATTTCCCTTATTTTGAGACAAAATTGCAGAAATTTCACTTATTTCGGAGAAAAAAAGCAAAAATTTTTCTTATTTTAGGGCAAAATGTAGAAATTCCCATTATTTTGGGGGCAAAAAGGCATAAATTCCCCTTCTTTGGGGGCAAAAAGGCAGATATTCCCCTTATTTTGGGATAAAATTGCAGAAATGTCCCTTGTTTGGGGGCAAAATGCAGAAAATCCCCATAATTTCGGGCAAAAAAGTAGAAATTCCCCGTATTTTGGAGCAAAATTGCAGAAATTCCCCTAATATTGGGGCAAAAATGCAGAAATTCCCTTTATTTTTGGGCAAATCGGCAGAAGTTCCCTTTATTTTCGGGAAAAGAGGCAGAAATTCCCTGTATTTTGAACAAAATTGCAGAAACTCCCCTAATTTTGGAGCAAAAATACAGAAATTCTCATTTTTTCGAGGCAAAAATCAGAAATTTCTTTTATTTTGGGGCAAAATTTTAGAAATTTCTTTTATTTTGGTACAGAATTGCAGAAATTTTTCTTATTTTGTGGCAAAAAGGCACAAATTTCTCATATTTTGGAACAAAAATGCAGAAATTCTTCTTATTTTGAGGTAAAAAGGCTGAAATTCCCCTTATTTTGGGGCAAAAAGGCAGAAATTTCACTTATTTTGGGGCAAAATTGCAGAAATTTTACTTATTTCAGAAAAAAAAAAGCAGAAATTTTCTTATTTTGGTGCAAAAAGCCAGAAATTTCTTTTATTTTGGTACAAAATTGCATAAATTTTTCTTATTCTGGAACAAAAAAGCAGAAATCTCCCATATTTTGGGGCAAAAATGCAGAAATTCCTCTTATTTTGAGGTAAAAAGGCTGAAATTCCCCTTATTTGGGGGCAAAAAGCAGAAATTTCCCTTATTTTGGAGCAAAATTGCAGAAATTTCACTTATTTCAGAGTAATAAGTCAGAAATTTTCCTTATTTTGGGGCAAAAAAGACAGAAATTCCCTTTGTTTTGGGGGATAAAGACAGAAATACCACTTATTTAGAGGCAAAAAAGCAGAAATTCCCCTTATTTTGGAGCAAAACTGAAGAAATTTCCCTTATTTTGGGGCAAAATTGCAGAAATTTCACTTATTTCAGGGTAATAAGTAAGAAATTTTCCTTATTTGGGGCAAAAAAGACAGAAATCCCATTTGTTTTGGGGGAAAAAGACAGAAATTCCACTTATTTAGAGGCAAAAAAGCAGAAATTCCCCTTATTTTGGAGCAAAAATGAAGAAATTTCCCTTTTTTGTGGCAAAAGGTATACATTCCCCATATTTTCAGGCTAAAAAGCAGAAATTCCCCGTATTTTGGAGCAAAATTGCAAAAATTCCCTTAATTGTGGGGCAAAAATGCAGAAATTCTCTATATGTTAGGGCAAAAGGAAAGAAATTCTTTTTATTTTGGGGCAAAACTCAGAAATTCTACTTATTTTGGGGCAAAATTCCAGATATTTCCCTTATTTTGGGGCAAAATTGCAGAAATTTTACTTATTTTGGGGCAAAATTGCAGAAATATCACTTATTTCAGGGAAAAAAGGCAGAAATTTTTCTTATTTTGGGGCAAAAAAGACAGAAATTCCCTTTGCTTTGGGGGAAAAAGAGAGAAATTCAACTTATTTAGAGGCAAAAAAAGCAGAAATTCTTATTATTTTGGAACAAAAATGAAGAAATTTTCCTTTTTTATGGAAAAAACGTATGCATTCTTCTTATTTTCAGACAAAAAGGCAGAAATTCCGTGTATTTTGGAGCAAAATTGCAGAAATTTCCCTAATTGTGTGCAAAAAGGCAAAAATTCCCTATATGTTGTGGCAAAAAGACAGAAATTCTCCTTATTTTGGGGCAAAATTCAGAAATTTCACTTATTTTTGGGCAAAATTGCAGAAATTTCACTTATTTCAGAAAAAAAACGAGAAATTTTCTTATTTTGGGGCAAAAGGCAGAAATTCTCCTTATTTTAGGGCAAAATTGCAGAAATTTCCCTTATTTTGTGACAAAAAACAGAAATTCTCTTTATTTTGGGGCAATATTACAGAAAATACCTTTATTATGGGGAAAAATTGCAGATATTTCTTTTATTTTAAGGATAAATTGCAGAAATTTCACTTATTTCAAAGAAAAAAAGCAAAACTTTTTCTTATTTTAGGGCAAAATGCAGAAATTCCCATTATTTTGGGGCACAATGGCAGAAATTCACCTTATTTTGGGGTGAAATTGCAGACATTTCACATATTTCAGGGCAAAAAGGCAGAAATTCCCCTTATTTTGGAGCAAAAATGAAAAAATTTCCCTTTTTTATGGCAAAAAGGTATACATTCTTCTTATTTTCGGGCAAAAAGGCAGAAATTCCCTGTATTTTGGAGAAAAATTGCAGAAATTCCCCTAATTGTGGGGCAAAAAGGCAGAAATTTCCTATATGTTGGGGCAAAAAGACAGAAATTCTCCTAATTTTGGGGCAAAACTCAGAAATTCCACTTATTTTGGGGCAAAATGCCAGAAATTTCCCTTATTTTGGGGCAAAATTGCAGAAATTTCACTTATTTTGGGGCAAAATTGCAGAAATTTCTCTTATTTCGGAAAAAAAGCAGAATTTATTTATTTTGGTGCAAAAAGGCAGAAATTTTTTTTATTTTGGTACAAAATTGCAGAAATTTTTCTTATTGTGGGGCAAAAATGCAGAAATCTCCCATATATTGGGGCAAAATGCAGAAATTCCTCTTATTTTGAGGTAAAACGGCTGAAAATCCCATTATTTGGAAGCAAAAAGGCAGAAATTTCCCTTATTTTGAGACAAAATTGCAGAAATTTCACTTATTTCGGAGAAAAAAAGCAAAAATTTTTCTTATTTTAGGGCAAAATGTAGAAATTCCCATTATTTTGGGGGCAAAAAGGCATAAATTCCCCTTATTTGGGGGCAAAAAGGCAGATATTCCCCTTATTTTGGGATAAAATTGCAGAAATGTCCCTTGTTTGGGGGCAAAATGCAGAAAATCCCCATAATTTCGGGCAAAAAAGTAGAAATTCCCCGTATTTTGGAGCAAAATTGCAGAAATTCCCCTAATATTGGGGCAAAAATGCAGAAATTCCCTTTATTTTTGGGCAAATCGGCAGAAGTTCCCTTTATTTTCGGGAAAAGAGGCAGAAATTCCCTGTATTTTGAACAAAATTGCAGAAACTCCCCTAATTTTGGAGCAAAAATACAGAAATTCTCATTTTTTCGAGGCAAAAATCAGAAATTTCTTTTATTTTGGGGCAAAATTTTAGAAATTTCTTTTATTTTGGTACAGAATTGCAGAAATTTTTCTTATTTTGTGGCAAAAAGGCACAAATTTCTCATATTTTGGAACAAAAATGCAGAAATTCTTCTTATTTTGAGGTAAAAAGGCTGAAATTCCCCTTATTTTGGGGCAAAAAGGCAGAAATTTCACTTATTTTGGGGCAAAATTGCAGAAATTTTACTTATTTCAGAAAAAAAAAGCAGAAATTTTCTTATTTTGGGGCAAAAATGCAGAAATTCCTCTTATTTTGAGGAAAAAAGGCTGAAATTCCCCTTATTTGGGGGCAAAAAGCAGAAATTTCCCTTATTTTGGAGCAAAATTGCAGAAATTTCACTTATTTCAGAGTAATAAGTCAGAAATTTTCCTTATTTTGGGGCAAAAAAGACAGAAATTCCCTTTGTTTTGGGGGATAAAGACAGAAATACCACTTATTTAGAGGCAAAAAAGCAGAAATTCCCCTTATTTTGGAGCAAAACTGAAGAAATTTCCCTTATTTTGGGGCAAAATTGCAGAAATTTCACTTATTTTGGAGCAAAATTGCAGAAATTTCACTTATTTCAGAAAAAAAGCAGAAATTTTCTTATTTTGGTGCAAAAAGGCAGAAGTTTATTTTATTTTGGTACAAAATTGCATAAATTATTCTTATTTTGGAACAAAAAGGCAGAAATCTCCCATATTTTGGGGCAAAAATGCAGAAATTCCTCTTATTTTGAGGTAACAAGGCTTAAATTCACCTTATTTGGCGGGAAAAAGGCAGAAATTTCCCTTATTTTCGAGCAAAATTGCAGAAATTTCAGTTATTTCAGGGTAATAAGTCAGAAATTTTCCTTATTTTGGGGCAAAAAAGACAGAAATTCCCTTTGTTTTTGGAAATAAAGACAGAAATTCCACTTATTTAGAGGCATAAAAGCAGAAATTCCCCTTATTTTGGAGCAAAACTGAAGAAATTTCCCTTTTTTATGGCAAAAAAGTATGCATTCTTCTTATTTTCGGGCAAAAAGGCAGAAATTCCCCGTATTTTGGAGCAAAATTGCAGAAATTCCCCTAATTGTGGGGCAAAAAGGCAGAAATTCCCTATATGTTGGGGGAAAAAGACAGAAATTCTCCTTATTTTGGGGCAAAACTCAGAAATTCCACTTATTTTGGGGCAAAATTCCAGAAATTTCCCTTATATTTTTGGGGCAAAATTGCAGAAATTTCACTTATTTTGGGGCAAAATTGCAGAAATTTCACTTATTTCAGAAAAAAATTCAGAAATTTTTCTATTTTGGTGCAAAAAGGCAGAAATTTCTTTTATTTTGGTACAAAATTGCAGAAATTTTTCTTATTTTGGGGCAAAAGGCACAAATCTCCCATATTTAGGGGAAAAATGCAGAAATTCCTCTTATTTTGAGGTAAAAAGGCTGAAATTTCTCTTATTTGGGGGAAAAAAGAAAAATTTCCCTTATTTTGAGGCAAAATTGGAGAAATTTCACTTATTTCATTGTAATAAGTCAGAAATTTTCCTTATTTTGGGGCAAAAAAGACAGAAATTCCCTTTGTTTTGGGGGAAAAACACAGAAATTCCACTCTTTTAGAGGCAAAAAAGCAGAAATTCCTTTTATTTTGGAGTAAAAATGAAGAAATTTCCCTTTTTTGTGGCAAAAGGTATACATTCCACTTATTTTTGGGCTAAAAAGCAGAAATTCCTTGTATTATGGAGTAAAATTGCAGAAATTCTCCTAATTGTGGGGCAAAAATGCAGAAATTCCCTATATGTTAGGGCAAAAAGACAGAAATTCTCCTTATTTTGGGGCAAAACTCAGAAATTCCACTTATTTTGGGGCAAACTTCCAGAAATTTCCCTTATTTTGTGGCAAAATTGCAGAAATTTCACTTATTTTGGGGCAAAATTGCAGAAATTTCACTTATGTCAGGGAAAAAAGGCAGAAATTTTCCTTATTTTGGGGCAAAAAAACAGAAATTTCTTTTATTTTGTGGCAAAAATGCAGAAATTCCCCTTATTTTGAGGTAAAAAGGCTGAAATTTCCCTTATTTGGGGGCAAAAAGGCAGAAATTTTCCTTATTTTGGGGCAAAATTGGAGAAATTTCACTTATTTCAGGGTAATAAGTCAAAAATTTACCTTATTTTGGGGCAAAAAAGACAGAAATTCCCTTTGTTTTGGGGGAAAAGGACAGAAATTCCACTTATTTAGAGGCAAAAAAGCAGAAATTCCCATTATTTTGAAGCAAAAATGAAGAAATTTCGCTATTTTATGGCAAAAAGTTATGCATTCTTCTTATTTTCGGGCAAAAAGGCAGAAATTCCCCGTATTTTGGAGCAAAATTGCAGAAATTCCCCTTATTGTGGGGCAAAAAGGCAGAAATTCCCTATATGTTGGGGCAAAAAGACAGAAATACTCCTTATTTTGGGTCAAAACTCAGAAATTCCACTTATTTTGGGGCAAAATTCCAGAAATTTCCCTTACTTTGGGGCAAAATTGCAGAAATTCCACTTATTTGGGGGCAAAATTGCAGAACTTACCCGTATTTTGGAGCAAAATTGCAGAAATTCCCCTAATTGTGGGGCAAAAATGCAGAAATTCCCTATATGTTGGGGCAAAAAGGCAAAAATTCCCAATATGTTGGGGCAAAAAGACAGAAATTCTCCTTATTTTAGGGCAAAATTCAGAAATTTCACTTATTTTTGGGCAAAATTGCAGAAATTTCACTTATTTCAAAAAAAAGGAGAAATTTTCTTATTTTGGGGCAAAAGGCAGAAATTCCCCTTATTTTAGGGCAAAATTGCAGAAATTTCCCTTATTTTGAAACAAAAAACAGAAATTCCCTTTATTTTGTGGCAAAATTGCAGAAAATACCTTTATTATGGGGGAAAATTGCAGATATTTCTTTTATTTTAAGGCAAAATTGCAGAAATTTCACTTATTTCAGAGAAAAAAAGCAAAATTTTATCTTATTTTAGGGCAAAATACAGAAATTCCCATTATTTTGGGGCACAATAGCAGAAATTCACCTTATTTTGGGGTAAAATTGCAGACATTTCACATATTTCAGGGCAAAAAGGTAGAAATTCCCCTTTTTTGGGGCAAAAAGGCTGAAATTCCCCTTATTTTCTATAAAATTGCAGAAATTCCCCTTGTTTGGGGGCAAAAAGGCAGAAAATCTTCTTAATTTTGGGCAAAAAGGCAGAAATTCCCCGTATTTTGGAGAAAAATTGCAGAAATTCCCCTAATATTGGGGCAAAAAGGCAGAAATTCCCTTTATTTTGGGGCAAAAATACAGAAATTCTCCTTATTTTGGGACAAAAATCAAAAATTTCCTTTATTTTGGGGCAAAATTTTAGAAATTTCTTTTATTTTGGTACAGAATTGCAGAAATTTTTCTTATTTGGTGACAAAAAGGCAGAAAATTCCCATATTTTGGAACAGAAATGCAGAAATTGCCCTTATTTTGAGGTAAAAAGGCTGAAATTCCCCTTATTTTGGAAAAAAAAAGAAGAAATTTCATTTATTTTGGGGCAAAATCGCAGAAATTTCACTTATTTCAGAAAATAAAGGAGAAATTTTCTTATTTTGGGGCAAAATGCAGAAATTTCTTTTATTTTGGTACAAAATTGCAGAAATTTGTCTTATTTTGGGGCAAAAATTCATAAATTTTCCATATTTTGGGGCAAAAATGCAAAAATTCCCCTTATTTTGAGGTAAAAAGTCTGAAATTCCCGTTATTTGGAAGCAAAAAGGCAGAAATTTTCCTTATTTTGGGGCTAAATTGCAGAAATTTTACTTATTTCAGGGTAATAAGTCAGAAATTTTCCTTATTTTGGGGCAAAAAAGACAGAAATTCCCTTTGTTTTGGGGGAAAAAGACAGAAATTCCACTTATATAGAGGCAAAAAAGCAGAAATTCCCATTATTTTGAAGCAAAAATTAAGAAATTTCCCTTTTTTATGGCAAAAAGGTATGCATTCTTTTTATTTTCGGGCAAAAAGGCAGAAATTCCCCGTATTTTGGAGCAAAATTGCAGAAATTTTACTTATTTCAGAAAAAAAGGAGAAATTTTCTTATTTTGGGGCAAAAGGCAGAAATTCCCCTTATTTTAGGGCAAAATTGCAGAAATTTTCCATATTTGGGGACAAAAAACAGAAATTCCCTTTATTTTGGGGCAAAATTGCAGAAAATTCCTTTATTATGGGGAAAAATTGCAGATATTTCTTTTATTTTAATGCAAAATTGCAGAAATTTCACTTATTTCAGAGAAAAAAAGCAAAAATTTTTCTTATTTTAGGGCAAAATGCAGAAATTCCCATTATTTTGGGACAAAAAGGCAGAAATTCACCTTATTTTTGGGTAAAATTGAAGACATGTCACATATTTCAGGGCAAATAGGCAGAAATTCCCCTTATTTGGCGGCAAAAAGGCAGAAATTCCCCTTATTTTGGGATAAAATTGCAGAAATTTCCCTTGTTTGGGGGCAAAAAGGCAAAAAATCCCCTTAATTTCGAGCAAAAAGGCAGAAATTCCCCGTATTTTGGAGCAAAATTGCAGAAATTCCCCTAATATTGGGGCAAAAATGCAGAAATTCCCTTTATTTGGGGCAAATCGGCAGAAGTTCTTCTTATTTTTAAGAAAAGAGGCAGAAATTCCCTGTATTTTGAAGCAAAATTGCAGAAACTCCCCTAATTTTGGGGCAAAAAGGCAGAAATTCCCTTTATTTTGGGGCAAAAATACAGAAATTCTCCTTATATCGGGGCAAAAATCAGAAATTTCCCTAATTTTGGAGCAAAATTTTAGAAATTTCTTTTATTTTGGTACAGAATTGCAGAAATTTTTCTTATTTTGTGGCAAAAATGCAGAAATTTCCCATATTTTGGGGCAAAAATGCAGAAATTCTTCTTATTTTGAGGTAAAAAGGCTGAAATTCCCCTTATTTGGGGGTAAAAAGGCAGAAATTTCTCTTATTTTGGGGCAAAATTGCAGAAATTTCACTTATTTCAGGGAAATAAGTCAGAAATTTTCCTTATTTTGAGGCAAAAAAGACAGAAATTCCCTTTGTTTTGGGGCACAATGGCAGAAATTCCACTTATTTAGAGGCAAAAAAGCAGATATTCCCCTTATTTTGAAGCAAAAATGAAGAAATTTCTATTTCTTATGGCAAAAAGGTATGCATTCTTCTTATTTTCGGGCAAAAAGGCAGAAATTCTTTGTATTTTGGAGCAAGATTGCAGAAATTCCCCTAATTGTGGGGCAAAAAGGCAGAAATCCCCTATATGTTGGGGCAAAAAGAAAGAAATTCTCCTTATTTTGGGGCAAAACTCAGAAATTCCACTTATTTTGGGGCAAAATTTCAGAAATTTCCCTTATTTTGGAGCAAAATTGCAGAAATTTCACTTATTTAAAAGAAAAAAAAGCACAAATTTTCTTATTTTGGGGCAAAAATGCAGAAATTTCATTTATTTTGGTACAAAATTGCAGAAATTTTTCTTAATTTGGGCAAAAATGCAGAAATTTCCCATATTTTTCGACAAAAATGCAGAAATTCCCCTTATTTTGAGGTAAAAAGGCTGAAATTCCCCTTATTTTGGGGCAAAAAGTTAGAAATTCCCCTTATTATAAAGGAAAAAGACAGAAATTCCATTTATTTTTGTGGAAAAGTCAGAAATTGCACTTATTTTGAGTCAAAAAGGCGGAAAATCCCCTTATTTTGGGGTAAAAAATGAAGAAATTAACCTTTTTTATGGCAAAAAGGTATACATTCTTTTTATTTTCAAGCAAAATTGCAGAAATTCCCCTAATTATGGGGAAAAAAGGCAGAAATTCCCCGTAATTTGGAGCAAAATTGCAGAAATTCCCCTAATTTTGGGGCAAAAACGCAGAACGTCCCTTTATTTTGGGGTAAAACTGCAGAAATTTCACTTATTTCACGGCAAAATGGCAGAAATTCCCTTTATTTTCGGAGAAAAAGGCAGAAAATCCCCGTATTTTAGAGCAAAATTGCAGAAATTTACCTAATTTTGGGGTAAAACATGCAGTAATTTTCTTTATTTTGGGGCAAAAAGGCAGAAATTCCCCTTATTTTGGGGCAAAAATCAAAAATATCCCTTATTTTGGGGCAAAATTTTAGAAATTTCTTTTATTTTGGTACAGAATTGCAGAAATTTTTCTTATTTTGTGGCAAAAAGGAAGAAATTTCCCATATTTTGGAACAAAAATGCAGAAATTCCCCTTATTTTGAGGTAAAAAGGCTGAAATTCCCCTTATTTTGGGGCACAAAGAAAGAAATTTCACTTATTTTGGGGCAAAATTGCAGAAATTTCACTTATTTCAGAAAATAAAGGAGAAATTTTCTTATTTTCGGGCAAAAAGTCAGAAATTTCTTTTTTTTGGTACAAAATTGCAGAAATTTTTCTTATTTTGGGGCAAAAAGGCATAAATTTCCCATATTTTGGGGCAAAAATGCTGAAATTCCCCTTATTTCGGGGCAAAAAGGCAGAAATTTCCCTTATTTTGGGGCAAAATTGCAGAAATTTCACTTATTTCACGGTAATAAGTCAGAAATTTTCCTTACTTTGGGGCCAAAAGGACAAAAATTCCCTTTGTTTTGGGGGAAAAAGACAGAAATTCCACTTATTTAGAGGCAAAAAAGCAGAAATTTCTCTTATTTTGGAGCAAAAATGAAGAAATTTCCCTTTTTTATGGCAAAAAGTTATGCATTCTTCTTATTTTCGGGCAAAAAGGCAGAAATTCCCCGTATTTTGGAGCAAAATTGCAGAAATTCCCCTAATTGTGGGGCAAAAAGGCAGAAATTCCCTATATGTTGGGGCAAAAAGACAGAAATTCTCATTATTTTGGGGCAAAACTCAGAAATTACACTTATTTTGGCGCAAAATTCCAGAAATTTCCCTTATTTTGAGGCAAAATTGCAGAAATTTCACTTATTTTGGGGCAAAATTGCAAAAATTTCACTTATGTCAGAAAAAAAAGCAGAAATTTTCTTATTTTGGTGCAAAAAGGCAGAAATTTCTAATATTTTGGTACAAAATTGCAGAAATTTTTCTTATTTTAGGGCAAAAAGGCAGAAATCTCCCATATTTTGGGGCAAAAATGCAGAAATTCCTCTTATTTTTAGGTAAAAAGGCTGAAATTCCCCTTATTTGGGGGCAAAAAGGCAGAAATTTCCCTTATTTTGAGGCAAAATTGCAGAAATTTCACTTATTTCAGAGAACAGAAGCAGAAATTTTCTTATTTTTGGGCAAAAAGGCAGAAATTTCTTTTATTTTGGTACAAAATTGCAGAAATGTTTCTTATTTTGGGGCAAAAAGGCAGAAATCTCCCATATTTTGGGGCAAAAAAGCAGAAATTTCCCTTATTTTGAGGTAAAAACGCTGAAATTCCCCTTATTTGGGGGCAAAAAGGCAGAAATTTCCCTTATTTTGAGGCAAAATTGCAGAAATTTCACTTATTTCAGAATAATAAGTGAGAAATTTTCCTTATTTTGGGGCAAAAAACAGAAATTCTCTTTGTTTTAAAGGAAAAAGACTGATATTCCACTTATTTAGAGGCTAAAAAGCAGAAATTCTTATTATTTTGGAGCAAAAATGAAGAAATTTTCCTTTTTTTGTGGAAAAAGGTATACATTCCTCTAATTTTCGGGCTAAAAAGCAGAAATTCCCCGTATTTTGGAGCAAAATTGCAGAAATTCCCCTAATTGTGGGGCAAAAAGGCAGAAATTCCCTATATGTTGGGGCAAAAAGACAGAAATTCTCCTTATTTTGGGGCAAAACTCAGAAATTCCACTTATTTTGGGGCAAAATTCCAGAAATTTCCCTTATTTTGGGGCAAAATTGCAGAAATTTCACTTATTTTGGGGCGAAATTGCAGAAATTTCACTTTTTTCATGGAAAAAAAGGCAGAAATTTTTCTTATTTTGGGGCAAAAAGGCAGAAATTCCTCTTATTTTGAGGTAAAAAGGCTGAAATTCCCCTTATTTGGGGGCAAAAAGGCATAAATTTCCCTTATTTTGGGGCAAAATTTCAGAAATTTCACTTATTTCAGGGTAATAAGTCAGAAATTTTCCTTATTTTGGGGCAAAAAAGACAGAAATTCCCTTTGTTTTGGGATAAAAAGACAGAAATTCCACTTATTTAGAGGCAAAAAAGCAGAAATTCCACTTATTTTGGAGTAAAAATTAAGAGATTTCCCTTTTTTATGGCAAAAAGGTATGCATTCTTTTTATTTTCGGCCAAAAAGGCAGAAATTCCCCGTATTTTGGAGCAAAATTGCAGAAATTTCACTTATTTCAGAATAAAAATGAGAAATTTTCTTATTTTGGGGCAAAAGGCAGAAATTCCCCTTATTTTATGGCAAAATTGCAGAAATTGCCTTTATTTGGGGACAAAAAACAGAAATTCCCTTTATTTTGGGGCAAAATTGCAGAAAATTTTTTTATTATGGGAAAAAATTGAAGATATTTCTTTTATTTTAAGGCAAAATTGCAGAAATTTCACTTATTTCAGAGAAAAAAACAAAAATCTTTCTTATTTTTGGCAAAATGCAGAAATTCCCATTATTTTGGGGCAAAAAGGCAGAAATTCACCTTATTTTGGGGTAAAATTGAAGACATGTCACATATTTCAGGGCATAAAGGCAGAAATTGCCCTTATTTGGGGGCAAAAAGGCAGAAATTCCCCTTATTTTGGGATAAAATTGCAGAAATTACCCTTGTTTGGGGGCAAAAAGGCAGAAAATCCCCTTAATTTCGGGCAAAAAGGCAGAAATTCCCTTTACTTTGGAGCAAAATTGCAGAAATTCTCCTAATATTGGGGCAAAAATGCAGAAATTCCCTTTATTTGGGGCAAATTGGCAGAAGTTCCCCTTATTTTCAGGAAAAGAGGCAGAAATTCCCATTATTTTGAAGCAAAATTGCAGAAACTCCCCTAATTTTGGGGCAAAAAGGCAGAAATTCCCTTTATTTTGGGGCAAAAATACAGAAATTCTCCTTATATCTGGGCAAAAATCAGAAATTTCCCTTATTTTGGAGCAAAATTTTAGAAATTTCTTTTATTTTGGTACAGAATTGGAGAAATTTTTCTTATTCTGTGGCAAAAAGGCAGAAATTTCTTTTATTTTGGTGCAAAATTGCAGAAATTTTTCTTATTTTGGGGCAAAAAGGCATAAATTTCCCATATTTTGGGGCAAAAATGTAGAAATTTTCTTTATTTTGAGGTAAAAAGGCTGAAATTTCCCTTATTTGGGGGCAAAAAGGCAGAAATTTCTCTTATTTTGGGGCAAAATTGCAGAAATTTCACTTATTTCAGAAAAAAAGGAAAAATTTTCTTATTTGGGGGCAAAAAGGCAGAAATTTCTTTTATTTTGGTGCAAAATTACAGAAATTTTCTTTATTTTGGGGCAAAAAAGACAGAAATTCCCTTTGTTTTGGGGGAAAAAGACAGAAATTCCACTTATTTAGAGGCAAAAAAGCAGAAATTCCCCTTATTTTGGAGCAAAAATGAAGAAATTTCCCTTTTTCATGGCAAAAAGGTATGCATTCTTCTTATTTTCGGGCAAAAAGGCAGAAATTCCCTATATGTTGGGGCAAAAAGACAGAAATTCTCCTTATTTTGGGGCAAAACTCAGATATTCTACATATTTTGGGGCAAAATTCCATAAATTTCCCTTATTTTGGGGCAAAATTGCAGAAATATCACTTATTTTAAGGCAAAATTGGAGAAATTTCACTTATTTCAGAAGAAAAAAGCAGAAATTTTCTTGTTTTGGGGCAAAAAGGGAGAAATTTCTTTTATTTTTGTACAAAATTGCAGAAATTTTTCTTATTTTGGGGCAAGAAGGCAGAAATTTCCTATATTTTGGGGCAAAAATTCAGAAATTCCCCTTATTTTTAGGTAAAAAGGCTGAAATTCTCTTTATTTGGGAGCAAAAAGGCAGAAATTGCCCTGATTTTGTGGCAAAATTCCAGAAATTTCACTTATTTTAGGGTAATAAGTCAGAAATTTTTTATTTTGGGGCAAAAAGGCAGAAATTTCTTTTATTTTGGTACAAAATTACAGAAATTTTTCTTATTTTGGGGCAAAAAAGAAGAAATTTCCCTTATTTTGGGGCAAAATTGCAGAAATTTCACTTATTTTGATGTAAAAAGGCTGAAATTCCCCTTATTTTGGGGCAAAATGGCAGAAGTTTTCTTTATTTTGGGGCAAAATTGCAGAAATTTCACTTATTTCAAGGTAATAAGTAAGAAATTTTCCTTATTTTGGGGCAAAAAAACAGAAATTCCTTGTTTTGGGGGAAAAAGACAGAAATTCCACTTATTTAGAGGCAAAAAAGCAGAAATTCCCCATATTTTGGAGCAAAATTGCAGAAATTCCCCTAATTGTGGGGCAAAAAGGCAGAAATTCCCTATATGTTAGGGCAAAACGACAGAAATTCTCCCCATTTGGGGGCAAAATTCAGAAATTCCATTTATTTTGGGGCAAAATTCCCAAAATTCCCCTTATTTTGGGGCAAAATTGCAGAAATTTCAATTATTTTGGGGCAAAATTGCAGAAATTTCACTTTTTTCAGGGAAAAAAGGCCGAAATTTTCCGTTTTTAGGGGCAAAAAGGCAGAAATTCCTAATATTTTGAGGCAAAAATGCAGAAATTCAATTTATTTAGAGGCAAAAAAGCAGAAATTCCCCTTATTTTGGAGCAAAATTGCAGAAATTTCCCTTTTTATAGCCAAAAGGTATGCATTCTTCTTATTTTCAGGCAAAAAGGCAGAAATTCCCCGTATTTTGGAGTAAAATTGCAGAAATTCCTATATGTTGGGGCAAAAAGACAGAAATTCTCCTTATTTTGGGGCAAAACTCAGAAATTCCACTTATTTTGGAACAAAATTTCAGAAATTTCCCTTATTTTTGGCCAAAATTGCAGAAATTTCACTTATTTTGGGGCAAAATTGCAGAAATTTCACTTATTTCAGGGAAAAAAAGCAGAAATTTTCTTATTTTGGGGCAAAAAGGCAGAAATTTCCCATATTTTGAGGCAAAAATGAAGAAATTCCCCTTATTTTGAGGTAAAAAGGCTGAAATTCCCCTTATTTGGGGGCAAAAAGGCAGAAATTTCCCATATTTTGGGGCAAAATTGCAGAAATTTCACTTATTTCAGGGTACTAAGTCAGAAATTTTTCTTACTTTGGGGCAAAAAAGACAGAAATTCCCTTTGCTTTCAGGGAAAAAGACAGAAATTCCACTTATTTAGAGGCAAAAATGCAGAAATTCCCCTTATTTTGAGTTAAAAAGGCTGAAATTCCCCTTATTTTGGGGCACAAATAAAGAAATTTCACTTATTTTGGTGCAAAATTGCAGAAATTTCACTTATTTCAGAAAATAAAGGAGAAATTTTCTTATTTTCGGGCAAAAAGTCAGAAATTTCTTTTTTTTGGTACAAAATTGCAGAAATTTTTTCTTATTTTGGGGCAAAAAGGCATAAATTTCCCATATTTTGGGGCAAAAATGCTGAAATTCCCCTTATTTCGGGGCAAAAAGGCAGAAATTTCCCTTATTTTGGGGCAAAATTGCAGAAATTTCACTTATTTCAGGGTAATAAGTCAGAAATTTTCCTTACTTTGGGGCCAAAAGGACAAAAATTCCCTTTGTTTTGGGGGAAAAAGACAGAAATTCCACTTATTTAGAGGCAAAAAAGCAGAAATTTCTCTTATTTTGGAGCAAAAATGAAGAAATTTCCCTTTTTTATGGCAAAAAGTTATGCATTCTTCTTATTTTCGGGCAAAAAGGCAGAAATTCCCCGTATTTTGGAGCAAAATTGCAGAAATTCCCCTAATTGTGGGGCAAAAAGGCAGAAATTCCCTATATGTTGGGGCAAAAAGACAGAAATTCTCATTATTTTGGGGCAAAACTCAGAAATTACACTTATTTTGGCGCAAAATTCCAGAAATTTCCCTTATTTTGAGGCAAAATTGCAGAAATTTCACTTATTTTGGGGCAAAATTGCAAAAATTTCACTTATGTCAGAAAAAAAGCAGAAATTTTCTTATTTTGGTGCAAAAAGGCAGAAATTTCTAATATTTTGGTACAAAATTGCAGAAATTTTTCTTATTTTAGGGCAAAAAGGCAGAAATCTCCCATATTTTGGGGCAAAAATGCAGAAATTCCTCTTATTTTTAGGTAAAAACGCTGAAATTCCCCTTATTTGGGGGCAAAAAGGCAGAAATTTCCCTTATATTGAGGCAAAATTGCAGAAATTTCACTTATTTCAGAATAATAAGTGAGAAATTTTCCTTATTTTGGGGCAAAAAACAGAAATTCTCTTTGTTTTAAAGGAAAAAGACTGATATTCCACTTATTTAGAGGCTAAAAAGCAGAAATTCTTATTATTTTGGAGCAAAAATGAAGAAATTTTCCTTTTTTTGTGGAAAAAGGTATACATTCCTCTAATTTTCGGGCTAAAAAGCAGAAATTCCCCGTATTTTGGAGCAAAATTGCAGAAATTCCCCTAATTGTGGGGCAAAAAGGCAGAAATTCCCTATATGTTGGGGCAAAAAGACAGAAATTCTCCTTATTTTGGGGCAAAACTTAGAAATTCCACTTATTTTGGGGCAAAATTCCAGAAATTTCCCTTATTTTGGGGCAAAATTGCAGAAATTTCACTTATTTTGGGGCGAAATTGCAGAAATTTCACTTTTTTCATGGAAAAAAAGGCAGAAATTTTCCTTATTTTGGGGCAAAAAGGCAGAAATTCCTCTTATTTTGAGGTAAAAAGGCTGAAATTCCCCTTATTTGGGGGCAAAAAGGCATAAATTTCCCTTATTTTGGGGCAAAATTTCAGAAATTTCACTTATTTCAGGGTAATAAGTCAGAAATTTTCCTTATTTTGGGGCAAAAAAGACAGAAATTCCCTTTGTTTTGGGATAAAAAGACAGAAATTCCACTTATTTAGAGGCAAAAAAGCAGAAATTCCACTTATTTTGGAGTAAAAATTAAGAGATTTCCCTTTTTTATGGCAAAAAGGTATGCATTCTTTTTATTTTCGGCCAAAAAGGCAGAAATTCCCCGTATTTTGGAGCAAAATTGCAGAAATTTCACTTATTTCAGAATAAAAATGAGAAATTTTCTTATTTTGGGGCAAAAGGCAGAAATTCCCCTTATTTTATGGCAAAATTGCAGAAATTGCCTTTATTTGGGGACAAAAAACAGAAATTCCCTTTATTTTGGGGCAAAATTGCAGAAAATTTTTTTATTATGGGAAAAAATTGAAGATATTTCTTTTATTTTAAGGCAAAATTGCAGAAATTTCACTTATTTCAGAGAAAAAAACAAAAATCTTTCTTATTTTTGGCAAAATGCAGAAATTCCCATTATTTTGGGGCAAAAAGGCAGAAATTCACCTTATTTTGGGGTAAAATTGAAGACATGTCACATATTTCAGGGCATAAAGGCAGAAATTGCCCTTATTTGGGGGCAAAAAGGCAGAAATTCCCCTTATTTTGGGATAAAATTGCAGAAATTACCCTTGTTTGGGGGCAAAAAGGCAGAAAATCCCCTTAATTTCGGGCAAAAAGGCAGAAATTCCCTGTACTTTGGAGCAAAATTGCAGAAATTCTCCTAATATTGGGGCAAAAATGCAGAAATTCCCTTTATTTGGGGCAAATTGGCAGAAGTTCCCCTTATTTTCAGGAAAAGAGGCAGAAATTCCCATTATTTTGAAGCAAAATTGCAGAAACTCCCCTAATTTTGGGGCAAAAAGGCAGAAATTCCCTTTATTTTGGGGCAAAAATACAGAAATTCTCCTTATATCTGGGCAAAAATCAGAAATTTCCCTTATTTTGGAGCAAAATTTTAGAAATTTCTTTTATTTTGGTACAGAATTGGAGAAATTTTTCTTATTCTGTGGCAAAAAGGCAGAAATTTCTTTTATTTTGGTGCAAAATTGCAGAAATTTTTCTTATTTTGGGGCAAAAAGGCATAAATTTCCCATATTTTGGGGCAAAAATGTAGAAATTTTCTTTATTTTGAGGTAAAAAGGCTGAAATTTCCCTTATTTGGGGGCAAAAAGGCAGAAATTTCTCTTATTTTGGGGCAAAATTGCAGAAATTTCACTTATTTCAGAAAAAAAGGAAAAATTTTCTTATTTGGGAGCAAAAAGGCAGAAATTTCTTTTATTTTGGTGCAAAATTACAGAAATTTTCTTTATTTTGGGGCAAAAAAGACAGAAATTCCCTTTGTTTTGGGGGAAAAAGACAGAAATTCCACTTATTTAGAGGCAAAAAAGCAGAAATTCCCCTTATTTTGGAGCAAAAATGAAGAAATTTCCCTTTTTCATGGCAAAAAGGTATGCATTCTTCTTATTTTCGGGCAAAAAGGCAGAAATTCCCTATATGTTGGGGCAAAAAGACAGAAATTCTCCTTATTTTGGGGCAAAACTCAGATATTCCACATATTTTGGGGCAAAATTCCATAAATTTCCCTTATTTTGGGGCAAAATTGCAGAAATATCACTTATTTTAAGGCAAAATTGGAGAAATTTCACTTATTTCAGAAGAAAAAAGCAGAAATTTTCTTGTTTTGGGGCAAAAAGGGAGAAATTTCTTTTATTTTTGTACAAAATTGCAGAAATTTTTCTTATTTTGGGGCAAGAAGGCAGAAATTTCCTATATTTTGGGGCAAAAATTCAGAAATTCCCCTTATTTTTAGGTAAAAAGGCTGAAATTCTCTTTATTTGGGAGCAAAAAGGCAGAAATTGCCCTGATTTTGTGGCAAAATTCCAGAAATTTCACTTATTTTAGGGTAATAAGTCAGAAATTTTTTATTTTGGGGCAAAAAGGCAGAAATTTCTTTTATTTTGGTACAAAATTACAGAAATTTTTCTTATTTTGGGGCAAAAAAGAAGAAATTTCCCTTATTTTGGGGCAAAATTGCAGAAATTTCACTTATTTTGATGTAAAAAGGCTGAAATTCCCCTTATTTTGGGGCAAAATGGCAGAAGTTTTCCTTATTTTGGGGCAAAATTGCAGAAATTTCACTTATTTCAAGGTAATAAGTAAGAAATTTTCCTTATTTTGGGGCAAAAAAACAGAAATTCCTTGTTTTGGGGGAAAAAGACAGAAATTCCACTTATTTAGAGGCAAAAAAGCAGAAATTCCCCATATTTTGGAGCAAAATTGCAGAAATTCCCCTAATTGTGGGGCAAAAAGGCAGAAATTCCCTATATGTTAGGGCAAAACGACAGAAATTCTCCCCATTTGGGGGCAAAATTCAGAAATTCCATTTATTTTGGGGCAAAATTCCCAAAATTCCCCTTATTTTGGGGCAAAATTGCAGAAATTTCAATTATTTTGGGGCAAAATTGCAGAAATTTCACTTTTTTCAGGGAAAAAAGGCCGAAATTTTCCGTTTTTAGGGGCAAAAAGGCAGAAATTCCTAATATTTTGAGGCAAAAATGCAGAAATTCAATTTATTTAGAGGCAAAAAAGCAGAAATTCCCCTTATTTTGGAGCAAAATTGCAGAAATTTCCCTTTTTATAGCCAAAAGGTATGCATTCTTCTTATTTTCAGGCAAAAAGGCAGAAATTCCCCGTATTTTGGAGTAAAATTGCAGAAATTCCTATATGTTGGGGCAAAAAGACAGAAATTCTCCTTATTTTGGGGCAAAACTCAGAAATTCCACTTATTTTGGAACAAAATTTCAGAAATTTCCCTTATTTTTGGCCAAAATTGCAGAAATTTCACTTATTTTGGGGCAAAATTGCAGAAATTTCACTTATTTCAGGGAAAAAAAGCAGAAATTTTCTTATTTTGGGGCAAAAAGGCAGAAATTTCCCATATTTTGAGGCAAAAATGAAGAAATTCCCCTTATTTTGAGGTAAAAAGGCTGAAATTCCCCTTATTTGGGGGCAAAAAGGCAGAAATTTCCCATATTTTGGGGCAAAATTGCAGAAATTTCACTTATTTCAGGGTACTAAGTCAGAAATTTTTCTTACTTTGGGGCAAAAAAGACAGAAATTCCCTTTGCTTTCAGGGAAAAAGACAGAAATTCCACTTATTTAGAGGCAAAAATGCAGAAATTCCCCTTATTTTGAGTTAAAAAGGCTGAAATTCCCCTTATTTTGGGGCACAAATAAAGAAATTTCACTTATTTTGGTGCAAAATTGCAGAAATTTCACTTATTTCAGAAAATAAAGGAGAAATTTTCTTATTTTCGGGCAAAAAGTCAGAAATTTCTTTTTTTTGGTACAAAATTGCAGAAATTTTTCTTATTTTGGGGCAAAAAGGCATAAATTTCCCATATTTTGGGGCAAAAATGCTGAAATTCCCCTTATTTCGGGGCAAAAAGGCAGAAATTTCCCTTATTTTGGGGCAAAATTGCAGAAATTTCACTTATTTCAGGGTAATAAGTCAGAAATTTTCCTTACTTTGGGGCCAAAAGGACAAAAATTCCCTTTGTTTTGGGGGAAAAAGACAGAAATTCCACTTATTTAGAGGCAAAAAAGCAGAAATTTCTCTTATTTTGGAGCAAAAATGAAGAAATTTCCCTTTTTTATGGCAAAAAGTTATGCATTCTTCTTATTTTCGGGCAAAAAGGCAGAAATTCCCCGTATTTTGGAGCAAAATTGCAGAAATTCCCCTAATTGTGGGGCAAAAAGGCAGAAATTCCCTATATGTTGGGGCAAAAAGACAGAAATTCTCATTATTTTGGGGCAAAACTCAGAAATTACACTTATTTAGGCGCAAAATTCCAGAAATTTCCCTTATTTTGAGGCAAAATTGCAGAAATTTCACTTATTTTGGGGCAAAATTGCAAAAATTTCACTTATGTCAGAAAAAAAAGCAGAAATTTTCTTATTTTGGTGCAAAAAGGCAGAAATTTCTAATATTTTGGTACAAAATTGCAGAAATTTTTCTTATTTTAGGGCAAAAAGGCAGAAATCTCCCATATTTTGGGGCAAAAATGCAGAAATTCCTCTTATTTTTAGGTAAAAACGCTGAAATTCCCCTTATTTGGGGGCAAAAAGGCAGAAATTTCCCTTATATTGAGGCAAAATTGCAGAAATTTCACTTATTTCAGAATAATAAGTGAGAAATTTTCCTTATTTTGGGGCAAAAAACAGAAATTCTCTTTGTTTTAAAGGAAAAAGACTGATATTCCACTTATTTAGAGGCTAAAAAGCAGAAATTCTTATTATTTTGGAGCAAAAATGAAGAAATTTTCCTTTTTTTGTGGAAAAAGGTATACATTCCTCTAATTTTCGGGCTAAAAAGCAGAAATTCCCCGTATTTTGGAGCAAAATTGCAGAAATTCCCCTAATTGTGGGGCAAAAAGGCAGAAATTCCCTATATGTTGGGGCAAAAAGACAGAAATTCTCCTTATTTTGGGGCAAAACTTAGAAATTCCACTTATTTTGGGGCAAAATTCCAGAAATTTCCCTTATTTTGGGGCAAAATTGCAGAAATTTCACTTATTTTGGGGCGAAATTGCAGAAATTTCACTTTTTTCATGGAAAAAAAGGCAGAAATTTTCCTTATTTTGGGGCAAAAAGGCAGAAATTCCTCTTATTTTGAGGTAAAAAGGCTGAAATTCCCCTTATTTGGGGGCAAAAAGGCATAAATTTCCCTTATTTTGGGGCAAAATTTCAGAAATTTCACTTATTTCAGGGTAATAAGTCAGAAATTTTCCTTATTTTGGGGCAAAAAAGACAGAAATTCCCTTTGTTTTGGGATAAAAAGACAGAAATTCCACTTATTTAGAGGCAAAAAAGCAGAAATTCCACTTATTTTGGAGTAAAAATTAAGAGATTTCCCTTTTTTATGGCAAAAAGGTATGCATTCTTTTTATTTTCGGCCAAAAAGGCAGAAATTCCCCGTATTTTGGAGCAAAATTGCAGAAATTTCACTTATTTCAGAATAAAAATGAGAAATTTTCTTATTTTGGGGCAAAAGGCAGAAATTCCCCTTATTTTATGGCAA
Organism: Micromys minutus; assembly: GCF_963924665.1. Taxonomy (NCBI): domain Eukaryota; kingdom Metazoa; phylum Chordata; class Mammalia; order Rodentia; family Muridae; genus Micromys; species Micromys minutus. The sequence continues at coordinate 95,370 of NW_027667729.1, read as the reverse complement.
AATTGCAGAAATTGCCTTTATTTGGGGACAAAAAACAGAAATTCCCTTTATTTTGGGGCAAAATTGCAGAAAATTTTTTTATTATGGGAAAAAATTGAAAATATTTCTTTTATTTTAAGGCAAAATTGCAGAAATTTCACTTATTTCAGAGAAAAAAACAAAAATCTTTCTTATTTTTGGCAAAATGCAGAAATTCCCATTATTTTGGGGCAAAAAGGCAGAAATTCACCTTATTTTGGGGTAAAATTGAAGACATGTCACATATTTCAGGGCATAAAGGCAGAAATTGCCCTTATTTGGGGGCAAAAAGGCAGAAATTCCCCTTATTTTGGGATAAAATTGCAGAAATTACCCTTGTTTGGGGGCAAAAAGGCAGAAAATCCCCTTAATTTCGGGCAAAAAGGCAGAAATTCCCTGTACTTTGGAGCAAAATTGCAGAAATTCTCCTAATATTGGGGCAAAAATGCAGAAATTCCCTTTATTTGGGGCAAATTGGCAGAAGTTCCCCTTATTTTCAGGAAAAGAGGCAGAAATTCCCATTATTTTGAAGCAAAATTGCAGAAACTCCCCTAATTTTGGGGCAAAAAGGCAGAAATTCCCTTTATTTTGGGGCAAAAATACAGAAATTCTCCTTATATCTGGGCAAAAATCAGAAATTTCCCTTATTTTGGAGCAAAATTTTAGAAATTTCTTTTATTTTGGTACAGAATTGGAGAAATTTTTCTTATTCTGTGGCAAAAAGGCAGAAATTTCTTTTATTTTGGTGCAAAATTGCAGAAATTTTTCTTATTTTGGGGCAAAAAGGCATAAATTTCCCATATTTTGGGGCAAAAATGTAGAAATTTTCTTTATTTTGAGGTAAAAAGGCTGAAATTTCCCTTATTTGGGGGCAAAAAGGCAGAAATTTCTCTTATTTTGGGGCAAAATTGCAGAAATTTCACTTATTTCAGAAAAAAAGGAAAAATTTTCTTATTTGGGAGCAAAAAGGCAGAAATTTCTTTTATTTTGGTGCAAAATTACAGAAATTTTCTTTATTTTGGGGCAAAAAAGACAGAAATTCCCTTTGTTTTGGGGGAAAAAGACAGAAATTCCACTTATTTAGAGGCAAAAAAGCAGAAATTCCCCTTATTTTGGAGCAAAAATGAAGAAATTTCCCTTTTTCATGGCAAAAAGGTATGCATTCTTCTTATTTTCGGGCAAAAAGGCAGAAATTCCCTATATGTTGGGGCAAAAAGACAGAAATTCTCCTTATTTTGGGGCAAAACTCAGATATTCCACATATTTTGGGGCAAAATTCCATAAATTTCCCTTATTTTGGGGCAAAATTGCAGAAATATCACTTATTTTAAGGCAAAATTGGAGAAATTTCACTTATTTCAGAAGAAAAAAGCAGAAATTTTCTTGTTTTGGGGCAAAAAGGGAGAAATTTCTTTTATTTTTGTACAAAATTGCAGAAATTTTTCTTATTTTGGGGCAAGAAGGCAGAAATTTCCTATATTTTGGGGCAAAAATTCAGAAATTCCCCTTATTTTTAGGTAAAAAGGCTGAAATTCTCTTTATTTGGGAGCAAAAAGGCAGAAATTGCCCTGATTTTGTGGCAAAATTCCAGAAATTTCACTTATTTTAGGGTAATAAGTCAGAAATTTTTTATTTTGGGGCAAAAAGGCAGAAATTTCTTTTATTTTGGTACAAAATTACAGAAATTTTTCTTATTTTGGGGCAAAAAAGAAGAAATTTCCCTTATTTTGGGGCAAAATTGCAGAAATTTCACTTATTTTGATGTAAAAAGGCTGAAATTCCCCTTATTTTGGGGCAAAATGGCAGAAGTTTTCCTTATTTTGGGGCAAAATTGCAGAAATTTCACTTATTTCAAGGTAATAAGTAAGAAATTTTCCTTATTTTGGGGCAAAAAAACAGAAATTCCTTGTTTTGGGGGAAAAAGACAGAAATTCCACTTATTTAGAGGCAAAAAAGCAGAAATTCCCCATATTTTGGAGCAAAATTGCAGAAATTCCCCTAATTGTGGGGCAAAAAGGCAGAAATTCCCTATATGTTAGGGCAAAACGACAGAAATTCTCCCCATTTGGGGGCAAAATTCAGAAATTCCATTTATTTTGGGGCAAAATTCCCAAAATTCCCCTTATTTTGGGGCAAAATTGCAGAAATTTCAATTATTTTGGGGCAAAATTGCAGAAATTTCACTTTTTTCAGGGAAAAAAGGCCGAAATTTTCCGTTTTTAGGGGCAAAAAGGCAGAAATTCCTAATATTTTGAGGCAAAAATGCAGAAATTCAATTTATTTAGAGGCAAAAAAGCAGAAATTCCCCTTATTTTGGAGCAAAATTGCAGAAATTTCCCTTTTTATAGCCAAAAGGTATGCATTCTTCTTATTTTCAGGCAAAAAGGCAGAAATTCCCCGTATTTTGGAGTAAAATTGCAGAAATTCCTATATGTTGGGGCAAAAAGACAGAAATTCTCCTTATTTTGGGGCAAAACTCAGAAATTCCACTTATTTTGGAACAAAATTTCAGAAATTTCCCTTATTTTTGGCCAAAATTGCAGAAATTTCACTTATTTTGGGGCAAAATTGCAGAAATTTCACTTATTTCAGGGAAAAAAAGCAGAAATTTTCTTATTTTGGGGCAAAAAGGCAGAAATTTCCCATATTTTGAGGCAAAAATGAAGAAATTCCCCTTATTTTGAGGTAAAAAGGCTGAAATTCCCTTTATTTGGGGGCAAAAAGGCAGAAATTTCCCATATTTTGGGGCAAAATTGCAGAAATTTCACTTATTTCAGGGTACTAAGTCAGAAATTTTTCTTACTTTGGGGCAAAAAAGAAAGAAATTCCCTTTGCTTTCAGGGAAAAAGACAGAAATTCCACTTATTTAGAGGCAAAAATGCAGAAATTCCCCTTATTTTGAAGCAAAAATGAAGAAATTTCTATTTCTTATGGCAAAAAGGTATGCATTCTTCTTATTTTCGGGCAAAAAGGCAGAAATTCTTTGTATTTTGGAGCAAGATTGCAGAAATTCCCCTAATTGTGGGGCAAAAAGGCAGAAATCCCCTATATGTTGGGGCAAAAAGAAAGAAATTCTCCTTATTTTGGGGCAAAACTCAGAAATTCCACTTATTTTGGGGCAAAATTTCAGAAATTTCCCTTATTCTGGAGCAAAATTGCAGAAATTTCACTTATTTCAAAGAAAAAAAAGCACAAATTTTCTTATTTTGGGGCAAAAAGGCAGAAATTTCATTTATTTTGGTACAAAATTGCAGAAATTTTTCTTAATTTGGGCAAAAATGCAGAAATTTCCCATATTTTTCGACAAAAATGCAGAAATTCCCCTTATTTTGAGGTAAAAAGGCTGAAATTCCCCTTATTTTGGGGCAAAAAGTTAGAAATTCCCCTTATTTTAAATGAAAAAGACAGAAATTCCGTTTATTTTTGTGAAAAAGTCAGAAATTGCACTTATTTTGAGTCAAAAAGGCGGAAAATCCCCTTATTTTGGGGTAAAAAATGAAGAAATTAACCTTTTTTATGGCAAAAAGGTATACATTCTTTTTATTTTCGAGCAAAATTGCAGAAATTCCCCTAATTTTGGGGCAAAAACGCAGAACGTCCCTTTATTTTGGGGTAAAACTGCAGAAATTTCACTTATTTCGCGGCAAAATGGCAGAAATTCCCTTTATTTTTAAAGAAAAAGGCAGAAAATCCCCGTATTTTAGAGCAAAATTGCAGAAATTTACCTAATTTTGGGGTAAAACATGCAGTAATTTTCTTTATTTTGGGGCAAAAAGGCAGAAATTCCCCTTATTTTGGGGCAAAAATTAAAATATCCCTTATTTTGGGGCAAAATTTTAGAAATTTCTTTTATTTTGGTACAGAATTGCAGAAATTTTTCTTATTTTGTGGCAAAAAGGAAGAAATTTCCCATATTTTGGAACAAAAATGCAGAAATTCCCCTTATTTTGAGGTAAAAAGGCTGAAATTCTCCTTATTTCGGGGCAAAAAGGCAGAAATTTCTCTTATTTTGGGGCAAAATTGCAGAAATTTCACTTATTTCAGGGTAATAAGTCAGAAATTTTCCTTACTTTGGGGCCAAAAGGACAAAAATTCCCTTTGTTTTGGGAGAAAAAGACAGAAATTCCACTTATTAAGAGGCAAAAAAGCAGAAATTTCTCTTATTTTGGAACAAAAATGAAGAAATTTCCCTTTTTTATGGCAAAAAGTTATGCATTCTTCTTATTTTCGGGCAAAAAGGCAGAAATTCCCTTTACTTTGGAGCAAAATTGCAGAAATTCCCCTAATTGTAGGGCAAAAAGGCAGAAATTCCCTATATGTTGGGGCAAAAAGACAGAAATTCTCCTTATTTTGGGGCAAAACTCAAAAATTCCACTTATTTTGGGGCAAAATTGCAGGAATTTACCTTATTTTGGGGCAAAATTGCAGAAATTTTTTTTATTTGGGGCAAAATTGCCGAAATTTCACTTATTTTCAGGTAAAAAGACTGAAATATCCTTTATTTTGGGGCAAAAAGGAAGAAATTCCCCTTATTTTGGGGCAAAATTGCAGAAATTTTTCTTATTTTGGGGCAAAAAGGCTGAAATTCTTCTTATTTTGAGGTAAAATGCTGAAATTCCCCATATTTTGGGGCAAAAGGCAAAAATTCTTCTTATTTTGGGGCAAAAAGGCACAAATTTCCCTTATTTTCGGGCAAAATTGCAGAAATTTCATTTATTTCAGGGCAAAAATTCAGAAATTCCTTTTATTTTGGGGCAAAGAGCAGAAATTTCTTTTATTATGGTACAAAATTGAAGAAATTTTTCTTATTTTGAAACAAAAAGGCAGAAAATTCCCCTTATTTTGAGGCAAAAGGCAGAAATTATTCTCAATTTGAGGTAAAATGCAGAAATTCCCTTTATTTTGGGGCTAGAAAGCAGAAATTCCCCGTATTTTGAAGCAAAATTGCAGAAATTCTCATAATTTTCGGGCAAAAGGCAAAAATTCCCCTTATTTTGGGGCAAAAAGACAGAAAATCTCCTTTTTTGGGAGCAAACAGTCAGAAATTTTCCTTATTTTGGGGCAAAATTGCAGAAATTTATTTTACATTGGGGCAAAATTGCAGAAATTTCCATATTTTGGGGCAAAATTGCAGAAATTTCACTTATTTCAGGGAAAAAAGGCGAAAATTTTTTTTGGGGGGCAAAAAGGCAGAAATTTTTTTTATTTTGGTACAAAATTGCAGAAATTTTTCTTATTTTGGGGCAAAAAGTCAGAAATTCCTCATATTTTGGGGCAAAAAGGCAGAAATTCCCCTTATTTTGAGGTAAAAAGGCTGTAATTCCCCTTATTTTGGGGCAAAAAGACAGAAATTTCGTTTATTTTCGGGAAAAGGCAGAAATTGCACTTATTTTGAGTCAAAAAGGTGGAAAATCCCCTTATTTTGGGGCAAAAATGAAGAAATTTGCTTTTTTTATGGCAAAAAGGTATACATTCCCTTTATTTTTGGGCAAAATGGCACAAATTCCCCGTATTTTGGAGCAACATTGCAGAAATTCCCCTAATTTTTGGGCAAAAAGGCAGAAATTCCCCTTATTTTGGGGTAAAACTGCAGAAATTTCACTTTTTTGCGGCAAAATGTCAGAAATTCCCCTTATTTTCGGCAAAAAAAGCAGATAATCCCCTTATTTTAGGGAAAAATTGCAGAAATTTCTCTTATTTTGGGGCAAAATTGCAGAAATTTCACTTATTTCGCGGCAAAATGTCAGAAATTCCCCTTATTTTCGGCAAAAAAGGCAGAAAATTCCCGTATTTTGGAGAATAAATTGCAGAAATTCACCTAATTTTAGGGTAAAAAAATACAGTAATTTTCTTTATTTTTGGGCAAAAAGGCAGAAATTCTCCTTATTTTAGGGCAAAAAGGCAGAAATTCTTCTTATTTTAGGGCAAAATTGCAGAAATTTTCCTTATTTGGGGGCAAAAAACAGAAATTCCTTTTATTTTGGGGCAAAATTGCAGAAATTTCCCTTATTATGGGGAAAAATTGCAGAAATTTCCCTTATTTTAGGGCAAAATTGCAGAAATTTCACTTATTTCAGAGAAAAAAAGCAAAATTTTTCTTATTTTGGGGCAAAAAGGCAGAAATTCCCATTATTTTGGGGCAAAAAGGCAGAAATTCACCTTATTTTGGGGTAAAATTGCAGAAATTTCACATATTTCAGGGCAAAAAGACAGAAATTCCCCTTATTTTAAGGCAGAAAGGCAGAAATTCCCCTTATTTTGGAATAAAATTGCAGAAATTTTTTTTCTTTAGGGGCAAAAAGGCAGAAAATCCACTTAATTTCGGGTAAAAAAGCAGAAATTCCTCTTATTTTGGAGCAAAATTGCAGAAACTCCCATAATTTTGGGGCATAAAGGCAGAAATTCCCTTTATTTTGGGGCAAAAATAGAGAAATTCTCATTATTTTGGGGCAAAAATCAGAAATTTCCCTTATTTCGGGTCAAAATTTTAGAAATTTCTTTTATGTTGTTACAGACTTGCAGAAATTTTTTTTATTTTGTGGCAAAAAGGCAGAAATTTCCCATATTTTGGTGCAAAAAGCCTAAAATTTCCTTTATTATGAGGTAAAATCCTGAAATTCCCCATATTTTGGGGCAAAAAGGCAGAAATTCCCCTCATTTGGAGGCAAAAATAAACAAATTTCCCTTATTTTCGGGCATAATTGCAGGAATTTCATTTATTTCAGGGCAAAAAGTCAGAAATTCCTTTTATTTTGGGGCAAAAAGCAGAAATTTCTTTTATTTTGATACAAAATTGTAGAAATTTTCCTTATTTTGGAACAAAAAGGCAAAAATTACCCATATTTTGGGGAAAAAGGCAGAAATTCCCCTTATTTTGAGGTAAAAAGGCTGAAATTCCCGTTATTTTGGAATAAAAAGGCAGAAATTCCCTTTACTTTGTGGCAAAAAGGCAGAAATTCCCGTTAATTGGGGCAGAAAAGCAGAAATTTTCCTTATTTAAGGGCAATAGGGCAGATATTCCCCATATTTTGTGGCAAAAAGGCAGAAATTCCCCTTATTTGGAGGTAAAATGATGAAATTCCCCTTTTTTTCGGCAAAAAGGCAGAAATTCCTATTATTTTGGGGCAAAATTGCAGAAATTTCCTTTATTTTGGGGCAAAATTGCAGAAATTTCCCTTATTTTGGGGCAAAATTGCAGAAATTTCACTTATTTCAGGGAAAAAGCACAGAAATTTCTCTTATTTTGGGGCAAAAAAGCAGAAATTTTTTTTATTTTGGTACAAAATTGCAGAAATTTTCTTTATTTTGGGGCAAAAATGAAGAAATTCCCCATATTTTGGGGCAAAAAGGAAGAGATTCCCCTTATCATGAGGTAAAATGCTGAAATATCCCTTTTTTTGGGGCAAAAAGACAGAAATTCCCTTTATTTTGTGGCAAAAAGGCAAAAATTTCCCTTATTTTGGGGCAAAATTGCAGAAATTTCACTTATTTCAGGGCAAAATTCAAAAATTCCTTTTATTTTTGGGCAAAAAGAGAAATTTTGTTTATTTTTGGGTAAAAAGGCAGAAATTTCCCTTATTGTGAGGTAAGAAGGCAGAAATTCCTCTTATTTCGGGGCAAAAATGAAGAAATTTCCCTTTTTTGTGGCAAAAGGTATATATTCTCCTTATTTTCGGGCAAAAAAGCAGAAATATCCCGTTTTTTGGAGCACAATTGCAGAAAATCCCCTAATTGTGGGGCAAAAAGGCAGAAATTCCCTATATGTTGGGGCAAAAAGACAGAAATTCTCCTTATTTTGGGGCAAAACTCAGAAATTCCACTTATTTTGGGGCAAAATTCCAGAAATTTCCCTTATTTTGGGGCAAATTTGCAGAAATTTCACTTATTTTGGGGCAAAATTGCAGAAATTTCACTTATTTCAGATAGAAAAAAGGCAGAAATTTTTCTTATTTTGGGGCAAAAAGGCAGAAATTCCTAATATTTTGTGGCAAAAATGCAGAAATTCCCCTTATTTTGAGGTAAAAAGGCTGAAATTCCCCTTATTTGGGGGCAAAAAGGCAGAAATTTCCCTTATTTTGGGGCAAAATTGCAAACATTTCACTTATTTCAGGGTAATAAGTCAGAAATTTTTCTTATTTTGGGGCAAAAAACACAGAAATTCCCTTTGTTTTGGAAGGAAAATACAGAAATTCCACTTCTTTAGAGGCAAAAAGGCAGAAATTCCCCTTATTTTGAAGCAAAAATGAAGAAATTCCCCTAATTGTTGGGCAAAAAGGCAGAAATTCCCTATATGTTGGGGCAAAAAGACAGAAATTCTTCTTATTTTGGGACAAAATTCAGAAATTCCACTTATTTTGGGGCAAAATTGCAGGAATTTACCTTATTTTGAGGCAAAATTGCAGAAATTTCCCTTATTTGGGGCAAAATTGCAGAAATTTCACTTATTTTCAGGTAAAAAGGCTGAAATATCCTTTATTTTGGGGCAAAAAGGAAGAAATTCCCCTTATTTTGGGGCAAAATTGCAGAAATTTTCCTTATTTTGGGGCAAAAAGGCTGAAATTCTTATTTTGAGGTAAAATGCTGAAATTCCCCATATTTTGGGGCAAAAGGCAAAACTTCTTCTTATTTTGGGGCAAAGAGGCACAAATTTCTCTTATTTTCGGGCAAAATTGCAGAAATTTCATTTATTTCAGGGCAAAAAGTCAGAAATTCCTTTTATTTTTGGGCAAAGAGCATAAATTTCTTTTATTATGGTACAAAATTGAAGAAATTTTCTTATTTTGAAACAAAAAGGCAGAAAATTCCCCTTATTTTGAGGCAAAAGGCAGAAATTATTCTCAATTTGAGGTAAAATGCAGAAATTCCCTTTATTTTGGGGCTAAAAACCAGAAATTCCCTGTATTTTGAAGCAAAATTGCAGAAATTCTCATAATTTTTGGGCAAAAAGGCAGAAATGCTCCTTATTATGGGGCAAAAAGACAGAAAATCTCCTTTTTCGGGAGCAAACAGTCAGAAATTCCCCTTATTTTGGGGCAAAATTGCAGAAATTTCCTTTACATTGGGGCAAAATTGCAGAAATTTCCCTTATTTTGGGGCAAAACTGAAGAAATTTTCTTTTTTTATGGCAAAAAGGTATGCATTCTTCTTATTTTCGGGCAAAAAGGCAGAAATTCCCCTATTTTGGAGCAAAATTGCAGAAATTCCCCTAATTGTGGGGCAAAAAGGGAGAAATTCCCTATATGTTGTGGCAAAAAGACAGAAATTCTCCTTATTTTGGGGCAAAACTCAGAAATTCCACTTATTTTAGGGCAAAATTCCAGAAATTTCCCTTATTTTGGGGCAAAATTGCAGAAATTTTACTTATTTTGGAGCAAAATTGCAGAAATTTCACTTATTTCAGAAAAAAAGCAGAAATTTTCTTATTTTGGTGCAAAAAGGCAGAAATTTCTTTTATTTTGGTACAAAATTGCATAAATTATTCTTATTTTGGAAGAAAAAGGCAGAAATCTTTCATATTTTGGGGCAAAAATGCAGCAATTCCTCTTATTTTGAGGTAACAAGGCTTAAATTCCCCTTATTTGGGGGGAAAAAGGCAGAAATTTCCCTTATTTTCGAGCAAAATTGCAGAAATTTCACTTATTTCAGGGTAATAAGTCAGAAATTTTTCTTATTTTGGGGCAAAAAAGACAGAAATTCCCTTTGTTTTTGGGGATAAAGACAGAAATTCCACTTATTTAGAGGCAAAAAAGCAGAAATTCCCCTTATTTTGGAGCAAAACTGAAGAAATTTCCCTTTTTTATGGCAAAAAGGTATGCATTATTCTTATTTTCGGGCAAAAAGGCAGAAATTCCCCTATTTTGGAGCAAAATTGCAGAAATTCCCCTAATTGTGGGGCAAAAAGGGAGAAATTCCCTATATGTTGGGGCAAAAAGACAGAAATTCTCCTTATTTTGGGGCAAAACTCAGAAATTCCACTTATTTTGGTGCAAAATTCCAGAAATTTCCCTTATTTTGGGGAAAAATTGCAGAAATTTCACTTATTTTGGGGCAAAATTGCAGAAATTTAACTTATTTCAGAAAAAAATTCAGAAATTTTCCTATTTTGGTGCAAAAAGGCAGAAATTTCTTTTATTTTGGTACAAAATTGCAGAAATTTTTCTTATTTTGAGGCAAAAAGGCAGAAATCCCCATATTTTGGGGCAAAAAAGCAGAAATTCCTTTTATTTTGAGGTAAAAAGGCTGAAATTTCCCTAATTTGGAGGCAAAAAGGCAGAAATTTCCTTTATTTTGAGGCAAAATTGCAGAAATTTCACTTATTTCAGAGTAATAAGTCAGAAATTTTCCTTTTTTTGGGGCAAAAAACACAGAAATTCCCTTTGTTTTGGGGGAAAAAGACAGAAATTCCACTTTTTAGAGGCAAAAAAGCAGAAATTCCTTTTATTTTGGAGTAAAAATGAAGAAATTTCCCTTTTTTGTGGCAAAATGTATACATTCCACTTATTTTTGGGCTAAAAAGCTGAAATTCCCCGTATTTTGGAGCAAATTTGCAGAAATTCCCCTAATTGTGGGGCAAAATGCAGAAATTCCCTATATGTTAGGGCAAAAAGACAGAAATTCTCCTTATTTTGGGGCAAAACTCAGAAATTCCCCTTATTTTGGGGCAAAATTCCAGAAATTTCCCTTATTTTGTGGCAAAATTGCCGAAATTTCACTTATTTTGGGGCAAAATTTCAGAAATTTCACTTATTTCATGGTAAAAAGGCAGAAATTTTCCTCATTTTGGGGCAAAAATGAAGAAATTCCAAATATTTTGTGGCAAAAATGCAAAAATTCCCCTTATTTTGTGATAAAAAGGCAGAAATTTCCCTTATTTGGGGGCAAAAAGCAGAAATTTCCCTTATTTGGGGGCAAAATTGAAGAAATTTCACTTATTTCAGGGTAATAAGTCAGAAATTTTCCTTATTTGGGGCAAAAAAGACAGAAATTCCTTTTGTTTTGGGGGAAAAAGTCAGAAATTCCACTTATTTAGAAGCAAAAAAGCAGAAATTCCCCTTATTTTGTAGCAAAAATGAAGAAATTTTTTTTTTGTGGCAAAAGGTATGCATTCTTTTTATTTTCAGGCTAAAAAGCAGAAATTCCCCGTATTTTGGAGCAAAATTGCAGAAATTCCCCTAATTGTGGGGCAAAAAGAAAGAAATTCTTTTTATTTTGGGGCAAAACTAAGAAATTCCACTTATTTTGGGACAAAATTCCAGAAATTTCACTTATTTTGGGGCAAAATTGCAGAAATTTCACTTATTTTGGCAAAATTGCAGAAATTTCAATTATTTCAGAAAAAAAGCAGAAATTTTCTTATTTTGGTGCAAAAAGGCAGAAATTTCTTTTATTTTGGTACAAAATTGCAGAAATTTTTCTTATTTGGGGGCAAAAAGCAGAAATCCCCTATATTTTGGGGCAAAAATGCATAAATTCCTCTTATTTTGAGGTAAAAAGGCTGAAATTTCCATTATTTGGGGGCAAAAAGACAGAAATTTCCCTTATTTTGAGGCAAAATTGCAGAAATTTCACTTATTTCAGGGTAATAAGTCAGAAATTCATCTTACTTTGGGGCAAAAAAAAGAAATTCCCTTTGTTTTGGGGGAAAAAGACAGAAATTCCACTTATTTAGAGGCAAAAAAGCAGAAATTCTTCTTTATTGGAGCAAAAATGAAGAAATTTATCTTTTTTTGTGGCAAAAGGTATACATTCCGCTTATTTTCGGGCTAAAAAGCAGAAATTCCCCGTATTTTGGATCAAAATTGCAGAAATTCCCCTTATTTTGGAGCAAAAATAAAGAAATTTCCCTTTTTTATGGCAAAAAGCTATGCATTCTTCTTATTTTCGGGCAAAAAGGCAGAAATTCCCCGTATTTTGGAGCAAAATTGCAGAAATTCCCCTAATTGAGGGGCAAAAAGGCAGAAATTCCCTATATGTTGGGGCAAAAAGACAGAAATTCTCCATATTTCGGGGCAAAACTCAGAATTTCCACTTATTTTGGGGCAAAATTCCAGAAATTTCCCTTATTTTAGGGCAAAATTGCAGAAATTTCACTTATTTTGGGGCAAAATTGCAGAAATTTCACTTATTTCGGAAAAAAAAGCAGAATTTATTTATTTTGGTGCAAAAAGGCAGAAATTTCTTTTATTTTGGTACAAAATTGCAGAAATTTTTCTTATTTTGGGGCGAAAAGGCAGAAATCTCCCATATTTTGTGGCAAAAATGAAGAAATTTCTCTTATTTTGAGGTAAAAAGGCTGAAATTCCCCTTATTTGGGGGCAAAAAGGCAGAAATTTCCCTTATTTTGGGGCAAAATTGCAGAAATTTCACTTATTTCAGGGTAATAAGTCAGAAATTGTTTTTACTTTGGGGCAAAAAAGACAGAAATTCTCTTTGTTTTGGGGGAAAAAGACAGAAATTCCACTTATTTAGAGGCACAAAAGCAGAAATTCCCCTTATTTTGGAGCAAAACTGAAGAAATTTCCCTTTTCTATGGCAAAAAGGTATGCATTCTTCTTATTTTCGGGCAAAAAGGCAGAAATTACCCGTATTTTGAAGCAAAATTGCAGAAATTCCCCTAATGGTGGGGCAAGAAGGGAGAAATTCCCTATATTTTGGGGCAAAAAGACAGAAATTCTCCTTATTTTGGGGCAAAACTCAGAAATTCCACTTATTTTGGTGCAAAATTCCAGAAATTTCCCTTATTTGGGGGCAAAATTGAAGAAATTTCACTTATTTTGGGGCAAAATTGCAGAAATTTAACTTATTTAAGAAAAAAATTCAGAAATTTTCCTATTTTGGTGCAAAAAGGCAGAAATTTTTTATATTTTGATACAAAATTGCAGAAATTTTTCTTTTTTTGGGGCAAAAAGGCAGAAATCACTATATATTGGGGCAAAAATGCAGAAATTCCTCTTATTTTGAGGAAAAAAGGCGAAATTTCCCTTCTTTGGGGGCAAAAAGGCAGAAATTTCCCTTATTTTGCGGCAAAATTGCAGAAATTTCACTTATTTCAGTGTAATAAGTCAGAAATTTTCCTTATTTTGGGGCAAAAAAGACAAAAATTCCCTTTGTTTTGGGGGAAAAAGACAGAAATTCCACTTTTTTAGAGGCAAAAAAGCAGAAATTCCTTTTATTTTGTAGTAAAAATGAAGAAATTTCCCTTTTTTGTGGCAAAAGGTATACATTCCACTTATATTTGGGCTAGAAAGCAGAAATTACCCGTATTTTGGAGCAAAATTGCAGAAATTCCCCTAATTGTGGGGCAAAAAGGCAGAAATTCCCTATATGTTAGGGCAAAAAGACAGATATTCTCCTTATTTTAGGGCAAAACTCAGAAATTCCACTTATTTTGGGGCAAAATTCCAGAAATTTCCCTAATTTTGTAGCAAAATTGCAGAAATTTCACTTATCTTGGGGCAAAATTGCAGAAATTTCACTTATTTCATAGTAAAAAGGCAGAAATTTTCCTTATTTTTGGGCAAAAATGCAGAGATTCCAAATATTTTGTGGTAAAAATGCAAAAATTCCCCTTATTTTGAGGTAAAAAGGCAGAAATTCCCCTTATTTGGGGGCAAAAAGCAGAAATTTTCCTTATTCTGGGGCAAAATTGCAGAAATTTTACTTATTTCAGGGTAATATGTCAGAAATTTTCCTTATTTGGGGCAAAAAAGACAGAAATTCCCTTTGTTTTGGGAAAAAAAGACAGAAATTCCACTTATTTAGAAGCAAAAAAGCAGAAATTTCCCTTATTTTGGTGCAAAAATGAAGAAATTTCCCTTTTTTGTGGCAAAAGGTATACATTCCCCTTATTTTCAGGCTAAAAAGCAGAAATTCCCCGTATTTTGGAGCAAAATTGCATAAATTCCCCTAATTGTGGGGCAAAAAGGCAGAAATTCCCTATATGTTGGGGCAAAAAGACAGAAATTCTCCTTATTTTGGGGCAAAACTCAGAAATTCCACTTATTTTGGGGCAAAATTCCAGAAATTTCCCTTATTTTGGGGCAAAATTGCAGAAATTTCACTTATTTTGGGGCAAAATTGCAGAAATTTCACTTATTTCAGGGAAAAAAGGCAGAAATTTTTCTTATTTTGGGGCAAAAAAACAGAAATTTCTTTTATTTTGTGGCAAAAATGCAGAAATTCCCCTTCTTTTGAGGTAAAAAGTCTGAAATTTCCCTTATTTAATGGCAAAAAGGCAGAAATTTATTTTATTTTGGGGCAAAATTGGAGAAATTTCACTTATTTCAGGGTAATAAGTCAGAAATTTTACTTATTTTGGGGCCAAAATAACAGAAATTCTCTTTGTTTTGAAGGAAAAGACAGAAATTCCACTTATTTAGAGGCAAAAAAGCAGAAATTCCCCTTATTTTGAAGCAAAAATGAAATTTCCTTTTTTTTTATGGCAAAAAGGTATGCATTCTTCTTATTTTCGGGCAAAAAGGCAGAAATTCCCCGTATTTTGGAGCAAAATTGCAGAAATTCCCCTAATTGTGGGGCAAAAAGACAGAAATTCCCGATATGTTGGGGCAAAAAGACAGAAATTCTCCTTATTTTGGGGCAAAACTCAGAAATTCCACTTATTTTGGGGCAAAATTCCAGAAATTTTCTTTATTTTGGGGCAAAATTGCAGAAATTTCACTTATTTTGGGGCAAAATTGCAGAAATTTCACTTATTTCATGGTAAAAAGGCAGAAATTTTCCTTATTTTGGGGCAAAAATGCAGAAATTCCTAATATTTTGTGGTAAAAATGCAGAAATTCCCCTTATTTTGAGGTAAAAAGGCTGAAATTCCCCTTATTTGGGAACAAAAAATAAGAAATTTCCCTTATTTTGGGGCAAAATTGCAGAAATTTCACTTATTTCAGGGTAATAAGTAAGAAATTTTCCTTATTTGGGGCAAAAAAGACAGAAATCCCATTTGTTTTGGGGGAAAAAGACAGAAATTCCACTTATTTAGAGGCAAAAAAGCAGAAATTCCCCTTATTTTGGAGCAAAAATGAAGAAATTTCCCTTTTTTGTGGCAAAAGGTATACATTCCCCTTATTTTCAGGCTAAAAAGCAGAAATTCCCCGTATTTTGGAGCAAAATTGCAAAAATTCCCTTAATTGTGGGGCAAAAATGCAGAAATTCTCTATATGTTAGGGCAAAAAGAAAGAAATTCTTTTTATTTTGGGGCAAAACTCAGAAATTCTACTTATTTTGGGGCAAAATTCCAGATATTTCCCTTATTTTGGGGCAAAATTGCAGAAATTTTACTTATTTTGGGGCAAAATTGCAGAAATATCACTTATTTCAGGGAAAAAAGGCAGAAATTTTTCTTATTTTGGGGCAAAAAAGACAGAAATTCCCTTTGCTTTGGGGGAAAAAGAGAGAAATTCAACTTATTTAGAGGCAAAAAAAGCAGAAATTCTTATTATTTTGGAACAAAAATGAAGAAATTTTCCTTTTTTATGGAAAAAACGTATGCATTCTTCTTATTTTCAGACAAAAAGGCAGAAATTCCGTGTATTTTGGAGCAAAATTGCAGAAATTTCCCTAATTGTGTGCAAAAAGGCAAAAATTCCCTATATGTTGTGGCAAAAAGACAGAAATTCTCCTTATTTTGGGGCAAAATTCAGAAATTTCACTTATTTTTGGGCAAAATTGCAGAAATTTCACTTATTTCAGAAAAAAAACGAGAAATTTTCTTATTTTGGGGCAAAAGGCAGAAATTCTCCTTATTTTAGGGCAAAATTGCAGAAATTTCCCTTATTTTGTGACAAAAAACAGAAATTCTCTTTATTTTGGGGCAATATTACAGAAAATACCTTTATTATGGGGAAAAATTGCAGATATTTCTTTTATTTTAAGGATAAATTGCAGAAATTTCACTTATTTCAAAGAAAAAAAGCAAAACTTTTTCTTATTTTAGGGCAAAATGCAGAAATTCCCATTATTTTGGGGCACAATGGCAGAAATTCACCTTATTTTGGGGTGAAATTGCAGACATTTCACATATTTCAGGGCAAAAAGGCAGAAATTCCCCTTATTTTGGAGCAAAAATGAAAAAATTTCCCTTTTTTATGGCAAAAAGGTATACATTCTTCTTATTTTCGGGCAAAAAGGCAGAAATTCCCTGTATTTTGGAGAAAAATTGCAGAAATTCCCCTAATTGTGGGGCAAAAAGGCAGAAATTTCCTATATGTTGGGGCAAAAAGACAGAAATTCTCCTAATTTTGGGGCAAAACTCAGAAATTCCACTTATTTTGGGGCAAAATGCCAGAAATTTCCCTTATTTTGGGGCAAAATTGCAGAAATTTCACTTATTTTGGGGCAAAATTGCAGAAATTTCTCTTATTTCGGAAAAAAAGCAGAATTTATTTATTTTGGTGCAAAAAGGCAGAAATTTTTTTTATTTTGGTACAAAATTGCAGAAATTTTTCTTATTGTGGGGCAAAAATGCAGAAATCTCCCATATATTGGGGCAAAATGCAGAAATTCCTCTTATTTTGAGGTAAAACGGCTGAAAATCCCATTATTTGGAAGCAAAAAGGCAGAAATTTCCCTTATTTTGAGACAAAATTGCAGAAATTTCACTTATTTCGGAGAAAAAAAGCAAAAATTTTTCTTATTTTAGGGCAAAATGTAGAAATTCCCATTATTTTGGGGGCAAAAAGGCATAAATTCCCCTTATTTGGGGGCAAAAAGGCAGATATTCCCCTTATTTTGGGATAAAATTGCAGAAATGTCCCTTGTTTGGGGGCAAAATGCAGAAAATCCCCATAATTTCGGGCAAAAAAGTAGAAATTCCCCGTATTTTGGAGCAAAATTGCAGAAATTCCCCTAATATTGGGGCAAAAATGCAGAAATTCCCTTTATTTTTGGGCAAATCGGCAGAAGTTCCCTTTATTTTCGGGAAAAGAGGCAGAAATTCCCTGTATTTTGAACAAAATTGCAGAAACTCCCCTAATTTTGGAGCAAAAATACAGAAATTCTCATTTTTTCGAGGCAAAAATCAGAAATTTCTTTTATTTTGGGGCAAAATTTTAGAAATTTCTTTTATTTTGGTACAGAATTGCAGAAATTTTTCTTATTTTGTGGCAAAAAGGCACAAATTTCTCATATTTTGGAACAAAAATGCAGAAATTCTTCTTATTTTGAGGTAAAAAGGCTGAAATTCCCCTTATTTTGGGGCAAAAAGGCAGAAATTTCACTTATTTTGGGGCAAAATTGCAGAAATTTTACTTATTTCAGAAAAAAAAAGCAGAAATTTTCTTATTTTGGTGCAAAAAGCCAGAAATTTCTTTTATTTTGGTACAAAATTGCATAAATTTTTCTTATTCTGGAACAAAAAAGCAGAAATCTCCCATATTTTGGGGCAAAAATGCAGAAATTCCTCTTATTTTGAGGTAAAAAGGCTGAAATTCCCCTTATTTGGGGGCAAAAAGCAGAAATTTCCCTTATTTTGGAGCAAAATTGCAGAAATTTCACTTATTTCAGAGTAATAAGTCAGAAATTTTCCTTATTTTGGGGCAAAAAAGACAGAAATTCCCTTTGTTTTGGGGGATAAAGACAGAAATACCACTTATTTAGAGGCAAAAAAGCAGAAATTCCCCTTATTTTGGAGCAAAACTGAAGAAATTTCCCTTATTTTGGGGCAAAATTGCAGAAATTTCACTTATTTCAGGGTAATAAGTAAGAAATTTTCCTTATTTGGGGCAAAAAAGACAGAAATCCCATTTGTTTTGGGGGAAAAAGACAGAAATTCCACTTATTTAGAGGCAAAAAAGCAGAAATTCCCCTTATTTTGGAGCAAAAATGAAGAAATTTCCCTTTTTTGTGGCAAAAGGTATACATTCCCCATATTTTCAGGCTAAAAAGCAGAAATTCCCCGTATTTTGGAGCAAAATTGCAAAAATTCCCTTAATTGTGGGGCAAAAATGCAGAAATTCTCTATATGTTAGGGCAAAAGGAAAGAAATTCTTTTTATTTTGGGGCAAAACTCAGAAATTCTACTTATTTTGGGGCAAAATTCCAGATATTTCCCTTATTTTGGGGCAAAATTGCAGAAATTTTACTTATTTTGGGGCAAAATTGCAGAAATATCACTTATTTCAGGGAAAAAAGGCAGAAATTTTTCTTATTTTGGGGCAAAAAAGACAGAAATTCCCTTTGCTTTGGGGGAAAAAGAGAGAAATTCAACTTATTTAGAGGCAAAAAAAGCAGAAATTCTTATTATTTTGGAACAAAAATGAAGAAATTTTCCTTTTTTATGGAAAAAACGTATGCATTCTTCTTATTTTCAGACAAAAAGGCAGAAATTCCGTGTATTTTGGAGCAAAATTGCAGAAATTTCCCTAATTGTGTGCAAAAAGGCAAAAATTCCCTATATGTTGTGGCAAAAAGACAGAAATTCTCCTTATTTTGGGGCAAAATTCAGAAATTTCACTTATTTTTGGGCAAAATTGCAGAAATTTCACTTATTTCAGAAAAAAAACGAGAAATTTTCTTATTTTGGGGCAAAAGGCAGAAATTCTCCTTATTTTAGGGCAAAATTGCAGAAATTTCCCTTATTTTGTGACAAAAAACAGAAATTCTCTTTATTTTGGGGCAATATTACAGAAAATACCTTTATTATGGGGAAAAATTGCAGATATTTCTTTTATTTTAAGGATAAATTGCAGAAATTTCACTTATTTCAAAGAAAAAAAGCAAAACTTTTTCTTATTTTAGGGCAAAATGCAGAAATTCCCATTATTTTGGGGCACAATGGCAGAAATTCACCTTATTTTGGGGTGAAATTGCAGACATTTCACATATTTCAGGGCAAAAAGGCAGAAATTCCCCTTATTTTGGAGCAAAAATGAAAAAATTTCCCTTTTTTATGGCAAAAAGGTATACATTCTTCTTATTTTCGGGCAAAAAGGCAGAAATTCCCTGTATTTTGGAGAAAAATTGCAGAAATTCCCCTAATTGTGGGGCAAAAAGGCAGAAATTTCCTATATGTTGGGGCAAAAAGACAGAAATTCTCCTAATTTTGGGGCAAAACTCAGAAATTCCACTTATTTTGGGGCAAAATGCCAGAAATTTCCCTTATTTTGGGGCAAAATTGCAGAAATTTCACTTATTTTGGGGCAAAATTGCAGAAATTTCTCTTATTTCGGAAAAAAAGCAGAATTTATTTATTTTGGTGCAAAAAGGCAGAAATTTTTTTTATTTTGGTACAAAATTGCAGAAATTTTTCTTATTGTGGGGCAAAAATGCAGAAATCTCCCATATATTGGGGCAAAATGCAGAAATTCCTCTTATTTTGAGGTAAAACGGCTGAAAATCCCATTATTTGGAAGCAAAAAGGCAGAAATTTCCCTTATTTTGAGACAAAATTGCAGAAATTTCACTTATTTCGGAGAAAAAAAGCAAAAATTTTTCTTATTTTAGGGCAAAATGTAGAAATTCCCATTATTTTGGGGGCAAAAAGGCATAAATTCCCCTTATTTGGGGGCAAAAAGGCAGATATTCCCCTTATTTTGGGATAAAATTGCAGAAATGTCCCTTGTTTGGGGGCAAAATGCAGAAAATCCCCATAATTTCGGGCAAAAAAGTAGAAATTCCCCGTATTTTGGAGCAAAATTGCAGAAATTCCCCTAATATTGGGGCAAAAATGCAGAAATTCCCTTTATTTTTGGGCAAATCGGCAGAAGTTCCCTTTATTTTCGGGAAAAGAGGCAGAAATTCCCTGTATTTTGAACAAAATTGCAGAAACTCCCCTAATTTTGGAGCAAAAATACAGAAATTCTCATTTTTTCGAGGCAAAAATCAGAAATTTCTTTTATTTTGGGGCAAAATTTTAGAAATTTCTTTTATTTTGGTACAGAATTGCAGAAATTTTTCTTATTTTGTGGCAAAAAGGCACAAATTTCTCATATTTTGGAACAAAAATGCAGAAATTCTTCTTATTTTGAGGTAAAAAGGCTGAAATTCCCCTTATTTTGGGGCAAAAAGGCAGAAATTTCACTTATTTTGGGGCAAAATTGCAGAAATTTTACTTATTTCAGAAAAAAAAAGCAGAAATTTTCTTATTTTGGGGCAAAAATGCAGAAATTCCTCTTATTTTGAGGAAAAAAGGCTGAAATTCCCCTTATTTGGGGGCAAAAAGCAGAAATTTCCCTTATTTTGGAGCAAAATTGCAGAAATTTCACTTATTTCAGAGTAATAAGTCAGAAATTTTCCTTATTTTGGGGCAAAAAAGACAGAAATTCCCTTTGTTTTGGGGGATAAAGACAGAAATACCACTTATTTAGAGGCAAAAAAGCAGAAATTCCCCTTATTTTGGAGCAAAACTGAAGAAATTTCCCTTATTTTGGGGCAAAATTGCAGAAATTTCACTTATTTTGGAGCAAAATTGCAGAAATTTCACTTATTTCAGAAAAAAAGCAGAAATTTTCTTATTTTGGTGCAAAAAGGCAGAAGTTTATTTTATTTTGGTACAAAATTGCATAAATTATTCTTATTTTGGAACAAAAAGGCAGAAATCTCCCATATTTTGGGGCAAAAATGCAGAAATTCCTCTTATTTTGAGGTAACAAGGCTTAAATTCACCTTATTTGGCGGGAAAAAGGCAGAAATTTCCCTTATTTTCGAGCAAAATTGCAGAAATTTCAGTTATTTCAGGGTAATAAGTCAGAAATTTTCCTTATTTTGGGGCAAAAAAGACAGAAATTCCCTTTGTTTTTGGAAATAAAGACAGAAATTCCACTTATTTAGAGGCATAAAAGCAGAAATTCCCCTTATTTTGGAGCAAAACTGAAGAAATTTCCCTTTTTTATGGCAAAAAAGTATGCATTCTTCTTATTTTCGGGCAAAAAGGCAGAAATTCCCCGTATTTTGGAGCAAAATTGCAGAAATTCCCCTAATTGTGGGGCAAAAAGGCAGAAATTCCCTATATGTTGGGGGAAAAAGACAGAAATTCTCCTTATTTTGGGGCAAAACTCAGAAATTCCACTTATTTTGGGGCAAAATTCCAGAAATTTCCCTTATATTTTTGGGGCAAAATTGCAGAAATTTCACTTATTTTGGGGCAAAATTGCAGAAATTTCACTTATTTCAGAAAAAAATTCAGAAATTTTTCTATTTTGGTGCAAAAAGGCAGAAATTTCTTTTATTTTGGTACAAAATTGCAGAAATTTTTCTTATTTTGGGGCAAAAGGCACAAATCTCCCATATTTAGGGGAAAAATGCAGAAATTCCTCTTATTTTGAGGTAAAAAGGCTGAAATTTCTCTTATTTGGGGGAAAAAAGAAAAATTTCCCTTATTTTGAGGCAAAATTGGAGAAATTTCACTTATTTCATTGTAATAAGTCAGAAATTTTCCTTATTTTGGGGCAAAAAAGACAGAAATTCCCTTTGTTTTGGGGGAAAAACACAGAAATTCCACTCTTTTAGAGGCAAAAAAGCAGAAATTCCTTTTATTTTGGAGTAAAAATGAAGAAATTTCCCTTTTTTGTGGCAAAAGGTATACATTCCACTTATTTTTGGGCTAAAAAGCAGAAATTCCTTGTATTATGGAGTAAAATTGCAGAAATTCTCCTAATTGTGGGGCAAAAATGCAGAAATTCCCTATATGTTAGGGCAAAAAGACAGAAATTCTCCTTATTTTGGGGCAAAACTCAGAAATTCCACTTATTTTGGGGCAAACTTCCAGAAATTTCCCTTATTTTGTGGCAAAATTGCAGAAATTTCACTTATTTTGGGGCAAAATTGCAGAAATTTCACTTATGTCAGGGAAAAAAGGCAGAAATTTTCCTTATTTTGGGGCAAAAAAACAGAAATTTCTTTTATTTTGTGGCAAAAATGCAGAAATTCCCCTTATTTTGAGGTAAAAAGGCTGAAATTTCCCTTATTTGGGGGCAAAAAGGCAGAAATTTTCCTTATTTTGGGGCAAAATTGGAGAAATTTCACTTATTTCAGGGTAATAAGTCAAAAATTTACCTTATTTTGGGGCAAAAAAGACAGAAATTCCCTTTGTTTTGGGGGAAAAGGACAGAAATTCCACTTATTTAGAGGCAAAAAAGCAGAAATTCCCATTATTTTGAAGCAAAAATGAAGAAATTTCGCTATTTTATGGCAAAAAGTTATGCATTCTTCTTATTTTCGGGCAAAAAGGCAGAAATTCCCCGTATTTTGGAGCAAAATTGCAGAAATTCCCCTTATTGTGGGGCAAAAAGGCAGAAATTCCCTATATGTTGGGGCAAAAAGACAGAAATACTCCTTATTTTGGGTCAAAACTCAGAAATTCCACTTATTTTGGGGCAAAATTCCAGAAATTTCCCTTACTTTGGGGCAAAATTGCAGAAATTCCACTTATTTGGGGGCAAAATTGCAGAACTTACCCGTATTTTGGAGCAAAATTGCAGAAATTCCCCTAATTGTGGGGCAAAAATGCAGAAATTCCCTATATGTTGGGGCAAAAAGGCAAAAATTCCCAATATGTTGGGGCAAAAAGACAGAAATTCTCCTTATTTTAGGGCAAAATTCAGAAATTTCACTTATTTTTGGGCAAAATTGCAGAAATTTCACTTATTTCAAAAAAAAGGAGAAATTTTCTTATTTTGGGGCAAAAGGCAGAAATTCCCCTTATTTTAGGGCAAAATTGCAGAAATTTCCCTTATTTTGAAACAAAAAACAGAAATTCCCTTTATTTTGTGGCAAAATTGCAGAAAATACCTTTATTATGGGGGAAAATTGCAGATATTTCTTTTATTTTAAGGCAAAATTGCAGAAATTTCACTTATTTCAGAGAAAAAAAGCAAAATTTTATCTTATTTTAGGGCAAAATACAGAAATTCCCATTATTTTGGGGCACAATAGCAGAAATTCACCTTATTTTGGGGTAAAATTGCAGACATTTCACATATTTCAGGGCAAAAAGGTAGAAATTCCCCTTTTTTGGGGCAAAAAGGCTGAAATTCCCCTTATTTTCTATAAAATTGCAGAAATTCCCCTTGTTTGGGGGCAAAAAGGCAGAAAATCTTCTTAATTTTGGGCAAAAAGGCAGAAATTCCCCGTATTTTGGAGAAAAATTGCAGAAATTCCCCTAATATTGGGGCAAAAAGGCAGAAATTCCCTTTATTTTGGGGCAAAAATACAGAAATTCTCCTTATTTTGGGACAAAAATCAAAAATTTCCTTTATTTTGGGGCAAAATTTTAGAAATTTCTTTTATTTTGGTACAGAATTGCAGAAATTTTTCTTATTTGGTGACAAAAAGGCAGAAAATTCCCATATTTTGGAACAGAAATGCAGAAATTGCCCTTATTTTGAGGTAAAAAGGCTGAAATTCCCCTTATTTTGGAAAAAAAAAGAAGAAATTTCATTTATTTTGGGGCAAAATCGCAGAAATTTCACTTATTTCAGAAAATAAAGGAGAAATTTTCTTATTTTGGGGCAAAATGCAGAAATTTCTTTTATTTTGGTACAAAATTGCAGAAATTTGTCTTATTTTGGGGCAAAAATTCATAAATTTTCCATATTTTGGGGCAAAAATGCAAAAATTCCCCTTATTTTGAGGTAAAAAGTCTGAAATTCCCGTTATTTGGAAGCAAAAAGGCAGAAATTTTCCTTATTTTGGGGCTAAATTGCAGAAATTTTACTTATTTCAGGGTAATAAGTCAGAAATTTTCCTTATTTTGGGGCAAAAAAGACAGAAATTCCCTTTGTTTTGGGGGAAAAAGACAGAAATTCCACTTATATAGAGGCAAAAAAGCAGAAATTCCCATTATTTTGAAGCAAAAATTAAGAAATTTCCCTTTTTTATGGCAAAAAGGTATGCATTCTTTTTATTTTCGGGCAAAAAGGCAGAAATTCCCCGTATTTTGGAGCAAAATTGCAGAAATTTTACTTATTTCAGAAAAAAAGGAGAAATTTTCTTATTTTGGGGCAAAAGGCAGAAATTCCCCTTATTTTAGGGCAAAATTGCAGAAATTTTCCATATTTGGGGACAAAAAACAGAAATTCCCTTTATTTTGGGGCAAAATTGCAGAAAATTCCTTTATTATGGGGAAAAATTGCAGATATTTCTTTTATTTTAATGCAAAATTGCAGAAATTTCACTTATTTCAGAGAAAAAAAGCAAAAATTTTTCTTATTTTAGGGCAAAATGCAGAAATTCCCATTATTTTGGGACAAAAAGGCAGAAATTCACCTTATTTTTGGGTAAAATTGAAGACATGTCACATATTTCAGGGCAAATAGGCAGAAATTCCCCTTATTTGGCGGCAAAAAGGCAGAAATTCCCCTTATTTTGGGATAAAATTGCAGAAATTTCCCTTGTTTGGGGGCAAAAAGGCAAAAAATCCCCTTAATTTCGAGCAAAAAGGCAGAAATTCCCCGTATTTTGGAGCAAAATTGCAGAAATTCCCCTAATATTGGGGCAAAAATGCAGAAATTCCCTTTATTTGGGGCAAATCGGCAGAAGTTCTTCTTATTTTTAAGAAAAGAGGCAGAAATTCCCTGTATTTTGAAGCAAAATTGCAGAAACTCCCCTAATTTTGGGGCAAAAAGGCAGAAATTCCCTTTATTTTGGGGCAAAAATACAGAAATTCTCCTTATATCGGGGCAAAAATCAGAAATTTCCCTAATTTTGGAGCAAAATTTTAGAAATTTCTTTTATTTTGGTACAGAATTGCAGAAATTTTTCTTATTTTGTGGCAAAAATGCAGAAATTTCCCATATTTTGGGGCAAAAATGCAGAAATTCTTCTTATTTTGAGGTAAAAAGGCTGAAATTCCCCTTATTTGGGGGTAAAAAGGCAGAAATTTCTCTTATTTTGGGGCAAAATTGCAGAAATTTCACTTATTTCAGGGAAATAAGTCAGAAATTTTCCTTATTTTGAGGCAAAAAAGACAGAAATTCCCTTTGTTTTGGGGCACAATGGCAGAAATTCCACTTATTTAGAGGCAAAAAAGCAGATATTCCCCTTATTTTGAAGCAAAAATGAAGAAATTTCTATTTCTTATGGCAAAAAGGTATGCATTCTTCTTATTTTCGGGCAAAAAGGCAGAAATTCTTTGTATTTTGGAGCAAGATTGCAGAAATTCCCCTAATTGTGGGGCAAAAAGGCAGAAATCCCCTATATGTTGGGGCAAAAAGAAAGAAATTCTCCTTATTTTGGGGCAAAACTCAGAAATTCCACTTATTTTGGGGCAAAATTTCAGAAATTTCCCTTATTTTGGAGCAAAATTGCAGAAATTTCACTTATTTAAAAGAAAAAAAAGCACAAATTTTCTTATTTTGGGGCAAAAATGCAGAAATTTCATTTATTTTGGTACAAAATTGCAGAAATTTTTCTTAATTTGGGCAAAAATGCAGAAATTTCCCATATTTTTCGACAAAAATGCAGAAATTCCCCTTATTTTGAGGTAAAAAGGCTGAAATTCCCCTTATTTTGGGGCAAAAAGTTAGAAATTCCCCTTATTATAAAGGAAAAAGACAGAAATTCCATTTATTTTTGTGGAAAAGTCAGAAATTGCACTTATTTTGAGTCAAAAAGGCGGAAAATCCCCTTATTTTGGGGTAAAAAATGAAGAAATTAACCTTTTTTATGGCAAAAAGGTATACATTCTTTTTATTTTCAAGCAAAATTGCAGAAATTCCCCTAATTATGGGGAAAAAAGGCAGAAATTCCCCGTAATTTGGAGCAAAATTGCAGAAATTCCCCTAATTTTGGGGCAAAAACGCAGAACGTCCCTTTATTTTGGGGTAAAACTGCAGAAATTTCACTTATTTCACGGCAAAATGGCAGAAATTCCCTTTATTTTCGGAGAAAAAGGCAGAAAATCCCCGTATTTTAGAGCAAAATTGCAGAAATTTACCTAATTTTGGGGTAAAACATGCAGTAATTTTCTTTATTTTGGGGCAAAAAGGCAGAAATTCCCCTTATTTTGGGGCAAAAATCAAAAATATCCCTTATTTTGGGGCAAAATTTTAGAAATTTCTTTTATTTTGGTACAGAATTGCAGAAATTTTTCTTATTTTGTGGCAAAAAGGAAGAAATTTCCCATATTTTGGAACAAAAATGCAGAAATTCCCCTTATTTTGAGGTAAAAAGGCTGAAATTCCCCTTATTTTGGGGCACAAAGAAAGAAATTTCACTTATTTTGGGGCAAAATTGCAGAAATTTCACTTATTTCAGAAAATAAAGGAGAAATTTTCTTATTTTCGGGCAAAAAGTCAGAAATTTCTTTTTTTTGGTACAAAATTGCAGAAATTTTTCTTATTTTGGGGCAAAAAGGCATAAATTTCCCATATTTTGGGGCA
The DNA here is from genome assembly GCF_963924665.1 of Micromys minutus. Taxonomy (NCBI): domain Eukaryota; kingdom Metazoa; phylum Chordata; class Mammalia; order Rodentia; family Muridae; genus Micromys; species Micromys minutus. Next base: position 69,022 of record NW_027667729.1, on the reverse strand, counting down.
AAAATGCTGAAATTCCCCTTATTTCGGGGCAAAAAGGCAGAAATTTCCCTTATTTTGGGGCAAAATTGCAGAAATTTCACTTATTTCACGGTAATAAGTCAGAAATTTTCCTTACTTTGGGGCCAAAAGGACAAAAATTCCCTTTGTTTTGGGGGAAAAAGACAGAAATTCCACTTATTTAGAGGCAAAAAAGCAGAAATTTCTCTTATTTTGGAGCAAAAATGAAGAAATTTCCCTTTTTTATGGCAAAAAGTTATGCATTCTTCTTATTTTCGGGCAAAAAGGCAGAAATTCCCTGTATTTTGGAGCAAAATTGCAGAAATTCCCCTAATTGTGGGGCAAAAAGGCAGAAATTCCCTATATGTTGGGGCAAAAAGACAGAAATTCTCATTATTTTGGGGCAAAACTCAGAAATTACACTTATTTTGGCGCAAAATTCCAGAAATTTCCCTTATTTTGAGGCAAAATTGCAGAAATTTCACTTATTTTGGGGCAAAATTGCAAAAATTTCACTTATGTCAGAAAAAAAAGCAGAAATTTTCTTATTTTGGTGCAAAAAGGCAGAAATTTCTAATATTTTGGTACAAAATTGCAGAAATTTTTCTTATTTTAGGGCAAAAAGGCAGAAATCTCCCATATTTTGGGGCAAAAATGCAGAAATTCCTCTTATTTTTAGGTAAAAAGGCTGAAATTCCCCTTATTTGGGGGCAAAAAGGCAGAAATTTCCCTTATTTTGAGGCAAAATTGCAGAAATTTCACTTATTTCAGAGAACAGAAGCAGAAATTTTCTTATTTTTGGGCAAAAAGGCAGAAATTTCTTTTATTTTGGTACAAAATTGCAGAAATGTTTCTTATTTTGGGGCAAAAAGGCAGAAATCTCCCATATTTTGGGGCAAAAAAGCAGAAATTTCCCTTATTTTGAGGTAAAAACGCTGAAATTCCCCTTATTTGGGGGCAAAAAGGCAGAAATTTCCCTTATTTTGAGGCAAAATTGCAGAAATTTCACTTATTTCAGAATAATAAGTGAGAAATTTTCCTTATTTTGGGGCAAAAAACAGAAATTCTCTTTGTTTTAAAGGAAAAAGACTGATATTCCACTTATTTAGAGGCTAAAAAGCAGAAATTCTTATTATTTTGGAGCAAAAATGAAGAAATTTTCCTTTTTTTGTGGAAAAAGGTATACATTCCTCTAATTTTCGGGCTAAAAAGCAGAAATTCCCCGTATTTTGGAGCAAAATTGCAGAAATTCCCCTAATTGTGGGGCAAAAAGGCAGAAATTCCCTATATGTTGGGGCAAAAAGACAGAAATTCTCCTTATTTTGGGGCAAAACTCAGAAATTCCACTTATTTTGGGGCAAAATTCCAGAAATTTCCCTTATTTTGGGGCAAAATTGCAGAAATTTCACTTATTTTGGGGCGAAATTGCAGAAATTTCACTTTTTTCATGGAAAAAAAGGCAGAAATTTTTCTTATTTTGGGGCAAAAAGGCAGAAATTCCTCTTATTTTGAGGTAAAAAGGCTGAAATTCCCCTTATTTGGGGGCAAAAAGGCATAAATTTCCCTTATTTTGGGGCAAAATTTCAGAAATTTCACTTATTTCAGGGTAATAAGTCAGAAATTTTCCTTATTTTGGGGCAAAAAAGACAGAAATTCCCTTTGTTTTGGGATAAAAAGACAGAAATTCCACTTATTTAGAGGCAAAAAAGCAGAAATTCCACTTATTTTGGAGTAAAAATTAAGAGATTTCCCTTTTTTATGGCAAAAAGGTATGCATTCTTTTTATTTTCGGCCAAAAAGGCAGAAATTCCCCGTATTTTGGAGCAAAATTGCAGAAATTTCACTTATTTCAGAATAAAAATGAGAAATTTTCTTATTTTGGGGCAAAAGGCAGAAATTCCCCTTATTTTATGGCAAAATTGCAGAAATTGCCTTTATTTGGGGACAAAAAACAGAAATTCCCTTTATTTTGGGGCAAAATTGCAGAAAATTTTTTTATTATGGGAAAAAATTGAAGATATTTCTTTTATTTTAAGGCAAAATTGCAGAAATTTCACTTATTTCAGAGAAAAAAACAAAAATCTTTCTTATTTTTGGCAAAATGCAGAAATTCCCATTATTTTGGGGCAAAAAGGCAGAAATTCACCTTATTTTGGGGTAAAATTGAAGACATGTCACATATTTCAGGGCATAAAGGCAGAAATTGCCCTTATTTGGGGGCAAAAAGGCAGAAATTCCCCTTATTTTGGGATAAAATTGCAGAAATTACCCTTGTTTGGGGGCAAAAAGGCAGAAAATCCCCTTAATTTCGGGCAAAAAGGCAGAAATTCCCTTTACTTTGGAGCAAAATTGCAGAAATTCTCCTAATATTGGGGCAAAAATGCAGAAATTCCCTTTATTTGGGGCAAATTGGCAGAAGTTCCCCTTATTTTCAGGAAAAGAGGCAGAAATTCCCATTATTTTGAAGCAAAATTGCAGAAACTCCCCTAATTTTGGGGCAAAAAGGCAGAAATTCCCTTTATTTTGGGGCAAAAATACAGAAATTCTCCTTATATCTGGGCAAAAATCAGAAATTTCCCTTATTTTGGAGCAAAATTTTAGAAATTTCTTTTATTTTGGTACAGAATTGGAGAAATTTTTCTTATTCTGTGGCAAAAAGGCAGAAATTTCTTTTATTTTGGTGCAAAATTGCAGAAATTTTTCTTATTTTGGGGCAAAAAGGCATAAATTTCCCATATTTTGGGGCAAAAATGTAGAAATTTTCTTTATTTTGAGGTAAAAAGGCTGAAATTTCCCTTATTTGGGGGCAAAAAGGCAGAAATTTCTCTTATTTTGGGGCAAAATTGCAGAAATTTCACTTATTTCAGAAAAAAAGGAAAAATTTTCTTATTTGGGGGCAAAAAGGCAGAAATTTCTTTTATTTTGGTGCAAAATTACAGAAATTTTCTTTATTTTGGGGCAAAAAAGACAGAAATTCCCTTTGTTTTGGGGGAAAAAGACAGAAATTCCACTTATTTAGAGGCAAAAAAGCAGAAATTCCCCTTATTTTGGAGCAAAAATGAAGAAATTTCCCTTTTTCATGGCAAAAAGGTATGCATTCTTCTTATTTTCGGGCAAAAAGGCAGAAATTCCCTATATGTTGGGGCAAAAAGACAGAAATTCTCCTTATTTTGGGGCAAAACTCAGATATTCTACATATTTTGGGGCAAAATTCCATAAATTTCCCTTATTTTGGGGCAAAATTGCAGAAATATCACTTATTTTAAGGCAAAATTGGAGAAATTTCACTTATTTCAGAAGAAAAAAGCAGAAATTTTCTTGTTTTGGGGCAAAAAGGGAGAAATTTCTTTTATTTTTGTACAAAATTGCAGAAATTTTTCTTATTTTGGGGCAAGAAGGCAGAAATTTCCTATATTTTGGGGCAAAAATTCAGAAATTCCCCTTATTTTTAGGTAAAAAGGCTGAAATTCTCTTTATTTGGGAGCAAAAAGGCAGAAATTGCCCTGATTTTGTGGCAAAATTCCAGAAATTTCACTTATTTTAGGGTAATAAGTCAGAAATTTTTTATTTTGGGGCAAAAAGGCAGAAATTTCTTTTATTTTGGTACAAAATTACAGAAATTTTTCTTATTTTGGGGCAAAAAAGAAGAAATTTCCCTTATTTTGGGGCAAAATTGCAGAAATTTCACTTATTTTGATGTAAAAAGGCTGAAATTCCCCTTATTTTGGGGCAAAATGGCAGAAGTTTTCTTTATTTTGGGGCAAAATTGCAGAAATTTCACTTATTTCAAGGTAATAAGTAAGAAATTTTCCTTATTTTGGGGCAAAAAAACAGAAATTCCTTGTTTTGGGGGAAAAAGACAGAAATTCCACTTATTTAGAGGCAAAAAAGCAGAAATTCCCCATATTTTGGAGCAAAATTGCAGAAATTCCCCTAATTGTGGGGCAAAAAGGCAGAAATTCCCTATATGTTAGGGCAAAACGACAGAAATTCTCCCCATTTGGGGGCAAAATTCAGAAATTCCATTTATTTTGGGGCAAAATTCCCAAAATTCCCCTTATTTTGGGGCAAAATTGCAGAAATTTCAATTATTTTGGGGCAAAATTGCAGAAATTTCACTTTTTTCAGGGAAAAAAGGCCGAAATTTTCCGTTTTTAGGGGCAAAAAGGCAGAAATTCCTAATATTTTGAGGCAAAAATGCAGAAATTCAATTTATTTAGAGGCAAAAAAGCAGAAATTCCCCTTATTTTGGAGCAAAATTGCAGAAATTTCCCTTTTTATAGCCAAAAGGTATGCATTCTTCTTATTTTCAGGCAAAAAGGCAGAAATTCCCCGTATTTTGGAGTAAAATTGCAGAAATTCCTATATGTTGGGGCAAAAAGACAGAAATTCTCCTTATTTTGGGGCAAAACTCAGAAATTCCACTTATTTTGGAACAAAATTTCAGAAATTTCCCTTATTTTTGGCCAAAATTGCAGAAATTTCACTTATTTTGGGGCAAAATTGCAGAAATTTCACTTATTTCAGGGAAAAAAAGCAGAAATTTTCTTATTTTGGGGCAAAAAGGCAGAAATTTCCCATATTTTGAGGCAAAAATGAAGAAATTCCCCTTATTTTGAGGTAAAAAGGCTGAAATTCCCCTTATTTGGGGGCAAAAAGGCAGAAATTTCCCATATTTTGGGGCAAAATTGCAGAAATTTCACTTATTTCAGGGTACTAAGTCAGAAATTTTTCTTACTTTGGGGCAAAAAAGACAGAAATTCCCTTTGCTTTCAGGGAAAAAGACAGAAATTCCACTTATTTAGAGGCAAAAATGCAGAAATTCCCCTTATTTTGAGTTAAAAAGGCTGAAATTCCCCTTATTTTGGGGCACAAATAAAGAAATTTCACTTATTTTGGTGCAAAATTGCAGAAATTTCACTTATTTCAGAAAATAAAGGAGAAATTTTCTTATTTTCGGGCAAAAAGTCAGAAATTTCTTTTTTTTGGTACAAAATTGCAGAAATTTTTTCTTATTTTGGGGCAAAAAGGCATAAATTTCCCATATTTTGGGGCAAAAATGCTGAAATTCCCCTTATTTCGGGGCAAAAAGGCAGAAATTTCCCTTATTTTGGGGCAAAATTGCAGAAATTTCACTTATTTCAGGGTAATAAGTCAGAAATTTTCCTTACTTTGGGGCCAAAAGGACAAAAATTCCCTTTGTTTTGGGGGAAAAAGACAGAAATTCCACTTATTTAGAGGCAAAAAAGCAGAAATTTCTCTTATTTTGGAGCAAAAATGAAGAAATTTCCCTTTTTTATGGCAAAAAGTTATGCATTCTTCTTATTTTCGGGCAAAAAGGCAGAAATTCCCCGTATTTTGGAGCAAAATTGCAGAAATTCCCCTAATTGTGGGGCAAAAAGGCAGAAATTCCCTATATGTTGGGGCAAAAAGACAGAAATTCTCATTATTTTGGGGCAAAACTCAGAAATTACACTTATTTTGGCGCAAAATTCCAGAAATTTCCCTTATTTTGAGGCAAAATTGCAGAAATTTCACTTATTTTGGGGCAAAATTGCAAAAATTTCACTTATGTCAGAAAAAAAGCAGAAATTTTCTTATTTTGGTGCAAAAAGGCAGAAATTTCTAATATTTTGGTACAAAATTGCAGAAATTTTTCTTATTTTAGGGCAAAAAGGCAGAAATCTCCCATATTTTGGGGCAAAAATGCAGAAATTCCTCTTATTTTTAGGTAAAAACGCTGAAATTCCCCTTATTTGGGGGCAAAAAGGCAGAAATTTCCCTTATATTGAGGCAAAATTGCAGAAATTTCACTTATTTCAGAATAATAAGTGAGAAATTTTCCTTATTTTGGGGCAAAAAACAGAAATTCTCTTTGTTTTAAAGGAAAAAGACTGATATTCCACTTATTTAGAGGCTAAAAAGCAGAAATTCTTATTATTTTGGAGCAAAAATGAAGAAATTTTCCTTTTTTTGTGGAAAAAGGTATACATTCCTCTAATTTTCGGGCTAAAAAGCAGAAATTCCCCGTATTTTGGAGCAAAATTGCAGAAATTCCCCTAATTGTGGGGCAAAAAGGCAGAAATTCCCTATATGTTGGGGCAAAAAGACAGAAATTCTCCTTATTTTGGGGCAAAACTTAGAAATTCCACTTATTTTGGGGCAAAATTCCAGAAATTTCCCTTATTTTGGGGCAAAATTGCAGAAATTTCACTTATTTTGGGGCGAAATTGCAGAAATTTCACTTTTTTCATGGAAAAAAAGGCAGAAATTTTCCTTATTTTGGGGCAAAAAGGCAGAAATTCCTCTTATTTTGAGGTAAAAAGGCTGAAATTCCCCTTATTTGGGGGCAAAAAGGCATAAATTTCCCTTATTTTGGGGCAAAATTTCAGAAATTTCACTTATTTCAGGGTAATAAGTCAGAAATTTTCCTTATTTTGGGGCAAAAAAGACAGAAATTCCCTTTGTTTTGGGATAAAAAGACAGAAATTCCACTTATTTAGAGGCAAAAAAGCAGAAATTCCACTTATTTTGGAGTAAAAATTAAGAGATTTCCCTTTTTTATGGCAAAAAGGTATGCATTCTTTTTATTTTCGGCCAAAAAGGCAGAAATTCCCCGTATTTTGGAGCAAAATTGCAGAAATTTCACTTATTTCAGAATAAAAATGAGAAATTTTCTTATTTTGGGGCAAAAGGCAGAAATTCCCCTTATTTTATGGCAAAATTGCAGAAATTGCCTTTATTTGGGGACAAAAAACAGAAATTCCCTTTATTTTGGGGCAAAATTGCAGAAAATTTTTTTATTATGGGAAAAAATTGAAGATATTTCTTTTATTTTAAGGCAAAATTGCAGAAATTTCACTTATTTCAGAGAAAAAAACAAAAATCTTTCTTATTTTTGGCAAAATGCAGAAATTCCCATTATTTTGGGGCAAAAAGGCAGAAATTCACCTTATTTTGGGGTAAAATTGAAGACATGTCACATATTTCAGGGCATAAAGGCAGAAATTGCCCTTATTTGGGGGCAAAAAGGCAGAAATTCCCCTTATTTTGGGATAAAATTGCAGAAATTACCCTTGTTTGGGGGCAAAAAGGCAGAAAATCCCCTTAATTTCGAGCAAAAAGGCAGAAATTCCCTGTACTTTGGAGCAAAATTGCAGAAATTCTCCTAATATTGGGGCAAAAATGCAGAAATTCCCTTTATTTGGGGCAAATTGGCAGAAGTTCCCCTTATTTTCAGGAAAAGAGGCAGAAATTCCCATTATTTTGAAGCAAAATTGCAGAAACTCCCCTAATTTTGGGGCAAAAAGGCAGAAATTCCCTTTATTTTGGGGCAAAAATACAGAAATTCTCCTTATATCTGGGCAAAAATCAGAAATTTCCCTTATTTTGGAGCAAAATTTTAGAAATTTCTTTTATTTTGGTACAGAATTGGAGAAATTTTTCTTATTCTGTGGCAAAAAGGCAGAAATTTCTTTTATTTTGGTGCAAAATTGCAGAAATTTTTCTTATTTTGGGGCAAAAAGGCATAAATTTCCCATATTTTGGGGCAAAAATGTAGAAATTTTCTTTATTTTGAGGTAAAAAGGCTGAAATTTCCCTTATTTGGGGGCAAAAAGGCAGAAATTTCTCTTATTTTGGGGCAAAATTGCAGAAATTTCACTTATTTCAGAAAAAAAGGAAAAATTTTCTTATTTGGGAGCAAAAAGGCAGAAATTTCTTTTATTTTGGTGCAAAATTACAGAAATTTTCTTTATTTTGGGGCAAAAAAGACAGAAATTCCCTTTGTTTTGGGGGAAAAAGACAGAAATTCCACTTATTTAGAGGCAAAAAAGCAGAAATTCCCCTTATTTTGGAGCAAAAATGAAGAAATTTCCCTTTTTCATGGCAAAAAGGTATGCATTCTTCTTATTTTCGGGCAAAAAGGCAGAAATTCCCTATATGTTGGGGCAAAAAGACAGAAATTCTCCTTATTTTGGGGCAAAACTCAGATATTCCACATATTTTGGGGCAAAATTCCATAAATTTCCCTTATTTTGGGGCAAAATTGCAGAAATATCACTTATTTTAAGGCAAAATTGGAGAAATTTCACTTATTTCAGAAGAAAAAAGCAGAAATTTTCTTGTTTTGGGGCAAAAAGGGAGAAATTTCTTTTATTTTTGTACAAAATTGCAGAAATTTTTCTTATTTTGGGGCAAGAAGGCAGAAATTTCCTATATTTTGGGGCAAAAATTCAGAAATTCCCCTTATTTTTAGGTAAAAAGGCTGAAATTCTCTTTATTTGGGAGCAAAAAGGCAGAAATTGCCCTGATTTTGTGGCAAAATTCCAGAAATTTCACTTATTTTAGGGTAATAAGTCAGAAATTTTTTATTTTGGGGCAAAAAGGCAGAAATTTCTTTTATTTTGGTACAAAATTACAGAAATTTTTCTTATTTTGGGGCAAAAAAGAAGAAATTTCCCTTATTTTGGGGCAAAATTGCAGAAATTTCACTTATTTTGATGTAAAAAGGCTGAAATTCCCCTTATTTTGGGGCAAAATGGCAGAAGTTTTCCTTATTTTGGGGCAAAATTGCAGAAATTTCACTTATTTCAAGGTAATAAGTAAGAAATTTTCCTTATTTTGGGGCAAAAAAACAGAAATTCCTTGTTTTGGGGGAAAAAGACAGAAATTCCACTTATTTAGAGGCAAAAAAGCAGAAATTCCCCATATTTTGGAGCAAAATTGCAGAAATTCCCCTAATTGTGGGGCAAAAAGGCAGAAATTCCCTATATGTTAGGGCAAAACGACAGAAATTCTCCCCATTTGGGGGCAAAATTCAGAAATTCCATTTATTTTGGGGCAAAATTCCCAAAATTCCCCTTATTTTGGGGCAAAATTGCAGAAATTTCAATTATTTTGGGGCAAAATTGCAGAAATTTCACTTTTTTCAGGGAAAAAAGGCCGAAATTTTCCGTTTTTAGGGGCAAAAAGGCAGAAATTCCTAATATTTTGAGGCAAAAATGCAGAAATTCAATTTATTTAGAGGCAAAAAAGCAGAAATTCCCCTTATTTTGGAGCAAAATTGCAGAAATTTCCCTTTTTATAGCCAAAAGGTATGCATTCTTCTTATTTTCAGGCAAAAAGGCAGAAATTCCCCGTATTTTGGAGTAAAATTGCAGAAATTCCTATATGTTGGGGCAAAAAGACAGAAATTCTCCTTATTTTGGGGCAAAACTCAGAAATTCCACTTATTTTGGAACAAAATTTCAGAAATTTCCCTTATTTTTGGCCAAAATTGCAGAAATTTCACTTATTTTGGGGCAAAATTGCAGAAATTTCACTTATTTCAGGGAAAAAAAGCAGAAATTTTCTTATTTTGGGGCAAAAAGGCAGAAATTTCCCATATTTTGAGGCAAAAATGAAGAAATTCCCCTTATTTTGAGGTAAAAAGGCTGAAATTCCCCTTATTTGGGGGCAAAAAGGCAGAAATTTCCCATATTTTGGGGCAAAATTGCAGAAATTTCACTTATTTCAGGGTACTAAGTCAGAAATTTTTCTTACTTTGGGGCAAAAAAGACAGAAATTCCCTTTGCTTTCAGGGAAAAAGACAGAAATTCCACTTATTTAGAGGCAAAAATGCAGAAATTCCCCTTATTTTGAGTTAAAAAGGCTGAAATTCCCCTTATTTTGGGGCACAAATAAAGAAATTTCACTTATTTTGGTGCAAAATTGCAGAAATTTCACTTATTTCAGAAAATAAAGGAGAAATTTTCTTATTTTCGGGCAAAAAGTCAGAAATTTCTTTTTTTTGGTACAAAATTGCAGAAATTTTTCTTATTTTGGGGCAAAAAGGCATAAATTTCCCATATTTTGGGGCAAAAATGCTGAAATTCCCCTTATTTCGGGGCAAAAAGGCAGAAATTTCCCTTATTTTGGGGCAAAATTGCAGAAATTTCACTTATTTCAGGGTAATAAGTCAGAAATTTTCCTTACTTTGGGGCCAAAAGGACAAAAATTCCCTTTGTTTTGGGGGAAAAAGACAGAAATTCCACTTATTTAGAGGCAAAAAAGCAGAAATTTCTCTTATTTTGGAGCAAAAATGAAGAAATTTCCCTTTTTTATGGCAAAAAGTTATGCATTCTTCTTATTTTCGGGCAAAAAGGCAGAAATTCCCCGTATTTTGGAGCAAAATTGCAGAAATTCCCCTAATTGTGGGGCAAAAAGGCAGAAATTCCCTATATGTTGGGGCAAAAAGACAGAAATTCTCATTATTTTGGGGCAAAACTCAGAAATTACACTTATTTAGGCGCAAAATTCCAGAAATTTCCCTTATTTTGAGGCAAAATTGCAGAAATTTCACTTATTTTGGGGCAAAATTGCAAAAATTTCACTTATGTCAGAAAAAAAAGCAGAAATTTTCTTATTTTGGTGCAAAAAGGCAGAAATTTCTAATATTTTGGTACAAAATTGCAGAAATTTTTCTTATTTTAGGGCAAAAAGGCAGAAATCTCCCATATTTTGGGGCAAAAATGCAGAAATTCCTCTTATTTTTAGGTAAAAACGCTGAAATTCCCCTTATTTGGGGGCAAAAAGGCAGAAATTTCCCTTATATTGAGGCAAAATTGCAGAAATTTCACTTATTTCAGAATAATAAGTGAGAAATTTTCCTTATTTTGGGGCAAAAAACAGAAATTCTCTTTGTTTTAAAGGAAAAAGACTGATATTCCACTTATTTAGAGGCTAAAAAGCAGAAATTCTTATTATTTTGGAGCAAAAATGAAGAAATTTTCCTTTTTTTGTGGAAAAAGGTATACATTCCTCTAATTTTCGGGCTAAAAAGCAGAAATTCCCCGTATTTTGGAGCAAAATTGCAGAAATTCCCCTAATTGTGGGGCAAAAAGGCAGAAATTCCCTATATGTTGGGGCAAAAAGACAGAAATTCTCCTTATTTTGGGGCAAAACTTAGAAATTCCACTTATTTTGGGGCAAAATTCCAGAAATTTCCCTTATTTTGGGGCAAAATTGCAGAAATTTCACTTATTTTGGGGCGAAATTGCAGAAATTTCACTTTTTTCATGGAAAAAAAGGCAGAAATTTTCCTTATTTTGGGGCAAAAAGGCAGAAATTCCTCTTATTTTGAGGTAAAAAGGCTGAAATTCCCCTTATTTGGGGGCAAAAAGGCATAAATTTCCCTTATTTTGGGGCAAAATTTCAGAAATTTCACTTATTTCAGGGTAATAAGTCAGAAATTTTCCTTATTTTGGGGCAAAAAAGACAGAAATTCCCTTTGTTTTGGGATAAAAAGACAGAAATTCCACTTATTTAGAGGCAAAAAAGCAGAAATTCCACTTATTTTGGAGTAAAAATTAAGAGATTTCCCTTTTTTATGGCAAAAAGGTATGCATTCTTTTTATTTTCGGCCAAAAAGGCAGAAATTCCCCGTATTTTGGAGCAAAATTGCAGAAATTTCACTTATTTCAGAATAAAAATGAGAAATTTTCTTATTTTGGGGCAAAAGGCAGAAATTCCCCTTATTTTATGGCAAAATTGCAGAAATTGCCTTTATTTGGGGACAAAAAACAGAAATTCCCTTTATTTTGGGGCAAAATTGCAGAAAATTTTTTTATTATGGGAAAAAATTGAAGATATTTCTTTTATTTTAAGGCAAAATTGCAGAAATTTCACTTATTTCAGAGAAAAAAACAAAAATCTTTCTTATTTTTGGCAAAATGCAGAAATTCCCATTATTTTGGGGCAAAAAGGCAGAAATTCACCTTATTTTGGGGTAAAATTGAAGACATGTCACATATTTCAGGGCATAAAGGCAGAAATTGCCCTTATTTGGGGGCAAAAAGGCAGAAATTCCCCTTATTTTGGGATAAAATTGCAGAAATTACCCTTGTTTGGGGGCAAAAAGGCAGAAAATCCCCTTAATTTCGGGCAAAAAGGCAGAAATTCCCTGTACTTTGGAGCAAAATTGCAGAAATTCTCCTAATATTGGGGCAAAAATGCAGAAATTCCCTTTATTTGGGGCAAATTGGCAGAAGTTCCCCTTATTTTCAGGAAAAGAGGCAGAAATTCCCATTATTTTGAAGCAAAATTGCAGAAACTCCCCTAATTTTGGGGCAAAAAGGCAGAAATTCCCTTTATTTTGGGGCAAAAATACAGAAATTCTCCTTATATCTGGGCAAAAATCAGAAATTTCCCTTATTTTGGAGCAAAATTTTAGAAATTTCTTTTATTTTGGTACAGAATTGGAGAAATTTTTCTTATTCTGTGGCAAAAAGGCAGAAATTTCTTTTATTTTGGTGCAAAATTGCAGAAATTTTTCTTATTTTGGGGCAAAAAGGCATAAATTTCCCATATTTTGGGGCAAAAATGTAGAAATTTTCTTTATTTTGAGGTAAAAAGGCTGAAATTTCCCTTATTTGGGGGCAAAAAGGCAGAAATTTCTCTTATTTTGGGGCAAAATTGCAGAAATTTCACTTATTTCAGAAAAAAAGGAAAAATTTTCTTATTTGGGAGCAAAAAGGCAGAAATTTCTTTTATTTTGGTGCAAAATTACAGAAATTTTCTTTATTTTGGGGCAAAAAAGACAGAAATTCCCTTTGTTTTGGGGGAAAAAGACAGAAATTCCACTTATTTAGAGGCAAAAAAGCAGAAATTCCCCTTATTTTGGAGCAAAAATGAAGAAATTTCCCTTTTTCATGGCAAAAAGGTATGCATTCTTCTTATTTTCGGGCAAAAAGGCAGAAATTCCCTATATGTTGGGGCAAAAAGACAGAAATTCTCCTTATTTTGGGGCAAAACTCAGATATTCCACATATTTTGGGGCAAAATTCCATAAATTTCCCTTATTTTGGGGCAAAATTGCAGAAATATCACTTATTTTAAGGCAAAATTGGAGAAATTTCACTTATTTCAGAAGAAAAAAGCAGAAATTTTCTTGTTTTGGGGCAAAAAGGGAGAAATTTCTTTTATTTTTGTACAAAATTGCAGAAATTTTTCTTATTTTGGGGCAAGAAGGCAGAAATTTCCTATATTTTGGGGCAAAAATTCAGAAATTCCCCTTATTTTTAGGTAAAAAGGCTGAAATTCTCTTTATTTGGGAGCAAAAAGGCAGAAATTGCCCTGATTTTGTGGCAAAATTCCAGAAATTTCACTTATTTTAGGGTAATAAGTCAGAAATTTTTTATTTTGGGGCAAAAAGGCAGAAATTTCTTTTATTTTGGTACAAAATTACAGAAATTTTTCTTATTTTGGGGCAAAAAAGAAGAAATTTCCCTTATTTTGGGGCAAAATTGCAGAAATTTCACTTATTTTGATGTAAAAAGGCTGAAATTCCCCTTATTTTGGGGCAAAATGGCAGAAGTTTTCCTTATTTTGGGGCAAAATTGCAGAAATTTCACTTATTTCAAGGTAATAAGTAAGAAATTTTCCTTATTTTGGGGCAAAAAAACAGAAATTCCTTGTTTTGGGGGAAAAAGACAGAAATTCCACTTATTTAGAGGCAAAAAAGCAGAAATTCCCCATATTTTGGAGCAAAATTGCAGAAATTCCCCTAATTGTGGGGCAAAAAGGCAGAAATTCCCTATATGTTAGGGCAAAACGACAGAAATTCTCCCCATTTGGGGGCAAAATTCAGAAATTCCATTTATTTTGGGGCAAAATTCCCAAAATTCCCCTTATTTTGGGGCAAAATTGCAGAAATTTCAATTATTTTGGGGCAAAATTGCAGAAATTTCACTTTTTTCAGGGAAAAAAGGCCGAAATTTTCCGTTTTTAGGGGCAAAAAGGCAGAAATTCCTAATATTTTGAGGCAAAAATGCAGAAATTCAATTTATTTAGAGGCAAAAAAGCAGAAATTCCCCTTATTTTGGAGCAAAATTGCAGAAATTTCCCTTTTTATAGCCAAAAGGTATGCATTCTTCTTATTTTCAGGCAAAAAGGCAGAAATTCCCCGTATTTTGGAGTAAAATTGCAGAAATTCCTATATGTTGGGGCAAAAAGACAGAAATTCTCCTTATTTTGGGGCAAAACTCAGAAATTCCACTTATTTTGGAACAAAATTTCAGAAATTTCCCTTATTTTTGGCCAAAATTGCAGAAATTTCACTTATTTTGGGGCAAAATTGCAGAAATTTCACTTATTTCAGGGAAAAAAAGCAGAAATTTTCTTATTTTGGGGCAAAAAGGCAGAAATTTCCCATATTTTGAGGCAAAAATGAAGAAATTCCCCTTATTTTGAGGTAAAAAGGCTGAAATTCCCTTTATTTGGGGGCAAAAAGGCAGAAATTTCCCATATTTTGGGGCAAAATTGCAGAAATTTCACTTATTTCAGGGTACTAAGTCAGAAATTTTTCTTACTTTGGGGCAAAAAAGAAAGAAATTCCCTTTGCTTTCAGGGAAAAAGACAGAAATTCCACTTATTTAGAGGCAAAAATGCAGAAATTCCCCTTATTTTGAAGCAAAAATGAAGAAATTTCTATTTCTTATGGCAAAAAGGTATGCATTCTTCTTATTTTCGGGCAAAAAGGCAGAAATTCTTTGTATTTTGGAGCAAGATTGCAGAAATTCCCCTAATTGTGGGGCAAAAAGGCAGAAATCCCCTATATGTTGGGGCAAAAAGAAAGAAATTCTCCTTATTTTGGGGCAAAACTCAGAAATTCCACTTATTTTGGGGCAAAATTTCAGAAATTTCCCTTATTCTGGAGCAAAATTGCAGAAATTTCACTTATTTCAAAGAAAAAAAAGCACAAATTTTCTTATTTTGGGGCAAAAAGGCAGAAATTTCATTTATTTTGGTACAAAATTGCAGAAATTTTTCTTAATTTGGGCAAAAATGCAGAAATTTCCCATATTTTTCGACAAAAATGCAGAAATTCCCCTTATTTTGAGGTAAAAAGGCTGAAATTCCCCTTATTTTGGGGCAAAAAGTTAGAAATTCCCCTTATTTTAAATGAAAAAGACAGAAATTCCGTTTATTTTTGTGAAAAAGTCAGAAATTGCACTTATTTTGAGTCAAAAAGGCGGAAAATCCCCTTATTTTGGGGTAAAAAATGAAGAAATTAACCTTTTTTATGGCAAAAAGGTATACATTCTTTTTATTTTCGAGCAAAATTGCAGAAATTCCCCTAATTTTGGGGCAAAAACGCAGAACGTCCCTTTATTTTGGGGTAAAACTGCAGAAATTTCACTTATTTCGCGGCAAAATGGCAGAAATTCCCTTTATTTTTAAAGAAAAAGGCAGAAAATCCCCGTATTTTAGAGCAAAATTGCAGAAATTTACCTAATTTTGGGGTAAAACATGCAGTAATTTTCTTTATTTTGGGGCAAAAAGGCAGAAATTCCCCTTATTTTGGGGCAAAAATTAAAATATCCCTTATTTTGGGGCAAAATTTTAGAAATTTCTTTTATTTTGGTACAGAATTGCAGAAATTTTTCTTATTTTGTGGCAAAAAGGAAGAAATTTCCCATATTTTGGAACAAAAATGCAGAAATTCCCCTTATTTTGAGGTAAAAAGGCTGAAATTCTCCTTATTTCGGGGCAAAAAGGCAGAAATTTCTCTTATTTTGGGGCAAAATTGCAGAAATTTCACTTATTTCAGGGTAATAAGTCAGAAATTTTCCTTACTTTGGGGCCAAAAGGACAAAAATTCCCTTTGTTTTGGGAGAAAAAGACAGAAATTCCACTTATTAAGAGGCAAAAAAGCAGAAATTTCTCTTATTTTGGAACAAAAATGAAGAAATTTCCCTTTTTTATGGCAAAAAGTTATGCATTCTTCTTATTTTCGGGCAAAAAGGCAGAAATTCCCTTTACTTTGGAGCAAAATTGCAGAAATTCCCCTAATTGTAGGGCAAAAAGGCAGAAATTCCCTATATGTTGGGGCAAAAAGACAGAAATTCTCATTATTTTGGGGCAAAACTCAGAAATTCCACTTATTTTGGCGCAAAATTCCAGAAATTTCCCTTATTTTGAGGCAAAATTGCAGAAATTTCACTTATTTTGGGGCAAAATTGCAAAAATTTCACTTATGTCAGAAAAAAAGCAGAAATTTTCTTATTTTGGTGCAAAAAGGCAGAAATTTCTAATATTATGGTACAAAATTGCAGAAATTTTTCTTATTTTAGGGCAAAAAGGCAGAAATCTCCCATATTTTGGGGCAAAAATGTAGAAATTCCTCTTATTTTTAGGTAAAAAGGCTGAAATTCCCCTTATTTGGGGGCAAAAATGCAGAAATTTCCCTTATTTTGAGGCAAAATTGCAGAAATTTCACTTATTTCAGAGAACAAAAGCAGAAATTTTCTTATTTTGGGGCAAAAAGGCAGAAATTTCTTTTATTTTGGTACAAAATTGCAGAAATGTTTCTTATTTTGGGGCAAAAAGGCAGAAATCTCCCATATTTTGAGGCAAAAAAGCAGAAATTTCCCTTATTTTGAGGTAAAAACGCTGAAATTCCCCTTATTTGGGGGCAAAAAGGCAGAAATTTCCCTTATTTTGAGGCAAAATTGCAGAAATTTCACTTATTTCAGAATAATAAGTCAGAAATTTTCCTTATTTTGGGGCAAAAAACAGAAATTCTCTTTGTTTTAAAGGAAAAAGACTGATATTCCACTTATTTAGAGGCTAAAAATCAGAAATTCTTATTATTTTGGAGCAAAAATGAAGAAATTTTCCTTTTTTTGTGGAAAAAGGTATACATTCCTCTAATTTTCGGGCTAAAAAGCAGAAATTCCCCGTATTTTGGAGCAAAATTGCAGAAATTCCCCTAATTGTCTGGAAAAAAGGCAGAAATTCCCTATATGTTAGGGCAAAAAGACAGAAATTCTCCTTATTTTGGGGCAAAACTCAGAAATTCCACTTATTTTGGGGCAAAATTCCAGAAATTTCCCTTATTTTGGGGCAAAATTGCAGAAATTTCACTTATTTTGGGGCGAAATTGCAGAAATTTCACTTTTTTCATGGAAAAAAAGGCAGAAATTTTCCTTATTTTGGGGCAAAAAGGCAGAAATTCCTAATATTTTGTGGCAAAAATTCAGAAATTCCTTTTATTTTGAGGTAAAAAGGCTGAAATTCCCCTTATTTGGGGGCAAAATTGCAGAAATTTCCCTTATTTTGGGGCAAAATTGCAGAAATTTCACTTATTTCAGGGTAATAAGTCAGAAATTTTCCTTATTTTGGGGCAAAAAAGACAGAAATTCCCTTTGTTTTGGGATAAAATGACAGAAATTCCACTTATTTAGAGGCAAAAAAGCAGAAATTCCACTTATTTTGGAGTAAAAATTAAGAGATTTCCCTTTTTTATGGCAAAAAGGTATGCATTCTTTTTATTTTCGGACAAAAAGGCAGAAATTCCCCGTATTTTGGAGCAAAATTGCAGAAATTTCTTTCAGAATAAAAATGAGAAATTTTCTTATTTTGGGGCAAAAGGCAGAAATTCCCCTTATTTTATGGCAAAATTGCAGAAATTGCCTTTATTTGGGGACAAAAAACAGAAATTCCCTTTATTTTGGGGCAAAATTGCAGAAAATTTTTTTATTATGGGAAAAAATTGAAGATATTTCTTTTATTT
This sequence comes from Micromys minutus, assembly GCF_963924665.1. Classification (NCBI taxonomy): domain Eukaryota; kingdom Metazoa; phylum Chordata; class Mammalia; order Rodentia; family Muridae; genus Micromys; species Micromys minutus. Next base: position 51,471 of record NW_027667729.1, on the reverse strand, counting down.
TAAGGCAAAATTGCAGAAATTTCACTTATTTCAGAGAAAAAAACAAAAATCTTTCTTATTTTTGGCAAAATGCAGAAATTCCCATTATTTTGGGGCAAAAAGGCAGAAATTCACCTTATTTTGGGGTAAAATTGAAGACATGTCACATATTTCAGGGCATAAAGGCAGAAATTGCCCTTATTTGGGGGCAAAAAGGCAGAAATTCCCCTTATTTTGGGATAAAATTGCAGAAATTACCCTTGTTTGGGGGCAAAAAGGCAGAAAATCCCCTTAATTTCGGGCAAAAAGGCAGAAATTCCCTGTATTTTGGAGCAAAATTGCAGAAATTCTCCTAATATTGGGGCAAAAATGCAGAAATTCCCTTTATTTGGGGCAAATTGGCAGAAGTTCCCCTTATTTTCAGGAAAAGAGGCAGAAATTCCCATTATTTTGAAGCAAAATTGCAGAAACTCCCCTAATTTTGGGGCAAAAAGCAGAAATTCCCTTTATTTTGGGGCAAAAATACAGAAATTCTCCTTATATCTGGGCAAAAATCAGACATTTCCCTTATTTTGGAGCAAAATTTTAGAAATTTCTTTTATTTTGGTACAGAATTGGAGAAATTTTTCTTATTCTGTGGCAAAAAGGCAGAAATTTCTTTTATTTTGGTGCAAAATTGCAGAAATTTTTCTTATTTTGGGGCAAAAAGGCATAAATTTCCCATATTTTGGGGCAAAAATGTAGAAATTTTCTTTATTTTGAGGTAAAAAGGCTGAAATTTCCCTTATTTGGGGGCAAAAAGGCAGAAATTTCTCTTATTTTGGGGCAAAATTGCAGAAATTTCACTTATTTCAGAAAAAAAAGAAAAAATTTTCTTATTTGGGGGCAAAAAGGCAGAAATTTCTTTTATTTTGGTGCAAAATTACAGAAATTTTCTTTATTTTGGGGCAAAAAAGACAGAAATTCCCTTTGTTTTGGGGGAAAAAGAAATTCCACTTATTTAGAGGCAAAAAAGCAGAAATTCCCCTTATTTTGGAGCAAAAATGAAGAAATTTCCCTTTTTCATGGCAAAAAGGTATGCATTCTTCTTATTTTCGGGCAAAAAGGCAGAAATTCTTTGTATTTTGGAGCAAGATTGCAGAAATTCCCCTAATTGTGGGGCAAAAAGGCAGAAATCCCCTATATGTTGGGGCAAAAAGAAAGAAATTCTCCTTATTTTGGGGCACAACTCAGAAATTCCACTTATTTTGGGGCAAAATTTCAGAAATTTCCCTTATTTTGGAGCAAAATTGCAGAAATTTCACTTATTTCAAAGAAAAAAAGCACAAATTTTCTTATTTTGGGGCAAAAAGGCAGAAATTTCATTTATTTTGGTACAAAATTGCAGAAATTTTTCTTAATTTGGGCAAAAATGCAGAAATTTCCCATATTTTTCGACAAAAATGCAGAAATTCCCCTTATTTTGAGGTAAAAAGGCTGAAATTCCCCTTATTTTGGGGCAAAAAGTTAGAAATTCCCCTTATTTTAAAGGAAAAAGACAGAAATTCCGTTTATTTTTGTGGAAAAGTCAGAAATTGCACTTATTTTGAGTCAAAAAGGCGGAAAATCCCCTTATTTTGGGGTAAAAAATGAAGAAATTAACCTTTTTTATGGCAAAAAGGTATACATTCTTTTTATTTTCGAGCAAAATTGCAGAAATTCCCCTAATTATGGAGAAAAAAGGCAGAAATTCCCCGTAATTTGGAGCAAAATTGCAGAAATTCCCCTAATTTTGGGGCAAAAACACAGAACGTCCCTTATTTTGGGGTAAAACTGCAGAAATTTCACTTATTTCGCGGCAAAATGGCAGAAATTCCCTTTATTTTCGAAGAAAAAGGCAGAAAATCCCCGTATTTTAGAGCAAAATTGCAGAAATTTACCTAATTTTGGGGTAAAACATGCAGTAATTTTCTTTATTTTGGGGCAAAAAGGCAGAAATTCCCCTTATTTTGGGGCAAAAATCAAAAATATCCCTTATTTTGGGGCAAAATTTTAGAAATTTCTTTAATTTTGGTACAGAATTGCAGAAATTTTTCTTATTTTGTGGCAAAAAGGAAGAAATTTCCCATATTTTGGAACAAAAATGCAGAAATTCCCCTTATTTTGAGGTAAAAAGGCTGAAATTCCCCTTATTTCAGGGCAAAAAGGCAGAAATTTCACTTATTGTGGGGCAAAATTGCAGAAATTTCACTTATTTCAGGGTAATAAGTCAGAAATTTTCCTTACTTTGGGGCCAAAAGGACAAAAATTCCCTTTGTTTTGGGGGAAAAAGACAGAAATTCCACTTATTTAGAGGCAAAAAAGCAGAAATTTCTCTTATTTTGGAACAAAAATGAAGAAATTTCCCTTTTTTATGGCAAAAAGTTATGCATTCTTCTTATTTTCGGGCAAAAAGGTAGAAATTCCCTTTATTTTGGAGCAAAATTGCAGAAATTCCCCTAATTGTGGGGCAAAAACGCAGAAATTCCCTATATGTTGGGGCAAAAAGACAGAAATTCTCATTATTTTGGGGCAAAACTCAGAAATTCCACTTATTTTGGCGCAAAATTCCAGAAATTTCCCTTATTTTGAGGCAAAATTGCAGAAATTTCACTTATTTTGGGGCAAAATTGCAAAAATTTCACTTATGTCAGAAAAAAAGCAGAAATTTTCTTATTTTGGTGCAAAAAGGCAGAAATTTCTAATATTTTGGTACAAAATTGCAGAAATTTTTCTTATTTTAGGGCAAAAAGGCAGAAATCTCCCATATTTTGGGGCAAAAATGCAGAAATTCCTCTTATTTTTAGGTAAAAAGGCTGAAATTCCCCTTATTTGGGGGCAAAAAGGCAGAAATTTCCCTTATATTGAGGCAAAATTGCAGAAATTTCACTTATTTCAGAGAACAAAAGCAGAAATTTTCTTATTTTGGGGCAAAAAGGCAGAAATTTCTTTTATTTTGGTACAAAATTGCAGAAATGTTTCTTATTTTGGGGCAAAAAGGCAGAAATCTCCCATATTTTGGGGCAAAAAAGCAGAAATTTCCCTTATTTTGAGGTAAAAACGCTGAAATTCCCCTTATTTGGGGGCAAAAAGGCAGAAATTTCCCTTATTTTGAGGCAAAATTGCAGAAATTTCACTTATTTCAGAATAATAAGTCAGAAATTTTCCTTCTTTTGGGGCAAAAAACAGAAATTCTCTTTGTTTTAAAGGAAAAAGACTGATATTCCACTTATTTAGAGGCTAAAAAGCAGAAATTCTTATTATTTTGGAGCAAAAATGAAGAAATTTTCCTTTTTTTGTGGAAAAAGGTATACATTCCTCTAATTTTCGGGCTAAAAAGCAGAAATTCCCCGTATTTTGGAGCAAAATTGCAGAAATTCCTCTAATTGTGTGAAAAAAAGGCAGAAATTCCCTATATGTTAGGGCAAAAAGACAGAAATTCTCCTTATATTGGGGCAAAACTCAGAAATTCCACTTATTTTGGGGCAAAATTCCAGAAATTTCCTTTATTTTGGGGCAAAATTGCAGAAATTTCACTTATTTTGGGGCGAAATTGCAGAAATTTCACTTTTTTCATGGAAAAAAAGGCAGAAATTTTCCTTATTTTGGGGCAAAAAGGCAGAAATTCCTAATATTTTGTGGCAAAAATTCAGAAATTCCTCTTATTTTGAGGTAAAAAGGCTGAAATTCCCCTTATTTGGTGGCAAAAAGGCATAAATTTCCCTTATTTTGTGGCAAAATTGCAGAAATTTCACTTATTTCAGGGTAATAAGTCAGAAATTTTCCTTATTTTGGGGCAAAAAAGACAGAAATTCCCTTTGTTTTGGGATAAAAAGACAGAAATTCCACTTATTTAGAGGCAAAAATGCAGAAATTCCACTTATTTTGGAGTAAAAATTAAGAGATTTCCCTTTATTATGGCAAAAGGTATGCATTCTTTTTATTTTCGGACAAAAAGGCAGAAATTCCCCGTATTTTGGAGCAAAATTGCAGAAATTTCACTTATTTCAGAATAAAAATGAGAAATTTTCTTATTTTGGGGCAAAAGGCAGAAATTCCCCTTATTTTATGGCAAAATTGCAGAAATTGCCTTTATTTGGGGACAAAAAACAGAAATTCCCTTTATTTTGGGGCAAAATTGCAGAAAATTTTTTTATTATGGGAAAAAATTGAAGATATTTCTTTTATTTTAAGGCAAAATTGCAGAAATTTCACTTATTTCAGAGAAAAAAACAAAAATCTTTCTTATTTTTGGCAAAATGCAGAAATTCCCATTATTTTGGGGCAAAAAGGCAGAAATTCACCTTATTTTGGGGTAAAATTGAAGACATGTCACATATTTCAGGGCATAAAGGCAGAAATTGCCCTTATTTGGGGGCAAAAAGGCAGAAATTCCCCTTATTTTGGGATAAAATTGCAGAAATTACCCTTGTTTGGGGGCAAAAAGGCAGAAAATCCCCTTAATTTCGGGCAAAAAGGCAGAAATTCCCTGTACTTTGGAGCAAAATTGCAGAAATTCTCCTAATATTGGGGCAAAAATGCAGAAATTCCCTTTATTTGGGGCAAATTGGCAGAAGTTCCCCTTATTTTCAGGAAAAGAGGCAGAAATTCCCATTATTTTGAAGCAAAATTGCAGAAACTCCCCTAATTTTGGGGCAAAAAGGCAGAAATTCCCTTTATTTTGGGGCAAAAATACAGAAATTCTCCTTATATCTGGGCAAAAATCAGAAATTTCCCTTATTTTGGAGCAAAATTTTAGAAATTTCTTTTATTTTGGTACAGAATTGGAGAATTTTTTCTTATTCTGTGGCAAAAAGGCAGAAATTTCTTTTATTTTGGTGCAAAATTGCAGAAATTTTTCTTATTTTGGGGCAAAAAGGCATAAATTTCCTATATTTTGGGGCAAAAATGTAGAAATTTTCTTTATTTTGAGGTAAAAAGGCTGAAATTTCCCTTATTTGGGGGCAAAAAGGCAGAAATTTCTCTTATTTTGGGGCAAAATTGCAGAAATTTCACTTATTTCAGAAAAAAAAGAAAAAATTTTCTTATTTGGGGGCAAAAAGGCAGAAATTTCTTTTATTTTGGTGCAAAATTACAGAAATTTTCTTTATTTTGGGGCAAAAAAGACAGAAATTCCCTTTGTTTTGGGGGAAAAAGACAGAAATTCCACTTATTTAGAGGCAAAAAAGCAGAAATTCCCCTTATTTTGGAGCAAAAATGAAGAAATTTCCCTTTTTCATGGCAAAAAGGTATGCATTCTTCTTATTTTCGGGCAAAAAGGCAGAAATTCCCTATATGTTGGGGCAAAAAGACAGAAATTCTCCTTATTTTGGGGCAAAACTCAGATATTCTACATATTTTGGGGCAAAATTCCATAAATTTCCCTTATTTTGGGGCAAAATTGCAGAAATATCACTTATTTTAAGGCAAAATTGGAGAAATTTCACTTATTTCAGAAGAAAAAAGCAGAAATTTTCTTGTTTTGGGGCAAAAAGGGAGAAATTTCTTTTATTTTTGTACAAAATTGCAGAAATTTTTCTTATTTTGGGGCAAGAAGGCAGAAATTTCCTATATTTTGGGGCAAAAATTCAGAAATTCCTCTTATTTTTAGGTCAAAAGGCTGAAAATCTCTTTATTTGGGAGCAAAAAGGCAGAAATTGCCCTGATTTTGTGGCAAAATTCCAGAAATTTCACTTATTTTAGGGTAATAAGTCAGAAATTTTTTATTTTGGGGCAAAAAGGCAGAAATTTCTTTTATTTTGGTACAAAATTACAGAAATTTTTCTTATTTTGGGGCAAAAAAGAAGAAATTTCCCTTATTTTGGGGCAAAATTGCAGAAATTTCACTTATTTTGATGTAAAAAGGCTGAAATTCCCCTTATTTTGGGGCAAAATTGCAGAAGTTTTCCTTATTTTGGGGCAAAATTGCAGAACTTTCACTTATTTCAAGGTAATAAGTCAGAAATTTTCCTTATTTTGGGGCAAAAAAACAGAAATTCCTTGTTTAGGGGAAAAAGACAGAAATTCCACTTATTTAGAGGCAAAAAAGCAGAAATTCCCCATATTTTGGAGCAAAATTGCAGAAATTCCCCTAATTGTGGGGCAAAAAGGCAGAAATTCCCTATATGTTAGGGCAAAACGACAGAAATTCTCCTCATTTGGGGGCAAAATTCAGAAATTCCATTTATTTTGGGGCAAAATTCCCAAAATTCCCCTTATTTTGGGGCAAAACTGCAGAAATTTCAATTATTTTGGGGCAAAATTGCAGAAATTTCACTTTTTTCCGGGAAAAAAGGCCGAAATTTTCCGTTTTTAGGGGCAAAAAGGCAGAAATTCCTAATATTTTGTGGCAAAAATGCAGAAATTTCCCTTATTTTGAGGTAAAAAGGCTGAAATTCCCCTTATTTGGGGGCAAAAATGCAGAAATTTCTCTTATACTGGGGCAAAATTGCAGAAATTTCACTTAATTCAGGGTAATAATTCAGAAATTTTCCTTATTTTGGGGCAAAAAATACAGAAATTCCATTTGTATGGGGGGAAAAACACAGATATTCCATTTATTTAGAGGCAAAAAAGCAGAAATTCCCCTTATTTTGGAGCAAAATTGCAGAAATTTCCCTTTTTATAGCAAAAAGGTATGCATTCTTCTTATTTTCAGGCAAAAAGGCAGAAATTTCCCGTATTTTGGAGTAAAATTGCAGAAATTCCCTTAATTGTAGGGCAAAAAGACAGAAATTCTCCTTATTTTGGGGCAAAACGCAGAAATTCCACTTATTTTGGAACAAAATTTCAGAAATTTCCCTTATTTTTGGCCAAAATTGCAGAAATTTCACTTATTTTGGGGCAAAATTGCAGAAATTTCACTTATTTCAGGGAAAAAAAGCAGAAATTTTCTTATTTTGGGGCAAAAAGGCAGAAATTTCCCATATTTTGAGGCAAAAATGCAGAAATTCCCCTTATTTTGAGGTAAAAAGGCTGAAATTCTCCTTATTTGGGGGCAAAAAGGCAGAAATTTTTCATATTTTGGGGCAAAATTGCAGAAATTTCACTTATTTCAGGGTACTAAGTCAGAAATTTTTCTTACTTTGGGGCAAAAAAGACAGAAATTCCCTTTGTTTTCAGGGAAAAAGACAGAAATTCAACTTATTTAGAGGCAAAAATGCAGAAATTCCCCTTATTTTGGAGCAAAAATTAAGAAATTTCCCTTTTTTATGGCAAAAAGGTATGCATTCTTCTTATTTTCGGGCAAAAAGGCAGAAATTCCCTTTGTTTTGGGGGAAAAAGACAGAAATTCCACATATTTAGAGGCAAAAAAGCAGAAATTCCCCATATTTTGGAGCAAAATTGCAGAAATTCCCCTAATTGTGGGGCAAAAAGGCAGAAATTCCCTATATGTTAGGGCAAAACGACAGAAATTCTCCTCATTTGGGGGCAAAATTCAGAAATTCCATTTATTTTGGGGCAAAATTCCCAAAATTCCCCTTATTTTGGGGCAAAATTGCAGAAATTTCAATTATTTTGGGGCAAAATTGCAGAAATTTCACTTTTTTCAGGGAAAAAAGGCCGAAATTTTCTGTTTTTAGGGGCAAAAAGTCAGAAATTCCTAATATTTTGAGGCAAAAATGCAGAAATTCCTCTTATTTTGAGGTAAAAAGGCTGAAATTCCCCTTATTTGGGGGCAAAAATGCAGAAATTTCTCTTATACTGGGGCAAAATTGCAGAAATTTCACTTATTTCAGGGTAATAATTCAGAAATATTCCTTATTTTGGGGCAAAAAATACAGAAATTCCATTTGTATGGGTGGAAAAAGACAGAAATTCCATTTATTTAGAGGCAAAAAAGCAGAAATTCCCCTTTATTTTGGAGCAAAATTGCAGAAATTTCACTTATTTCAGGGTACTAAGTCAGAAATTTTTCTTACTTTGGGGCAAAAAAGACAGAAATTCCCTTTGTTTTCAGGGAAAAAAACAGAAATTCCACTTATTTAGAGGCAAAAATGCAGAAATTCCCCTTATTTTGGCGCAAAAATGAAGAAATTTCCCTTTTTTATGGCAAAAAGGTATGCATTCTTCTTATTTTCGGGCAAAAAGGCAGAAATTCCCCCTATTTTAGAGCAAAATTGCAGAAATTCCCCTAATTGTGGGGCAAAAAGGCAGAAATTCCCTATATGTTGGGGCAAAAAGACAGAAATTCTCCTTATTTTTAAGCAAAACTCAGAAATTTCACTTATTTTTGGGCAAAATTACAGAAATTTCACTTATTTCAGAAAAAAAAAAGCAGAAATTTTCTTATTTTGGGGCAAAAAGGCAGAAATTTCTTTTATTTTGGTACAAAATTGCAGAAATTATTCTTATTTTGGGGCAAAAAAGCAGAAATTTCTCATATTTTGGGGCAAAATTGCAGAAAATTTCCTTATTTTGAGGTAAAAAGGCTAAAATTCCCCTTATTTGGTTGCAAAAAGGCAGAAATTTTCCTTATTTGGGGGAAAAATTGCAGAAATTTCACTTATTTCAGGGTAATAAGTCAGAAATTTTCTTTATTTTGGGGCAAAAAAAGACAGAAATTCTCTTTGTTTTGGGAGTAAAAGACAGAAATTCCACTTATTTAGAGGCAAAAAAGCAGAAATTCCCATTATTTTGGAGCAAAAATGAAGAAATTTCCCTTTTTTATGGCAAAAAGGTATGCATTCTTCTTATTTTCGGGCAAAAAGGCAGAAATTCCCCCTATTTTAGAGCAAAATTGCAGAAATTCCCCTAATTGTGGGGCAAAAAAACAGAAATTCCCTATATGTTGGGGCAAAAAGATAGAAATTCTCCATATTTTGGGGCAAAACTCAGAAATTCCACTTATTTTGAGGCAAAATTCCAAAAATTTCCCTTATTTTGGGGCAAAATTGCAGAAATTTCACTTATTTAGGGGCAAAATTGCAGAAATTTCACTTATTTCAGGGGAAAAAGACAGAAATTTCTTTTATTTTGGTACAAAATTGCAGAAATTTTTTTTATTTTGGGCAAAAAGGCAGAAATTTCCCATATTTTGAGGCAAAATTCAGAAATTTCACTTATTTCAGGGTAATAAGTCAGAAATTTTCCTTACTTTGGGGCAAAAAAGACAGAAATTCCCTTTGTTTTGGTGGAAAAAGACAAAAATTCCACTTATTTAGAGGCAAAAATGCAGAAATTCCCCTTATTTTGGAGCAAAAATGAAGAAATTTCCCTTTTTTATGGCAAAAAGGTATGCATTCTTCTTATTTTCGGGCAAAAAGGCAGAAATTCCCCATATTTTAGAGCAAAATTGCAGAAATTCCCCTTATTGTGGGGCAAAAAGGCAGAAATTACCTATATGTTGGGGGAAAAGACAGAAATTCTCCTTATTTTAGAGCAAAACTCAGAAATTTCATTTATTTTGGGGCAAAATTGCTGAAATTTCACTTATTTCAGGAAAAAAAAGCAGAAATTTTCTTATTTTGGGGCAAAAAGGCAGAAATTTCTTTTATTTTGGTACAAAATTGCAGAAAATTTTCTTATTTTGGGGCAAAAAGGCAGAAATTTCTCATTTTTTGGGGTAAAAATGCAGAAAATCCCCTTATTTTGAGGTAAAAAGGCTAAAATTCCCCTTATTTGGTTGCAAAAAGGCAGAAATTTCCCTTATTTTGGGGCAAAATTGCAGAAATTTCACTTATATCAGGGTAATAAGTCAGAAATTTTCCTTATTTTGGGGCAAAAAAGACAGAAATTCCCTTTGTTTTGGGGGAAAAAGACAGAAATTCCACTTATTAAGAGGCAAAAAAGCAGAAATTCCCCTTATTTTGGAGCAAAAATGAAGAAATTTCCCTTTTTTATGGCAAAAAGGTATGCATTCTTCTTGTTTTCGGGCAAAAAGGCAGAAATTCCCCGTTTTTTGGAGCAAAATTGCAGAAATTCCCCTAATTTTGGGGTAAAAAGGCAGAAATTCCCTATATGTTAGGGCAAAACGACAGAAATTCTCCTTATTTTGGGGCAAAATTCAGAAATTCCATTTCTTTTGGTGCAAAATTCCCAAAATTTCCCTTATTTTGGGGCAAAATTGCAGAAATTTCAATTATTTTGGGGCAAAATTGCAGAAATTTCACTTTTTTCCGGGAAAAAAGGCCGAAATTTTCGGTTTTGGGGGGGAAAAGGCAGAAATTCCTAATATTTTGTGGCAAAAATGCAGAAATTTCCCTTATTTTGAGGTAAAAAGGCTGAAATTCCCCTTATTTGGGGGCAAAAATGAAGAAATTTCTCTTATACTGGGGCAAAATTGCAGAAATTTCACTTATTTCAGGGTAATAATTCAGAAATTCTCCTTATTTTGAGGCAAAACGCAGAAATTCCACTTATTTTGGAACAAAATTTCAGAAATTTCCCTTATTTTTGGCCAAAATTGCAGAAATTTCACTTATTTTGGGGCAAAATTGCAGAAATTTCACTTATTTCAGGGAAAAAAAGCAGAAATTTTCTTATTTTGGGGGAAAAAGGCAGAAATTTCCCATATTTTGAGGCAAAAATGCAGAAATTCCCCTTATTTTGAGGTAAAAAGGCTGAAATTCCCCTTATTTGGGGGCAAAAAGGCAGAAATTTCCCATATTTTGGGGCAAAATTGCAGAAATTTCACTTATTTCAGGGTACTAAGTCAGAAATTTTTCTTACTTTGGGGCAAAAAAGACAGAAATTCCCTTTGTTTTCAGGGAAAAAGACAGAAATTCCACTTATTTAGAGGCAAAAATGCAGAAATTCCCCTTATTTTGGAGCAAAAATGAAGAAATTTCCCTTTTTTATGGCAAAAAGGTATGCATTCTTCTTATTTTCGGGCAAAAAGGCAGAAATTCCCCCTATTTTAGAGCAAAATTGCAGAAATTCCCCTAATTGTGGGGCAAAAAGGCAGAAATTCCCTATATGTTGGGGCAAAATACAGAAATTCTCCTTATTTTGGTGAAAAACTCAGAAATTCCACTTATTTTGGGGCAAAATTGCAGAAATTTTACTTATTTTGGGGCAAAATTGCAGAAATTTCACTTATTTTGGGGCAAAATTGCAGAAATTTCACTTTTTTCAGGGTAATAAGTCAGAAATTTTCCTTATTTTGGGGCAAAAAAGACAGAAATTCCCTATGTTCTGGGGGAAAAAGACAGTAATTCCACTTTTTTAGAGGCAAAAAAGCAGAAATTCCTTTCATTTTGGAGTAAAAATGAAGAAATTTCTTTTTTTTGTGGCAAAAGGTATACATTCCCTTTATTTTCGGGCAAAAAGGCAGAAATTCCCCGTATTTTGGAGCAAACTTGCAGATATTCCCCTAATTGTGGGGCAAAAAGGCAGAAATTCCCTATATGTTGGGGCAAAAAGACAGAAATTCTCCTTATTTTGGGGCAAAACTCAGAAATTCCACTTATTTTGGGGCAAAATTCCAGAAATTTCCCTTATTTTGGGGCAAAATTGCAGAAATTTCACTTATTTTCAGGCAAAATTACATAAATTTCACTTATTTCAGAAAAAAAGCAGAATTTTCTTATTTTGGTGCAAAAAGGCAGAAATTTCTTTTATTTTGTTACAAAATTGCAGAAATTTTTCTTATTTTGGGGCAAAAAGGCAGAAATCTCCCATATTTTGGGGCAAAAATGCAGAAATTCCTCTTATTTTGAGGTAAAAAGGCTGAAATTCCCCTTATTTGGGGGCAAAAGGGCAGAAATTTCCCTTATTTTGAGGCAAAATTGCAGAAATTTCACTTATTTCAGAGTTAAAAAGCAAAAACTTTTCTTATTTTAGGGCAAAATGCAGAAATTCCCATTATTTTGGGGCAAAAGGCAGAAACTCACCTTATTTTGTGGTAAAATTGCAGACATTTCACATATTTCAGGGCAAAAAGGTAGAAATTCCCCTTATTTGTGGGCAAAAAGGCAGAAATTCCCCTTATTTTGGGATAAAATTGCAGAAATGTCCCTTGTTTGGTGGCAAAAAGGCAGAAAATCCCCTTAATTTTTGGCAAAAAAGCAGAAATTTCCCGTATTTTGGAGCAAAATTGCAGAAATTCCCCTAATATTGGGGCAAAAATGCAGAAATTCCTATTATTTGGGGCAAATCGGCAGAAGTTCCCCTTATTTTCGGAAAAAGAGGCAGAAATTCCCTGTATTTTGAAGCAAAATTGCAGAAACTCCCCTAATTTTGGGGCAAAAAGGCATAAATTTCTCATATTTTGGGGCAAAAATGCAGAAATTTTTCTTATTTTGAGGTAAAAAGGCTGAAATTCCCCTTATTTGGGGGCAAAAAAGAAGAATTTCTCTTATTTTGGGGCAAAATTGCAGAAATTTCACTTATTTCAGAGTAATAAGTCAGAAATTTTCGTTATTTTGGGGCAAAAAAAAACAGAAATTCCCTTTGTTTTGGGGGGAAAAGACAGAAATTCCACTTTTTTAGAGGCAAAAAAGCAGAAATAACTTTTATTTTGGAGTAAAAATGTAGAAATTTCCCTTTTTTATGGCAAAAAGGTATGCATTCTTCTTATTTTCGGGCAAAAAGGCAGAAATTCCCCGTATTTTCGAGCAAAATTGCAAAAATTCCCCTAATTTTAGGGCAAAAAGGCAGAAATTCCCTATATGTTGGGGCAAAAAGACAGAAATTCTCCTTATTTTGGGGCAAAACCCAGAAATTCCACTTATTTTGGGGCAAAATTCTAGAAATTTTTCTTATTTTAAAGCAAAATTGCAGAAATTTCACTTATTTTGGGGTAAAATTGCAGAAATTTCACTTATTTCAGGAAAAAAAGGCAGAAATTTTTCTTATTTTGGGGCAAAAAGGAAAAATTTCCTAATATTTTGTGGCAAAAATGCCGAAATTCCCCTTATTTTGAGGTAAAAAAGCTGAAATTTCCCTTATTTGGGGGCAAAAATGCAGAAATTTCTCTTATTTTGGGGCAAAATTGCAGAAATTTCACTTATTTCAGGGTAATAAGTCAGAAATTTTCCTTATTTTGGGGCCAAAAGGACAGAAATTCCCTTTGTTTTGGGGGAAAAAGACAGAAATTCCACTTATTTAGAGGCAAAAAAGCAGAAATTCCCCTTATTTTGGAGCAAAAATGAAGAAATTTCCCTTTTTTATGGCAAAAAGGTATGCATTCTTCTTATTTTCGGGCAAAAAGGCAGAAATTCCCCGTATTTTGAAGCAAAATTGCAGAAATTCCCCTAATTGTGGGGCAAAAAAACAGAAATTCCCTATATGTTGGGGCAAAAAGACAGAAATTCTCCTTATTTTGGGGTAAAACTCAGAAATTCCACTTATTTTGGGTGCAAAATTCCAGAAATTTCCCTTATTTTGGGGCAAAATTGCAGAAATTTTACTCATTTTGGGGCAAAATTGCAGAAATTTCACTTATTTCAGAAAAATAAGCAGAATTTATTTATTTTGGTGCAAAAAGGCAGAAATTTCTTTTATTTTGGTACAAATTGAAGAAATTATTCTTATTTTGGGGCAAAAAGGCAGAAATCTTCATATTTTGGGGCAAAAATGCAGAAATTCCTCTTATTTTGAGGTAAAAAGGCTGAAATTTCCCTTATTTGGGGGCAAAAAGGAAGAAATTTCCCTTATTTTGAGGCAAAATTGCAGAAATTTCACTTATTTCAGGATAATAAGTCAGAAATTTTTGTTATTTTGGGGCAAAAGAGACAGAAATTTCCTTTGTTTTGGGGGAAAAAAACAGAAATTCCACTTTTTTAGAGGCAAAAAAAGCAGAAATTCCCTTTATTTTGGAGTAAAAATGAAGAAATTTCCCTTTTTTGTGGCAAAAGGTATACATTCCACTTATTTTTGGGCTAAAAAGCAGAAATTACCCGTATTTTGGACCAAAATTGCAGAAATTCCCCTAATTGTGGGGCAAGAAGGGAGAAATTCCCTATATGTTGGGGCAAAAAGAAACAAATTCTCCTTATTTTGGGTCAAAACTCAGAAATTCTACTGATATTGGGGCAAAATTCCAGAAATTTCCCTTATTTTGGGGCAAAATTGCAGAAATTTCACTTATTTTTGGGCAAAATTGCAGAAATTTCACTCTTTTCAGAAAAAAAAGCAGAAATTTTCTTATTTTGGTGCAAAAAGGCGGAAATTTCTTTTATTTTGGTACAAAATTGCAGAAATTTTTCTTATTTTGGGGCAAAAAGGCAGAAATCTCCCATATTTTGGGGCAAAAATGCAGAAATTTCTCTTATTTTGAGGTAAAAAGGCTGAAATTCCCCTTATATGGGGGCAAAAAGGCAGAAATTTCCCTTATTTTGGGGCAAAATTGCAGAAATTTCACTTATTTCAGGGTAATAAGTCAGAAAATTTCCTTATTTTGGGGCAAAAAGACAGAAATTTCCTTTGTTTTGGGGGAAAAAGACAGAAATTCCACTTATTTAGAGGTAAAAAAGCAGAAATTCCCCTTATTTTGTAGCAAAACTGAAGAAATTTCTATTTTTTATGGCAAAAAGGTATGCATTCTTCTTATTTTCGGGCAAAAAGGCAGAAATTCCCCGTATTTTGGAGCAAAATTGCAGAAATTTCCCTAATTGTGGGGCAAGAAGGGGGAAATTCCCTACATGTTGGGGCAAAAAGACAGAAATTCTCCTTATTTTGGGGCAAAACTCAGAAATTCCACTTATTTTGGTGCAAAATTCCAGAAATTTACCTTATTTTAGAGCAAAATTGCAGAAATTTCACTTATTTTGGAGCAAAATTGCAGAAATTTAACTTATTTCAGAAAAAAATTCAGAAATTTTTCTATTTTGGTGCAAAAAGGCAGAAATTTCTTTTATTTTGGTACAAAATTGCAGAAATTTTTCTTATTTTGGGGCAAAAAGGCAGAAATCCCCCATATTTTGAGGCAAAAATGCAGAAATTCCTCTTATTTTGAGGTAATAAGGCTGAAATTTCCCTTATTTGGGGGCAAAAAGGCAGAAATTTCCCTTATTTTGAGGCAAAATTGCAGAAATTTCACTTATTTCTGGGTAATAAGTCAGAAATTTTCTTTGTTTTGGGGCAAAAAAGACAGAAATTCCCTTTGTTTTGGGAGAAACAGACAGAAATTCCACTTTTTTAAAGGCAAAAAAGCAGAAATTCCTTTTATTTTGGAGTAAAAATGAAGAAATTTCCCTTTTTTGTGGCAAAAGGTATCCATTCCACTTATTTTCGGGCAAAAAGGCAGAAATTACCCGTATTTTGGAGCAATATTGCAGAAATTCCCCTAATTGTGGGGCAAAGAGGCAGAAATTCCCTATATGTTAGGGCAAAAATACAGAAATTCTCCTTATTTTGGGGCAAAACTCAGAAATTCTACTTATTTTGGGGCAAAATTCCAGAAATTTCCCTTATTTTGGGGCAAAATTGCAGAAATTTCACTTATTTTGGGGCAAAATTGCAGAAATTTCACTTATTTCAGGGTAATAAGTCAGAAATTTTCCTTATGTTGGGGCCAAAAAGACAGAAATTCCCTTTGTTTTGGGGGAAAAAGACAGAAATTCCACTTATTTAGAGGCAAAAAAGCAGAAATTCCTCTTATTTTGGAGCAAAATTGCAGAAATTCCCCTAATTGTGGGGCAAAAAGGCAGAAATTCCCTATATGTTGGGGCAAAAAGAAACAAATTCTCCTTATTTTGGGTCAAAACTCAGAAATTCCACTGATATTGGGGCAAAATTCCAGAAATTTCCCGTTTTTGGGGCAAAGTTGCAGAAATTTCACTTATTTTGGGGCAAAATTGCAGAAATTTCACTTATTTCAGAAAAAAAAGCAGGAATTTTCTTATTTTGGTGCAAAAAGGCGGAAATTTCTTTTATTTTGGTACAAAATTGCAGAAATTTTTCTTATTTTGGGGCAAAAAGGCAGAAATCTCCCATATTTTGGGGCAAAAGTGCAGAAATTTCTCTTATTTTGAGGTAAAAAGGCTGAAATTCCCCTTATTTGGGGGCAAAAAGGCAGAAAATTCACTTATTTTGGGGCAAAATTGCAGAAATTTCACTTATTTCAGGCTAATAAGTGAGAAATTTTCCTTATTTTGGGGCAAAAAAGACAGAAATTTCCTTTGTTTTGGGGGATAAAAACTGAAATACCACTTATTTAGAGGCAAAAAAGCAGAAATTCCCCTTATTTTGGAGCAAAACTGAAGAAATTTCTATTTTTTTATCGCAAAAGGGTATGCATTCTTCTTATTTTCGGGCAAAAAGGCAGAAATTCCCCGTATTTTGGAGCAAAATTGCAGAAATTCCCCTAATTGTGGGGCAAAAAGGCAGAAATTCCCTATATGTTGGGGCAAAAATACAGAAATTCTCCTTATTTTGGGGCAAAACTCAGAAATTCCACTTATTTTGGTGCAAAATTCCAGAAATTTCCCTTATTTTAGGGCAAAATTGCAGAAATTTCACTTATTTTAAGGCAAAATTGCAGAAATTTAACTTATTTCAGAAAAAAATTCAGAAATTTTTCTATTTTGGTGCAAAAAGGCAGAAATTTCTTTTATTTTGGTACAAAATTGCAGAAATTTTTCTTATTTTGGGGCAAAAAGTCAGAAATCTCCCATATTTAGGGGAAAAATGCAGAAATTCCTCTTATTTTGAGGTAAAAGGCTGAAATTCCCCTTATTTGGGGGCAAAAAGGCAGAAATTTCCCTTATTTTGAGGCAAAATTGCAGAAATTTCACTTATTTCAGGGTAATAAGTCAGAAATTTTCTCTATTTTGGGGCAAAAAAGACAGAAATTCCCTTTTTTTTGGGAGAAAAATACAGATATTTCACTTTTTTAGAGGCAAAAAAGCAGAAATTCCTTTTATTTTGGAGTAAAAATGAAGAAATTTCCCTTTTTTGTGGCAAAAGGTATGCATTCCACTTATTTTTGGGCTAAAAAGCAGAAATTACCCGTATTTTAGAGCAAAATTGCAGAAATTCCCCTAATTGTAAGGCAAAATGGCAGAAATTCCCTATATGTTAGGGCAAAAAGACAGAAATTCTCTTTATTTTTGGGGCAAAACTCAGAAATTCCATTTATTTTGGGGCAAAATTCCAGAAATTTCTCTTATTTTGGGGCAAAATTGCAGAAATTTCACTTATTTTGGGGCAAAATTGCAGAAATTTCACTTATTTCATAGTAAAAAGGCGGAAATTTTCCTTATTTTGATGCAAAAATGCAGAAATTCCAAATATTTTGTGGCAAAAATGAAGAAATTCCCTTTATTTTGAGGTAAAAAGGCAGAAATTCCCCTTATTTGGGGGCAAAAAAAAGAAATTTCACTTATTTTGGGGCAAAAACTCAGAAATTCCACACTTTTTTGGTCAAAATTCCAGAAATTTCCCTTATTTTGGGGCAAAATTGCAGAAATTTCACTTATTTTGGTGCAAAATTGCAGAAATTTAACTTATTTCAGAAAAAAATTCAGAAATTTTCCTATTTTGGTGCAAAAAGGCAGAATTATCTTTTATTTTGGTACAAAATTGCAGAAATTTTTCTTATTTTGGGGCAAAAAGGCAGAAATCTCCCATATTTTGGGGCAAAAATGAAGATATTCCTCTTATTTTGAGGTAATAAGGCTGAAATTTCCTTTATTTGGGGGCAAAAAGGCAGAAATTTCCCTTATTTTGAGGAAAATTTCAGAAATTTCACTTATTTCAGGGTAATAAGTCAGAAATTTTCGTTATTTTGGGGCAAAAAAGACAGAAATTCCCTTTGTTTTGGGGGAAAATAACAGAAATTCCACTTTTTTAGAGGCAAAAAAGCAGAAATTCCTTTTATTTTGGAGTAAAAATGAAGAAATTTCTTTTTTTGTGGCAAAAGGTATACATTCCACTTATTTTTGGGCTAAAAAGCAGAAATTACCCGTATTTTGGAGCAAAATTGCAGAAAATCCCCTAATTGTGAGGCAAAGAGGCAGAAATTCCCTATATGTTAGGGCAAAAAGACAGAAATTCTCCTTATTTTGGGACAAAACTCAGAAATTCCACTTATTTTGCGGCAAAATTCTAGAAATTTCCCTTATTTTGGGGCAAAATTGCAGAAATTTCACTTATTTTGGGGCAAAATTGCAGTAATTTCACTTATTTTGGGGCAAAATTGCAGAAATTCCAAATATTTTGTGGCAAAAATGAGGAAATTCCCCTTATTTTAAGGTAAAAAGGCAGAAATTCCCCTTATTTGGGGGTAAAAAACAGAAATTTCCCTTATTTTGGGGCAAAATTGCAGAAATTTCACTTATTTTGGGGCAAAATTGCAGAAATTTCACTTATTTCAGAAAAAAATTCAGAAATTTTCCTATTTTGGTGCAAAAAGGCAGAAATTTCTATTTTTGTACAAAATTGCAGAAATTTTTCTTTTTTTGGGGCAAAAAGGCACAAATCTCCCATATTTTGGGGAAAAAATGCAGAAATTCCTCTTATTTTGAGGTAAAAAGGTAGAAATTTCCCTTATTTGGGGGAAAAAGGCAGAAAGTTCCCTTATTTTGAGGTAAAATTGCAGAAATTTCACTTATTTCAGTGTAATAAGTCAGAAATTTTACTTATTTTGGGGCAAAAAAGACAGAAATTCCCTTTGTTTTGGGGGAAAAAGACAGAAATTCCACTTTTTTAGCAGCAAAAAAGCAGAAATTCATTTTATTTTGGAGTAAAAATGAAGAAATTTCTTTTTTTGTGGCAAAAGATATACATTCCCATTATTTTCAGGCTAAAAAGCAGAAATTCCCCGTATTTTGGAGCAAAATTGCAGAAATTCCCCTAATTGTGAGGCAAAAAGGCAGAAATTTCCGATATGTTAGGGCAAAAAGACAGAAATTCTTTTTATTTTGGGGCTAAACTCAGAAATTCCACTTATTTTGGGGCAAAATTCCAGAAATTTCCTTATTTGGGGGCAAAATTGCAGAAATTTCACTTATTTTGGGGCAAAATTGCAGAAATTTCACTTATTTCAGGGTAATAAGTCAGAAATTTTCCTTATTTTGGGGCCAAAAAGACGGAAATTTCCTTTGTTTTGGGGTGAAAAAGATAGAAATTCCACTTATTTAGAGGCAAAAAAGCAGAAATTCCTCTTATTTTGGAGCAAAAATGAAGAAATTTCCTTTTTTTATGGCAAAAAGGTATGCATTCTTCTTATTTTCGGGCAAAAAGGCAGAAATTCCCAGTATTTTGGAGCAAAATTGCAGAAATTCCCCTAATTGTGGGGCAAAAAGGCAGAAATTCCCTATATGTTGGGGCAAAAAGAAACAAATTCTCCTTATTTTGGGTCAAAACTCAGAAATTCCACTGATATTGGGGCAAAATTCCAGAAATTTCCCTTATTTTGGGGCAAAATTGCAGAAATTTCACTTATTTTGGGGCAAAATTGCAGAAATTTCACTTATTTCAGAAAAAAAAGCAGAAATTTTCTTATTTTGGTGCAAAAAGGCGGAAATTTCTTTTATTTTGGTACAAAATTGCAGAAATTTTTCTTATTTTGGGGCAAAAAGGCAGAAATCTCCCATATTTTGGGGCAAAAATGCAGAAATTTCTCTTATTTTGAGGTAAAAAGGCTGAAATTCCCCTTATATGGGGGCAAAAAGGCAGAAATTTCCCTTATTTTGGGGCAAAATTGCAGAAATTTCACTTATTTCAGGGTAATAAGTCAGAAAATTTCCTTATTTTGGGGCAAAAAGACAGAAATTTCCTTTGTTTTGGGGGAAAAAGACAGAAATTTCACTTATTTAGAGGTAAAAAAGCAGAAATTCCCCTTATTTTGTAGCAAAACTGAAGAAATTTCTATTTTTTATGGCAAAAAGGTATGCATTCTTCTTATTTTCGGGCAAAAAGGCAGAAATTCCCCGTATTTTGGAGCAAAATTGCAGAAATTTCCCTAATTGTGGGGCAAGAAGGGGGAAATTCCCTATATGTTGGGGCAAAAAGACAGAAATTCTCCTTATTTTGGGGCAAAACTCAGAAATTCCACTTATTTTGGTGCAAAATTCTAGAAATTTCCCTTATTTTAGAGCAAAATTGCAGAAATTTCACTTATTTCAGAAAAAAATTCAGAAATTTTTCTATTTTGGTGCAAAAAGGCAGAAATTTCTTTTATTTTGGTACAAAATTGCAGAAATTTTTCTTATTTTGGGGCAAAAAGGCAGAAATCCCCCATATTTTGAGGCAAAAATGCAGAAATTCCTCTTATTTTGAGGTAATAAGGCTGAAATTTCCCTTATTTGGGGGCAAAAAGGCAGAAATTTCCCTTATTTTGAGGCAAAATTGCAGAAATTTCACTTATTTCTGGGTAATAAGTCAGAAATTTTCTTTATTTTGGGGCAAAAAAGACAGAAATTCCCTTTGTTTTGGGAGAAAAAGACAGAAATTCCACTTTTTTAAAGGCAAAAAAGCAGAAATTCCTTTTATTTTGGAGTAAAAATGAAGAAATTTCCCTTTTTTGTGGCAAAAGGTATCCATTCCACTTATTTTCGGGCAAAAAGGCAGAAATTACCCGTATTTTGGAGCAATATTGCAGAAATTCCCCTAATTGTGGGGCAAAGAGGCAGAAATTCCCTATATGTTAGGGCAAAAATACAGAAATTCTCCTTATTTTGGGGCAAAACTCAGAAATTCTACTTATTTTGGGGCAAAATTCCAGAAATTTCCCTTATTTTGGGGCAAAATTGCAGAAATTTCACTTATTTTGGGGCAAAATTGCAGAAATTTCACTTATTTCAGGGTAATAAGTCAGAAATTTTCTCTATTTTGGGGCAAAAAAGACAGAAATTCCCTTTTTTTTGGGAGAAAAATACAGATATTTCACTTTTTTAGAGGCAAAAAAGCAGAAATTCCTTTTATTTTGGAGTAAAAATGAAGAAATTTCCCTTTTTTGTGGCAAAAGGTATGCATTCCACTTATTTTTGGGCTAAAAAGCAGAAATTACCCGTATTTTAGAGCAAAATTGCAGAAATTCCCCTAATTGTAAGGCAAAATGGCAGAAATTCCCTATATGTTAGGGCAAAAAGACAGAAATTCTCTTTATTTTTGGGGCAAAACTCAGAAATTCCATTTATTTTGGGGCAAAATTCCAGAAATTTCTCTTATTTTGGGGCAAAATTGCAGAAATTTCACTTATTTTGGGGCAAAATTGCAGAAATTTCACTTATTTCATAGTAAAAAGGCGGAAATTTTCCTTATTTTGATGCAAAAATGCAGAAATTCCAAATATTTTGTGGCAAAAATGAAGAAATTCCCTTTATTTTGAGGTAAAAAGGCAGAAATTCCCCTTATTTGGGGGCAAAAAAAAGAAATTTCACTTATTTTGGGGCAAAAACTCAGAAATTCCACACTTTTTTGGTCAAAATTCCAGAAATTTCCCTTATTTTGGGGCAAAATTGCAGAAATTTCACTTATTTTGGTGCAAAATTGCAGAAATTTAACTTATTTCAGAAAAAAATTCAGAAATTTTCCTATTTTGGTGCAAAAAGGCAGAATTATCTTTTATTTTGGTACAAAATTGCAGAAATTTTTCTTATTTTGGGGCAAAAAGGCAGAAATCTCCCATATTTTGGGGCAAAAATGAAGATATTCCTCTTATTTTGAGGTAATAAGGCTGAAATTTCCTTTATTTGGGGGCAAAAAGGCAGAAATTTCCCTTATTTTGAGGAAAATTTCAGAAATTTCACTTATTTCAGGGTAATAAGTCAGAAATTTTCGTTATTTTGGGGCAAAAAAGACAGAAATTCCCTTTGTTTTGGGGGAAAATAACAGAAATTCCACTTTTTTAGAGGCAAAAAAGCAGAAATTCCTTTTATTTTGGAGTAAAAATGAAGAAATTTCTTTTTTTGTGGCAAAAGGTATACATTCCACTTATTTTTGGGCTAAAAAGCAGAAATTACCCGTATTTTGGAGCAAAATTGCAGAAAATCCCCTAATTGTGAGGCAAAGAGGCAGAAATTCCCTATATGTTAGGGCAAAAAGACAGAAATTCTCCTTATTTTGGGACAAAACTCAGAAATTCCACTTATTTTGCGGCAAAATTCTAGAAATTTCCCTTATTTTGGGGCAAAATTGCAGAAATTTCACTTATTTTGGGGCAAAATTGCAGTAATTTCACTTATTTTGGGGCAAAATTGCAGAAATTCCAAATATTTTGTGGCAAAAATGAGGAAATTCCCCTTATTTTAAGGTAAAAAGGCAGAAATTCCCCTTATTTGGGGGTAAAAAACAGAAATTTCCCTTATTTTGGGGCAAAATTGCAGAAATTTCACTTATTTTGGGGCAAAATTGCAGAAATTTCACTTATTTCAGAAAAAAATTCAGAAATTTTCCTATTTTGGTGCAAAAAGGCAGAAATTTCTATTTTTGTACAAAATTGCAGAAATTTTTCTTTTTTTGGGGCAAAAAGGCACAAATCTCCCATATTTTGGGGAAAAAATGCAGAAATTCCTCTTATTTTGAGGTAAAAAGGTAGAAATTTCCCTTATTTGGGGGAAAAAGGCAGAAAGTTCCCTTATTTTGAGGTAAAATTGCAGAAATTTCACTTATTTCAGTGTAATAAGTCAGAAATTTTACTTATTTTGGGGCAAAAAAGACAGAAATTCCCTTTGTTTTGGGGGAAAAAGACAGAAATTCCACTTTTTTAGCAGCAAAAAAGCAGAAATTCATTTTATTTTGGAGTAAAAATGAAGAAATTTCTTTTTTTGTGGCAAAAGATATACATTCCCATTATTTTCAGGCTAAAAAGCAGAAATTCCCCGTATTTTGGAGCAAAATTGCAGAAATTCCCCTAATTGTGAGGCAAAAAGGCAGAAATTTCCGATATGTTAGGGCAAAAAGACAGAAATTCTTTTTATTTTGGGGCTAAACTCAGAAATTCCACTTATTTTGGGGCAAAATTCCAGAAATTTCCTTATTTGGGGGCAAAATTGCAGAAATTTCACTTATTTTGGGGCAAAATTGCAGAAATTTCACTTATTTCAGGGTAATAAGTCAGAAATTTTCCTTATTTTGGGGCCAAAAAGACGGAAATTTCCTTTGTTTTGGGGTGAAAAAGATAGAAATTCCACTTATTTAGAGGCAAAAAAGCAGAAATTCCTCTTATTTTGGAGCAAAAATGAAGAAATTTCCTTTTTTTATGGCAAAAAGGTATGCATTCTTCTTATTTTCGGGCAAAAAGGCAGAAATTCCCAGTATTTTGGAGCAAAATTGCAGAAATTCCCCTAATTGTGGGGCAAAAAGGCAGAAATTCCCTATATGTTGGGGCAAAAAGAAACAAATTCTCCTTATTTTGGGTCAAAACTCAGAAATTCCACTGATATTGGGGCAAAATTCCAGAAATTTCCCTTATTTTGGGGCAAAATTGCAGAAATTTCACTTATTTTGGGGCAAAATTGCAGAAATTTCACTTATTTCAGAAAAAAAAGCAGAAATTTTCTTATTTTGGTGCAAAAAGGCGGAAATTTCTTTTATTTTGGTACAAAATTGCAGAAATTTTTCTTATTTTGGGGCAAAAAGGCAGAAATCTCCCATATTTTGGGGCAAAAATGCAGAAATTTCTCTTATTTTGAGGTAAAAAGGCTGAAATTCCCCTTATATGGGGGCAAAAAGGCAGAAATTTCCCTTATTTTGGGGCAAAATTGCAGAAATTTCACTTATTTCAGGGTAATAAGTCAGAAAATTTCCTTATTTTGGGGCAAAAAGACAGAAATTTCCTTTGTTTTGGGGGAAAAAGACAGAAATTTCACTTATTTAGAGGTAAAAAAGCAGAAATTCCCCTTATTTTGTAGCAAAACTGAAGAAATTTCTATTTTTTATGGCAAAAAGGTATGCATTCTTCTTATTTTCGGGCAAAAAGGCAGAAATTCCCCGTATTTTGGAGCAAAATTGCAGAAATTTCCCTAATTGTGGGGCAAGAAGGGGGAAATTCCCTATATGTTGGGGCAAAAAGACAGAAATTCTCCTTATTTTGGGGCAAAACTCAGAAATTCCACTTATTTTGGTGCAAAATTCTAGAAATTTCCCTTATTTTAGAGCAAAATTGCAGAAATTTCACTTATTTTGGAGCAAAATTGCAGAAATTTAACTTATTTCAGAAAAAAATTCAGAAATTTTTCTATTTTGGTGCAAAAAGGCAGAAATTTCTTTTATTTTGGTACAAAATTGCAGAAATTTTTCTTATTTTGGGGCAAAAAGGCAGAAATCCCCCATATTTTGAGGCAAAAATGCAGAAATTCCTCTTATTTTGAGGTAATAAGGCTGAAATTTCCCTTATTTGGGGGCAAAAAGGCAGAAATTTCCCTTATTTTGAGGCAAAATTGCAGAAATTTCACTTATTTCTGGGTAATAAGTCAGAAATTTTCTTTATTTTGGGGCAAAAAAGACAGAAATTCCCTTTGTTTTGGGAGAAAAAGACAGAAATTCCACTTTTTTAAAGGCAAAAAAGCAGAAATTCCTTTTATTTTGGAGTAAAAATGAAGAAATTTCCCTTTTTTGTGGCAAAAGGTATCCATTCCACTTATTTTCGGGCAAAAAGGCAGAAATTACCCGTATTTTGGAGCAATATTGCAGAAATTCCCCTAATTGTGGGGCAAAGAGGCAGAAATTCCCTATATGTTAGGGCAAAAATACAGAAATTCTCCTTATTTTGGGGCAAAACTCAGAAATTCTACTTATTTTGGGGCAAAATTCCAGAAATTTCCCTTATTTTGGGGCAAAATTGCAGAAATTTCACTTATTTTGGGGCAAAATTGCAGAAATTTCACTTATTTCAGGGTAATAAGTCAGAAATTTTCCTTATGTTGGGGCCAAAAAGACAGAAATTCCCTTTGTTTTGGGGGAAAAAGACAGAAATTCCACTTATTTAGAGGCAAAAAAGCAGAAATTCCTCTTATTTTGGAGCAAAATTGCAGAAATTCCCCTAATTGTGGGGCAAAAAGGCAGAAATTCCCTATATGTTGGGGCAAAAAGAAACAAATTCTCCTTATTTTGGGTCAAAACTCAGAAATTCCACTGATATTGGGGCAAAATTCCAGAAATTTCCCGTTTTTGGGGCAAAGTTGCAGAAATTTCACTTATTTTGGGGCAAAATTGAAGAAATTTCACTTATTTCAGAAAAAAAAGCAGGAATTTTCTTATTTTGGTGCAAAAAGGCGGAAATTTCTTTTATTTTGGTACAAAATTGCAGAAATTTTTCTTATTTTGGGGCAAAAAGGCAGAAATCTCCCATATTTTGGGGCAAAAGTGCAGAAATTTCTCTTATTTTGAGGTAAAAAGGCTGAAATTCCCCTTATTTGGGGGCAAAAAGGCAGAAAATTCACTTATTTTGGGGCAAAATTGCAGAAATTTCACTTATTTCAGGCTAATAAGTGAGAAATTTTCCTTATTTTGGGGCAAAAAAGACAGAAATTTCCTTTGTTTTGGGGGATAAAAACAGAAATACCACTTATTTAGAGGCAAAAAAGCAGAAATTCCCCTTATTTTGGAGCAAAACTGAAGAAATTTCTATTTTTTATGGCAAAAGGGTATGCATTCTTTTTATTTTCGGGCAAAAAGGCAGAAATTCCCCGTATTTTGGAGCAAAATTGCAGAAATTCCCCTAATTGTGGGGCAAAAAGGCAGAAATTCCCTATATGTTGGGGCAAAAATACAGAAAATCTCCTTATTTTGGGGCAAAACTCAGAAATTCCACTTATTTTGGTGCAAAATTCCAGAAATTTCCCTTATTTTAGGGCAAAATTGCAGAAATTTCACTTATTTTAAGGCAAAATTGCAGAAATTTAACTTATTTCAGAAAAAAATTCAGAAATTTTTCTATTTTGGTGCAAAAAGGCAGAAATTTCTTTTATTTTGGTACAAAATTGCAGAAATTTTTCTTATTTTGGGGCAAAAAGTAAGAAATCTCCCATATTTAGGGGAAAAATGCAGAAATTCCTCTTATTTTGAGGTAAAAGGCTGAAATTCCCCTTATTTGGGGGCAAAAAGGCAGAAATTTCCCTTATTTTGAGGCAAAATTGCAGAAATTTCACTTATTTCAGGGTAATAAGTCAGAAATTTTCTCTATTTGGGGGCAAAAAAGACAGAAATTCCCTTTGTTTTGGGAGAAAAATACAGATATTTCACTTTTTTAGAGGCAAAAAAGCAGAAATTCCTTTTATTTTGGAGTAAAAATGAAGAAATTTCCCTTTTTTGTGGCAAAAGGTATGCATTCCACTTATTTTTGGGCTAAAAAGCAGAAATTACCCGTATTTTAGAGCAAAATTGCAGAAATTCCTCTAATTGTAAGGCAAAATGGCAGAAATTCCCTATATGTTAGGGCAAAAAGACAGAAATTCTCTTTATTTTTGGGGCAAAACTCAGAAATTCCATTTATTTTGGGGCAAAATTCCAGAAATTTCTCTTATTTTGGGGCAAAATTGCAGAAATTTCACTTATTTTGGGGCAAAATTGCAGAAATTTCACTTATTTCATAGTAAAAAGGCGGAAATTTTCCTTATTTTGATGCAAAAATGCAGAAATTCCAAATATGTTGTGGCAAAAATGAAGAAATTCCCTTTATTTTGAGGTAAAAAGGCAGAAATTCCCCTTATTTGGGGGCAAAAAAAAGAAATTTCACTTATTTTGGGGCAAAAACTCAGAAATTCCACACTTTTTTGGTCAAAATTCCAGAAATTTCCCTTATTTTGGGGCAAAATTGCAGAAATTTCACTTATTTTGGTGCAAAATTGCAGAAATTTAACTTATTTCAGAAAAAAATTCAGAAATTTTCCTATTTTGGTGCAAAAAGGCAGAATTATCTTTTATTTTGGTACAAAATTGCAGAAATTTTTCTTATTTTGGGGCAAAAAGGCAGAAATCTCCCATATTTTGGGGCAAAAATGAAGATATTCCTCTTATTTTGAGGTAAAAAGGCTGAAATTTCCTTTATTTGGGGGCAAAAAGGCAGAAATTTCCCTTATTTTGAGGAAAATTTCAGAAATTTCACTTATTTCAGGGTAATAAGTCAGAAATTTTCGTTATTTTGGGGCAAAAAAGACAGAAATTCCCTTTGTTTTGGGGGAAAATAACAGAAATTCCACTTTTTTAGAAGCAAAAAATCAGAAATTCCTTTTATTTTGGAGTAAAAGTGAAGAAATTTCTTTTTTTGTGGCAAAAGGTATACATTCCACTTATTTTTGGGCTAAAAAGCAGAAATTACCAGTATTTTGGAGCAAAATTGCAGAAAATCCCCTAATTGTGAGGCAAAGAGGCAGAAATTCCCTATATGTTAGGGCAAAAAGACAGAAATTCTCCTTATTTTGGGACAAAACTCAGAAATTCCACTTATTTTGCGGCAAAATTCTAGAAATTTCTCTTATTTTGGGGCAAAATTGCAGAAATTTCACTTATTTTGGGGCAAAATTGCAGTAATTTCACTTATTTTGGGGCAAAATTGCAGAAATTCCAAATATTTTGTGGCAAAAATGCAGAAATTCCCCTTATTTTAAGGTAAAAAGGCAGAAATTCCCCTTATTTGGGGGTAAAAAACAGAAATTTCCCTTATTTTGGGGCAAAATTGCAGAAATTTCACTTATTTTGGGGCAAAATTGCAGAAATTACACTTATTTCAGAAAAAAATTCAGAAATTTTCCTATTTTGGTGCAAAAAGGCAGAAATTTCTATTTTTGTACAAAATTGCAGAAATTTTTCTTTTTTTGGGGCAAAAAGGCACAAATCTCCCATATTTTGGGGAAAAAATGCAGAAATTCCTCTTATTTTGAGGTAAAAAGGTAGAAATTTCCCTTATTTGGGGGAAAAAGGCAGAAAGTTCCCTTATTTTGAGGTAAAATTGCAGAAATTTCACTTATTTCAGTGTAATAAGTTAGAAATTTTACTTATTTTGGGGCAAAAAAGACAGAAATTCCCTTTGTTTTGGGGGAAAAAGACAGAAATTCCACTTTTTTAGCAGCAAAAAAGCAGAAATTCATTTTATTTTGGAGTAAAAATGAAGAAATTTCTTTTTTTGTGGCAAAAGATATACATTCCCATTATTTTCAGGCTAAAAAGCAGAAATTCCCCGTATTTTGGAGCAAAATTGCAGAAATTCCCATAATTGTGAGGCAAAAAGGCAGAAATTTCCGATATGTTAGGGCAAAAAGACAGAAATTCTTTTTATTTTGGGGCTAAACTCAGAAATTCCACTTATTTTGGGGCAAAATTCCAGAAATTTCCCTTATTTGGGGGCAAAATTGCAGAAATTTCACTTATTTTGGGGCAAAATTGCAGAAATTTCACTTATTTCAGGGTAATAAGTCAGAAATTTTCCTTATTTTGGGGCCAAAAAGACGGAAATTTCCTTTGTTTTGGGGTGAAAAAGATAGAAATTCCACTTATTTAGAGGCAAAAAAGCAGAAATTCCTCTTATTTTGGAGCAAAAATGAAGAAATTTCCTTTTTTTATGGCAAAAAGGTATGCATTCTTCTTATTTTCGGGCAAAAAGGCAGAAATTCCCAGTATTTTGGAGCAAAATTGCAGAAATTCCCCTAATTGTGGGGCAAAAAGGCAGAAATTCCCTATATGTTGGGGCAAAAAGAAACAAATTCTCCTTATTTTGGGTCAAAACTCAGAAATTCCACTGATATTGGGGCAAAATTCCAGAAATTTCCCTTATTTTGGGGCAAAATTGCAGAAATTTCACTTATTTTGGGGCAAAATTGCAGAAATTTCACTTATTTCAGAAAAAAAAGCAGAAATTTTCTTATTTTGGTGCAAAAAGGCGGAAATTTCTTTTATTTTGGTACAAAATTGCAGAAATTTTTCTTATTTTGGGGCAAAAAGGCAGAAATCTCCCATATTTTGGGGCAAAAATGAAGAAATTTCTCTTATTTTGAGGTAAAAAGGCTGAAATTCCCATTATTTGGGGGCAAAAAGGCAGAAATTTCCCTTATTTTGGGGCAAAATTGCAGAAATTTCACTTATTTCAGTGTAATAAGTCAGAAATTTTCTTTATTTTGGGGCAAAAAAGACAGAAATTATTTTTGTTTTGAGTGAAAAAGGCAGAAATTCCACTTTTTTAGCGGCAAATGCAAAAATTCATTTTATTTTGGAGTAAAAATGAAGAAATTTCTCTTTTTTTTGTGGCAAAAAGTATACATTCCCCTTATTTTCAGGCTAAAAAGCAGAAATTCCCCGTATTTTGGAGCAAAATTGCAGAAATTCCCCTAATTGTGGGGCAAAAAGGCAGAAATTGCCTATATGTTGGGGAAAAAAGACAGAAATTCTTCTAATTTTGGGGCAAAACTCAGAAATTCCACTTATTTTGGGGCAAAATTCCAGAAATTTCCTTTATTTGGGAGCAAAATTGCAGAAATTTCTGTTATTTTGGGGCAAAATTGCAGAAATTTCACTTATTTCAGAAAAAAAAGCAGAAATTTTCTTATTTTGGTGCAAAAAGGCGGAAATTTCTTTTATTTTGGTACAAAATTGCAGAAATTTTTCTTATTTTGGGGCAAAAAGGCAGAAATCTCCCATATTTTGGGGCAAAAATGCAGAAATTCCTCTTATTTTGAGGTAAAAAGGCTGAAATTCCCCTTATTTGGAGGCAAAAAGGCAGAAATTTTTCTTATTTTGGGGCAAAATTGCAGAAATTTCACTTATTTCAGAGTAGTCAGTCAGAAATTTTTCTTATTTTGGGGCAAAAAAGCAGAAATTCCTTTTATTTTGGAGTAAAAATGAAGAAATTTCTTTTTTTTTGGCAAATGGTATACATTCCCCTTATTTTCAGGCTAAAAAGCAGAAATTACCCGTATTTTGGAGCAAAATTGCAAAAATTCCGCTAATTGTGGGGCAAAAAGGCAGAAATTCCCTGTAAGTTAGAGCAAAAAAAACAGAAAATCTCCTTATTTTGGGGCAAAATTCAGAAATTCCACTTACTTTGGGGCAAAATTCCAAAAATTTCCCTTATTTTGGGCCAAAATTGCAGAAATTTCACTTATTTTGAGGCAAAATTGCATAAATTTCACTTATTTCAGGGTAATAAGTCAGAAATTTTCCTTATTTTGGGGCAAAAAACACAGAAATTCCCTTTGTTTTGGGGGAAAAAGACAGTAATTCCACTTATTTAGAGGCAAAAAAGCAGAAATTCTTCATTATTGGAGCAAAAATGAAGAAATTTATCTTTTTTTTGTGGCAAAAGGTATACATTCCGCTTATTTTCGGGCTAAAAAGCAGAAATTCCCCGTATTTTGTATCAAAATTGCAGAAATTCCCCTTATTCTGGAGCAAAAATAAAGAAATTTCCCTTTTTTATGGCAAAAAGGTATGCATTCTTCTTATTTTCGGGCAAAAAAGCAGAAATTCCCCGTATTTTGGAGCAAAATTGCAGAAATTCCCCTAATTGTGGGGCAAAAAGGCAGAAATTCCCTATATGTTGGGGCAAAAAGACAGAAATTCTCCTTATTTTGGGGCAAAACTCAGAAATTCCACTTATTTTGGGGCAAAATTCCAGAAATTTCCCTTATTTTAGGGCAAAATTGCAGAAATTTCACTTATTTTGGGGCAAAATTGCAAAAATTTAACTTATTTCAGGAAAAAAAGCAGAATTTATTTATTTTGGTGCAAAAAGGCAGAAATTTCTTTTATTTTGGTACAAAATTGCAGAAATTTTTCTTATTTTGGGGCAAAAAGGCAGAAATCTCCCATATTTTGTGGCAAAAATGCAGAAATTTCTTTTATTTTGAGGTAAAAAGGCTGAAATTCCCCTTATTTGGGGGCAAAATGCAGAAATTTCCCTTATTTTGGTGCAAAATTGCATAAATTTAACTTATTTCAGGGTAATAAGTCAGAAATTTTCCTTATTTTCGGGCAAAAAACACAGAAATTCCCTTTGTTTTGGGGGAAAAAAGACAGAAATTCCACTTTTTTAGAGGCAAAAAAGCAGAAATTCCTTTTATTTTGGAGTAAAAATGAAGAAATTTCCCTTTTTTGTGGCAAAATGTATACATTCCACTTATTTTTGGGCTAAAAACCAGAAATTACCCGTATTTTGGAGCAAAATTGCAGAAATTCCCCTAATTGTGGGGCAAAAGGCAGAAATTCCCTATATGTTGGGGAAAAAGACAGAAATTCTCCTTATTTTGGGGCAAAACTCAGAAATTCCACTTATTTTGGGGCAAAATTCCAGAAATTTCCCTTATTTTGGGGCAAAATTGCAGAAATTTCACTTATTTTGGGGCAAAATTGCAGAAATTTCACTTATTTCATTGTAATAAGTCAGAAATTTTCGTTATTTTGGGGCAAAAAAGACAGAAATTCCCTTTGTTTTGGGGGAAAAAGACAGAAATTCCACTTTTTTAGAGGCAAAAAAGCAGAAATTCCTATTATTTTGGAGTAAAAATGAAGAAATTTCCCTTTTTTGTGGCCAAAGGTATACATTCCACTTATTTTTGGGCTAAAAAGCAGAAATTACCCGTATTTTGGAGCAAGATTGCAGAAATTTCCCTAATTGTGGGGCAAAAAGGCAGAAATTCTCTATATGTTAAGGCAAAAAGACAGAAATTCTCCTTATTTTGGGGCAAAACTCAGAAATTCCACTTATTTTAGGGCAAAATTCCAGAAATTTCCCTTATTTTGGGGCAAAATTGCAGAAATTTCACTTATTTGGGGCAAAATTGCAGAAATTTCACTTATTTCATAGTAAAAAGGAAGAAATTATCCTTATTTTGGGGCAAAAATGCAGAAATTCCAAATATTTTGTAGCAAAAATGCAGAAATTCCCCTTATATTGAGGTAAAAAGGCAGATATTCCCCTTATTTGGGGGCAAAAAACAGAAATTTCCCTTATTTTGGGGCAAAATTGCAGAAATTTCACTTATTTTGGGGCAAAATTGCAGAAATTTCACTTATTTCAGGGTAATAAGTCAGAAATTTTCCTTATTTTGGGGCCAAAAAGAAATTTCCTTTGTTTTGGGGTGAAAAAGATAGAAATTCCACTTATTTAGAGGCAAAAAAGCAGAAATTCCTCTTATTTTGGAGCAAAAATGAAGAAATTTCCTTTTTTTATTTCAAAAAGGTATGCATTCTTCTTATTTTCGGGCAAAAAGGCAGAAATTCCCCGTATTTTGGAGCAAAATTGCAGAAATTCCCCTAATTGTGGGTCAAAAAGGCAGAAATTCTCCATATGTTGGGGCAAAAAGACAGAAATTCTCCTTATTTTAGAGCAAAACTCAGAAATTTCACTTATTTTGGCGCAAAATTGCAGAAATTTCACTTATTTCAGAAAAAAAGCAGAAATTTTCTTAATTTGGGGCAAAAAGGAAGAAATTTCTTTTATTTTGGTACAAAATTGCAGAAATTTTTTTTATTTTTGGCAAAAAGGCAGAAATTTCCCATATTTTGGGGCAAAATTGCAGAAATTCCCCTAATTGTGGGGCAAAAAGGCAGCAATTCCCTATATGTTGGGGCAAAAAGAAACAAATTCTTCTTATTTTGGGTCAAAACTCAGAAATTCCACTTATATTGGGGCAAAATTCCAGAAATTTCCCTTATTTTGGGGCAAAATTGCAGAAATTTCACTTATTTTGGGGCAAAATTGCAGAAATTTCACTTATTTCAGAAAAAAAAGAAGAAATTTTCTTATTTTGGTGCAAAAAGGCGGAAATTTCTTTTATTTTGGTACAAAATTGCAGAAATTTTTCTTATTTTGGGGCAAAAAGGCAGAAATCTCCCATATTTTGGGGCAAAAATGAAGAAATTTTTCTTATTTTGAGGTAAAAAGGCTGAAATTCCCATTATTTGGGGGCAAAAAGGCAGAAATTTCCCTTATTTTGAGGCAAAATTGCAGAAATTTCACTTATTTCAGAATAATAAGTGAGAAATTTTCCTTATTTTGGGGCAAAAAAGGCAGAAATTCTTTTTGTTTTGAGGGAAAAAGGCAGAAATTCCACTTTTTTAGCGGCAAAAAAGCAAAAATTCATTTTATTTTGGAGTAAAAATGAAGAAATTTCTTTTTTTTTTTTTGTGGCAAAAAGTATACATTCCCCTTATTTTCAGGCTAAAAAGCAGAAATTCCCCGTATTTTGGAGCAAAATTGCAGAAATTCCCCTAATTGTGGGGCAAAAAGGCAGAAATTGCCTATATGTTGGGGCAAAAAGACAGAAATTCTCCTAATTTTGGGGCAAAACTCAGAAATTCCACTTATTTTGGGGCAAAATTCCAGAAATTTCCCTTATTTTGGGGCAAAATTGCAGAAATTTCACTTATTTTGGGGCAAAATTGCAGAAATTTCACTTATTTCAGGGTAATAAGTCAGAAATTTTCCTTATTTTGGAGCAAAAAAACAGAAATTCCCTTTGTTTTGGGGTAAAAAGACAGAAATTCCACATATTTAGAGGCAAAAAAGCTGAAATTCCCCTTATTTTGGAGCAAAAATGAAGAACTTTCCCTTTTTTATGGCAAAAAGGTATGCATTCTTCTTATTTTTGGGCAAAAAGGCAGAAATTCCCCGTATTTTGGAGCAAAATTGCAGAAATTCCCCTAATTGTGGGGCGAAAAGGCAGAAATTCCCTATACGTTGGGGCAAAAAGACAGAAATTCTCCTTATTTTGGGGCAAAACTCAGAAATTCCACTTATTTTAAGGCAAAATTCCAGAAATTTCCTTTATTTGGGAGCAAAATTGCAGAAATTTCTGTTATTTTGTGGCAAAATTGCAGAAATTTCACTTATTTCAGAAAAAAAAGCAGAAATTTTCTTATTTTGGTGCAAAAAGGCGGAAATTTCTTTTATTTTGGTACAAAATTGCAGAAATTTTTCTTATTTTGGGGCAAAAAGGCAGAAATCTCCCATATTTTGGGGCAAAAATGCAGAAATTCCTCTTATTTTGAGGTAAAAAGGCTGAAATTCCCCTTATTTGGAGGCAAAAAGGCAGAAATTTTTCTTATTTTGGGGCAAAATTGCAGAAATTTCACTTATTTCAGAGTAGTCAGTCAGAAATTTTTCTTATTTTGGGGCATAAAAGCAGAAATTCCTTTTATTTTGGAGTAAAAATGAAGAAATTTCTTTTTTGTGGCAAATGGTATACATTCCCCTTATTTTCAGGCTAAAAAGCAGAAATTACCCGTATTTTGGAGCAAAATTGCAAAAATTCCGCTAATTGTGGGGCAAAAAGGCAGAAATTCCCTGTAAGTTAGAGCAAAAAAACAGAAAATCTCCTTATTTTGGGGCAAAACTCAGAAATTCCACTTACTTTGGGGCAAAATTCCAAAAATTTCCCTTATTTTGGGCCAAAATTGCAGAAATTTCACTTATTTTGAGGCAAAATTGCATAAATTTCACTTATTTCAGGGTAATAAGTCAGAAATTTTCCTTATTTTGGGGCAAAAAACACAGAAATTCCCTTTGTTTTGGGGGAAAAAGACAGAAATTCCACTTTTTTAGAGGCAAAAAAGCAGAAATTCCTTTTATTTTGGAGTAAAAATGAAGAAATTTCCCTTTTTTGTGGCAAAATGTATACATTCCACTTATTTTTGGGCTAAAAAGCTGAAATTACCCGTATTTTGGAGCAAAATTGCAGAAATTCCCCTAATTGTGGGGCAAAATGCAGAAATTCCCTATATGTTAGGGCAAACAGACAGAAATTCTCCTTATTTTGGGGCAAAACTCAGAAATTCCACTTATTTTGGGGCAAAATTCCAGAACTTTCCCTTATTTTGTGGCAAAATTGCAGAAATTTCCTTTACATTGGGGCAAAATTGCAGAAATTTCCCTTATTTTGGAGCAAAATTGCAGAAATTTCACTTATTTCATGGTAAAAAGGCAGAAATTTTCCTCATTTTGGGGCAAAAATGCAGAGATTCCAAATATTTTGTGGTAAAATTGCAAAAATTCCCCTTATTTTGAGGTAAAAAGGCATAAATTCCCCTTATTTGGGGGCAAAAAGCAGAAATTTCCCTTATTCTGGGACAAAATTGCAGAAATTTCACTTATTTCAGGGTAATAAGTCAGAAATTTTCCTTATTTGGGGCAAAAAAGACAGAAATTCCTTTTGTTTTGGGGGAAAAAGTCAGAAATTCCACTTATTTAAAAGCAAAAAAGCAGAAATTCTCCTTATATTGGAGCAAAAATGAAGAAATTTCCTTTTTTTGTGGCAAAAGGTATGCATTCTTCTTATTTTCAGGCTAAAAAGCAGAAATTCCCCGTATTTTGGAGCAAAATTGCAGAAATTCCCCTAATTGTGGGACATAAAGGGAGAAATTTGCTATATGTTGGGGCAAAAAGACAGAAATTCTTTTTATTTTGGGGCAAAACTCAGAAATTCCACTTATTTTGGGACAAAATTCCAGAAATTTCACTTATTTTGGGGCAAAATTGCAGAAATTTCACTTATTTTGGGGCAAAATTGCAGACATTTCACTTATTTCAGAAAAAAAAGCAGAAATTTTCTTATTTTGGTGCAAAAAGGCAGAAATTTCTTTTATTTTGGTACAAAATTGCAGAAATTTTTCTTATTTTGGGGCAAAAAGCAGAAATCTCCCATATTTTGGGGCAAAAATGCAGAAATTCCTCTTATTTTGAGGTAAAAAGGCTGAAATTCCCCTTATGTGGGGGCAGAAAGGCAGAAATTTCTCTTATTTTGGGGCAAAATTGCAGAAATTTCACTTATTTCAGGGTAATAAGTCAGAAATTTTCCTTATTTTGGGCCAATAAAGACAGAAATTTCTTTTGTTTTGAGGGATAAAGACAGAAATTCCACTTATTTAGAGGCAAAAAAGCAGAAATTCCCCTTATTTTAGAGCAAAACTGAAGAAATTTCCCTTTTTTATGGCAAAAAGGTATGCATTCTTCTTATTTTCGGTCAAAAAGGCAGAAATTCCCCGTATTTTCGAGCAAAATTGCAGAAATTCCCCTAATTGTGGGGCAAAAAGTGAGAAATTCTCTATATGTTGGGGCAAAAAGACAGAAATTCTCCTTATTTTGGGGCAAAACTCAGAAATTCCACTTATTTTGGGGAAAAAATTCCAGAAATTTCCCTTATTTTTGGGCAAAATTGCAGAAATTTCACTTATTTTGGGGCAAAATTGCAGAAATTTAACTTATTTCAGAAAAAAATTCAGAAATTTTCCTATTTTGGTGCAAAAAGGCAGAAATTTCTTTAATTTTGGTACAAAATTGCAGAAATTTTTCTTATTTTGAAGCAAAAAGGCAGAAATCCCCGTATTTTGGGGCAAAAATGCAGAAATTCCTCTTATTTTGAGGTAAAATGGCTGAAATTTCCCTTATTTGGGGGCAAAAGTGCAGAAATTTCCCTTATTTTGAGGCAAAATTGCAGAAATTTCACTTATTTCAGTGTAATAAGTCAGAAATTTTCGTTATTTTGGGGCAAAAAAGAGAGAAATTCCCTTTGTTTTGGGGGAAAAAG
Source organism: Micromys minutus (assembly GCF_963924665.1). Taxonomy (NCBI): domain Eukaryota; kingdom Metazoa; phylum Chordata; class Mammalia; order Rodentia; family Muridae; genus Micromys; species Micromys minutus. The sequence goes on along the minus strand of NW_027667729.1, from coordinate 15,130 downwards.
ACAGAAATTCCACTTTTTTAGAGGCAAAAAAGCAGAAATTCCTTTTACTTTGGATTAAAAATGAACAAATTTCCCTTTTTTGTGGCAAAAGGTATACATTCCACTTATTTTTGGGCTAAAAAGCAGAAATTACCCGTATTTTGGAGCAAAATTGCAGAAATTTCCCTAATTGTGGGGCAAAAAGGCAGAAATTCCCTATATGTTGGGGCAAAAAGACAGAAATTCTCCTTATTTTGGGGCAAAACTCAGAAATTCCACTTGTTTTGGGGGCAAAATACCAGAAATTTCACTTATTTTGGGGCAAAATTGCAGAAATTTCACTTATTTTGTGGCAAAATTGCAGAAATTTCACTTATTTCATGGTAAAAAGGCAGAAATTATCCTTATTTTGGGGGCAAAAATGCAGAAATTCCAAATATTTTGTTGCAAAAATGCAGAAATTCCCCTTATTTTGAGGTAAAAAGGCTGAAATTCCCCTTATTTGGGGGCAAAAAAGAAGAATTTCTTATTTTGGGACAAAATTGCAGAAATTTTACTTATTTCAGAGTAATAAGTCAGAAATTTTCCTTATTTTGCGGCAAAAAAAACAGAAATTCCACTTATTTAGAGGCAAAAAACAGAAATTCCGCTTATTTTGGAGCAAAAATTAAGAAATTTTCCTTTTTTATGGCAAAAAGGTATGCATTCTTCTTGTTTTCGGTCAAAAAGGCAGAAATTCCCCGTTATTTGGAGCAAAATTGCAAAAATTCCCCTAATTTTGGGGCAAAAAGGCAGATATTCCCTATATGTTGGGGCAATAAGACAGAAATTCTCCTTATTTTGGGGCAAAATTCAGAAATTCCATTTCTTTTGGTGCAAAATTCCCAAAACTTCCCTTATTTTGGGGCAAAATTGCAGAAATTTTACTTATTTAGGGGCAAAATTGCAGAAATTTCACTTTTTTCAGGGAAAAAAGGCCGAAATTTTCCATTTTTGGGAGCAAAAAGGCAGAAATTCCTAATATTTTGTGGCAAAAATGAAGAAATTTCCCTTATTTTGAGGTAAAAATGCTGAAATTAACTTTATTTGGGGGCAAAAATGCAGAAATTTCTCTTATACTGGGGCAAAATTGCAGAAATTTCACTTATTTCAGGGTAATTAATCAGAAATTTTCCTTATTTTGGGGCAAAAATACAGAAATTCAATTTGTATGGGGGGAAAAAGACAGAAATTCCATTTATTTAGAGTCAAAAAAGCAGAAATTCTCCTTATTTTGGGGCGAAATTGCAGAAATTTCCTTTACATTGAGGCAAAATTGCAGAAATTCCCCTTATTTTGGGGCAAAATTGCAGAAATTTCACTTATTTCAGAGAAAAAGCACAGAAATTTCTCTTATTTTGGGGAAAAAGGCAGAAATTTCTTTTATTTTGGTACAAAATTGCAGAAATTTTCTTTATTTTGGGGAAAATGCTGAAATTCCCCTTATTTTGAGGCAAAAAGGCAGAAATTCCCTTTCTTTTGTGGCAAAAAGGCAGAAATTCCTCTTATTTTGCGGCAAAAATGAAGAAATTTCCCTTTTTTGTGGCAAAAGGTATACATTCCCTTTATTTTCGGGCAAAAAGGCAGAAATTCCCCGTATTTTGGAGCACAATTGCAGAAAATCCCCAAATTGTGGGGCAAATAGGCAGAAATTCCCTATATGTTGGGGCAAAAAGACAAAAATTCTCCTTATTTTGGGACAAAACTCAGAATTTCCACTTATTTTGGGGCAAAATTCCAGAAATTTCCCTTATTTTGGGGCAAAATTGCAGAAATTTCACTTATTTTGGGGCAAAATTGCAGAAATTTCACTTATTTCAGTTAAAAATGGCAGAAATTTTTCTTATTTTGGGGCAAAATGGCAGAAATTCCTAATATTTTGTGGCAAAAATGCAGAAATTCCCATTATTTTGAGGTAAAAAGGCTGAAATTCCCCTTATTTGGGTGCAAAAAGGCAGAAATTTTTCTTATTTGGGGGCAAAATTGCAGACATTTCACTTATTTCGGGGTAATAAGTCAGAAATTTTCCTTATTTTGGGGCAAAAAAGACAGAAATTCCCCTAATTGTGGGGCAAAAAGGCAGAAATTCCCTATATGTTGGGGCAAAAAGACAGAAATTCTCCTTATTTTGGGTCAAAACTCAAAAATTCCACTTATTTTGGGGCAAAATTGCAGGAATTTACCTTATTTTGGGGCAAAATTGCAGAAATTTTCCTTATTTGGGGCAAAATTGCAGAAATTTCACTTATTTTCAGGTAAAAAGACTGAAATATCCTTTATTTTGGGGCAAAAAGGAAGAAATTCCCCTTATTTTGGGGCAAAATTGCAGAAATTTTTCTTATTTTGGGGCAAAAAGGCTGAAATTCTTATTTTGAGGTAAAATGCTGAAATTCCCCATATTTTGGGGCAAAAGGCAAATATTCTTCTTATTTTAAGGCAAAACGGCACAAATTTCCCTTATTTTCGGGCAAAATTGCAGAAATTTCATTTATTTCAGGGCAAAAATTCAGAAATTCCTTTTATTTTGGGGCAAAGAGCAGAAATTTCTTTTATTATGGTACAAAATTGAAGAAATTTTTCTTATTTTGAAACAAAAAGGCAGAAAATTCCCCTTATTTTGAGGCAAAAGGCAGAAACTATTCTTATTTTGTGGTAAAATGCAGAAATTCCCTTTATTTTGGGGCTAGAAAGCAGAAATTCCCTGTATTTTGAAGCAAAATTGCAGAAATTCTCATAATTTTCGGGCAAAAGGCAAAAATTCTCCTTATTTTGGGGCAAAAAGACAGAAAATCTCCTTTTTTGGGAGCAAACAGTCAGAAATTTTCCTTATTTTGGGGCAAAATTGCAGAAATTTCCTTTACATTGGGGCAAAATTGCAGAAATTTCCATATTTTGGGGCAAAATTGCAGAAATTTCACTTATTTCAGGGAAAAAAGGCGAAAATTTTTTTGGGGGGGCAAAAAGGCAGAAATTTTTTTTATTTTGGTACAAAATTGCAGAAATTTTTCTTATTTTTGGGCAAAAAGTCAGAAATTCCTCATATTTTGGGGCAAAAAGGCAGAAATTCCCCTTATTTTGAGGTAAAAAGGCTGTAATTCCCCTTATTTTGAAGCAAAAAGACAGAAATTTCATTTATTTTGGGAAAAGGCAGAAATTGCACTTATTTTGAGTCAAAAAGGTGGAAAATCCCCTTATTTTGGGGCAAAAATGAAGAAATTTGCTTTTTTTATGGCAAAAAGGTATACATTCCCTTTATTTTTGGGCAAAATGGCACAAATTCCCTGTATTTTGGAGCAACATTGCAGAAATTCCCCTAATTTTTGGGCAAAAAGGCAGAAATTCCCTATATGTTGGGGCAAAAAGACAGAAATTCTCATTATTTTGGGGCAAAACTCAGAAATTCCACTTATTTTGGCGCAAAATTCCAGAAATTTCCCTTATTTTGAGGCAAATTGCAGAAATTTCACTTATTTTGGGGCAAAATTGCAAAAATTTCACTTATGTCAGAAAAAAAAGCAGAAATTTTCTTATTTTGGTGCAAAAAGGCAGAAATTTCTAATATTTTGGTACAAAATTGCAGAAATTTTTCTTATTTTAGGGCAAAAAGGCAGAAATTCCTAATATTTTGGGGCAAAAATGCAGAAATTCCTCTTATTTTTAGGTAAAAAGCCTGAAATTCCCCTTATTTGGGGGCAAAAAGGCAGAAATTTCCCTTATTTTGAGGCAAAATTGCAGAAATTTCACTTATTTCAGAGAACAAAATCAGAAATTTTCTTATTTTGGGGCAAAAAGGCAGAAATTTCTTTTATTTTGGTACAAAATTGCAGAAATGTTTCTTATTTTGGGGCAAAAAGGCAGAAATCTCCCATATTTTGGAGCAAAAAGCAGAAATTTCCCTTATTTTGAGGGAAAAACGCTGAAATTCCTCTTATTTGGGGGCAAAAAGGCAGAAATTTCCCTTATTTTGAGGCAAAATTGCAGAAATTTCACTTATTTCAGAATAATAAGTCAGAAATTTTCCTTATTTTGGGGCAAAAAACAGAAATTCTCTTTGTTTTAAAGGAAAAAGACTGATATTCCACTTATTTAGAGGCTAAAAAGCAGAAATTCTTATTATTTTGGAGCAAAAATGAAGAAATTTTCCTTTTTTTGTGGAAAAAGGTATACATTCCTCTAATTTTCGGGCTAAAAAGCAGAAATTCCCCGTATTTTGGAGCAAAATTGCAGAAATTCCCCTAATTGTGGGGCAAAAAGGCAGAAATTCTCTATATGTTGGAGCAAAAAGACAGAAATTCTCCTTATTTTGGGGCAAAACTCAGAAATTCCACTTATTTTGGGGCAAAATTCCAGAAATTTCCCTTATTTTGGGGCGAAATTGCAGAAATTTCACTTTTTCATGGAAAAAAAGGCAGAAATTTTCCTTATTTTGGGGCAAAAAGGCAGAAATTCCTAATATTTTGGGGCAAAAATTCAGAAATTCCTCTTATTTGGGGGCAAAAAGGCAGAAATTCCCCTTATTTGGGGGCAAAAAGGCATAAATTTCCCTTATTTTGGGGCAAAATTGCAGAAATTTCACTTATTTCAGAGAAAAAAACAAAAATCTTTCTTATTTTTGGCAAAATGCAGAAATTCCCATTATTTTGGGGCAAAAAGGCAGAAATTCACCTTATTTTGGAGTAAAATTGAAGACATGTCACATATTTCAGGGCATAAAGGCAGAAATTGCCCTTATTTGGGGGCAAAAAGGCAGAAATTCCCCTTATTTTGGGATAAAATTGCAGAAATTACCCTTGTTTGGGGGCAAAAAGGCAGAAAATCCCCTTAATTTCGGGCAAAAAGGCAGAAATTCCCTGTATTTTGGAGCAAAATTGCAGAAATTCTCCTAATATTGGGGCAAAAATGCAGAAATTCCCTTTATTTGGGGCAAATTGGCAGAAGTTACCCTTATTTTCAGGAAAAGAGGCAGAAATTCTTATTATTTTGAAGCAAAATTGCAGAAACTCCCCTAATTTGGGGCAAAAAGGCAGAAATTCCCTTTATTTTGGGGCAAAAATACAGAAATTCTCCTTATATCTGGGCAAAAATCAGAAATTTCCCTTATTTTGGAGCAAAATTTTAGAAATTTCTTTTATTTTGGTACAGAATTGGAGAAATTTTTCTTATTCTGTGGCAAAAAGGCAGAAAGTTCTTTTATTTTGGTGCAAAATTGCAGAAATTTTTCTTATTTAGGGGCAAAAAGGCATAAATTTCCCATATTTTGGGGCAAAAATGTAGAAATTTTCTTTATTTTGAGGTAAAAAGGCTGAAATTTCCCTTATTTGGGGGCAAAAAGGCAGAAATTTCTCTTATTTTGGGGCAAAATTGCAGAAATTTCACTTATTTCAGAAAAAAAAGAAAAAATTTTCTTATTTGGGGGCAAAAAGGCAGAAATTTCTTTTATTTTGGTGCAAAATTACAGAAATTTTCTTTATTTTGGGGCAAAAAAGACAGAAATTCCCTTTGTTTTGGGGGAAAAAGACAGAAATTCCACTTATTTAGAGGCAAAAAAGCAGAAATTCCCCTTATTTTGGAGCAAAAATGAAGAAATTTCCCTTTTTCATGGCAAAAAGGTATGCATTCTTCTTATTTTCGGGCAAAAAGGCAGAAATTCCCTATATGTTGGGGCAAAAAGACAGAAATTCTCCTTATTTTGGGGCAAAACTCAGATATCCCACATATTTTGGGGCAAAATTCCATAAATTTCCCTTATTTTGGGGCAAAATTGCAGAAATATCCCTTATTTTAAGGCAAAATTGGAGAAATTTCACTTATTTCAGAAGAAAAAAGCAGAAATTTTCTTGTTTTGGGGCAAAAAGGGAGAAATTTCTTTTATTTTTGTACAAAATTGCAGAAATTTTTCTTATTTTGGGGCAAGAAGGCAGAAATTTCCTATATTTTGGGGCAAAAATTCAGAAATTCCCCTTATTTTTAGGTAAAAAGGCTGAAATTCTCTTTATTTGGGAGCAAAAAGGCAGAAATTGCCCTGATTTTGTGGCAAAATTCCAGAAATTTCACTTATTTTAGGGTAATAAGTCAGAAATTTTTTATTTTGGGGCAAAAAGGCAGAAATTTCTTTTATTTTGGTACAAAATTACAGAAATTTTTCTTATTTTGGGGCAAAAAAGAAGAAATTTCCGTTATTTTGGGGCAAAATTGCAGAAATTTCACTTATTTTGATGTAAAAAGGCTGAAATTCCCCTTATTTTGGGGCAAAATGGCAGAAGTTTTCCTTATTTTGGGGCAAAATTGCAGAAATTTCACTTATTTCAAGGTAATAAGTCAGAAATTTTCCTTATTTTGGGGCAAAAAAACAGAAATTCCTTGTTTTGGGGGAAAAAGACATAAATTCCACTTATTTAGAGGCAAAAAAGCAGAAATTCCCCATATTTTGGAGCAAAATTGCAGAAATTCCCCTAATTGTGGGGCAAAAAGGCAGAAATTCCCTATATGTTGGGGCAAAAAGACAGAAATTCTCCTCATTTGGGGGCAAAATTCAGAAATTCCATTTATTTTGTGGCAAAATTTCCAAAATTCCCCTTATTTTGGGGCAAATTGCAGAAATTTCAATTATTTTGGGGCAAAATTGCAGAAATTTCACTTTTTTCAGGGAAAAAAGGCCGAAATTTTCCGTTTTTAGGGGCAAAAAGTCAGAAATTCCTAATATTTTGAGGCAAAAATGCAGAAATTCCTCTTATTTTGAGGTAAAAAGGCTGAAATTCCCCTTATTTGGGGGCAAAAATGCAGAAATTTCTCTAATACTGGGGCAAAATAGCAGAAATTTCACTTATTTCAGGGTAATAATTCAGAAATTTTCCTTATTTTGGGGCAAAAAATACAGAAATTCCATTTGTATGGGGGGAAAAAGACAGAAATTCCATTTATTTAGAGGCACAAAAGCAGAAATTCCCCTTATTTTGGAGCAAAATTGCAGAAATTTCCCTTTTTATAGCCAAAAGGTATGCATTCTTCTTATTTTCAGGCAAAAAGGCAGAAATTCCCCGTATTTTGGAGTAAAATTGCAGAAATTCCCTTAATTGTAGGGCAAAAAGACAGAAATTCTCCTTATTTTGGGGCAAAACTCAGAAATTCCAGTTATTTTGGAACAAAATTTCAGAAATTTCCCTTATTTTTGGCCAAAATTGCAGAAATTTCACTTATTTTGGGGCAAAATTGCAGAAATTTCACTTATTTCAGGGAAAAAAAGCAGAAATTTTCTTATTTTGGGGCAAAAAGGCAGAAATTTCCCATATTTTGAGGCAAAAATGCAGAAATTCCCCTTATTTTGAGGTAAAAAGGCTGAAATTCCCCTTATTTGGGGGCAAAAAGGCAGAAATTTCCCATATTTTGGGGCAAAATTACAGAAATTTCACTTATTTCAGGGTACTAAGTCAGAAATTTTTCTTACTTTGGGGCAAAAAAGACAGAAATTCCCTTTGTTTTCAGGGAAAAAGACAGAAATTCCACTTATTTAGAGGCAAAAATGCAGAAATTCCCCTTATTTTGGAGCAAAAATGAAGAAATTTCCCTTTTTTATGGCAAAAAGGTATGCATTCTTCTTATTTTCGGGCAAAAAGGCAGAAATTCCCTTTGTTTTGGAAGAAAAAGACAGAAATTCCACTTATTTAGAGGCAAAAAAGCAGAAATTCCCCTTATTTTGGAGCAAAATTGCAGAAATTCCCCTAATTGTGGGGCAAAAAAGCAGAAATTCCCTATATGTTAGGGCAAAACGACAGAAATTCTCCTCATTTGGGGGCAAAATTCAGAAATTCCATTTATTTTGGGGCAAAATTCCAAAAATTCCCCTTATTTTGGGGCAAAATTGCAGAAATTTCAATTATTTTGGGGCAAAATTGCAGAAATTTCACTTTTTTCAGGGAAAAAAGGCCGAAATTTTCCGTTTTTAGGGGCAAAAAGTCAGAAATTCCTAATATTTTGAGGCAAAAATGCAGAAATTCCTCTTATTTTGATGTAAAAAGGCTGAAATTCCCCTTATTTGGGGGCAAAAATGCAGAAATTTCTCTTATACTGGGGCAAAATTGCAGAAATTTCACTTATTTCAGGGTAATAATTCAGAAATTTTCCTTATTTTGGGGCAAAAAATACAGAAATTCCATTTGTATGAGTGGAAAAAGACAGAAATTCCATTTATTTAGAGGCAAAAAAGCAGAAATTCCCCTTATTTTGGAGCAAAATTGCAGAAATTTCCCTTTTTATAGCCAAAAGGTATACATTCTTCTTATTTTCAGGCAAAAAGGCAGAAATTCCCCGTATTTTGGAGTAAAATTGCAGAAATTCCCTATATGTTGGGGCAAAAAGACAGAAATTCTCCTTATTTTGGGGCAAAACTCAGAAATTCCACTTATTTTGGAACAAAATTTCAGAAATTTCCCTTATTTTTGGCCAAAATTGCAGAAATTTCACTTATTTTGGGGCAAAATTGCAGAAATTTCACTTATTTCAGGGAAAAAAAGCAGAAATTTTCTTATTTTGGGGCAAAAAGGCAGAAATTTCCCATATTTCGAGGCAAAAATGCAGAAATTCCCCTTATTTTGAGTTAAAAAGGCTGAAATTCCCCTTATTTGGGGGCAAAAAGGCAGAAATTTCCCATATTTTGGGGCAAAATTGCAGAAATTTCACTTATTTCAGAGTAATAAGTCAGAAATTTTTCTTACTTTGGGGCAAAAAAGACAGAAATTCCCTTTGTTTTCAGGGAAAAAGACAGAAATTCCACTTATTTAGAGGCAAAAATGCAGAAATTCCCCTTATTTTGGAGCAAAAATGAAGAAATTTCCCTTTTTTATGGCAAAAAGGTATGCATTCTTCTTATTTTCGGGCAAAAAGGAAGAAATTCCCCCTATTTTAGAGCAAAATTGCAGAAATTCCCCTAATTGTGGGGCAAAAAGGCAGAAATTCCCTATATGTTGGGGCAAAATACAGAAATTCTCCTTATTTTGGGGAAAAACTCAGAAATTCCACTTATTTTGGGGCAAAATTGCAGAAATTTCCCTTATTTTGGGGAAAAATTGCAGAAATTTCACTTATTTTGGGGCAAAATTGCAGAAATTTCACTTTTTTTAGGGTAATAAGTCAGAAATTTTCCTTATTTTGGTGCAAAAAAGACAGAAATTCCCTATGTTCTGGGGGAAAAAGACAGTAATTCCACATTTTTAGAGGCAAAAAAGCAGAAATTCCTTTTATTTTGGAGTAAAAATGAAGAAATTTCTTTTTTTTGTGGCAAAAGGTATACATTCCCTTTATTTTCGGGCAAAAAGGCAGAAATTTCTTGTATTTTGGAGCAAACTTGCAGATATTCCCCTAATTGTGGGGCAAAAAGGCAGAAATTCCCTATATGTTGGGGCAAAAAGACAGAAATTCTCCTTATTTTGGGCCAAAACTCAGAAATTCCAGTTATTTTGGGGCAAAATTCAAGAAATTTCCCTTATTTTGGGGCAAAATATCAGAAATTTCACTTATTTTCAGGCAAAATTACATAAATTTCACTTATTTCAGAAAAAAAGCAGAATTTTCTTATTTTGGTGCAAAAAGGCAGAAATTTCTTTTATTTTGTTACAAAATTGCAGAAATTTTTCTTATTTTGGGGCAAAAAGGCATAAATTTCTCATATTTTGGGGCAAAAATGCAGAAATTTTTTTTATTTTGAGGTAAAAAGGCTGAAATTCCCCTTATTTGGGGGCAAAAAAAAGAATTTCTCTTATTTTGGGGCAAAATTGCATAAATTTCACTTATTTCAGAGTAATAAGTCAGAAATTTTCGTTATTTTGGGGCAAAAAAAACAGAAATTCCCTTTGTTTTGGGGGGAAAAGACAGAAATTCCACTTTTTTAGAGGCAAAAAAGCAGAAATAACTTTTATTTTGGAGTAAAAATGTAGAAATTTCCCTTTTTTATGGCAAAAAGGTATGCATTCTTCTTATTTTCGGGCAAAAAGGCAGAAATTCCCCGTATTTTCGAGCAAAATTGCAAAAATTCCCCTAATTTTAGGGCAAAAAGGCAGAAATTCCCTATATGTTGGGGCAAAAAAACAGAAATTCTCCTTATTTTGGGGCAAAACTCAGAAATTCCACTTATTTTGGCCAAAATTCTAGAAATTTTTCTTATTTTAAAGCAAAATTGCAGAAATTTCACTTATTTTGGGGTAAAATTGCAGAAATTTCACTTATTTCAGGGAAAAAAGGCAGAAATTTTTCTTATTTTGGGGCAAAAAGGAAAAATTTCCTAATATTTTGTGGCAAAAATGCCGAAATTCCCCTTATTTTGAGGTAAAAATGCTGAAATTTCCCTTATTTGGGGGCAAAAAGGCAGAAATTTCCCTTATTTTGGGGCAAAATTGCAGAAATTTCACTTATTTCAGGGTAATAAGTCAGAAATTTTCCTTATTTTGGGGCCAAAAGGACAGAAATTCCCTTTGTTTTGGGGGAAAAAGACAGAAATTCCACTTATTTAGAGGCAAAAAAGCAGAAATTCCCTTTATTTTGGAGCAAAAATGAAGAAATTTCCCTTTTTTATGGCAAAAAGGTATGCATTCTTCTTATTTTCGGGCAAAAAGGCAGAAATTCCCCGTATTTTGAAGCAAAATTGCAGAAATTCCCCTAATTGTGGGGCAAAAAGACAGAAATTCTCCTTATTTTGGGGTAAAACTCAGAAATTCCACTTATTTTGGGGGCAAAATTCCAGAAATTTCCCTTATTTTGGGGCAAAATTGCAGAAATTTTACTTATTTTGGGGCAAAATTGCAGAAATTTCACTTATTTCAGAAAAATAAGCAGAATTTATTTATTTTGGTGCAAAAAGGCAGAAATTTCTTTTATTTTGGTACAAATTGAAGAAATTTTTCTTATTTTGGGGCAAAAAGGCAGAAATCTTCATATTTTGGGGCAAAAATGCAGAAATTCCTCTTATTTTGAGGTAAAAAGGCTGAAATTTCCCTTATTTGGGGGCAAAAAGGAAGAAATTTCCCTTCTTTTGGGGCAAAATTGCAGAAATTTCACTTATTTCAGGGTAATAAGTCAGAAATTTTCTTTATTTTGGGGCAAAAAAGACAGAAATTCCCTTTGTTTTGGGAGAAAAAGACAGAAATTCCACTTTTTTAGAGGCAAAAAAGCAGAAATTCCTTTTATTTTGAAGTAAAAATGAAGAAATTTCCCTTTTTTGTGGCAAATGGTATGCATTCCACTTATTTTTGGGCTAAAAAGCAGAAATTACCCGTATTTTGGAGCAATATTGCAGAAATTCCCCTAATTGTGGGGCAAAGAGGCAGAAATTCCCTCTATGTTAGGGCAAAAAGACAGAAATTCTCCTTATTTTGGGGCAAAACTCAGAAATTCTACTTATTTTGGGGCAAAATTCCAGAAATTTCCCTTATTTTGGGGCAAAATTGCAGAAATTTCACTTATTTTGGGGCAAAATTGCAGAAATTTCACTTATTTCAGGGTAATAAGTCAGAAATTTTCCTTATTTTGGGGCCAAAAATACAGAAATTCCCTTTGTTTTGGGGGGGAAAAAACAGAAATTCCACTTATTTAGAGGCAAAAAAGCAGAAATTCCTCTTATTTTGGAGCAAAATTGCAGAAATTCCCCTAATTGTGGGGCAAGAAGGGAGAAATTCCCTATATGTTGGGGCAAAAAGAAACAAATTCTCCTTATTTTGGGTCAAAACTCAGAAATTCTACTGATATTGGGGCAAAATTCCAGAAATTTCCCTTATTTTGCGGCAAAATTGCAGAAATTTCACTTATTTTTGGGCAAAATTGCAGAAATTTCACTTATTTCAGAAAAAAAAGCAGAAATTTTCTTATTTTGGTGCAAAAAGGCGGAAATTTCTTTTATTTTGGTACAAAATTGCAGAAATTTTTCTTATTTTGGGGCAAAAAGGCAGAAATCTCCCATATTTTGGGGCAAAAATGCAGAAATTTCTCTTATTTTGAGGTAAAAAGGCTGAAATTCCCCTTATTTGGGGGCAAAAAGGCAGAAATTTCACTTATTTTCGAGCAATATTGCAGAAATTTCACTTATTTCAGGGTAATAAGTCAGAAATTTTCCTTATTTTGGGGCAAAAAAGACAGAAATTCCTTTTGTTTTGGGGGAAAAAGACAGAAATTCCACTTATTTAGAGGCAAAAAAGCAGAAATTCCCCTTATTTTGTAGCAAAACTGAAGAAATTTCTATTTTTTATGACAAAAAGGTATGCATTCTTCTTATTTTCGGGCAAAAAGGCAGAAATTCCCCGTATTTTGGAGCAAAATTGCAGAAATTCCCCTAATTGTGGGGCAAGAAGGGGGAAATTCCATATATGTTTGGGCAAAAAGACAGAAATTCTCCTTCTTTTGGGGCAAAACTCAGAAATTCCACTTATTTTGGTGCAAAATTCCAGAAATTTCCCTTATTTTAGGGCAAAATTGCAGAAATTTCACTTATTTTGGGGCAAAATTGCAGAAATTTAACTTATTTCAGAAAAAAATTCAGAAATTTTTCTATTTTGGCGCAAAAAGGCAGAAATTTCTTTTATTTTGGTACAAAATTGCAGAAATTTTTCTTATTTTGGGGCAAAAAGGCAGAAATCCCCCATATTTTGAGGCAAAAATGCAGAAATTCCTCTTATTTTGAGGTAATAAGGCTGAAATTTCCCTTATTTGGGGGCAAAAAGGCAGAAATTTCCCTTATTTTGAGGCAAAATTGCAGAAATTTCACTTATTTCAGGGTAATAAGTCAGAAATTTTCTTTATTTTGGGGCAAAAAAGACAGAAATTCCCTTTGTTTTGGGAGAAAAAGACAGAAATTCCACTTTTTTAGAGGCAAAAAGGCAGAAATTCCTTTTATTTTGGAGTAAAAATGAAGAAATTTCCCTTTTTTGTGGCAAAAGGTATGCATTCCACTTATTTTTGGGCTAAAAAGCAGAAATTACCCGTATTTTGGAGCAATATTGCAGAAATTCCCCTAATTGTGGGGCAAAGAGGCAGAAATTCCCTATATGTTAGGGCAAAAAGACAGAAATTCTCTTTATTTTGGGGCAAAACTCAGAAATTCTACTTATTTTGGGGCAAAATTCCAGAAATTTCCCTTATTTTGGGGCAAAATTGCAGAAATTTCACTTATTTTGGGGCAAAATTGCAGAAATTTCACTTATTTCAGGCTAATAAGTCAAAAATTTTCCTTATTTTGGGGCCAAAAAGACAGAAATTCCCTTTGTTTTGGGGGGGAAAAGACAGAAATTCCACTTATTTAGAGGCAAAAAAGCAGAAATTCCTCTTATTTTGGAGCAAAACTGAAGAAATTTCTATTTTTTATGGCAAAAGGGTATGCATTCTTCTTATTTTCGGGCAAAAAGGCAGAAATTCCCCGTATTTTGGAGCAAAATTGCAGAAATTCCCCTAATTGTGGGGCAAAAAGGCAGAAATTCCCTATATGTTGGGGCAAAAGACAGAAATTCTCCTTATTTTGGGGCAAAACTCAGAAATTCCACTTATTTTGGTGCAAAATTCCAGAAATTTCCCTTATTTTGGGGCAAAATTGCAGAAATTTCACTTATTTTGGGGCAAAATTGCAGAAATTTAACTTATTTCAGAAAAAAATTCAGAAATTTTTCTATTTTGGTGCAAAAAGGCAGAAATTTCTCATATTTTGGTACAAAATTGCAGAAATTTTTCTTATTTTGGGGCAAAAAGTCAGAAATCTCCCATATTTAGGGGAAAAATGCAGAAATTCCTCTTATTTTGAGGTAAAAATGCTTAAATTTCCCTTATTTGGGGGCAAAAAGGCAGAAATTTCCCTTATTTTGAGGCAAAATTGCAGAAATTTCACTTATTTCAGGGTAATAAGTCAGAAATTTTCTCTATTTTGGGGCAAAAAAGACAGAAATTCCCTTTGTTTTGGGAGAAAAATACAGATATTTCACTTTTTTAGAGGCAAAAAAGCAGAAATTCCTTTTATTTTGGAGTAAAAATGAAGAATTTTCCCTTTTTTGTGGCAAAAGGTATGCATTCCACTTATTTTTGGGCTAAAAAGCAGAAATTACCCGTATTTTAGAGCAAAATTGCAGAAATTCCCCTAATTGAAAGGCAAAATGGCAGAAATTCCCTATATGTTAGGGCAAAAAGACAGAAATTCTCTTTATTTTTGGGGCAAAACTCAGAAATTCCATTTATTTTGGGGCAAAATTCCAGAAATTTCTCTTATTTTGGGGCAAAATTGCAGAAATTTCACTTTTTTTGGGGCAAAATTTCAGAAATTTCACTTATTTCATGGTAAAAAGGCGGAAATTTTCCTTATTTTGATGCAAAAATGCAGAAATTCCAAATATTTTGTGGCAAAAATGAAGAAATTCCCTTTATTTTGAGGTAAAAAGGCAGAAATTCCCCTTATTTGGGGGCAAAAAAAAGAAATTTCACTTATTTTGGGGCAAAAACTCAGAAATTCCACACTTTTTTGGTCAAAATTCCAGAAATTTCCCTTATTTTGGGGCAAAATTGCAGAAATTTAACTTATTTCAGAAAAAAATTCAGAAATTTTCCTATTTTGGTGCAAAAAGGAAGAATTATCTTTTATTTTGGTACAAAATTGCAGAAATTTTTCTTATTTTGGGGCAAAAAGGGAGAAATCTCCCATATTTTGGGGCAAAAATGAAGATATTCCTCTTATTTTGAGGTAAAAAGGCTGAAATTTCCTTTATTTGGGGGCAAAAAGGCAGAAATTTCCCTTATTTTGAGGAAAATTGCAGAACTTTCACTTATTTCAGGGTAATAAGTCAGAAATTTTCTTTATTTTGGGGCAAAAAAGACAGAAATTCCCTTTGTTTTGGGAGAAAAAGACAGAAATTCCACTTTTTTAGAGGCAAAAAAGCAGAAATTCCTTTTATTTTGGAGTAAAAATGAAGAAATTTCCCTTTTTTGTGGCAAAAGGTATGCATTCCACTTATTTTTGGGCTAAAAAGCAGAAATTACCCGTATTTTGGAGCAATATTGCAGAAATTCCCCTAATTGTGGGGCAAAGAGGCAGAAATTCCCTATATGTTAGGGCAAAAAGACAGAAATTCTCATTATTTTGGGGCAAAACTCAGAA